>NW_027202937.1:14052500-15252500 GCF_024711535.1 Dipodomys merriami
CTGTTAATCTGATTGCTATTTTTTTTAATCTTCTTGATTGTTGCTTCCCTCTGTTTCCTTTTACTTTAATTTTCTCTTTGATAGTCTGAGATGAAAGTACAGATAATTGAATTCACTACTTTTTTTCTTTTATAATATAAACGCTTTTTCTATATTCGTGTCCTCTATACAAAGATTTAGCTGCATCTCACTCATTTTGGTCTCTGTAATCTATTTCATTTAGCTCAATATAATTTAAAATTTCCTTGCAATGCTATTTAGCTATAGTTTATTTTGTTTGCTTTCTGTTGTTGACTTCTGGTTTAATTCTCTGTGGTTGTTTCCTGATTTTACCCCCCAGGACCATTTTCTTGACTATACATATGATTACAATTACTTTTACTCTTTTTTTTGTTTGTTTGTTTGTTTTTGTTTTGTTTTGTTTTGTTTTGTTTTGTTGGTCGTGGGGCTTGATTACTTTTACTCTTGCTCAACATTGTGGCTGTGACTGTCAACACTTTTAACACACTATGCTCATTAGACTGACTACTTGGATTTCTCCCTTGATGAAAAATACTAGTTCATGCTTTTGATCATTTTGGTTGAGTCATTTGAGAAGCATGGGCCAGGATTCAATAAGAAAACCAGGACCACATGGAAATACATGGGTATATATACATGACACATGTTTGTATGTTCAGAGTGAGGAGTGTAAGAGCTAGTTAAGCAATCGCAACAATGAAGAACTTGAAGTGCACAGGAAGGTTGTAAAGAGGGAAGAGGAACAGTAGAACAATCTGGACTCTATAAGCATGGAGTCCTGTAAAGATGAAATGAAATCTGCATCAGGTCTTGTTGCCTCTGGCCTTTAAGGTGTGACTATCTTGTAAAAGCCAGAGCGCTTTTCTCGGTGCTAAAGGTAAAACTGAGGGATTCTGAAAATTGAAGGAGGATCCAGGGCAAAGTGGAGCAAGTGTTAAGTGTAACTGCTGCCTCATGATTGAAAACTTAAGTCAGCAAGCAATTTAGCAAAAGCTACAAAATAGTTCTACTTGGCTTTTTCTTACAAAACTCCCTCAAGAATATTTCTTGGGAAACGCACTGTATTAAATATGTAAGGTCTTATCTACGTGGGTTTGATTACAGAAACTAATAAAGAATTCTCTAAAAAAAAAAAAAAAAAAGAATATTTCTTGGGGAACCATCCCAACTAGAATATATACAAAAAGAAATTCTGAGAAATGTAGTTCAGCCTGGCCAAATTGTTATTCTAGGAGTGAAGATAGAAGTTCAGATAGCAACTGAAAGAAACAACAGCAATAAATACCCTTCAAATTACAATAATAAAAAAGATAATGTTTTAGTGTTTATATATACTAATAGGATGCTTTCGTTCTTATAAGTTTGCAATAAGTCTTGTTATATGCAGTGTCTATGTCCTTCAGTTTTGCAATCTCCAGTATTTTCGTATTGTCTTTAAATTGCTTTATGTTTTAAATTTTTCCTACTTTTAAATAGTTTATTGTAAGGGTGATGTGCAGAATGGTTACAGTTACATAGGTAAGGTAATGAGTACATTTCTTGTCAAACATTGTTACCCCTCCCTCTTTTTATCCCACTTTCCTCTCCCCAACTCCTCTTCCCCCAAGTTATAAAGTTCATTTCCAACATAGTGTCTTGTATCACTGTTGCATTGGTTCACCCTTTGTCCATTGTCTCACCATTTTGTTATTCTCCTTCCCTTCCCCAAATCATATAAACATATACAAATCACAGGGCACCAAAATCAAAAACAGTGACAACAGGGGATAAATCAATGTGTGTGTGTGTGTGTGTGTGTGTGTGTGTGTGTGGTAGGGACATGAAGGAAAAAAGAAGTTCACACAGTACATTAAGAAAACCCAAAACCCACCGGGCGCTGGTGGCTCATGCCTGTAATCCTAGCTACTCAGGAGGCTGAGATCTGAGGATCGCGGTTCAAAGCCAGCCCGGGCAGGAGAGACTGTGAGACTCCTATCTCCAATAAAACCACCAGAAAACCGGAAGTGGCGCTGTAGCTCAAGTGGTAGAGTGCTCGCCTTAAGCTGAAGAGCTAAGGGACAACGCCCAGGCCCAGAGTTCAAGCCCCACGACCGACAAAAAAAAGAAAGAAAAAAAAGAAAACCCAAAACCAAACCAAAAACAAACAAAAAATGAAAAAAAAAACTTATTTCCGTATCTTGGAGTTCCTTTCAAATAGCATCATTTTATATGGTCATATGTAGATAGTTATTGAGTCACTGTGATCTGCTAGGACTATCCTAGACATATATTAATTATTACAAATGAGGGAAACCATGGAGCTTATATTTCTTTGAGTCTCACTTACTTCACTTAATATGATTTTTTCCAAATCTTTCCATTTCCTTATGAATGGGGCAATGCATTCTTTCTGATGGAAACATAGAATTCCATTGTGTATATATACCACATTTTCTTGATCCATTCTTAAGTTGCTTTATGTTCTAATGTCTCCTTTTTTCTTTTTTGGCAATGTTGGGGGTCAAAATGAGGGCCCTACACATATTAAGCTCATACTCATCATCTCTGCTACATCTAATGTTCAACTGTATTTGCACTTCTATTTCAATGAGTTTTTTTTTTTCTACGTGATTTTTCCCCCTGCCATTTACTTTCTTTTAAAACACTACTGTCATTTTCCTGTTGCCTAGAATACAAGGACTCTATTCTGTGCAGAGTAAACCACAAAACCACACAGTACTTTAAGAAAAAAAAGTGCCTGGAGAATCTTCTCACTTTAGCTTTACCCTGGATCTTGGCTGATCTGGTTAGACAGCTGTGATTTCCTTGGCAGTTCTACACTGGCTGCAGGATATCTTTCAAGTCCAGCCCCTGCTACCACAGCAATGTTTAGACATGGCATTTTGTTGTTTTTATTTTCTGACATTTATGTGTTCTCAAAAAGTGCATCACAAGAAAATCCAAGGCAAGGATTTCAACGACAGCAAAGGAGATCAAAACACCATCATCACCCCTTAATTCCTTGGCCAGATTAGTTTCAGATTGTCAAGAGGATAAGGGATCAAAGCACAAGTGCACTCGTAGTCGGCAGGATTCGAACCTGCGCGGGGAGACCCCAATGGATTTCTAGTCCACCGCCTTAACCACTCGGCCACGACTACTGGCATGGAGCGCTGCTCATGATATATACAGGTCGACGGAAATCTCACGTGATAGGTGAAGTGTGCAAACGTTTCCATCCTTGTACAGCGTGGTGAAAACGATTAAAATCAGGGGGAAAAGTTGTCCTTTCCCTCGTCCCGGATCACTGAGAGTTCTGCAAAGACGCCAGCCCACCCGGCTGCAGACCGGCTCCTCCAGCCCCGGCCTCCTCCGGAAAGGACTCTGTGCGAGGGCCGGTCCTTGCGTCAGGAAACCCTTCTGGTTTGGTTTCCTGGGCTCGTACTCTAGTTGGATTTTGGTTCTTTGCTTCTAAATTTAGTTAGCTCAGGGTTTTCCTTTTCTCCTTACATTTCGATCTCAAGTTCAATATTTTCCCCACCCTGAAACTGATTTCCTCCTCTAACCCGGTTAGAGAATCCTAATCTAAGCGTGCGTGCGTGCGTTTAAGGAGAAAGAGGAGGAGAAAAAGATGGGAGAGAAGATTCTTTGAGAGAAGTCCATTGTGTCAGAGGAGTCAGGGAAGGGTGAAGAGAGAAATTAGAAGGGAGAGAGATGGAATATTGTTTTGCCAGACATAAGATCAGCTCTGATTAGCCCTTGGTTGCTTTAATGGGAGTGTAATCCGGCAAGAGCATTAGGCAGATTTTGGTATCTGCAATATATATACATATATAACATTTTGCATATATGCACTATACATGTTATAAAACCACATATTTATATAGTTATAGGTGTAATTATATATGTTAGATTTGATAGCATGTTGATTAAAGAGTTTCAAATTTATGTTTATGAGAAATATTGACCTGTAATATTCCCTTGGTATCAAAGTTATCATGTAATCATGAGTTAAACAATGCTTTTTTTTTTCTTCCTAGTTAAAATGGCTTGTGAAAGATTGACATATTTATTTGTTGGAAGAATTTTCAAGTGAATGCATCTAGACCGAGAGGAGCATATGAATGACATTAAATTAAATGATGGGTTTAATTTCTGTAAATGGCACAGAACCGCTGAAATTTCCTGTTGCTTTTTATATCAGTATGTCCTTTTATTGTATAATGAGTGTATCCATTAAAAAATAAACCGATTTGATAAAGTGTTTCATATATCTTACATCAACTGTCTCAATAATGACCTGAATACAAAGGGAAAAGTTCCATAGCACTTATTGAATGCTTATCTTTAAAATTCACCTTTAGTTTTTAACATGGAATATGGTCTTTCTTTGTATTTGTAATATTTGTAGTTTTGATTATTGCAAGTTGGTTATTTTGTAGAATGTTTTCTAATTTGTATTTGTTTGATGATTCCTCTGAGTCAGACTACACATTATCACCAAAAACATGAAAGTATAAGCTGGCCTCACCTTAGCACATCATTATCTAGGGAAACTTATGTCAGGTGTCTTAGCAAAATCTGTAGTATGGACCTGGTTAGGGTTAGCTATTTTTCCCTTTGTGTAACCAAATCGCTTAGTTTTTAGAGCTTGCTGTATTTTTTTTTAATTGAGTATTTCTTTGGAGATGAACATAGTTTAAGTTAAGATACTTAAAAAACTGTTAGCGCCTCCCCGTCGGGGAATCGAACCCCGGTCTCCCGCGTGACAGGCGGGGATACTCACCACTATACTAACGAGGAGTAGGCGGGAGAGTGCTCTTAGAAACTCTTCATGAAATTACTGCTATCCCTGCTGGTTTTCTCTATGCAAGGTGAGTCAATACACAAATCGAATTTGTTCCCATCTAGTCCGAGTCCATCGGCTCCCGTTACTCCCTCCCTGTGAGAACCCGGGAGGGGAAAGCGCCCCTCCCCATAATGAAGCTGCAAACACCGACTGCTGACTTGAGTTCCGTTAAAAAAAAAAAAAAAAAAAAAGACAAAACCAAGACGCTCGTGGTGAACCCATTATCGTTTCTCTGCATCTCACTCCAGCGAGAGTTCGCTTAAGTCACATCTAAATACGGTTTTCCGGTGAAGCGAAAGTTGCATTCAGAATAAAACGCTTCGTAGTCGGCAGGATTCGAACCTGCGCGGGGAAACCCCAATGGATTTCTAGTCCATCGCCTTAACCACTCGGCCACGACTACATAAGAGCTACTGGTGTTGTTCAAATCATCAAAGGGAAATGCCATCTAAATCATCAAAGGGAAATGCCACTAGGTGGTCTCTGGCAAGATGGAAGGGAAAAACAGATAAAGATGGTTTTGAGGGCCTGGGGCTGTCCTCTGCAATTTCAATAGAAGCCCTATGATGATGTACAACCGTAATAAAGAAAGCCAGCCTTTCTATTAGCCACACCCTGGACAGCATTGTAAGAGGAGGCTTCGTCCTCTAGTAACACTGTTCCTGACAACTAGAGGCCTCTATTTCCCTCACCAGACACCTCACAAAGAAGTGGAACCAGACCTCCGTCCTAGTTCTAAGTCTCACACATACATCTTTTCCTCGATGAATACTTAGGATTTTCAGGAGGGGATGTGCTTAATTTGTATCATGTGGAGGATCGGAAAATGATAGAGAAAAGTTTCTGCTCTTAAGCTCCTGTCTAGAATCATCTCTTTGCTATCATCATTCCTAAGGGAATAGTCAAACCCTTTGCTTCTGCACATGCTCTATATTTCATAGTGCACTTTTACTACTCCAGCCTGGGTAAAGACAAAATTTACCATATTTTCTATACCTTTTCTGGCATTCTAGTGGTGTAGGCTAAAAACTCTTGGCCATGAAATTTTCCTGAGACTTTTAGGAGCATAGATTACTGCAACTGGCCTTTTGTCTACTTCCTGGAACTATATACTAATATAAGAACAAAGGGAAATTACCACAAATAGACAAACCACACAGTCTAAATAGAAAATTGAGGAAGAGGGAAAAGGAAGAATCTGAGAAGAAAAAGGAGGAGGAAAGAAACAGGGAAGGAAGGAGGGAGAGAGATTTTATTTTTCTTAAAAAGATTCAAAAGCAGATTATAAAAAAAATCAGTGGTTTTATTAAGAAACATGCTCTGAAGAAATAGACACCAAGTAGTTTTGATTTTCGGAAGTACTGGGCAGGCACTCTGCCACTTGAGCCATGCCCATTTTCTCCTTTTTGAAATGAGATCCTGAGGGTGGCAGAGTGCCTGCTTGTAGAACAAGGCCCTAAGTTCAAACCCATACACACATATGTATTTTGTAACAATCCTGAAGATAAAGAGTCTTAGACTTTGCTGCCTGGGGCTGTCTTCTAATTCTAATCCCCAGATCTGAGGTTCCTGAATAGTTATGATTACAGGCATGAGCCACTGGAACTCTGCTCCGAGCTCGTATTAACAACAACAAAAAAATCATGGTGAAGTATTAAAGGACTATCCTAGACTGAATAATTAACTTCCCCACCGCATCAATTCAATTATCCTCCAGTATGATTTTAATTATGCATTTTCAATTTGCTTTTATCCCCTTTTACTTAGTATCTTATTACAGTGTGTTTCCTCACAGCTTTCTTTCCTGTTCCATTCATGCCACGTCTTCTTGTATCTACTGAGACTACCTAACGGTCTTTTTCCTTTACCTGTGACATTCAGGCACCAGAATTTCCAATTCTAGGGCTTTGTCAGTCAACAAGGTGAGCACTTGATCTTAGCTCCAGGATGCAAATATTGGTGACAAGCACAGAAAGTGAGTGGACCACACCTTTAAAATATAAAAACCAATTTGTTGGAGTTTTTCCATATATATTTTTTATTGTAAAAATACTGTACAGAGGGGTGGAATTTTTTTAAATAAGAAAGACGTACTGATAGATTTATCAGCTATGTGTTGGATGTAGGCACATGCAATGCACTGCCAAGGGGTAAAACACGGTCACACCACCTCTAAATTCCTTAGTATTAAACAAACAAACAAGCTGCAACCCATTTCAAAGTAATGAGAACAATTTAATAGGTCTTGACCAGGATTTAAAACATAACAAAGGAATAGAACTCAGATTAAAATGCAGGCCAAATAATAAAGCATTGGGTTATGAAATGTTTGCATTTTAAAAGTAGTAGCATATAAATGCGTGCATATTTTTATATATACATATATATGTATAAAACTTTTTTTTTTTTTTGTCTGCTGTGAGTCTTGAACTTTGGGCTTCCCTCGGCCTGTCAGCTCAAGGGAAGCGCTATACCATTTGAGCCGCAGCACAACTTCCGGTCTTCTGGTGATTATTTGAACCACGATCCTCAGATCTCAGCCTCCTGAGGCGTGAGCCACCGGTGCCCGGCTAAATATGTATACTTTCAAAGATCATTCAGTCAGAGAAACGAAGCTGTTACCATACACAATCCAAAGAAGCGGAAGCAAATTCCTGGAGAGTGAGACTGTTTGTACCCTCCCGCGACGGGAATTTACACTTTGGTAGCCTGGGAAATGTAGTTCAAGGAATTTGCGTGGTGCATTCTGGGAGCTGTAGTTTTGTGTGCGCGGCCTAATATAGACGGTGGATGGGCGGGGTCTCAAGACCGGAAGTGACCGTGAAGCCCACGGTGGGTGTGGAGAGAGGTTGCAGCTGAACTGGTCCGGTAGGTTTAGCTCCCTGCTTTAAGGTGTGCTAACTGACCCAGTGCTTCCCGACTCTGGATCCTAGTGTGTGGACCGCTCTGGGACGGGAAGGAAAATTCAGGTATCCACCGTGGCAAACGCCACTCCTCTCGGCTTGTGACGTCACCCTTTGGGCTTCGCGTGACGTGGCCTCTGCCGGAGGAAGCCGGGGAGTCCTCGAAGGGGGCGCACCTCGCCTCCTTCGGTGCGTGGCAGTCCCGCCCAGATGCCTTGGAGGGCTTTGTTCTTTTGTTCTGTTCTCCGAGGGAGTCGGATGCCACGCCTCGCCCGACCTGTCCATCTTCCAACATTTACCTTCTGCAACAGGTGTGACCCACTGTATCCGAGCCCGCGGGGCATGCGAGGTGCTAGGGGGCACCAAGGTAACGGGCCAGATCTGTGGGCGCCCGTGGCCAGATTTTTGGGTGGACACCGAGGGACTTTGGATCGAAGGTTGGACTCCACGCGTGTTTTTTTGATCGCTTCCCTAGTGCTCTCCTGGGCGGGACCTCTTGGTCAGTCTGTAGGGCTCTCAGGTGTGATTCTGTGACGTATGTTGCTGACTTCATCCTGTGTCTGTTAGGACAGCAACCGCTGAGTGCTAGGGGGCAACTCTGCACGGAGAGCTGGACATCTGAGCTTCAGACCTCAGTGTCAGCCGGACGCTGTCTTGGGGAGCCTCGCCCAAGTTCCAGAGGAACGTGATGAGCTCCTGAAATGGAAGGTAATGGGAACTGCTTTGGAAAAAACAGGCGACAGAGGCTAGGGACAGTCATGAATGGAGGACCTAGTACTTGCAGAGCTTGAAAAGGAGGGAAGAGGGAACCGAGTGCTTAGGGTAAGTAAAGAAATCCCCTAACAGTCCAATGGGAAGTTGTTTCTGACTTCTGAACTAGGGAAGAAAAAGAAGCAGACATTCATACTATACGATCCTCAAGTGATTTCTCTTTATTAATATTTTAGAATGGTAATTTTGTAGTTATCCATCTGTTCGATGCAAGAATCCTTGCAGATGGCTATTTGTCAAGCTTATTCCAGAAGTGTGGCATTAAACTCGCCATTTTGAATACAGATAGCTCCCTTATTTTTAGTTCCTTATATTAACCAGAAGTGCCTGTTTCTGTAACTTCGGTGTTTAACTTAGTTCTTAGCTTCAAAAGCAGGAGACATCTTTCTTTCAATTACTGCCCTTATGTATGAAGTCAGCTGTTAAAAACACTTTTTTTTAAAACAGTTACAAGCCACAATTCTTTTTTCTTTTTTTTTGGGGGGGGGGGTCTGGTCCTGGAGCCTGAACTCTGGGTCTGTGCACTGTCTCTCAACTCTTCAGTTCAAGACTAGCGTTCTACCACTTGAGCCACAGTACCACTTCCAGCTTTTTCCCTTTTTGCTTATGTGGTGCTGAGGAATCGAACCCAGGGCCTCATGTATGCAAGGCAAGGGTTCTACTACTGAGCTACCTTCCCAGCCCCCAAGCCTCAATTCTTTTGAGGGATTCATGTGATACCTTTTGAAACTTCTCCGAAAACTCTTTTGCTTATAGCATTCATTTTTCTTTTACTTCAGTGCCTAAAATTAAACATAGTTCTTTAGATGTCCTTTTTTTTTTTTTTTTTGGTCAGGGTCTGGTTGCTGCCCCTGACCGCTTACACTCAAGGATAGTGTTCTACCACTTTGAGCCACAGTACCACTTCTTGTTTTCTAGTGGTTAATTGAAGATAAGAGTCTCATGGATTTTCCTGCCCAGGCTAGCTTTGAACTACTGTCCTCAGATCTCAGCCTCCTGAGTAGCTATGATTATAGGCCTGAGCCACCAGTGCCCAGCTGCTTTGTATTCTTGACAGCAATTAGTTGTGGGTTTTTGTTGTTGTTGTTTTTTGTTTTTTGTGTTGATTCCTGGGCTTGATCTCAGGGCCTGGGCAATGTCCCTGAACTTTTCTGCTCAAGGCTAGTGCTCACCACTTGAGCCACAGCTCCACTTTCAGCTTTTTTGGTGTTTAATGGAGATAAGATTTTCACAGACTTTCCTGTTCGGGTTGGCTTCAAACTGTGATCCTCAGATCTCAGCTTTCTGAATATCTAGGAGGATATGAGTCACCAGCATCCAGCAACAATTGGTGTTAACTGTGCCTATTTAACCTTATTCTATTCGATACTATATGTTATTGTGATATTTAATTTACATTAATAACAAAGTTTAAAGGTCTTTTAGCAGACTTTTAGAGAGTCATCTATATTTCTGTTTTTTTGTTTGTTTTGGTAAGTCATGGGGCTTGAATTTAAGGCCTGGTTACTACCCCTGAGCTCTCTTGGTCAAGGTTAGCACTTTGAGCCACAGCTCCACTTCCAGTTTTTGAGTCGTTAAATTAGAGATAAGAATCTCATTGGGAATTTTTCTGCCTATGCTTCCTTTGAACCGTGATCCTCAGATCTTATCCTCCTGGGTAGCTAGTATTATAGGCATGAGCCACTTGTGCCTGGATTTGTATGTTATTTGCGTAGCAAAGAAAAGGCAAGACACATATTTTGCCTCACTTAGTGAGGCAAACGACATGGCTCATACAGCTAAACACATATTACTTAGTGAGGAATATGGGTTTAGCTGTATGAGTCATGTCGTTTGTATCTAGGAACACAACTGAATCTTAAAACAATACAAGCTCACATTTGTAATCCTAGCTACTCAGGAGGCTGAGATCTGAGGATTGCAGTTCAAAGCCAGCCTGGGCAGGAAGGTCCATGAGATTCTTATCTACAGTTAACCACCAGAAAACCAGAAGTGAGCTGTGGCTCAAGTGGTAGAATGCTTGCCTTGAGCTGAAGAACTCAGGAAGTGGGGCCAGGCCCAGAGCCCCATGATTGACCAAAACAACAACAACAACAAACAATACCTCTTTAGCCCACTGAGGAGGGTCCCACATAATAATTACTGTATGTCTTTAAATTCTGAACTACAGAGAAAGTGACATAGTTTCTGTTATTTCTAATAGAAAGATGTAGTATGGTTTATTCTGAGAAACTTAATTTGGGCAGAATTCATTGGGTCATCATCATCTTTCTCCTCTAGATTTGTCCTCTGCCTGTCTTCCAGAAGGACATACCCTACTCCCATCAGCCAATTTTCAGGTAAGTTGAGATTTCCTGAAGTACCATTTTACTTAGCGTGGGATTTTTTTGGGGGGGGTCCGGTCGTGGGGCCTGAACTCTGGGCCTGGGTGTTGCCCCTCAGCTCTTCAGCTCAAGGCTAGCACTCTACCACTTGAGCCACAGCGCCACTTCCGGCTTTTTTTTCTTTTTGCTTATGTGGTGCTGAGGAATTGAACCCAGGGCCTCATGCATGCAAGGCAAGTGCTCTACCACTGAGCCACCTTCCCAGCCCTTTTTTTTTTTTTGTCGGTTGTGGGGCTTGAACTCTGGGCCTGGGCGCTGTCCCTCAGCTCTTCAGCTCAAGGCGAGCGCTCTACCACTTGAGCTACAGCGCCACTTCCGGTTTCCTGGTGGTTTATTGGAGATAGGAGTCTCACGGTCTTTCCTGCCCGGGCTGGCTTTGAACCGCGATCCTCAGATCTCAGCCTCCTGAGTAGCTAGGATTACAGGCGTGAGCCACCAGCGCCCGGCTTTTTTTTTTTTTTTTTTAAATGCAGTATGTTTATCCAGAACAGTGTTGGCAATTTATTTTGAGCTCCCATCTGCTCTCATTCTTGGATCTGCTTTCCAGGCTTCATAAAATAATCTTACTTCTTGCTTAGTATTTTGCCATGCTTGAAACTTTTTCGATGGTTCTTTCCCTGGCCTTAGGTAGTTTCATCATACCTACACATGACTAATACTTCACTAGATATTCATAAGTGTTAGAAATAGCTTGGGATATTGGGGTATTGTGTAGGAATAAAGACATCAACTGGAAATAACTTGGCAAGGCATAGTTTTCTTCTGCAGTAGGGTGTACCTGGCAAGCAAGTATAAAGAGCAGGCAGGCTGCTCCCTTTTTATTCCTAACCAAGCATGCCCCACCCCTCTGCTCACATTGGCTTAGTTCAGGTTCACAATCTGCAAAAGGATCCTTAATTAACAGGTTGTAATTAAAATTTAAGGCGCTTCCAATAGAATGTCTTAATTAAAGTGTTCAGGAAAAAGATATCTGTAATTAAAATGTAATTAGCAAGGGCCCAAGCCACCTGGCCAAAGCAGGAACCCTTCAGAAAAATAATTCTCAAGATTAACAGAAAGGAGGCAAACTACTCTGATAGAAAAGACACTTTTTTCCACAATAAGGAAATCTTTGCAGTTCCTATTTCTCCTTGTGTAACTTTCTCTTCTCCAGTAGTCTGTCCTGTGAATTATAATTATCTTTGATTTCCTCAAAGTCTCAGTTCTTCTTCATTTCAGACATCTACTGACATTTGATTTTGAACAGTAAGTTTGTTGAGGCTGATCCAATATAACCTTTCTATAGGGCTGTGTTTCTGCGAGTCATGACCAGCCTTGAATTGAGTAATCCACTGGAATGACTCACATGACTTGGCATAACTCATAGCTAAAAATTGCTGCACCAGACTTGCAATAAAGATCAGGAGGAAAAGAACATTCATAAGCAGAGTGCAGAAAATCAGGTGCAGGCTTTTAGGTTTTCCCTCTGTGACAGTTGTTCAAATGTACTTTTCCCTCTAGCTATGGATCTACTTATACCCTGAGAAGCCTGTTTAAGTTGTGGAGTCTCTCAAGAGTTCTAAAGGGGAATTGATCACATTGCCCTATATTGATCACATTGCACTTATACCTGCCATATAGTCAGTTGTGGTACAGACCCCATACTACTAGACACCAGCTACACATCATATTTAAAACTATCCTAGTGCCCCACAAACACAAAATAGCATTATTACTTGGATTGATGACTGTAGCAATCCACAAGCTATTGAGCTTGTTCAGAAAACATAGATTCAGGCATCCCTGATATTTAGCAAAAATAGCCTCAAGTTAGACTCACCTTACCCCTTAAGTGTGCTAGAACTCTTTATGGAGACTGATTGTACATTTCTAAGCCTTGCATTGTTATTTCATGCTGGTAATAATATTGCCAAAGGAAGTTATATTCCAACAGATTTTTGGAAGTCTTCCTCTGTGGAGCGCTCTTTTCTCCAGGGTATGCCAGTCACTTTCCAGCCTCGACAGTTCTAAGTTGCCACTTTGGCCCCCTCATCATAGCCAGACAATTGCTTTGCTAGAATTCTCTCTCCTTATTCTGCAGTCTGGACAGAAATTCAGGCAGAGAAACATTGAGAGGATGGTGGAATTTACAGAAATCCATCTCACTTCTCTCATGTTTGCTATTCATACACTTGCTCAGCGTTATTGCATACAGCAGGAGACCTAGTCCTGTTAGTCTGTTGTGGCTAGATGCATATTTCTAATGCTTTAATATAGTTTACCATTTAAAAATACAGTTAATGCACAGTGTCAAATATTTAATAAATACAGAAAAATCTATTTTCCTTGCACTGCCTCCAAATCCTATTTCCCAGTCCCCTGATAATGTTTGGTTGGGTATTCTTGAAGAATTCTATAATGAGGCACTATTTTCATGATTTTTACAAAGGAAAAACATGCCAGCATCATTTTTACCTTGTCCATATTTTGTAGTGCTTCTGTCAGTATTGCTAAATGTTTGGTATTTCAGGAATCAGTGACATTCAAGGATGTGATCGTGGACTTTACCCAGGAAGAATGGAAACATCTGGATCCTACACAGAGAGATTTGTTCAGGGATGTGGCCTTGGAAAATTATACACACCTGGTCTCAGTTGGTAAGGATGACTTCCCTGATCGAAGACAAAGGAGTCTGGTGGAGGAGGATTCTCTTTTGTGTATAAATGTGTTTCACATTTAAAGTTTAGGAATCAAGAGTTGCTAAATAACAAAGTTTTGTATTTTCTACTCCTTTAAGGAAAGGAACAAGCCACGCGCCATGGCTTATGCCTATAATCCTAGTTAAGTATATATATATAATCCTAGCTAAGTATTTTTTTTTTTTTTAGGGGTCCGGTCGTGGGGCCTGAACTGTGGGCCTGGACGCTGTCCCTCATCTCTTTAGCTCAAGGCTAGTGCTCTACCACTTGAGCCACAGCACCACTTCCAGCTTTTTGTCTTTTTGCTTATGTGGTGCTGAGGAATCGAACCCAGGGCCTCAGGCATGCAGGGCAAGCGCTCTACCACTGAGCCACCTTCCCAGCCCCAGGAAGCTAAGTTTTAAACTGATTTAAAACCAGCCCTGGCAGAATAGTCTCTGAGACTCTTATCTCCAATTAACAAGCAAAAAATGCTTGCTTGGAGGTATAGACCAAGTAGTAAAACACCAGTAATGAGTGAGAAAGCCAAACAATAACACAAGGCCATGGGTTCAAGGCCCAGTGTAACACACACACACACACACACACACACGCACGTGCACGCATGCATGCACGCATGCATGCACACCAAAAGAACAAACGTGATTTTCTTGAATCTAGATCAGTTTCTAAATTGTACCACCACATCTGGGAATTGGCAATACTGAAGCTTTGTATGTTATCAGTCCCATCATATTTGGCCTGCTTTTTCCTTTTTGCAGACAGATTTTTTTTTTTTTTTGTCTCTCTGAGCAGGACTCCAGGTTTCCAAACCTGATGTGATTTCCCAGTTAGAGCAAGGGACCGAGCCATGGATTGTGGAGCCAAGCATTCCAGGAGGTGCTTCTGGAGGTGAGTATCAGATTTGAGCAAATGGGTACCACTGATTCCAACTGCCAGTCTGGTAAGAGAGGATTTTATACATTTATGTGTACAGTACTCTTTGAAGTGTCTCCTATAAAAAAAAATGAGAGGGCTGGGATGGTGGCTCAGTGGTAGAGCGCTTGCCTTGCATGCATGAGGCCCTGGGTTCGATTCCTCAGCACCACATAAGCAAAAAAGAAAAAAACCGGAAGTGGCGCTGTGGCTGAAATGGTAGAGCGCTAGCCTTGAGCTGAAGAGCTAAGGGACAGCGTCCAGGCCCAGAGTTCAGGCCCTACAACTGGACCAAAAAAAAAAAGAGAAATCCTCTATTCTAGACTCTCATGTCGTATCATGTCACTGATTGTGGCAATATAGATTTTATTTTTACATTCCTCAAGAAAAGGTGTCCTTCTATGCCTTTTTTCTAAAGCAAACCTCTTGACCTGGACTCTGGATTCCATCTCTTCCCATTTCCTTTGGGACCTTTTTTTGTTGTTGTTGTTATTGTAGGGCTTGAACTTAGGGTCTGGGCACTGTCAAAGCTAGTGCTCTACCATTTTGAGCTACAGTTCCACTTCTGGTTTCCTGGAAGTGGAGATAAATCTTAGGGACTTGGGCTGGCTTTGAACCATGATCCTCAGATCTCAGCCTCTTGAGCAGACATGGGCCACTATCATTGGGTCCTTTGTGACTTTGATCTTATAATTGTCCTCTCACTTTTTGGCTCTGACAATTTCCTATTTTGAATTTACAGGCTCTATTACTGTTACCATCAAACAAATAGCCCATCAGTGTTGACTACTGTGTGTTTAGTTGGTAGCTTTCTGATCTGGGTAACACTCTACTTCTTGATTATCTACTTTTCTGTCTTCTTGTTTCTTCTACTTCTACTTTATGTGTTTGTTGGTAAATTTAGTTTTATTGATAAGCCTTCATTAGTACATTTGTATGTGTGTGTATGTGTGTGTGTGTGTGTGTGTGTGTGTGTGTGTGTGTCTACATGTCTATAAATACTTTCTTTCTTTTCGTACTGGGGTTTGAACTCAGAACCTCACCAACTAGACTGGTGTAGTACTGCTGAGCCATGTCTGCAGCCCTGTTTTTCACTGTTATTTTTAAGATATACCATTGCTTCCTGCCAGGCATGGGCTTGATCCATACTCTACCTATTCTAGGCTTCTCAACATTGTGCACCCTTGTATCCAGCTGCCTTTTCTTCCATTTCTCCTGGGCAGGACTGATACTAAGATCCCCCCAATCTCAGCCTCTCTTGTAGCTTGAGATTACAGGCACACACCACTGTGCCTGCTGTGGTTTGACATGAAGTCTTGTGAACTTTTCTACTGAGCTGGTCTTGAACCATTCCCAGCTCCCAGGTATCTAGGATTATACCTGCACCCCTAGTGTGTGTCTCAGTGTGCTATCCATCCCATCACCCTCAACACTATTAAGGATCTCTTAACCTCTGCTCTTTCCTCACATTCATTCTTGTGGCTTCTTTTCCTTCATTTGAGCTGATATTTTGTATCTTTTAACAACCTGCATATCCTAGTACTTCCGATATTTTCCACTTTCAAAAATCTATTATAGTCCAGTCCTTCATTTCATTTCCTAATTCTTAAAATTCCTAGACTTAAACTTGTCTCCCTCCCCAATTATTTTCTCTACTAATCACAAATGGCTAATTTCTAGCAATGATGCAACCTTTATTTCAGTGTTCTGAGCTAACACCTATGAGAGACTTAGTCAACACCTTCCTATTTGTTATCTTTAAATCATGATTCTTAGATTTTTATTTTGTTGTTCCTTATCTAAGAATATCATCTCTAGGGTTTCCCTCTCTAGGGTCATCTCTAACTACCTCCTTAAATGTAGTTTCCTTACTTGATACTTTATAGTATCTATAAAACGGACATAGGTATTCTCCTGTCACTTGTACATTTTTTTTTTTTTTGATAGTTGTGGGGCTTGAACTCAGGGTGTGGGTGCTGCACCTAAGGTCTTTCCCTCAAGGGTAGCATGCTACTACTTTGAGCCACAGCTCCACTTCCGGTTTTGTGGTTGTCAATTGGAGATAAGAATCTCACAGCCTTTCTTGCTCAGGTTGGCTTTGAACTGCAGTCTTGAGATCTCAGCCTCCTAAGTAGCTAGGATTAAGGCATGAACCGCCAGTGTCCGGTCACTTTCACAATTTATTTATTCTCTTTAGTTCCTTATAACTGTCTCCTCAAATAATAGGGCTATATATCTAAAAATACTCAAACACTCCAGGAGGCTTTTTAGTTGTATTAGATGGTTCTCACAGCCAGGCACTGGTAGCTCAAGCCTGTAATCCTAGCTACGCAGTAGGCTGAGATCTGAGGATCATGGTTTAAAGCCAGCCTGGGCAGGAAAGTCCATGAGACTCTTTATCTCCAATAAAACCAGAAGTAGTGTTGTGGCTCAAGCGGTAGAGCACTCGCCTTGAGCTGAAGAGCGCAGGGACAGCACCCAAGCCCAGAATTCAAGCCCCACCACAGACCAAAAAAAAAAAGATTCTCCTTCTTTCCTTCTTCCCTTTGTCCCTCCCTCCCTTCTTCCCTCTCTTTCTCTCTCTTTCCTACTCTCTCTCTCTTTCTCTTTCTTTGTCTTTCTCATGCTCTCTCTTTCTTTTCTTTATGTCCAGAGAATTTTGGCATTTATTTTCTTTCAGAGTGGAATACAAATTGTGTGGATATTTCTACAAAAGTGCTGCCTGTAGAATCAACAGTGGAAAAACACAATAAATATGGTTCTGGGAGTTCCAGTGTCCTAGAAACTTGGGAATCTGAAGGCAGTCTAGAGAGACAGCAAGCAAATCAGCTGATATCACCAAGAGAAATAAAAGTAACTAAAAAGGCAATACCCACTTGGGAGAGGAGCCGTGTAAATAGTGAATTTGCTAAAAGCGGCAGTGTAAATTCAAGCCTCAGAACACAGCAAGAAATATCTCCAGAACAAATCTCTACCAAAAAAAGTGTCAAACAAAAGTCACACCCTATTAAAAAAGAGAAGTCTTGTAAATGCAATGAATGCGGTAAAGCTTTCAGCTATTGTTCAGCGCTCATTCGCCATCAGCGAACACATACTGGAGAAAAGCCTTACAAGTGTAATGAATGCACAAAGGCTTTCAGCCGGAGTGAGAACCTTATAAACCATCAAAGAATGCATACTGGAGATAAACCATACAAATGTGATCAGTGTGGAAAAGGTTTCATTGAAGGTCCATCTCTTGTACAACATCAAAGAATCCATACTGGAGAAAAACCCTTCAAATGTGATGAATGTGGGAAAGCCTTTAGTCAGAAGACTCACCTTGTTCAGCATCAGCGGATTCATACTGGCGAGAGACCATATACTTGTAATGATTGTGGGAAAGCCTTCAGTCAGAGAGGCCACTTTATGGAACATCAGAAAATTCATACAGGAGAAAAACCTTTTAAATGTGATGAATGTGATAAGACATTTACCAGGAGTACCCACCTTACTCAACATCAAAAAATCCACACTGGAGAGAAAACCTATAAGTGTAATGAATGTGGAAAGGCCTTCAATGGGCCCTCAACATTTATACGTCATCATATGATTCATACTGGAGAAAAACCATATGAATGTAACGAATGTGGGAAAGCCTTCAGCCAGCACTCAAACCTCACTCAACATCAAAAAACACACACGGGGGAGAAACCATATGATTGTGCAGAATGTGGAAAATCTTTTAGTTATTGGTCATCCCTTGCTCAACATCTGAAAATTCATACTGGTGAAAAACCATACAAATGCAATGAATGTGGAAAGGCCTTCAGTTACTGTTCATCCCTTACTCAGCATCGGAGAATTCATACTCGAGAAAAACCCTTTGAATGCAGTGAGTGTGGGAAGGCTTTTAGTTATCTCTCCAACCTTAATCAACACCAGAAAACTCACAGCCAAGAGAAAGCCTATGAATGTAAAGAATGTGGGAAAGCCTTTATTCGGAGTTCCTCTCTTGCTAAGCATGAAAGAATTCATACTGGTGAGAAACCCTATCAGTGTGACGAGTGTGGGAAAACATTTAGCTATGGCTCATCCCTTATTCAGCATCGGAAAATCCATACTGGAGAAAGACCTTACAAGTGTAATGAATGTGGGAGAGCCTTCAACCAGAATATACACCTTACACAGCATAAGAGAATTCACACAGGAGTAAAGCCTTATGAGTGCTCCAAGTGTGGTAAGGCCTTTCGACATTGTTCATCCCTTGCTCAACATCAGAAAACACACACAGAAGAAAGACCTTATCAGTGTAATAAATGTGAAAAGACATATAGTCAGAGCTCCCATCTGACGCAGCATCAGCGAATTCACACTGGAGAGAAGCCCTATAAGTGTAATGAATGTGACAAATCCTTTAGCCGGAGCAATCACCTGACGGAACACCAAAACACTCACACTGGAGAGAAACCTTATAACTGTAATGAGTGCACGAAAACATTCAGCCAGAGCACATACCTTATTAAACACCAGAGAATTCATTCTGAGAAGAAACCTTTTGGATGTAGTAGTTGTGGAAAATCCTTCCGGTATCGTTCTGCTCTCAACAAACATCAGAGACTACACCCTGACATGTCTACACTAGAAACATAATGAATTATTTTGCTTTGCCACTTGTTATGCACTGAAGAATCAGTGGATTGAAAAACTGCTTAAATATTTTAACTTTTTGCTATCTCGCTATAAAGTGGAAAATACATTGTGCCCAACAAATCCAATTTTATTATTGACCAATTTTGTGACATTGGAAAAATGCAACTATTTTAAGCTTTCTGAAATGAAAGATTTGGAGTAGATGGTTTCAAAGTTAGTTTAGAATTTTATACTGTTTTGTATATTTACAGTATGTTCTTATATAGGTTTGTTATATATTGGCATTTTGTGCACTGCATCTAGAATATGTATGTTTATGCATGTTTTGCTGGTAGAAGGAGCTTGTGCTTCAGTAACTATGAATCCACTATACTCCTGTCTTAATGCACTTGTTTAGATAACTGGCTCCTAATAAAAAGAATTATAAAACATCCTCAAAATCAAGGGTACATAATAGCCTAACTTATTGAGTATTCAAACTTTGTATCTAGGTTCAGTGTCCATGCCTGTAGTCCTAGCTTGGCAGGACACTGAGTTGGAAGGATCACTTTGAACTCAGGAGTTTGAGTCTAAGCTTGGCAACATACTGAGAACTTGTCTGAGAGCAAAGGATATCCCATAATATTTTTATTTCTAGTATGTTGTAAAATCCTAGATATCACAACTGCAGAACTACTTTTATAGTTATACCAATATTATTTAACTTTAGATGTTCATAGGAGTTACCTGGTGTCTTAGTTTGGGCTGCTGTAACAAATTACCATTGATGCTGGGCATTGATGACTCACACCTGTAATCCTAGTTACTCTGGAAGCTGAGATGTGAAGATCTCAGTCCAGGCAGGAAGGTTGTAAGACTTCAGTTAACCACCCAAAATAAACTAGAAATGGAGCTGTGGCTCAAGTAGTAGAATCTAATTTTGAGCTTCTCAGGGATAGTGCCCAGACCTTGAGTAAAGCCCCAGAACTGGCATGCATGTGCGCATTACCATTGACTAAATGAGGTTCAAATAGAAATTTGTTTTTCACAGTCTGGAGGCAAGGAAGTCTTAAAATTAAGGCACTGGTAGATCTGGTGTCTGATGTAGACATCCATTCCATATACTTAGGGTCAGTTGGCTTCTTCACCAAAGTGCAAAACCTAAATCACAGTGCAAAGTAATAGTCACTTCACTTAGCCAGTTTCAGTAGCAGGTGACAGACAGTGCAGTAACATACTGGAGAAGTATATTCCATACTGCATATGACCATTTGTCTTGTGGCTGTGTTCAGTAAACAGCCAAAAAGTGATGGGTCCCTTGTATTTTCTCCATACATCATGTAGTTCTTTATCTGGTTAGCACAACTGATAAATTTTTAGCCTGGCCTTGAATATGAAGACCTCTGAAATTGGGGTTGCATAAGAATTACTCATCATAGAAATGAACTTTTTAGACTCCACAATTGAAAAAAAAAATCAGTGCAGTTCTTTTTGTTTTATATAAATACCTAGTGACTGAACTGCATTGGAATAGTGTCACCTCCTTAAATGGAAATTCCAGATATGAAGAACAGGTGGATTTAGAAAACTGTGGCCATTTAAGAGTCAGTTAGCCCCCCCTCCCCGCTTTTAATCCTGGAGCTTGAACTCAGGGCATGGGCACTATCCTTGTCTTTAGCTCAAAGCTAGCAGTCTACCACTTGAGCCACAGCTCCACTTCTGGCTTTTCTGGTGCTTCATTTGGAAATGAGTCTTGATCTCATCCTGAGTAGTTAGGACTACAGGCATGAGCCTGTAATTTTAATAAATTTTCGTTAAAGTTTTTTTCCCCAAGTGGTAGAGATCTGCGTAGAATTGTTAAAGGTAACAAGATATATCACTAAAAAGGGGGAGACTGAAAACTGAAGAATATGAGAGCAAAAATCATACAGAGGGCAGAAAAAAGTATCTGTTACAAAGTTGCAGTGGATATTTGCTAAGCAATTAAGAGATGTGAAGGACAGAAGGTTGTGGGTGGAGAACAGATGACAGGCACATTTTAAAGGCAGAGGAGGAGAGGAATTTTTGAAACAAGAAACATGGAAGGACAGGATTCATCAGTGGGAGAGGAAAAGCACAGGCAGTAATGTATTACTCCCAGACATGGGCCTATCTGCCGCTTGATCTCACGATTCCAAATAAAAGGCAGGATGTTTGCTAGATGATTCATCTTTACAGACATCAATTCTAAAAGCACTTACTGAGAAGCTACTCTGTTCAGGGACATTGATGATATTCAGAATGAGCTGAGACCTAAGAGTATCAATTGCCAAAGTTATATATGTATCAAAGTTGGATTAGGTGAAGGGTTGATAGATGGTTTGCACCTCAATGTACTTTGTGTCTTCCAGCACACACAAATGTGCTTGAAATTGGCAGAGGCAACATGTATGATACTTTCACAGAGAGGTCTGTGAAGTCAGAAAAATAGGAACTCTGTAATAGGGAAGCAGTATCTGAAAAGAAAGTAGTATGAAGATGTTAAAGTACAGAAGGAATGATCTGGGAAGAGTTGAGATTTGTTAAGATTCAGAAGTACTAGGGGAACATAAAGAGGATGAGTCCAGGAAAGGGAGTCATTGAAGACTGAAAAAGAGAGTGGAAATGGAAATGTCTTCTGAAAGAGGCCTAGGTAACATGAACATGAGGCAGCAGAGGATTAGCTAGTCTCTAGTCTAAGCAGAATGCTGACCTATGTTTAAACAATTTTCTTGCAGAAAATTTCACAGTAGTATGAATGTCCATGTATCCATTATCCAGATTCAACAATGATCAATACTTTGCCATTCTTGTTCAGCAATCCCTACTTTTCTTATTTATCCCGGGAATGAGTGCTTTGTTTTGTAATGGGGACTGAACTCAGGGCTTCACACTTTCTGGCTTGCTTGCTTTCTTGCATTCAACTGCTCGAGTGCACCTCCATCTCCCTGGAGTATACAGTAAATGTAGACACTGTTGACTTGTTAGTATTTACCTCATAACAAGGATGTTTTTTCTTTAAACATGACCATAGGTAGGGCACAAAATTAGTTCTTAGGTATCATTGAAAACTATATTGTAAAAGAATACTAATATGAGAAAAATTCAAGATGAATATAGGTAGTAAATTTTTGTTCAGTATGAAACATTTTGTTACATATAAGTGATATATATAGTTTGTCTCTGATCCTATTTAGCATATATTGATATAAATATACAACTATCCAAAAGAAATGGGCTGGGTTTTGGCTCAGTGGCAAGGCACTAACCTAGCAAGTGCAACGTCCTGGCTTCAATCCCCAGTGACAAAACAGAAAAGACCAAAAAAAGACAGAAAAGTTTAAAAAGCCTAAAATAAAAGGATGATAAAAGAAATATACAAACATACCCAGGGGTTATCTGAATTTTTTTTTTTCTTTTTAGTCCCTTATGCTTCTCAGGGGCCTGGAGTTGGTGGGGTGGGGTGAAGAAGTATTAATAGAATGGGAGAACCTTTTTTGTAGTGACTCGTTTTTCAACTCACTGTTAGGGAAGAGAGTCCCTTAGCGAAATGAGTCCCTTCCCAGAGCATAGTCTACTCCTTCCCTTCTCCACAGCTCAGCATGCCCCCTTCCTAGTCAACTTCCAGCCCCCTTTACCTTGGGATGGCACTTCTCTGGGGCAGCTACCACTATCTAAGGCAAGAGCCCCTTAGAGTGACCTTCAAGGTCTGGGCAGTTGCAAGACCCTTATTTGGATAGCAGCCATCAATCCTAGTCCGACATGATGAAGCCCCTGGCCACACGGCCCGTCCACACCACGGTCTCCATCTCCTCGCCCTCCTAGCCCTTCCTGAACCTCCTAGGTTATGTAGGTCACTCCAGACTAGATGGCCGGTGCTGCTTCTCATTCCTGCCTTATGAGAAGGGGTCTTGCTGGCCCCTTTCCCGGCAACAAACCTTTCTTTGTTCTCTGCACCTGGATGATGTCTGCATGGTTTTCTGGCAAAGTCTAACTAATCTTAACTTGATATCAAACACAGTGTGCTCAGAACACACACACACACACACACACGCACGCACACTCCGTGCTGAGAATGAACTCTCACGTCAAAGCGTAAACGAGACGCTCTGAATTACGATTCGACCCAAGGCCCTTCGACTGCGAAGCACCGCCCACCTCGTTGGCGCTGTTTGTTTTTCACCAGGAGTTTTCGGAGGCCTGCGGAACTTGATCCTAGGACTTTTGGGAAATGTAGTCTGTGCTGTGAGAGCAGCGCGGCTCTGAGGCTTCTGGGAAGTGTAGTTCCAGGTGTAGGCTGCGGCGCTGAACCCGCCTCCCCGAGGTAGGAAAGCAGGTACGGTGCTTGGGTAATAGCACACTGCACTTCGTGCTACGCTGGGAGGACTTATTTGAAATTGTACACCCTTTTTTCCTCTATTGAAGAACGCGACTGTAAAGTAATTAGAAGTAACAGGAAGGAATTAGGTCGTTTATTCGATTCTTCTCCGGTGGCAGCTGCGTGGGTTTCAAGGGTCTCCAGATTCTGCTCCGGAGGCATTACACAGGGTTTTGCTCTGTTCGTTACTTCGACTCTCTCTGAAGAACTAGCAGCCCCAAGAGAAGACCAAAACGAAACAAAACCTTCAAGCTCTGACATTGTTTGACATATTGAAAGAGCGAAAATCTGGGAGCAATAGCCCGAGCTGGTTGTGGGGCAATGATCTCCTATTTGGCAGTAAAGAGAAACTTTAAACAAGGGGACCTTAAGAATCGGATGTTAACAGTGAAAATACCTGTTGTTGATCATTGAAAAGAGAAGAAGGAGAGCAACTGTATTGGCAGCAGAGTGGCGCAGCGGAAGCGTGCTGGGCCCATAACCCAGAGGTCGATGGATCGAAACCATCCTCTGCTATAAAGTTTTACACATGGGCAAATAAGATAGAAAAA
Source organism: Dipodomys merriami (assembly GCF_024711535.1). NCBI lineage: Eukaryota > Metazoa > Chordata > Mammalia > Rodentia > Heteromyidae > Dipodomys > Dipodomys merriami. The sequence continues at coordinate 14,076,559 of NW_027202937.1, forward strand.
CATTCTGTTCTGTTCCTTGCTCATATCTTAGAAGTGTGCATCTAATAAATAATTCTTTGGCAGGCTATCATTTGATGCCACCCCCAAGGGTTATTTGGCAGGCGCTTCATTACTGAAGCCCTCCCCACCAGTACTGATTTGCTTTTTCTTACATCAGTAAATATTACAAAATATAACAACTTTATTCTTAACTAGTTGCTTTCCATTTCTCATCCTATGTTACAGCTTTCTTGGTTTTCGTTGTCACCAAAAAGATGTTTTGGGGGTGTCTAATGAACAGATACATATTCAATATCTCATAAGTGTTTATTGAGGGCAATCAATTGATTCCCAGCTCTTACAAACAGTAGGCAAATAAATAAGGATTGTGGTGTTGATGTAATTTACATTTCTTGTATACAGACTAATTTGCTTTTTATACTTAGTTCAGTCAGAACAAACAGCTCACCAGTGACTACTAGATAATATTCAGAGTATAGGCAGATATGGGTGTTCATTAAATTGGCCCCATGGAATTTAAGCCATCTCATCAGCTATCATTTCTGAGTCCAAATATACATCTGTAATACCACATAGCAGCTGTGGTATTTGCTATAGACATTTTTAGATGTGAATGAGTCTCTTCTAGCAATTCCAATATTGATAAGATGATATTTCTCCTAAAATAGATGCATTACGCAGAGTAACACTAATAAAAGTCACAGCAGGCTTTTTGGGGGGGGGCACAAAAATAGCAGATTAATTATGAAATATGTGGAAATACAAAGATTGTCTAAAACAATTTTAGAAGAACATTAAAAGGTTTAAATTCCAAAAAACCTTTACTTGATATAAACTGATTAAAACAATGTTTAAAGCTATACAAGTAAGTCAATGAAATGGAATTGAAAGTCTAGAGATAGACTCATCCACATAGATGGCCCCTTGATTTTTGACAATGGGCCAAAATAATGCAAAAGGAGGAAAATACTGTATTAAATAAACAATGCTAGAATGATGACATTTGTATGGGTAAAGAAGAGGCCCAATACATGAAATGAACTTGAAGTGGTTAATACAGTATAAAAGTTGAAAGGCTAAAACTTCTAGTAGAACGTATAGATTAAGATCTTCTTCACAGCCAGGCATGGTGACTCATACCTGTAAACTTAGCTATTCAGAAGGCAGAGATATGAGGATTACAGTTCAAACCTAGCCTGCGCAAGTAAGTCTGTGAGATTCTTATTTCCAATAAACTGCCAAAAAATTGAAAGTGGAGTATTAGTCTTAAGCAAAAAGAAGCTCAGAGACAGTGCCCAAGCCCTGAGCTCAAGACCCAAGGCTGACACAAAATCTTCACTATAATATAGTAATAAAAATTCCTTAGTAGAAAGCACTTACAATAGAGAAAATGCTCAAGAGAATATCATTGGAATTAGAATCTACTCCTCAAAAACACCATTAGCAAAATGGAAAAAAAATGACACAAATTGGTAGCATTTTTTTTTTTTTTTGTCAGTCTTGGAGCTTGAACTCTGGGCCTGGGCACTTGTCCCTTGGCTAGCACTCTACCACTTGAACCACAGCACCACTTCTGGCTTCCTAGTGGTTTATTGGAGATAAGAGACTCATGGAGTTTCCTGCCTGGGCTGGCTTTGAACTGCGATCTCCAGATCTCAGCCTCCTGAGTAGCTAGGATTACAGGCATGAGCCACCGGTGCGCCACTAGCAAATACTTTTAATACATGTAACTGACAACAAAATTGGATTCAGATTCTGTAATATATGAGCAAAATATTTTGCTAAATGGTTCATAAACGAATGTTAATGAGCTGGGCACCCATGGCTCATGCTTGTAATCCTAGCTACTCAGGAGGCTGAGATACGAGGAACATGGTTCAAAGCCAGCCCGGGCAGGAAACTCTGTGAAACTCTTATCTCCAATAAACCATCAGAAAACTGGAAGTGGTGCTGTAGCTCAAGTGGTAGAGAGCTGAAGAGCTGAGGGCCCAGAGTTCAAGCCCTAAGACCGACAAAGAAAAAAAGAAAAAAAAAGAATGTTAATGACTAGTTAATAAATGTAAGTAAAGGTACCCAACATTGATTAATATATTCAGTGACAGTTTAGGTTTTCAATTTCCAACTATTTCACATAAAAAGCTCCTATGAAAATTAACACAATATTTTAGAAATACACATAAACATATTCTGGTCATGGGGCTTGAACTCAGGGCCTGGGTATTGTCCCTGAGCTCTTTTGCTCAAGGCTAGCACCACTTCTAGTTTTCTGCTGGTTAATTGGAGATAATTAGGCTAATGAAAATTAAGACCAAAATGAGATACCATCGCACTCTCAGACTGGTTAAGTTACAAAGCAACTACTGAAAACCCCAAGTTTTGGCAAGTATATGTGGCAATTACACTTCACAAGTATTTGGTGGTAATGTAAAGATATTTAAGTGGGACAGTTTATATATGTAATCCTAGCTACTCAGGAGGCTGAGATCTGAGGATCATGGTTCAAAGCCAGCCTAGGTAGGAGAGCCCATGAGACTCTTATCTCCAATTAACTAGCAGAAAAACTGGAGTAGTACTATGGCTTGAAATGGTAGAGTGCTAACCTTGAGGGCTAGCACCTAGGCCCTGAGTTCAAGCCCATGATTGCAGTGTGTGTGTGCTAATATATAACATTATGTTAATGTATGCTAATATATGTTAATGTTAATTATGTTAATATGTAAAACATTGTTAATTTTATTGTGGCTTTATGTGGAATAGCTGGAAACTGAAACCCGAAACTGTCACTGAATATATTCATCGATGAATGAACAATGATATATTCAATAAATATTCTGTAATAAAATAGAATGCACCAAAACCACATAAAACATGGCTGAATACTCCACAATTACTCCGAATTTTTAAAAAACTAAGCATAGTCATGCACTGGTGGCTCACATCTGTAACCTTAACTACTCAAAGTAATAGAACTTTCAGACTTAAAAATATGCTTGCTTTATACCTCAGTAAAGTTGATCTACATATCAAGATTAGTAAGATGAGAAAAAAAATGGTGAGTACCTTGTATCAGGTGAAGCATAGATTTAAAATCAAATGGAGTGTTATTGACAAGAAAGGGATACAGATAAAAAAGATAACTAGGTAAAGAAAAAGAGCAATAAAAAATCACAAAGGAGAAATGTTAAGAAAGAAAAAATAAAGGGAATTAATTCCTGAGAGATTTCAAATATATATAAATAATGGCCAAAATGCAAAGCGCTTCCACGTGGGCCTCAACATCTGTGGCACCAGTTTGAAGCATCTGCTGGGTCCCCATGTTCGCGCGCTGCATCCTCTCCAGGACCCTCGCGCTTTCCTCGCGTCCTTGTCCCAACTGTCAACTCGAACACTGGACGCTTCGACTTGGGCCAAACTGCGCAGACGTCCGAAACATCCGAAGCTGAAACCCTCTTGAAGTCATCGCCTGCGCCTCATCGTTCCTCATGGGCAGTTTTCTGGGCAAACCGGGATCCTCACCATCGTCCCGAACCCAGGTACACAGTGACTGGCCTGACAGGCCCAAGAACCGCCGGCCGGCTCAGCCCCTTAACCAAGTCCATCGGGTTCAGCATGTCTACCGCGCCCACCCTGCCTCTCGGCACAGACCTGCCAGGAGACCGCCAAATTGGGATCCTTCCAATCCTACAGCGTTTGTCAATGAAGCTTGGAGGCGCTTTCCCATGAAGAAGTTCCAGAACTCCATCATGGGACCTCTGCCTTCAGATTGGTGGGAAAGTTACCTTAAGAGGAGTATTTGGTCTCTTAGGCACCCCAGAGCCACATGGAGTCCAGTGACTGTGAAGATCACCCCTCCTGCGCAGAGAGTGCACCCCTCTGTTTCCCTGAAAAATGTGATTGACTCTGAAGGGCCCTCAGAGCAGCCAGCAGACCCTTGTGCAAAAGAGACAGTGCTGAGAGCCCTCATGGAGTGTAAGAAAGGGAGACTGAGGCTGGAAGACCAAGTACCCTCTGAGTGTTTGGATAACAAGAGGAGGAGTTCAGAGACCAGACCATCTGCCTTTAAACCTCTCAGGAAAAATGGAGTCCTTATTTCTTTCGTGCCCAGGCTGGGGCCTCTGAAAAGGAGCATCCACTCATGCAGCTCAGATTACAGCTTGAAGAGGTGCAGTTCCTTGGGCAGCATATACCGACGAGGCCCACGCAGCACAAAAAGAAATGCGATTAGCAGCTCTTACAGCTCTAGTACAGAGTTCTCAGTGTCTTCAAAGAGATATTTCCCCAGTACATTATTCCGGAAAGCAGAGTGGTCAGTGAAAAAGAAAGGAAAAAGCCATCCTCTTCACTCTCCTGTCACACTGGTATCAAACACAGAGTCCCCAGAATCATCTAGCAGTTCGGAGCAGCAAAACCAGAGGATTCCATTGCTGCTACCGAGCCCAGGTCACCTTCTGTCTGAGACACCTCCTGTCCAGCCTTGTCAGGAAGTCTCTGATAAGAGCCCACCCTTTGAGAAGGAAACTGAGCTCCAGTGGAACCAAAAAGCCAGAGAGGAGACAACCGAAGCCACCACAGACACAGTCCCTGATACCTGGCCTGGCATTCATCCTTCTCTATTTCTCACTCAGCCATCTTGTGGGACAGCACTGACCACAGACACTAATTCTCAGTTGGAAAACATGAAACAAGTAAAGACACCTCTAAGCCCCGTGGCCTCCCCACAGTCATCTGGTGAGGCAATCAATATGGGCCACTCACCTCTGGAAACGCCAAGTCCACCTGCTGGGTGTTCGCCATCAGAGCCCCTTCCAGGCACTACTTCAGACTCAAAGCCCACATCTTCTTTCGTCCTGCTGACCCCAACCCCTCGCACATCACCAGTCACTGGCACCACCTGGCCACCTTCAAACCCTCAGGCTGACAGGTCTGCTATATCCCCAGACCCACCTGCCATTGTCCCTGCTGCACCCACCACACAGAGTGCTTTGATTGGGGAGATGAATAACCCAACACCCCATTTTCCTGAATCTGCACCACCTGTGGTGACCTCTGCTTGCCCCATGTTAAAGCCTATTTTGGGGTCCTTGCACAATAGTGAGATTGAAAGTTCTTTATATTCTAGAATTTCAGTCACAACTGCAGTGTCTTCAAGCTCTTCTCTCTCCACAACTCCAGGAATCTTAACTCCAACCTTCAAGCCTATCTTTGGTAATATAGGACCACTTACAGGTATGCCAGTGATAGCTCCTTTCTCCTCAGGACAGTCCTCTCCTTCATTTACTCCTACTTCAACTCATCTTCTCCATGGCCTGGTCAAGACAACCTCTATGGTCATGTCAACCACCCCAGCTAGCACAGCCAAAGAGTATACTTTGAAGCCACCTTTAGATTTTAGCATAGTGAACCTTACAAGTACCATGGGTGATACTTGCTCTGACACTTCCTCTTGCCAAACTTTCCTACTTGGAGCTACTCAAGTCATCAGGGCTGACTTCTCCCCAGCCACAGGCTTCATTTTCCTACCAAGAGAGCATCCTGGCATTCCTACTGTACACACAGTCACTATCTTTAGCCAGGTACTTCCTAGTACCATTCAGACACCCTCTAGCCCTGCTGATTTTAAAGGTAAGGGAAGCCCTCTGCCAACCTCAGCCTTAATTCCCACAAACCAGCCTGCATCTTCACCCAGCATCTCTAACCCCAGTGCAGTACTTCCTGTGGGGTCAAATGCAAAGCCATTTTTCCCACAATCTTCAGGAGTCACTCCTCAGCCTGTGTTTGGGGCCACCGATGGGCAGAAGCAAAGTCTACCCCAGCCAGCTCTTAGGCCAAGCTTTAGTAGCCCTTTCAATTTTACAAACTCACCAATGGCTTCCTCAACCCCTATGCCAGGTCCAGCAGAGTCAGTCCTTAGAAGTTCCACACAGTCGGTGTTTGGAGGTTTGACACCCACACCCTCCACTTTGTACCCCACTGCCAGCACCCAACCAGCCTTTGGTAGCACTCCAGCTAGTTTTCCCTTTGGTCAAGCTAACCCAACTGGCTTTGGAGTTGCCACCCAGAACAGCCAGAGTCAGGCATGTGGCTCAGTATTTGGCAGCACAGCTCCTCGACCATTTGCCTTTGGGGGATTAGTGACCCCTATGGATTGTGGGGAGCCTGGGATCATTGTGCCTGCCCCAGGCTGGAGCTCAGGCTCTGGAGCAATGCTGAGTAATGTGACCCCCTTTGGAAAAGGTTGGAGCCAAAACACTCAGGACCTTCCCAACAAGGGCACACCTTTTACTTTTGGGAGGTCTAACATTTTTGCCAAAAAGACTATGTTTGGTGATCCCTCCATGACTCCCTTTGCTCAGAGCCCACCTATCCCTGGAATCAAGGCAGGAACCAGTTTTGGTTTTGGGATGTCCTCTCCATTTGCTCAGGGCTATGTTGGAAGAGATCCTTCCAGATCCTTAGCTCCTTCATTTTCCATTGGTGCAAAATCCAAAACCCCAAGGAATCGGGAGCAAGGACATTCTCGAAGACATCATGCGCACAAGAAATAGCTCTTTCCCCTGTTACCTGTACCCTAACCTCAGTATTGCTGTGAAGAGGCTCAGTTATTCCAATGCTCTTCATTCAATATACCCTAGATCTGAAGCAAAATCTTTAGATGTTGACACTATGGGTCATGGTCAACATCCTTGAAGGTGTCATCTAGTAACAGTAGAATGAGGCTAAGTGGAACAAAATCCCTTGGGCTTAAGTAGAAACTTGCTTTTTCCTCCTCACCCACTCCTCTCTTTATGTGATGTGAGTTCCATCCAGGCACTTCCTCTTACTTTTTTCCCTGGGAATCCTCCTAGGAAAGGTTTCCAAAGTTTGACTTAGTGGGATGTGGCAAGCAAATACCACCTCATAGCTACACATGATGATTCTTGAATTTACAGCAGCACTTTAAGGGATGGCTTCTCAGGAAGTGGTAGGGTCAGGGGAAAGAGTTGAAAAGACCTTGTTTCTTCTCTCTACATCACAGATCATGATCTCTCAAGGACAAACCAGAAGTGCCCAATTAGGGAACCAAAGCTTACATTTATATTTTTCTCTTTTCTCTTTGAACCTCATCAAATCACCTGGCTCCACATTCACACCTCTCCCAGAGAGGGGAGGCAGGAAACCCCTGGGCTTGACCACAAAGCAAGAAAGGGGGGAAACAGCAGGGCCCTTACCTGACCTAGACTTTTCAACCAATGGGAGTTCTATGAAAAAACTGTGACATATTTTCCTCAACACTTCTTATCAATAGGACCCTCTTTCCCCCCCTAAAAGGCAAGAATAATTCTTCAAGTATATTGATTGCTTATATATCTCTTGTTTTATGAGTATCTTGGGGAAGGTCTAATTGGAAGAAAATCTTAAATTGGATGACAAAATAAAAAATTGTTGAAAAAAGTCTATGATATAGGAATTACTGTTAAAGTATACAGATAAAGAGCAGAAAGATCATTCATACACCAGTGGTTCATGCCTGTAATCCTAGCTACTGAGGAGGCTGAGTTCTGAGGATTGTGGTTTGAAGCCAGCCCAGGCAGGAAAGTCATGAGACTCTTTTTTTCTTTTTGTCGGTCATGGGGCTTGAACTCTGTGCCTGGGTGCTGTCCCTGTGCTCTTCAGCCCAAGGCGAGCACTCTACCACTTGAGCTATAGCACCACTTCTGGTTTTCTAGTGGTTTACTGGACATAGGAGTCTCAAGGTCTTTCCTGCCTGTACTGGCTTTGAACCAAGATCCTCAGATCTCAGCCTCCTGAGTAGCTAGGATTACAGGTGTGAGCCACCAGCGTACGGCAGTCATGAGACTCTTATCTCTAATATAAACTATTCAGAAAAAGGGGAGCTGTGGTTCAAGTAGTAGAGCACTAGCCTTGAGCCAAAGAAGCTCAGGGACAGCACCCAGGACCAGAGTTCAAGCCCCAGGACTGGCAAAATAAAAGAGTAGAAAGATATTTTAAAATGATGGAATACTTGAGCTGAGTACCAGTGGCTCACACCTGTAAGCCTAGCTACTCAGGTGGCTGAGATCTGAGCTCATGGTTCTAAGCCAGCTAGAGAAGGAAAGTCCATAATACTTTTTTTTTTTTGGTCTGGTCATGGGGCCTGAACTCTGGGCCTGGGCGCTGTCCCTCAGCTCTTCAGCTCAAGGCTAGCACTGTACCACTCTTGAGCCACAGCTCCACTTCTGGCTTTTTTCTTTTTTGCTTATGTGGTACTGAGGAATCGAACCCAGGGCCTCATGCATTCAAGGCAAGCACCCTACCACTGCCACCTTCCCAGCCCCTATGATACTTTTATCTCCAATAAACTACTTAAAAAAAAAAAAAAAGCCAGAACTAGAGTTGTAGTTCAAGTGGTTGAGTGCTAGCCTTGAGCAAAAGAAGCTTAGGGATAATTATCAGCCACAGCATGCATGCATGTGCATGCGCACACACACATATTTATGACACTTACCTGAAGCTAGACTAGATAGTAAAACTACAATTTAGGATTTAAATCATAACTCCAGAGTATGCTCATTTTCCCCTTTGACAGAAGATCACCACAGTTAGAATTAAACTATATCTGCCTTTAAATATCCACACTTTTAAAGACATTCTACAATGAAAGATTACTATCTTGCAGATCTTACCTGATGGGAGTTGGAGATTAGAAAATGGGCAGACCTAGTCTACAGCTCCTTACAGTACCTAGTGACAGCTAGATATTGTATTGTGCTTTGGACATTCAGAGCTGGTGGACAAGTCTAGTTTTGGAAGTATAGAATTGTTGAGTAAGCCAATAGTCTTACTATAAGTGACAAATCCCTAGAAAATGAGAGAAGGCAAGAAGACTATCTTAACTATAGATAAAACTCAAAACTTCTGCCTGATATGTCTAATCAGGTAAAAGAGATCATTGTGGGCCAAGGACAAAACATGTGCACAGGTGTTAAAGTATAGCAGGATATATAGAGAGGGATAACACCCAAGATGCCATGCATAGCAGGAGATAAGCAGAAGCAAGTCACAGCCATAATTACAAACCACATGGTACAATATGGATAGAGGTTTAAATACAAGAGAGCTATGGAAAGACTTTGAACAAGAAAGAAGTTTATACTTGAGTTCTAGATTTCACTGCCTGTCATCTGAGGAAAGAAGCAAATGGGAACAGACTGGAAGCTTGGAGATGTACAAGAGACTCTGTGGACACACCCACAAAGATTAAACATGTGCTTTGAAGAAGGTAGTCAATGATGATACTTAGTCAAATAGTTAATACTGGGCATGGGGCAGAAGTAGGGAAGAGGAGTGATTACTAAGAAGAATTTGGGGGGAAATCTTGAGGATTTTACCTGGGATTTCCCCAGTGGCATATACTACTTGGGCTCAGGCAACTTAACTGCAAAGGCTGTTTTTGGACCTTCTGCCTCTGTGGATTCAGCTAACCCCCCACTCCCTGCCAATTTCAGCCATTATTGATCCTTCAACCTACAATTAGTAGGTTAATACTGACTTGCAACTAATACTTTTATTAATATATGCTCGCTATCCCCCTCCCCCTGCCCCTTTCTCTGTGCACAGACATGTGTATGTGCTCACATTTTTCTGGGACTTGAACTCAGGGTCTGAACCCTATCCCTGAGCTTTTTGTGCTCAAAGCTAGCATTCTATCACTTGAGCCTCAGATCCACTAGCTTTTTGGTAGTTTATTAGAGATAATAGTCTCACTGACTTTCCTGCTAAGGCTGGCCTTGAACCAAGGTCCTCAGGTCTCAGCCTCCTGAGTAGCTAGGATGACATATATGACCCACTGTCACCTGGAAAAATGTACTTTTATATTTTTGGATATCTTTTATTTGCTCTTCCCTCTTTTTAAACAGGCTATCCTAGGCTCCTTCCTTAGGAAAGGCAATTTTTTCCCCCTCAAGTCTTCTCCTAGATTTGATTTCCAAAAGTCTAAAGACAGATATTAGAGAAAGAAAAAAAAAGTTTTAGGAAGATGTAGGATTTGGGAGTTAATGGAACATCAAGGAAAGCAGAAAGATTCTCCTGGGGAGGAAGGGGGAGATGAATGAGAAGGTGAAGTTGATGAGCAAGATCCTAAAGAAGATGTGAGTGTAGAATTAGGGACACAAGGGACCTTCAGCAACCTCTGAGAAATTCTGCTAATCAGGGCAGTAGGAAAGAAGCGCATACCATTTTCTTCAGGGAGAGCCAAGGTTTCGTCCAGCAAAACCTAAGTCCTAAAGGGTCAAGTTCAAGTTCATGCTGATCATAAAAACAGCCCTGGGGCATTTTAATTTCTAAAATTAGACGTTAAACTGAGCTCCAAAAATTTTAAAAAGATGTCTTGTTTAACTGAGGTGTTAATCCATTTGATATTCAGGAAAACATATCAATTTGGACCATGGATCGGGATTCCTGAGAGACCAAAACAACTCTCAAGTGGGGACAAGTATCTTCTGAGGCTGTCTACAACTGTTCTGTGAAGAACATATTCCCTTCTATATCTAATTTTTCTGTGTGTCATCTTGAATGAGTAGACAAGTACAGTAGTAACTCGAGTCTGAAGATGGAGCAGCAACTGTATCCCTGGATAAGTGTAGAGAACTAGGCTATTTTTCTGGGGGTGAGGGTGGGGAAACCAATGATAACTATTGGAGAAATTAGTATGGGTCAGGTTATGTTCACACACAAAACTAGAGATATATAGATAAGTAGGAATCAAACATTTTGAGCTACTCTTTGTTTTGTGGTGCTGGGGATTGAACCCAGAGTTTCACGTAAGTTTCATGGTAAGCAAGCGTTTTATATAGTTTATATTTTTAGCATGTTCATTAAGTTTTATGAAATTTCAGCTGGAGTTTAGAAATCCAGTCACATGTTGTATCAAAGTTTCACTTAAAGCAGACACAACAATAGTTAGAGTTGTTTTGTTCTTTTATGATGAATATTAGAAAATAAGACTTGCAATGTAATTGCCTCATACAAACTCAGGATAATTCTGATATGTCAGAATGCAGCTATAATCATATGGTGTGTTGAAGGAGTAAGAAGTACCTCTAAAACAGTTTAGACCTGCATTGTCAATGAAATTGTTAGCACAGAAAATGTGGCTAGACTGAATTGAGATGTAATATAAATGTAAAGCATACGCTCAAATTGGTACACTTTTATGAAAAAGCATCTTGATATTTTTCAAGTTAATATTGAAATAATGTTGTGGATATGTTATATTAAAGAATACATATTATTAAAACTGATGTCATTTGTTTATTTTTACTCTTTCACATGGGTCTAGACCATTTACTATTATATGCAGTATGTGCACACATTTATTTATTGCTTGTGTGACATTTTGTTGGAGTATGCCTACCATGGAAAACCACATCTGTATGCTGTACATTTTACCATTAAGCTTATCATCAGTGTCAACTAACAGATTACTGATTTTGCTTTGAAAATCCTATTCTAAAGTTATTTAGACTAATTTGCAAAGCACCTGCTATATATGAGAGAAGGAAAGCTGTTGTCTATCTGAAGTAGAATTTCTTTTTCTTTTTTTTTCTTTCTCTCTCTCTCTTTTTTTTTTTTTTTTTTTTTTTTTTTTTTTTTTTTTTTTTTGGTGGATTGTGGGGCTTGAACTCTGGGCTTGGGCACTATCCCTGTGCTTTTCAGCTACTTGAGTCACAGCACCACTTCCGGTTTTCTAGTGGTTTATTGGAGATAAGAATCTCATGGACTTTCCTGCCTGGGCTGATTTTGAGCTGCGATCCTCAGATCTCAGCCTCCTAAGTAGCTAGGATTATAGGTGTGAGCCACTAGCGCCCTGCTTTCAAGTAGAATTTCTCATTAAGGCTAGTTGACTTCACTTTGGATTGTTTATATCACACTTTTTACATCAAAAAAAGAAGGAATATAGAAACCAATATTAGTTAAAAGGTATTATCTCCTTACAATCTGCAGGAACTTACTTTTTTTTTTAAATTTTTTTATTGTAAAGATACTATACAGAGGGTTACAGTTACATGAGTGAGGTAATGAGTACACTTCCTCTTGAACATTGTTACCCCTCCATTGTTTTCCCCCTACCATCCCCTCCCTCCCTCCCTTCCCCAAGGTTCTTTTTTTTTTTTTTTTTTGATTGTGATTAAGTGATTACTTAATTTCCGGAAATTCACAGTATTGTGGAATAATGGTGCTCATTTAAAGTCACAAGTTCATTCTAACTTTCCTGGAGCAAATTGTCTATCACAGTCTGTAATATATAACGGTGCTCACATGTTATATACCATATATGTGATCAGCAGCATGGGGATATTTGGTAGTGGTTCAACCAGATGAGTGGGAGTTCTTTGTTTCTTAAGTCCTGTTAGTTTTGTCATATCACCTAACATTTTGGATTTATCATCCACTTATCAGGGAGACCATGTACTGTTTGTCTCTTCGTTCTTGGCTTACCTCGCTCAACATGATTCCTTCTAGCTCCATCCATTTCCCTGCAAATGCCATTATTTTGTCATTTCTAATGGCTGCATAATGTTCCATTGTGTATAGATACCACAATTTTTGGATCCATTCATCTGTGGTGGGGCATCTAGGTTGTTTCCATATCCTAGCTATTGCGAACAGTGCTGCAATAAACATGGAGGTGCACGTGTCCTTGTATATTGGTTCCTGTTGTTCAGGGTAGATGCCTAGAAGTGGTATGACTGGGTCGTAAGGGAGGTCAATCTTTAGCTTTCTAAGGACCCTCCAGACTGCTTTCCAAAGTGGTTGTATAAGTGTACATTCCCACCAGCAGTGTAATAGCGCAGGAACTTTTATTTCTAATTGACAAATCATAATTTGCTATATTTAGAATGGGATATATGATTAATCATGCTAAATAACCTATCCTCTTATCATGAATATTTAAATTGATTCTTAGTTATTTTGAAATATAGACTATTGACTATCAATAAATACCTCTTGCTGGGCAATAGATATCAAAACTTATTCTCCCCTTCTATATTAAACTTTGTACCATTTCACCAACAACTTCCTCCCATACATCTGGTAATCATTATTCTATTCACTACTACAAATTCAACTGTTTTAGTCCAAAAAAAGATTTTTAAAGTTGGGTTGACTAGTATCCCATTTTGTATATACATTTTCTTTATCCTTTTGTACCTTGATGGAAACCTGGTTCATTCCGTATCAAGAGCAAGGACAAATTTTGGAATGGTAATCCCTTTGTACAACTAATTAAAGATGATAAAATCCAATTAAGAAAAAAAGAGCAAGGGAGAAGACCTCTAATAGAGCTGTACCTGAGGGTGTCATTTCTGTAAACACATTATGAGAATTCTACTCCAGGCCCCCTGGAAACTGCTGCAAAAAACCCTTGGTGTGTCCAGTAAAAGTTATCAGTCAGCTCTTTGTCTGTTTTACCAACTGTGGTATCTCTAAATACATTTGCTTATTTCTTCAAACTACTAAATACACTTATTTTTTATACAAAAATAAGTAAAAGTAAATTACTTCCATTAAATGAGACAGTGTTATTTACAAAGAGCAAATAAAAAGAAATAAAATTAAAACATATCTTGAACAAGACCACTGATTTACAAAATTAGGTGAAATGATTCTCAAAGGAGATAACGAAATTCTCTGAACCTGTCAGAATAGTTACTAAATAAAACTTCCTCCAAATACGTCTTTAAAATAGAAAATAAATTATTTGACTCCAGCCAGGTCTGATTTCTCTATTGTGGGAAGGCTCAGGCCTAGCTGAGGTCGACTTGGGCTGTGGGTGAGTTTATTGACCCCTAAGACTCAGCAGGATAGCATAATCCACTAAGATGATCGCCAAGATAGATTTCCACATCACTGGATGTGGCCAGGAAATATCGGTGCTCCATTTCTCACAAGTGAAAGACTGGCGGCTGCAGGGAGGCGGTAAGAAAGAAAAGCACAAGGATCCCAGGTATCCCAGGGCTCTTAGCTCCTCACCTAAAAAGTCCCATGTTCAGCTTCCACCACCCGCAGATCGAACCTCGGTTTCGATCGCTTTGGTCCTCCAGGATGGCGAAATCTTAGGGCCTGGCCCTCTGCACCCCCCACCCCCGCCCCGCCGGGAATGCAACTACCAGATTCAGCACCAAGAACCAAGCCCTGGAGAGGAGCAGGGAACGGGACCTGTCCTGAGACCTCTGTCCTGGACTCTGCAAATAAATATATTCCAATTGGAGACTGGAGGTCCAATACAAAATCTGTGCAGATTGCTTTCTACAAGCCAGGCCCCATAATCTCCAGAGAAGCAATGGGAACTGCCTAAGCAGCCCACCACACTAAGAAGCTCCTCTGGGTTGTCAAAAATTGGCAATCTGCAGCAGAAAAAACAGAGCCTTGACAAACCTACTACCCTCTCCAAACAGCAACTGGAAGACGCGAGTCTGTTTGAAAAATAGGGATCCGATTTAACCAAGGTGCTTGAAAGAACCAAAAGCTGACAAGAGATGGGACAACAGTCTTAAAGACACCGAATATCAGCCAAAGAAGGGCCATTTTCTGAAAGATGGAAGAGGTAGTCATTTGGGGCAAAAATGACGAGAACGCAAGGATTGTCTCGAACGTATTGTAGGCCTCACCTCTCCGAGGGGGTATGGTGTTGGGCATAGCCTGGTTCTCAGAGCTGGTTGAGGGATTGTTTTAGGAGTCAAGGCGGTCTAGAGTTAGCAGGACAAAAGGTAAGAGCTGTAATGACAGATCAATCCACAAAGGACGGCAGTATATTTAAGTGAAAAATCCACCAATACAGGCAGATATGAAAACTATACAGGACTAGCCATACATTTGTCTTTTCAAAGACAGTTTAAAATCGACTACACGTTCTTTTTTTCATTTTTGTCTGACATGGAGCTTGAACTGAGGGCCTAGGATCTGTCCCTGAGCTCTTTTGCTCAAGACAAGCACTCTACCACTTTGAGAAGCAGCTCCACTTCCAATTTTCGAGTAGTCAATTGGAGGTAAGAGTTTCACTGGGACTTTTCTGTCGGGGCTGGTTTTGAACTGAGATCTTTAGATCTCAGCCTCCTGAGTTGCAAGGATTACAGGCGGCCGGTTTTTATATCTGTCTTTATTTATTTATTTTTAGCGTCATTTGTGCTTTATTCTCGGGCAAATTTTCACATATTCCAAAAGCTGAAATACCTGAAACTGGTAAGTGAAAATAAAAGCGAGCTCCCATGGCCCGTACGGGGATCGAACCCGCGACCTTGGCGTTATTAGCACCACGCTCTAACCAACTGAGCTAACCGGCCACTTGGGCCCTCTACTGTACCTTCAGTAGCAACAGGAAAGGAAAAAATATCCTTAAAGAAAAGAAATTTTCTTTTTAAAAATAAAGAAGGGTGAACAAATGCAGTAGCGGTATCACTAGACACTATGTTGAAAATGAACTATACAACTTGTGGTTGAAGACGGGAGGGAAAAACTTGGAGAGAGTGAAGGAAGAAAGGTACTTTTTATCTGACACGTAACTGTAACTCCTCTGTACATCGCCTTTATACTAATAAAAAATATTTACAAAGAAAGAGCGTTGAGTTTTTAAAAAGCCACGTTTCTAGAGTTAAGAATGATGCTTAGTTTTCAAACTGAGCCCAATGGCCTCAGAATCCAAGAATATAGGTACAGTTCTGCTGACATCGAATTAGCACTTGTGGAAAATGAATCCGAACGAACTAATTATTAGGTCGCTTACTTTGTAAGAACCGCTCAAGAGCTGCTCACTAACAGAACATACAATTGAGTGCTTGAAGGATATTTGCGATAGGTCTGATCCTGGATTGTTCTGAACTCTGCTGTTTCTTTAGCTCTGTGCTCCTGAGACAGACATGGTTGATATTTGGAAGTCTGCTTTCCTCCTTTCATCGATGAGATAAATTGGAAATCACTTTAGAAGCCTCAGTTTTGGCTAATTATAGAAATGTGGTTATAGAGGTCCTCAGACTGAATCTTGCCGCTTAGTCTTTGTCCATCCCCATATTGCTGTTATGTTTATTATTCCAGAGATTTTAAAATGTATTAACATGTTCTTGACCTTATATATGGTATAAAAATTGTGCACATCTGAGGGAAGCTAGGTGGAGGGCACAGAATCAGAGGGACCCAGGGGAAAATATACAACAGAGGGACCCCATCAGCTGCACTGGACATGGATGAAAATGAACTAAACAGTTCAAGGCAGTGATGGGAGGTAGGGAATGAGAGGGAAAGAGGGAACAGTTTATACTAAGCAAAAGGAAAGAAATACACGTATCATCCAATATGGAAGAAATAGTTGTATTGTCAAAGCTTGTAGAAACTTTACAGACTACAAACTTTATAGACTATGATAATGACAATTTGCCTTGTTAAAGTTAAAAATGTGTTTATGACTTTATCACTATCCCATAATACTGTGAAATTTTTGAAATGTATGTGATCACTTAATCTCAAAATTATTTAAAAATAACACATTATCTAGATGTGTTTTCTTCTTTCTCTTCACAGAGAGTGGCATCTATCCACATTTTTCTGTCTTTTTTTTTAAAATTGGAATATGTCTTGCAATCTTCCCATATCAGAATAGGAGGGTGATTTTCATTTTTAAAAAAATATTCATAGTATTCAATTTTGGTATGTATAATAGTTTGCTTCCATCCTGCAGTTGCAAACACTGCTTATAGTATATTATAACACATGTGTGTCAAAGACACTTGTACATGTGAAAGAACTGCATCAAAGAATCTGTGCACTTGAAACTTTGACATTGTCCCAGCAAGCTTCAGCGACTGCCCCTGTATTTTTCTGCATATTTTAACTATATACATATAATTAGCACAAAACATAAACATCCTGGCCACATTCCCACACAACCTTCTTCAATTCCCTATTACAGGTTTGTAGCAAAACTAAACCATCAATAAAAATATATACAGTTATTTACACTGAGAATGCTTGGTTCTGAAATACTGGATTTTCTCTAGCAGGGGAAACTTTGAGGTACAGTTAAAGGAAATGTAGTATAGCCAAATGGGAGCAAAGAGAGGCTGAGAGAAGGGAGAAAGAAAGAACAAGTATGGTTTTCTTTGTGTATCTCAGAGAGAGTTGGGGAGGGGGAGGGGACAACTGAGGAGAGAGGAGCTAAGACGTGCCAGAGCATCTGGATGAATGACTTCAGAGTGTGAGTGAGGTTGAAGTAAATCAGTGAAGACAGAGAATGCACATATTTCAGGATTCTCTAGCAGAATATAACTGAATCAAGATAATTTAAATGGTAAAGGGGGTGGGGTGCTAATAACGACTAACGTGAATCCAGCTACATTAGGTCTTATCTAGGATATATGTACTTCTTACAGGTCAAAAAACAACAACAATGACAACAACTTTGTTCTTTCAGTGCTGAGGATTGAATCCCTCTGACAAGTGCTCTAACATTAAGCTTTGTCCCTTACCCAAAGCTAAATATTTATGAACAAGTCCTACAATGTTGGGAACCCATGCAAAAACCATATTGTAAAAAGATCTCTTTAACTTCAAATGGGGGGGGGGGTTTGAGTACGGGGGCAGGGGGAGGGAGGATGGGAAGGGATGGGAAGGGGAAACAAAGGAGGAGGCTACAATGCTTGATAAGAAATGTACTCATTATCTTGCCCATGTAATTGTAACCCCTCTGTACAATATTTTCACACAAAAAAAGTTCTTAGGAGAAAAAAACAACTTCAAATGACAATCAACTGTTGTTATTGAGCAATGGACCACCTCCATATCTGATATTAGACCCCTCCATTCTTGTGACTAAACTGGCTAATTATTAAGAATGTTTGACAAAAAAAAAAAAGGCAGTATCATTCTGGATATTGAAGTTGTTTTGTTCTTATGTGGCGGATACTTCTAGTGAACATTAATGTATCATACAAGATCTTCACACTCTGTGCCTTCACATCTGCCCTCCAGTTTCCTTGTGACCCCAAGTGCATATACGTGCATGGGAACACACTCAGGGACCCAGCCTGGACCAGAACCTGGAGGGGCGGGGCAAACAGATCACGTGCTCCGTGCAACCCGGGTCCTTAGCCGAGGGGGTGATTCCTACCCCTCCCCAATTAACCTGCAGCAGAAAGGTTACTGCGACCCAAGCCGCCTGGATGTTCATGATAAATGTGTGGAGACAAAGCCGAGGAAAAGCGCGTCAAAAACAATCTAGCGTCCCCAAAGTACTCTCCTATTTTATTCTCCGCTTTTATTTTTTCCTAGAAAGCCAATTGAATATGAATAGAAAACTATTTGTGGGGCAATACATAAATTGTTAGTGACTGATAATGACTTCACCTAATCATTTTCCTTGTAGAAATCCCCAAGGGTATCGCCGAACAAAAGCACACGGGTAGTACTTTGGATTTCGAGTAAAATGTTGGTAATCCCTATTCTCCTCAAGAAAATGCCCCTACAACTTCCTATGGGTGCAGAAATAACATTTGTGAAGGCTAGGAAAATCGGATGACAATCCTTTCTATCATATGTAGCATTCCAAAGGTTTGAGTCGTTAAGTGTACTGACTACAGGTTACCTAGTGTTCACATTAGCTAGGCCAGCTTGTTCTGCTGAAGCTCCACCCTAACCCCTGGACCACGCCCTTCGCCCTTTAAAAAGACATACTTGAGAGGGCAGTGCCCGTGGGCCAGTGGCGCAATGGATAACGCGTCTGACTACGGATCAGAAGATTCTAGGTTCGACTCCTGGCTGGCTCGCTCTGTTTTTTAAACTTTTTTTTCAGTCGTTTTCACTTTCCACCCACAAATCTTCATTAGAATTTGAATGTTGCTTAAATTGTTTTTAAGTTTTAGTTATTTGTTATTTGTTATTTTTACTTATTTTAAACTAGCAGTACGAAGGGATTACTGCACATTTCAGTTAATCAGTATAAGGTATCTCCTTCTCCTCTATCCTTCTCCTCTATCACTTCCAATCCCATCTATCCTTTTAAACTTTTTAATGAAGTCTAAATACTTCAGATAGCAAATATTGTGAAACGACCCCTCAATTTATCTGTTGCTATTCATTCCATATGAGAATTTTGGTAATGGCATAACTAGAATGAGGCTCAAAAGCCTACGACTAAGATTTATATTTTAGATTTCTTATCGCAATACCGATGGGGAGAGGATCACGTTCAGATGCACAGACTGTTTTAAATATAAGATCTTTCAAAGAAAAACAGGAAACAGAAAAAAAATGTGGCTCGGTCAGGGTTTTCATTGATACTTTTTTCTTTCGACAAAGCACCTGTTATTCCCATTGGGATGATAACGATTCCTGCCCTGAGAAATGTTAGATCAAGAAGGGCCAGGGCTGTGGCCCGTGCGCTTTGGATGTGGCCTCTGGAGACTTCAGAGGAGCATAGATGTAGGAAGTGGACCCCAAAAGAGTCTGCTCATTGTTGTGCCCAAGAGTGTGGCAGTCACTAAATGCCCTCCCTTGCCCTTGAAAAATTATCATTCTTTGCTTAAAGATCCAAGTCAATTTCCCCCTCTACTCTGAGAATTGTCCGACTCTTACTTAGCCTGCGAAGATACTGCTACTTGCTGACTGGTTAGTTTAGTTGGTCAGAGCGTGTTGCTAACACCAGGGTCGCTGATCCGACCTCTGAGACGGGCCACTGTGTGTTCTGTTTCTGTTTCTCACTTCCAACGCAGTCTATTTATAAATCCTCAGAGAAATACAGTTCTTAATCTGTAAACAGGAGGAGATAATTTTAGGCAGGGATGGAAGGGGAAACTGGTATAAGGTGAAGGAAGGGGTGGCATTATTTAACAAAAAAAAAGAAAGAAAGAAGAAATAAATGTACTCATTACCTTGAATTATAAAAGGATAACCCCACTGTACAACATCGTAATAATAATACAATTATGTTCTTTTAAAAAAATAGAGAAATTGAAATCTATCATTCCTATTTTCTTTAGTCTACTCACGCCCAAACTGTTTTACGGTTCTCAGGGAGCCCTGCCTAACGGAGAAGAGAAAAAGGGAAGGAAAAGGAAAAGGAAAGGCTGATGTAGTTTGTTTTTTTTTTTTTTTTTTTTTTTTTTTTGGTCCGGTTGTGGGGCCTGAACTCTGGGCCTGAGCACTGTCCCTCAGCTCTTCAGCTCAAGGCCAGTGCTCTACCACTTGAGCCACAGCACCACTTCCGGCTTTTTTCTTTTTGCTTATGTGGTGCTGAGGAATCGAACCCAGGGCCTCAGGCATGCAAGGCAAGCGCTCTACCACTGAGCCAACTTCCCAGCCCTGATGTAGTTTTAAACCATTCCTGAAACCAACCTCCTTCCTCAAGTCTTGAAGACATACAAGGTAAATAGAAGTTCTTCTAGGCTTACTGCTTAGCTGTATGGGAAGCCCTTTCCGACAGAACTGACAGCAGTGATTGTGGCGGGACACACATTTCCCCGTGTCGTTTTTGATCGCTACGGATGTGGCTTCACCTGAATTTGCTGCCGTTCTTTCTAGGGTTTATCTACACAAAGCTACTATAGAAAAATACAAAATCAAAGCGACCCCGTTGGTGAAATCCCTCCAAAATCAAAATAGCATTCGAAAAATTCCAACACAACTCCACTTGAATGAAGACGTCTCAAAAAAGCATTTGCAGATCCGATACATTTAAAAACAAAAATGCGGGCGGGGGGGGGGGGGGAGGAGGATTGGGGGAGGATGGGAAGGGATGGAAAGGGGAAACAAAGGAGGAGGCTACAATGCTTGATAAGAAATGTACTCATTATCTTGCCCATGTAATTGCAACCCCTTTGTACAGTATTTTCACAATAAAATAAATAAATTATTTAGTTAAAATATGCATGCTTATGCAAAAGAAGAAAAAAAATGCTGGCGGGTGCCGAGGGCACTCACTCCTATAATCCCAGCTACGCAGGAGACTGAGATCTGAGAATCACGTTTAGAGGTCAGTAAGAAAATTGCCTCTAGCCTAGCATACACCGCAGTTGACCCAGAAACCGTGGTGTTATAAGTATACTCTAACCAATTAGCTAATTAATAACACCCGATGAACGTGTTAATCCCTTACAAGTTCGTCTGAAAAGTTTAATGAATGTCTAAATAATGTTTTAACGGAAAATCGTTTGAATCTTCTTTCTCACTTTTCTAGGCGTATATATCTTACCTTACTCAATTTTTTTTAAACAGATGAGCACTGTGTATCCTAACTCAGGCTACTTATGAATGATTGCAAGATATTAGAGCAATTCATTATTCCAAGGGAAAGCGTTTTGATAATCGTGCTTTGATTTATCGACGGGAATCTAACTCTTGTAGTTGAAGGGAACCTAACTCTTGTAGTTGAAGGTGTATTGGAAACATGTTCAGAGAGGAATGTTTTGAGTGGAAAAGGACATGGCCCGTACGGGGATCGAACCCGCGACCTTGGCGTTATTAGCACCACGCTCTAACCAACTGAGCTAACCGGCCAGTGTAGTCACTAGTTGGATCTTCTGTGTAGAATATATAAACCAATAAACTAGGTTGAAGAAAGTTTGTTTTTTTTCCCGGGGCGGGGGGGTGGGGGTGGGGGTCGCTAAAACTCATAACGAAAACTAAATTAAAAAACAAAATACATCCATATTCTTCCCATTTCACCATCCCATCGATGTTGAAAAAAAGGTCAACATGTGACCCCAACGAACACTGGATAACTCAATCAAGCTCCAGGACCAAGGTTTTAACCCGGGAGGAGTCCGGCAAACCTGAAGTTTCTGTATACCTGAGACCAAGCACGTAAAGCCCCAGACTGTGCGCGCTGCGTGGGGCGCGGATTCTCCTCTGCTCCGAGGGGACATCCTGGAAGGCCACCTTTTGCCTGAGTCCGGGTTGTGGGAAAATTGCATACTCTCGTGGTGTTTCACTACTACCCTGAAATGATTGTGGCCCCATGTGTGCGGGATTTTAAAAGATCGTGGAGGACCGAAGGTCTTCAGAACTCTTTTCCATTTAGGAAGAACCAAGACCCCCTAAATCAATGCCTAGATGCCAAACCTGTATGCCAAAGTGCATTCAGAGACAGTGCCCTTGGTGTATGTAGACCAGGAGAGAAACCTTTGGACTGAGCAGGACTTAGGCATTAAGAATAAAGTTGGGCCTTCAAGAAGGAGATAGAAAACACATCTGGCTCTGCCAGGTGCAGAACAGCCCATCTTTTTCATCTGCCATGGAGATAGCACTCAAAACCTTCTCATGATGGCTAGAGTTGGCTGAATCCCTGCAGACAGGAGAAATGGTTAATGCAGAAAGTGTCTTTAATTTTCCTTTAAAGGGAGCTCTGTCTCTCTTCCCTCCCAATAGAAACAAAAAAAGTGTTTTTGGTTTCCACTGGAAAAATGTCTATCCTTGCCTATTTGTTAACCGGGTTACTATTATCTTTGCTTGTGATTTCCTAATACATTTTGCATATTAACCCCTTATCAGATATACAGTTTGCAAATATGTATTTGTAACTTTGTATTTGCAAATATGAACTCTTCCAGTTCATTTTGTTTCCTTAGCTGTGAAGCTTTTTAGTTAGCAAAGCTTCACTTTTTTTTTTTTGCTTTTGTTGCACGAACTTTTACTATATCCAAAACATCATCAGCAAGGCTAATGTCACTCAGCTTTTCCTTAAGACTACTATTTGAAAATGCTCTAATCAAGTGAGCCCTCTCAAGCAGAATAGCGAAGATATTTTCATGGCCTTCCCTGTCTAAACTGAATCTCTGTACTGATAGAACTAATGGGAAATAAGAGTAGCCATGAGCAAGATTTTGCCATTGATTTGCAACATTTCTTCCTAAAAGATCAATTGTTTTCATGAGTAAATGTCTTTAAGTTTGCTGTATATTTTTATGTCCTGAAATTGTGATATTAAAGCTTTATCCAGTTTCATAGTTGTTTTTGCAAGTGAATATACTCATTGTTGTTATCATGTCAAAGTCTATTTCCACTATACTAGTTTTGCTATTCTTGACCTTATATAAATGGGAATATTATATATTATTTTGGGTATGAAACAATATATGCTTTTTTGTATCTGTTTCACCCCCCCCCCCCGCATAATAGTTTGGAAATCAGTCTCACTTTGCCTTATAAATGGTTCATTGTTTTGTTACTGCTAAGTAGTAATTTATGAAAATGCTGCTATTTATTTTTCCCATTTATCTGATCACAGACATTAACATTGTTTACAATTTGGGGACTACTGTGAATAAAGCTGTTAAAAAATTTTATTTCTCTTGGGAAAAATGTTTAAGAATGGGTAGGCATAATATAGTGTGTATTTTCTAGAATGGTTTTATGATTTTACATTCAGTTATGAGATGTTCAACATCCTCACCATTTGAATACATCAGAAGTTTTTATTTGCTTGCAATTCATTTGGGTATAAAGTAATATTTCATGTAGTTCTAATTTATGTTTTTCTAATAGCTAAAACAGGCTTGATAACTTTGGGTTTATTAACTAGTCAGTCCTATTTTTTACATTGAAATGATTAAGTGTTTTGTTCATTGTTGCTACCTTGTATTTTTTATTATTAAAAGAGGGTTAAAAATAGTCAAAGATATCAAAAAGGAAAGAGCAAGCAAGATATGGTGAGATGCAGAGACAGGATACAAGTCTGAATTCTAGAGAGAACTTGAAGCAAGGTACCTAGTCCATTAGTTGGAGCTTGTCAGCAGGTGATGATTAGCAAGAGGGTGGCACCAGCATGAAGAGCCATATTTCCTTGACGTTTAATATGCAAAATATGAATATTCACAATGAGGTTAATCATTCACCTATGTTCAGACACTCCTTTCTGGAAAGGAGGGCATTTAGTTTGAAGCAATCTTTGCAGACACAAGCCAGTTACATGCAGAATGAGTGCTGAATCCCAAATTCCTGGAAACTTCTTCCTCCAAAACAAGCTTTTTCCTTTTGTTGCGAGAAGAGGACATTCAGGAAGTGATGAGGATATGCTCTTACACCTCACCCCTAACCTGCCTCTCCTTGGCCTGTCTGAGCCAGGTCTGCAGCTGCTGGATGATTCTCTGTGAAAAGGTGAGAATTCTGACAGTTAAGACTCCAGCATTGGTAGAAGGTAGGACTATGCAATTAAGTATGCAAATGAAACTACATATTACCCAGAAACTTTTCTCTTACCTGGCGCCCCAGGCGGAGGCTAGCAGAGTCTGAAGACCTCTCAGGTGCCATGTCCAGACAGTGAGAGGCATTAGGGATGAGAAGGACTAACTCTGAGGCTCCTAAGTCCTGTGTTACACTTAGTGCATGCCAAGGGTCTGTGTCCCCTGGAAAGAAAGAAGATGCTCATGTGTTGAGCTAGAGGTAAGTTAAGCTTAGGAGCCAGGTTCTGAAGGCATGCTCACCATTAACAAATAGTACTTGGGTGGCACCAGGTGTCTGACCGCCATAGTAGGAGTTTGTTTGAGCCAC
Source organism: Dipodomys merriami (assembly GCF_024711535.1). Lineage (NCBI taxonomy): Eukaryota > Metazoa > Chordata > Mammalia > Rodentia > Heteromyidae > Dipodomys > Dipodomys merriami. The sequence continues at coordinate 14,101,072 of NW_027202937.1, forward strand.
CGCCTGGGCTACAGATGAGGCTGAGAGCCCGAATACTTGTTCACATAGGTCTAGTTGGGAGGGCAGTGCTGGGAGCGGAGAGAAAGGACATCCAGGGTGCTCACAAGTGACATCTGTGGAAAGATACCTGTAAACATAAAGAATCCATAGAGCCTGCCCACACACCCCTTCAACAACCTCCCAAATGAAGGCCTCAATAAGCATACAGTTTTGTTAAAGAGTCCCACATATCCCCAAAGAGTGACAGCCCAAAATGATCAGGGATGTAATAAAAAGGGTCAGGAGACAGGGGTTTCAGAGGGGCTTATGATGGGATCACTCTTGGGACACAAGGAAACGTGAGTGGTTTGAGAAAGGTCCCTGTTGATACTATGTGGAATTTGGACTGGGGAGGTGAAGTGAAATCCTGGAAAAGAGGGAGAAAGCTAGAGTAGTAATCCAGGAAGAAGAGAATGGGGCCTTCACCAGGCCATAGAGCAGGAGGGAGGGATTAGAAAGTGTTTCAAGATACAGAGTGGGCAGAACTAAGTAACTGACAAACCATCTGGATAATAGGAAAGAGGCATCTAAAACTAGTCTCTGATTTCTAGACTAGTGACTAGGGAAAGAGTGGAGATATCCCAGTGATAGGGACCCAGAGGAAGTGCAAATTGAAGGTAAAATCACTCATGTTGAGCCCTGAGTGTGAGTGTGAGAAAGCATGTGAGCGTCACTAGTATGGCTCTCTACTCTTTCTAGCCCAACATCTGTGGGTTACACAAGGCTTAGGAGTCGGTTGAGCTGTCAGTAAGATGACCTCTTTGGGCATAGTACAACATATATGCTTTGGGGGTGAATGTTAGGTCAGTCACTCACAGAAGCCGAATTCAGTACATGTCTGGTACAACCACTGCCGGTCACCCACGCCAGATACTTGAGGCTCTGTAGCTCTTAGCTGTGCTACTGTCTCTGATCGAGAAAAGCTTAAACACTTCTGGCCCAGACTGTGCAAGACAATCTAGGAGACAATATGCATATAATATACATAAATTCATCTTCCTTTAGCAAGCCAGAACCTTGGAGGCCTTTGTTGGGTCTACAGGTCAAAAGTCAGTAGGAGAAGGGTGAGTTCCTAGTTCTGGAAATCAGTGGACAGAGGGGGTACTTCAAGGAGTCCCTAGAGCTAGATGACTGTGATCTTACCGCCTGTCAGACCTTGGCAAGTGGTAATCATTTGCATATCCTTCCTCCCCCCCAAATGAGGATAACAGTAGCGTCTTTCTCCTGAGAAATCAATGAAATAACTATGAGAGACACTTACTAGGCCCAGAGAGTGTGGGAAAACTGACAGCTGGATTCTAACTGTAGAATCAAAGGCTGGGACAACACTGTTCCCAGGACTATATGCTTTTTTTTTTTTTTTTGCATTCACTCTATAAACACTCATTGAGCACTTACTATATATACAGAAAAGAAGACCGATCGAGATAGTCTCTAACATTTGCATACTGCATGCTAAACTTCCAGCTGGCTGGCCTATAAGCCTTCTTTTGACCTTCTGAATGTCAGCCCGGGAGGTGTGATCCCCATTTCATGGACTAGAAAACAGAAGTTCAGAGAGGGTAGTCCATTGCCTATATAGTGGAGGTGGATCAAGAATCCCTCTGTGTGTGTGTGTGTGTGTGTGTGCGCGCACGCGCGTGCCCTTACCTGCACTGCCCCTCGAAGTCCCTGGTAAGGCGTAAGGTGACTGTGGTTGCCCCGGCCTCGAAGGAGCCCGCAGAGCTGTCGCACGCTTAGCGGAGCCCCCGCCTGCCCGTCGTATTGCACCGTGCCTCCAACCAGGGCCTGCAGCGCCCCTAGCAACTCTGCCTGGTCTTCAGTGCGGCCCAGGGGTCCGCAAGCCCCCAACTCCGCCCCCAGCGCCCGCTGAGCCGCCCCGCCCGCGCGCAGCCGCCGCTCCACCTCCGCGAAGGCCGTGGCCACCGCCGCCCCGCACTAGCCGGAGCGAGAGACAATGTCGGCTGGTCCCGGGCCTTCCTTCCCAGGGCCAGCGCCCTGGTGGGGTTCCCCACTTTTGCGCGGCGGGATCCCGCAGGGACGCTGGCATCCAGGATTTTCCCCGCCCGAGGCCATGCCCCTCTGGCTCCACCCCCACAGACCCTGCCCAAGACCCGCTCTTCCTCAGCCCTCCCCTGTTGGGGGGATGCTCTTTTGCTCTGGATGCTCCTCTTGATCGCAAATCTAGTTTTGCAAAATCTGCGCAACTTCCATCTCAGACTTCTGCCCATCTTGCAGGTCCTTCCCTGGCTCCCAGCGTCTTAGATCATCTTTCCCCGACCTCCCCACCTCCCTGGCCTAGGTTGCGCTTCCTACCTCCAGCGACCCTCCAATTGCCGTCTTCATTAGGCTTCTGGACACCACCTGTAATCAGGCCATAGGACAGCCATCAGGGAGGTGGCAGGCTACTCCCCCCACTGAGAACCTTTTCTTCCCGCACCTGCAGTCAATAATCCTTACATCGTTATATTCCGAGAAATCCAACACTGCTCGCACTGGGGCAGAAGAGGCGACCGCAGCGAAAATGAGATGGGGGAACTAAGAGAGGAGAGGCTGTCAGTCCAGTAGCAGAGGTAATGGGACCAAGGTCATTCACCCTTGTGCTCTTCAGCCCTTGCAAAGTCACCTTGGATAGCTCTTCGGGAGTAGGTAGGAGAGGATGTTCCTATTACCTGAGGCTGGGACCCCAGAATCCAAATATCCTCCCTCGCCCCCCACACACTCCCAGCCCACCCAGAGGGGTTCCAGAGACCTTCAGCCGGGTCCAGGCCGCCAAAGAACCAGCATAGGAGCCTCCAAAACAGATCCAGGGGCTGGAGGAGGAGATGTTGAAAAGGCGGGAAAGGGCTTGGTGGGCAGAGAGCACGTCAGCCAGCCTGGGGTCAAAGGCAAGACTCCATCAGTCCTCTCAAGATTTCTCCCACAATACCGGCCGGGGAACTGGCACCCAGAGACAGGAATGGGCAGCCAGAAGCCAGGCTCTTTCCTCAAGGTATATTTCTGAGGGCTCTCTGTTACCAAATACCAAGAGAGATTCTATATTTCCCCTTCAGAAAGCCTCCACCCGCCCCCCCCCTTCTCTTCGTTATGTAAGAAAGGAAAATCTTCCAAGGCAGTTTAGATGAAAAGTTGACATACACAGGAAGGAGATGGAGGCAATCAAGGAAGGTTATCAGGAGGAAGAGCTGTCATAACTGAATGGTTATAAGATATTGGGGAAGGGGAGTGCCATCTCCCCCTCCACCCCAATAAAAGGAAAGGAAAAGAGAGGCTTCTAAGATTCTCTTTTTTCCTTCCATGAGCTTTCTTTCTTCATCAATCATTCTAAAATGGGTTATAGTTAGTGCCAACTTGTTGCAGTTAGAAGCCAGGTTAGCTTGTAGAAACAATGAAATAGAGTGACAGATGTTGGCACAGAGAAATGGAGTCAAGAATGAGACAGAGATTGAAATAGACACCAAATAAGAGAGGGATAATTAAGTCCAGTAGAGAACAATAAAGCTGGTGAAAGCAACGATAAAGCAGTTGAAAGAAAGGTAGGTGGGAGAAATGGTGGGGATTGATGATAGAAGTTGAATGCATAGGAGATGGAGTCATACAAATATCTTGAGGCAGGCAGCTTCTTGCAGAGGGTAAAGTTCAAAGGTTCAAGATAGGATTCACCTATCAGTATAGAGAGCAACAAGGACCTTGGAGTTTACAGTTAACTGAGGATGACCTGGGGTATCTGTGACCATTATTAAAGCTAACTTTGCTCTAAGTAATATGAGAGATATGAGGGTTTTGAGATAAGGGAGGGATCTAACAAGATCACTTCGGTTTTCACTCTGAAGTCAAAGCCAGATATGGAGAAGGGTTAGGATGCTGTGGCTAACTGAAATCCAGGTAAATGATATTGGTCAGAAACAATGACCACAGAGAGGCATAGCCTACTTGAAACGGTGAGACAAAAACAGAGACAAGAGCCGGCTATTGGTGGCTCATGCCTGTAATCCTGCTACTCAGGAGGCTGAGATCTGAGGATTGTGGTTCAAAGCTAGCCTGGGCAGGAAAGTCCATGTGACTCTTATCTCCAATAAACTGCTCAGAAAACCAGAAGTGGTGCTGTGGCTCAAGTGATAGCCTTGAGCTGAAGAGCTGAGGGACAGTGCCCAGGCCCAGAGTTCAAGCCCCAGGACCACACACACACACACACACACACACACACACACACACACACACACACACACACACACACACCACACAGAAAAAAAAAAGAGACAAGAGTAGACAAGAAATATGGAGAGACAAGAAATATGGAGAAGTACTAAGACCGAATGAAAGACAGGAATTAAAAACTCGGGAGCTAGTGGTTGACACTGGATAGTGGTAGAGAAAGACATGATGCAGCGATGCTAAGATATAGATATACTCAATTCTGTAATCTCCGCTTTCCCTCTTCCAACTCACGCATGACGGCTGGACAAGTATCGAAGCTGGGCCATACTGAGGCCTCCAGTAGGTATGCTGAGACCATAAAATCTGTGTTCCAGGCTTATCACCAAAGCCCCCAAGGCAGGAGCCAGGGCTGCAGGATGTCCTGAGAAGAGCACATAGTGAGGAACAGGATGTGAGCTGAATGTAAGGCTCGTGCACTTCTCAGGTCTCACAACATTGCTGTATACAGTTCCTGGTCCCCACCATGTTTTTCCTCATCCTTGCCTCTTACCTGACATCACTGAGCCTGGTCCAAGGCTGCCCTCTCCCCCTAGATGCAGGAATACAGGTCCACCGTAGCTAGTCCTGTGTTGGTCATTCACCCAGTAACGCTTAGAGATGGGAAGAGGGTGATGAGTTGACATTTTGAGACTCCTGACTTATTCATGATTCTTCATTTGTTCCAGTTTTTCTCTGTAATGGATCTTTCCTTGGTTGTATCTGAAATGGACTTGTTCAAATTCTATGTTCATTTATCTCCTGTTTCTCTCTCCATAGATTGTTTTTTCCTGCATTTTCACTGTTTTGTTTTAAGGACTCGGGGGGCGGGGGATGGTTGGCATATGGTAGGCATCTGCAATTTCTTGAAGATAATAATTGTAGAACACTGAATGTGGCTGAATTTAGAACAGTGAGATGAGCTTTGATAATTATATAGAGGAGAAGCATTAGAAAAACTCAAGAGATTTCTTTGTTTTGGAAAAATTGGTTATGGATCAGGTCTCAGTTCCAAAGTTCAGATTTCTGCTACAAGTGAAGACTGATGATGGGTTTTACATCTAGTTTGAAGAACAGGGCAAAGAGGACATTGAGGGACAGTCAGAGGACAAAAGTGAGAGAGGAGAGATTGAAGGACCAAAAAAAAAAAAAAGTGTGATACCAAAGAGTAGCCTCTACAGTGTAGAGTAGAAGGGAGAAAGAAGGCTGTGGTGTAGACTGGGAGGAAAAACTCAGACTAAAGGACAGAGTAGGGAGACTGAGGAGAGGGCAGAGTAGCCAGTGGACGTCTCTCCTAGCCTTACCTGCAGGAAGGAGCGTGTGTCAGATGCATTGAAGGGGTCCAGTGGCTGCTGCAGCCACCCTACTTTTGGCATGGCCACAGCACCCAGGCTCTCTCCTAGGCCTACGTTCAGGCTGGTGCTCTCCTGATACCTCTGAATGTGTTCTCCCAGCTGCCTAAGAAGCAAAGCTTTTGAACATGGAAGAAAGGGAGTCAGACTAAGTCTCTTAGAAACCCATACTCAACCCTCAAGCCACTTTTACCTGGAAATGAGAGTTCCCAGAGAGAAACCAGGAGCAAAGGGCCCAGCCACAGGGCAGGTCTGATGGCCATGCTATGCACTGCTCCGTGCAAGAATTCCAAGGGCTCTGTATTGCTTGATTCAATGAGGGCCTTTGTCATGTCCCCAAGACCCTGGCTTAAATTCACTGTCTTTCATCAGGAGCTCAGGTTTCATTGGAAGCTTCAAGGGCCTCTTCTGGAGGACAAGCGTCTACAGGAATCGTTAAAGCGAAACAGGGAAGCTTGTGTGTTAGGGTCTGCTGATCAGACACTTGAATGTTCCACACTGGACTTTTGCCCTCTTCAGCCTCTCATTCTCTTCTCACTGTGCCTCAGAGCTGTTTAAAAAGGACAAAGAAGGCTGGATGTCCATGGTTCATGCCTGTAATCCTAACTACTCAGAAGGCTGAGTGAGATGTGAGGATCATGATCATGGCTGGAAGCCAGCCTAGGCAGAAACATCGGTGAGACTCTTATCTCTAATTAACCACACACACACACACACACACACACACACACACACACACACACACACACACACACACACACACACACACACACACACACACACACACACACACACACACACACACCCCAAACCAACAAACAGAAACAGGATAAAGAAGCTAGATACACATGGCTCATGCCTCTAATCCTAGCTGCTTAGGAGGCTGATATATGAGGATTGCAGTTAAGCCAGCTTGGGCAAGACAGTCCATGAGAATTTCATCATCAATTAGTGATTCCCACCCCCCCCAAAAAAAAAAAGCACCAAGAAAAGACTATTTAAAGATGGCAGTGTTGATAACAGATTTGGAAGACATGGAGAAAAAAGAAAGGTTATACAGGTCTAGTTAGGAGTTCCTAACTAGTAGTAAATCACTAGTAGTAAATAACTAGTAGAAAATAAATCAGTGCAAAAGTAAGCATGGGAGGTCCCTAAGTGCAATATAATAGAATTTCAGAGGCGAGAGATGGAGGAATACCTATGTCTCACACATCTGCTTCTGTAGGCATTCTATCATGCCTCAAGATGTAGGCCTTATCTCCAAGATGCTTATCTCTTCTAATCATGAATCCAACCAGCAATTGGTCATTTTAGATTGGTTTCTATCATTAAGTACCTACAGGCATGAAGTTTTAATCACTTCTAAAAGGCAGTAAGTAAGCTTCCTTCTACAAACAGAAGAACTTAGTAGTCCTTCCTTAATGTTCTTGCTGGAGTGTCTCAATAGTAATAGTAATATGGTTTGAAAAATCAAAGAATGTAAAGGATCTTTAAAGATGTTGAAGTCGACTTTTTCATAGTGCCAGAAGCTAGATAATATGGAAGGTTGCCCTCTTGTTTAAATATCAACATCTGAATTGAATATGTACCATAAGAACTCTGTAAGAATCCAATAATTTTTTAATTGTCAGAAAAAAGGAACAAGAACTTAAAAAGGCATTTTATGAAACACTAACAGCGAATATGCATGTGAAAAGATTCTCAATATCCTTAGCCACAACTAAAATATAAATAAAAACCCTGAGATGCCTTTTTATACTTGCTAGAATGGCTGTGACAAACAGGGCAGTGCAAACAAGCATTGGTATTGTAAAATGAAGCAGCCATTAGAAAATTCTTGAACTTTTTACATTTTATTTCTTTTAATATTTTAAAGCTATAGTTAGTTGTAATTTACTATAAATTCTCTCTCTCTCTCTCTTTCTCTCTCTCTCTCTTTCTCTTTTTTTTCCATTTAAGAAACAGAATCTTCCTATGTTACTCAGGGCCTGTACCTGTGTTGTTGTAGCCATATGGCCAAACACACCAAGAAGTTCAGCATTGTTAGTGAATATGGGACCTGCTATAGTGCATCCCTCCAGAAAACGGTGAAAAAAAAAATAGAAATCAGCGAGCATGCAAAGTACACTTGCTCTTTCTGAGGCAAAACCAGGATGAAAAGGTGAGCTGTGGGCATCTGGTATTGTGGTCCTGCATGAAAACAGTGGCTGGTGGTGCCTGGACCTAAACACAACCCCTGCCCTCACAGTCAAGTCTGCCATTAGAAGACTAAAGGAATTAAAAGACCAGTGGAAGCTCTACCATTTGAGATATCCCTAGCCTACAGTAAATAGGTTAATTTATATTTTAAAAAATTCAGGAACCTTTGGATTTGTATGACTTTCCAGGAGACCACTAATTTCTTCCCAGTTTATCTACTTTGTGCCTAGGGCTTGAATTCTAGGCCCAATACAAAGAAAGAAGATACATTTGACTAAAAGCCCTCTCAGAGGATGCAGTACCCTACTTTTTCCCCCTTTGCTCTGATCCTTAAATATATATTTCCTTATGTTATTGAGATTCTTTCTCTCTCTTTCTCTCTCTGTCCTTTCTTTGTCCTTCCCTCTTTACAAATTCAAATTTATCTTGATTTTGATTCCCAAAGGTAATGGACAGGGGTTATGCCTCAGCTGCTCATTAAACATGTGACTACAATCAATTTACTTAACCAACCATTCAAAGGTACTTAGGAGGCTGAGATATGAGGATCATGATTCAAAGCTAGCCCAGGCAGGAAAGTTTGTGAGACTCCTATCTCCAAATAATCAGCTGAGTTCAAGCACCACGACCAACACACACACACACACACACACACACACACATACACACACACACACACACACACACACACACACACGCAGGCACACCCGTAAGGAACATAATATGGTCTGTACTTTTTTTTCCTTCCTCACATTCCAAAAGAAACATTTTTTTTCTCTTCTCAATCTAACCAATGTGCATTGATTCAAGATGCTACAAGCAGTCTTTTAGGGGATGTAACCATCCATTATGACTGAATTATAGAAATGTCCTTACAATATAATTTAAGAATCACATTCATGCATACAATTTTTCCCTGAATGATTGTAGCAAATTATTCACAATTTATAATCTGTCAAACAATTAAAAGTTAGATAACACTTTATTTTTAATGTCGATAATTACAATAAAAAGAAAAGCAGCTACTTAATTTGGGTATGAAAATAAATTAGTTGAGCCCATGGGCTCAACTTGGTTGAGGAAAAAATGACCAAAATTTGTTAGTTCTTCAGCCTTTGTCTTTGTCTGGTTTCTGGAAATGGCCACCAAAATGTAAAAACTGGGGGAACTCAGATATTCCTGTCACACAGCAGGAGCATGGAGACCAGATCTCTCTTCTAAGAAATGTGGATGGTGCCTGAAAATCTAGGGAGCTCGCAGAGACCATTGTCCCGCAAGGAACCGTCGGGATCCTTTTTCTCCACTGGAAATGGTCTTGGCCTTGGTCGCCACCAACTGAGCCAGTAGCTGAGTTCCTGGGAAATTGTCCAGAAGCTTAGAGTTGCTTGTCCCAGAACCTTTGCGAGGTCTGTAGAGCTCAAATCTGTCTCCTCTAACACCCGAGCCTCTTCCACTTTGCTTGCCTCGCCATCCTGATTGTTGCATGTCTGAAAAGAATGGACCATTGTGAGTTTGGTGATGCCCCAGGAGCAGCGAGGGATTTTCAGGAGCGAGCAAGCCACCGTGTTCTCCATCACCACACTCCACCAAACACAAGGTGAATTGATTTCGATGGATAAATTTTCTGAAAGAAGAAAAGAAAATTGGGAACCTTGTTAATAATTCGCTGACACCAGGAGGATCCTCGCTGTCCACTTCCAAGACCAAATCTGCCAAAGGTACCCTGATTTTCTTTTCCCTGTGGCACGGAGAGGAGCATGACTCCAGCCACGAAAGCGGGACAAGTCCAGCCGCTGCTCCAGGTCAATTTCAGCCCATCTGAGCTCCAGTGTCCAGCTTCTCCCTCTCCATCCTTCCCGGGGTTTGTGGATCTTTCCAGAGTCAGAAGCAGAGAAGCCTTTCTGGTGAACTTTCTTTTTTCTGTATTTTCTAAACTTAGAGAAGGCGAGTTCGAGAAGTGTATTTTCTAAGCGAAAAGCAAAATTTCTTTTTGATAGAGAGTAGAGCTGTTGTTTTGTCCTTCTTCCAACTACAGCTTGGTGGGAGGGAGGAAAGGGGAAGTGGAAAACGAGGAGAACTTTAAAGTCAGCTTTACTTAGTTGTAATCAAATTTAACCAAAAGATCTCTTTAGGTAGGGAAGGGGAAAAAAGAATGTGAAGGAACTTTCATGAAACCAAAAAAAATCCCCTCTGCTGTCTGGCCGGTTAGCTCAGTTGGTTAGAGCGTGGTGCTAATAACGCCAAGGTCGCGGGTTCGATCCCCGTACGGGCCAGGGAGTACCTCCCCTTTTCTTTCCTCACTAGTGAAAATAATTGCTGCTAGCTATGCATATGGGGGGCCAACAGTAAATGTATGTAAAACCTGCACAGGATTGGAGGTGGGGGTGGGGAGTCTATCAAAGGTCATGCTTTCAGTTACTGTACTTGTATATACAAGTGTCTTCCACTTACAGTTAGAACTCAGTTAATCTCCAGATCACATTGTTATCACCTCATTTTCCTTTTTCCTTTACTTCTTGTTCCCTTTTCCATCTCTTCTTTTCCTTTTCCCTTGACAATTTTACTTTTTTAGAATTATTATTTTTCGATCTTCAGGCCTCAGAGAATTCTGACAAGAGCATTATGAACTGATGGTATGAAGATTATCAGTGTGTTTTCAAACACTGGGGTTTAGTTTGATAAACAAATTCACACATAGAAGGAAAACAAAACCTGTCAAGTTTGGCATTTATGGCAAGATGACGGGGGCCATTTTAAAGAATACACAAGACTTCAGATATAAAAAATAAGTGACAAATATAATCTCAGAGGCAAATGAAATTTAGACATCCCAGATTTGAAAAAGGAATGTTTTCATGAGGATGAAACCACTGCTACATTAAAAAAAAATACAAATCAAATCTCTTTTAGAGAGAATTATTTCTCTCAAGTATTGCCCTTTAGAACAGAACTGATTCTGTTCTTTTGGGGAGAAGAAGGGGTTTAGGGAAGCAGTTTGGGGACTGGGTGATGTTCAGTTGGTAAGTGGGTTGTATAATCTGTGGGAAACTATTTGAAGCAGACTTCTCCAGCATGGTTGACTGGCACTCCTAGATTTGACCTTCACTGAAATGAGTCCATCCTTGATTGGCTGAAGGAAATGAGGATGTTTGATAGATTAAGTTAGTTTGAAACAGAGCAATGTATTTTCTTAAGTTTATGGTTATTTTGTGATAAGAATACTTTGCTTTTGGCCTGGGAACATAACTCATTAGTTGAGTGCTGGTCTAGCATGTACAAGGTTTCAAAATTTGCTTTGGCCTAAAAGTATATAATTATATAAACATGTATTTTTAATGTCTAAGTAATATATAGAATGAAATTTTTGTTTTATATCTGCATCTTTCCGCACATTTTAGATACCCTTACTGACTTCCAATTCAGTAATGAGATGAAGAGCAGAAGTGGAGTTAAGTTGATAAGGATGGATGAAGTTTGGGGATGTAGCCAGGATTATGGTTTTAGTGATGGTAAAATTAGGGTAAAACATTCTGGAAAATATATTGAGCACATACTGAGTAATAAAAATAATCATTTTCATTTTGATCTTTCTGTATCAAAGGAACCAGAAATAACTAGCTACATTCTGGTGGTCTTATTGAATTTATGACTCATTATTTTCTTTTCCTTCTATGTTCTCTCTACTGTCTGTTGAACATGAAACATCTTTCCATTTATTTATTTCTTTGATTTCTTTCATCAGAGTTTTATGGTTTTTCTATGTAGATCATACACATACTTTGTTAGATTTATTGCCCAGTATTTAACTTTTGGGGGTGCTAATGTGTTTTTAATTGCAAATTCCACTTGTTTATTGCTGGTGTATAGGAATGTGACTGATATTTGTAAAGTAGCCTTTTAATTTACAACTCTGCTACAATTGTTTATTTGGTTTAGATGTTTTCGTCTCTTATTTTTGCCCTCAGGCCATTGCCAGACAATAAGCCTGGATTGAACCTCTGAAGAAGAGATGTGTGAAAACCATTATTGCTCATCTGATATGTGCATCAGTCCAAATGGGACTCAACTAGTTTGGTCAACTCCAACTTATCAGTATCACAAACTAATGAGTCAAACAGATTCTAATTGTTTTAAACTATTGAATTGAATGGTTTGTAAAACAGTATTACTTTTCAGAAAATACAGGCACTTTCAAAAGGCATGCCATTAAAAAAAAAGAAAACAGGCTGAAGATGCAGCAGCATCTATTAAATGGCATTAGTGACAGAGGAAGCTGGTGGGTTGCCACATCTCTTACTCCACCATCGACTTCTCATGTCTCCCCACTGTTTTAAATTTTAGTATGGCTTTTTAGAATGAGTCTTCACATATTCTTATCCTGAAAAGGAAACATAACAGAGAAGTGATACATGGAATCAAAATCTACTGGTGAGAGGTTGCTATTAAGAGTTTTGGGAAAAAAAGGTCCCAGACTCCTTAAAGAAATGTTGACCTCTTCTGTCAATGAATTACTAATGAGGGTAAAGACTTTTTTTTTTTTTTTTTTGCCTGTTATGGGGCTTGAACTCTGGGCCTGGGTGATGTCCCTGTGCTCTTCAGCTCAAGGTGAGTGCTCTACTGCTAGAGCCACAGCACCATTTCCAGTTTTCTCGTGGTTTATTGGAGATAAGAGTCTCACGGTTGTTCCTGCCCGTGCAGGCTTTGAACTGAGATCTTCAGATCTCTAGCCTCCTGAGTAGCTAGGATTACAGGCGTGAGCCACGGGCACCTGGCAAGATTTTTTTTTTTAATCCTCCTTGAATTCAGCAATTTTTTCTTCATTCTGATTTTTCCAAACATTTTCTGGTAGGTAATTTCATAGGATTTTTGGCACCACCATTTCAGGGCAAGATAACCAAATGACCTCTATCTACATGTGAATGATTAGCTCCAAATTCTTATTTTTCTTTACTTCTCAGAGCTTTATTTTTTTTTTTTAAACATCAAGACATTGCTGTCCTGATTGTCTTTTTACCTCACTTGGCTCCCCCTCAATATTTTTTTCCAGTCCCATTTCTTATGATAGAATTTCTCAGATGTTGGTCCTTGGACCCCCTTTCTACATATTTCCTCTCTGATGAGTTCATTTATTCTCATGTCTTAAATACTGTCTATCCCATTCCATTCAGAAATACAGTCCAGACCATTCCATTAAACTCCAGATTTGTGTACTCAACCAATTCCTCAGCATTGCACATTAACACACACACACACACACACACACACACACACACACACACACACACACACACACACACACACACACACCAAAACAAAACAAAACAACAAAAACCCAGTGGTTGTTTCTATTATTCTTTGGATGGAAAACAGATTTCCCAGTTTTTCCTTCATCATTTTGCTACATCCACTTGTCCCCAACCTCTTATTGTATCTGTGTAAATTTTATCAGAACAAAAGGTGAAATGAAGAAGAAAAAGAAGAGGAGGAGGTGGGGGGGGAGGGGAAGAAAGGCCTACAAGGCTCCACTTGGAAGATCCTGACCCTAGTTACATCTCTGCCTACTCCTAATCTCCATCCACTTATCAGCAGTTATTAATCTAGCAGATTAATCACCTTACTCCAGCCTTGGAGATTTTTATTCCTGGCAGATGGGCTGAACACAAAGGTCAGGTCCTCCCCCTAGGCACCGCCCACCGCAGCCTGAAGCAGTTCTTGCTAAACTCCTTGTACGGAATAGCACGCGAAAACGAGTTGAAGGTAGTATGAAAAATACCTCTAATTTATACTCTGATCCTATTATTATTTAAATCAAAGGTCTTGGTCTGCCCCAAAAAATGTAAGAGAAAGGAACATATTTTGAAGTTAAAAAGTCTAATTTATACTCTGATCCTATTATTATTTAAATCAAAGGTCTTGGTCTGCCCCAAAAAATGTAAGAGAAAGGAACATATTTTGAAGTTAAAAAGCCTTGTTTCCGCCCGGTTTCGAACCGGGGACCTTTCGCGTGTTAGGCGAACGTGATAACCACTACACTACGGAAGCCCCTCTCAAAGGACAATCTTACATTACTCTACTAGTTAAGAAAAGGAACCAACGAATCCAAACTAAAAATCTATCCTTTCCTTAGGGACTTCCGCGCCACCCCCCCCCCACTCCAGCCCTTATTTTCTTTTCTGAGTTGCGACCTCATTCACCTATACTTTCTGATTCTTAAAAACAGCAATACTATGTCTAGATTCCCAATTCCTTCTACACAAGCCTCAGGGAGAAAAACCTCAGGCAGTCTCCTGGAAATTTCTATTTCCACGAATTTCTTGGCATGTTCTATGCGAAGACTTGGGTGAGATGCTTGGACTCCTTATCTCTTGCTGACTGAAAATTAGACTAGAAATCTCTTGAGTCTTTTTTTCCCTTTGTTCAGGCAATCTGTCAGGACTTTGGTAGTGAGATTCATACAAACTTTCAATAATTCATAAAGGAAATTTAAAAAATGTTTTTCTAATATCAGAGGGATTAGTTACTGTTAGGTAATGAGTATATTTCTTTTTGGACAATGTCACTCTTTCCCTTGCTCCTTCCCAGTTTTGTCCTCCCTTCCCCACCTACAAGTTCATTTTCCACATGTCTAGTGGGTACCACTGCTGCATTCCTTCACTCTTTGTCCCTCAATTTCTCTGCCCTCTCTTACCCTCCCAAAGATAGATAAAAGAACAAACAAGACAAAAAAAGAAAGAAAAGAAAAACAGCAATAAAAAAAAAACCCTCTTGTTTCGAATTCTTGGAGTTATGGAGATCCTTTCTTAATGATTGGAAAGTTTTAGGTCCAAACAGGAAAAAAATTATTAATTAGGACCAATTATTAGTGAACAAATATCTACGTACATGCACATTTATAATAAATAAATATAAACACCCAAACACAAACCCCCAAACCTAAATAAATAATAACCATTAATATGTTTAACCTGAAATACCATTTCAACATGTAACCAATAAAATAAAAAAAATTAAGTAAAAAAAAATGGGTACTAATTTTTTTTGTTGGTCATGGGGCTTGAACTCTTGGCTTAGGCACTGTCCCCAAGTTCTTCAACTATAAGGCTAGTGTTCTACCACTTGAGCCATGGCACCACCTCCAGCTTTCTGGTGGTTAATTGTAGATCAGAGTCTCACAGACGTCACTGCCTGGGCTGGCTTTGAACCACGATCCTCATATCACAGCCCCTTGAGTAGCTAGGATTACCACTTGTACCCAGCTGTAGTATTTTTTTTTAACCATTAATATGTTTAACCTCAAATATTATTTCAACATGTAACCAGTAAAGCAAAACTTTAAAAGTAAAAACACTTCTTTTGGTACTCAAGCTTGTGTTAGTGGCTATGGTTTAAGACAGCTCAGCCCTAAAACATTCTAGAAAAAAAAGGAAAAAAAATTCTTTCTTCACTATATAATGCTGGTAGTTTTTGGAGTAAAGGTGTGAATCAGGCATGTGAGTGGAATTGTATTAAAAATCTTTTTGTTCGAGAGTGAGCTGGTATCTTTATTAAACAAACCACTGCCACCAAAACTAAGCTACTTGACAAAAACCACATGTTTATGATAGAAAATACAAAAGCAAGATCGCAAATCTTGAGCATAGGTCAGTTACCTCCGTTGAGTCAAGCCTTATGATAAGGATGTTAAGGTTGAATTTCACTCCCCACCCCCAACCGATGCTACATTTCCGGCCCCCTTCTAACAGTGGAAGTTCCTATTTGGTACTGGGTAATAAGGGTGACCAGCTAATATAATGGTGCTAACGATACGGTGGACACACCAGCAGCACCTTGCTAAACATTAATGGGCCACATTCAAGAATCAGTGTAGCATCTCTGGGATGAGGCCCAGAAAACTGCACTTGATGCTGTCTTTCCCAGTGGTTCTCCGGTGTGCTAACTTTAGGGGAGCGTTTCCTTTTTGCAAGCTCCAAATCCTTTCCCATCCGCTTTCCCTCTCAGCAATACAAAGATGAAATCAAGGTCTGGGCTGGGACAGGTTCATTGTTTTATTCCTTGATACCCCTTACGATGCACATTATTCAGCACCAATTCGTCCTTTCGAGATAAATATGGTGCTTAACACAATTTTGTTGTTGTTTTGTTCTTGTTCTGAGTTCACCTTGACTTTCCTTCCAGGCTTTTCCACTCTCCTTCACAGATATAAGGACTCCCATTCGGAACTGTTTAATCAGACACTACCGTAAAGCTGTCACTTTCCGGGTGATGGATCTCATTCCAATCTTACCTTTGCTCGTACCGGTCTTGGGCAGTGAAGCTCCCGCGCTCTTCTTGGTGATCGTGTGCAGAAGTGGATGGGGATGTGGCTGAAACGCGTTCGCAGTCACACAGGTCGAGTGTTTATCCTTATCAATAATTTCTATGTTCTGACCCCCCCCCCACGCATGACACTGTCTTTTCATTTACGCACAGCTGCGTTTTCTTGAGCTATAGTGTGAACACTTCCTTCTCTTTTCCTCCAGGATGAATGCTCTGGCACGGAAACTTCGTAAGGAAATATTTCTCAATGCTTATTGTTTTTGTTCGATGGTTCCTTAATGTACCCTTGGCTTCCAGCTGCACGCGGTGCTGGGGTATTTATTCTTCACTAGGAATACAATGAAATCGGAGCAAAAAAAGAGGCAGGTTGAGTAAAATTGCCTA
This sequence comes from Dipodomys merriami, assembly GCF_024711535.1. Taxonomy (NCBI): domain Eukaryota; kingdom Metazoa; phylum Chordata; class Mammalia; order Rodentia; family Heteromyidae; genus Dipodomys; species Dipodomys merriami. The sequence goes on from NW_027202937.1 coordinate 14,117,556, forward strand.
AATTCAAACTGACTAAAGTGCACCGTATGCGAGGGTGCATTTCCCATGGCGCAATTGCTTGGAACGATTACTTGGAAGTTTAACAACAGCACATTGGGAAACGGAAACACGTTTTGTCGGAACGGGGTAGTGAGGTTTAAGGGGAGTGAGGTCCGACGACGATCAGCGGGAAGAATGAGGTGGAGGTGAATGCAGTCGTTATACTTAATGTACTTATGTGAAAATGGATCCTGGTAACCAGAGGGGATAGTGGAGTTGGGATAGATGGTCGGGGAGAATGACAGAAGGAGTGACTTTGATCCGTATTGTACACATAAATCAAGATCTTCAATTAAAACCCTTTGTACAACTTATTTAAAGACAATAAAAACAAATAAGTTGAGTAGTTCGTAAGTTACGTCCACTTAAAATATATAAAGGATTTTTTCTGCTTTAGAGCATCATATAATTCATTCATTAATTTGTGCCTTCAATTTCACTGATCATTCACTAGAGAGTTTAATTTTTCTTCCACATTTACATTGGATACTGATGCTAGGTATGGATCAGTAATGAGTGATTGAAACTTTTAAAAACTGATTTACCTAAAAAAGGATGTGGAGTGCATTCTAGAAGTTTTAATCATGTTCTCTACCTCATTCTCAAAAAAAAAAAAAGCATAATTCATTTTGGATAAATTAAAACTTCTTGCAGCAGAAAAGTAAATTGGTAAATTCCTTCTACTCCTCCTCTAAATTAGGCAAAATGGATACAAGAGTTCAATAAAGTCAAACATTTTAAGAATCAAACTCACTCAGGAACTTTGAAATCTGGAGTTACAATATGAAAGAACATCTAGTCACCAATGAAATTTTTTTTGCAAACAGTATTTAAGGGCTCAGTGTAGGTGAAATAGGCATGTGAAAAAAGTTCTTTTTTTTTTTCTTTTTAATTCTTAAAAATGGGGGCAGTAGAAGAGGCAGTAGAGGTTTCCAGTGCACCCACAGAGTGGTGAAGATAGCCTTTATCCTTTGTTCCTTCCAGTAGATTTGTGGTCTTAGCCTCATTGCTCATCTTTTTTTTTTTGTTTCATTTTTGCACAATGTTTTCAAGCATTCCTGGACCAAGGGCACATGAGCACGCATGCACACACAGGCACACGGACCTGGACACACTGGTAATTGTGACCCTGGATATTTTAGGTTTCCATTTATCAGTGTGGTTTTGTTTGTTCTTTTTTTCATACCAGAAAATGGTTTAAGGAAGCTACCTGAATTTCTACTGTCAGCATAATTTTTTATTTTTTTCATATCTTTTGAAACAATATTTTCTGCCTTTCTATGTCATTAAGATCTACCACTGCTTTCAGATTATAGCATTCTCAATATGGAAACCTACAGGTATTCAACTGTGAATCATGGAGGGAAAACAACAACAACAACTTCCCCCAACAACAACACTGCCAATAGAAATAGAAACAAAAACACCACTATCAACAGGAGTAATCTGAAAAGACAGAAGGAAAGGGCCACCATGGCACCTTGTTTCCCTCCTCTTGCTTGGGGAAGGAGATGTAAAGCTGGAACTCAGGAAATGCTGGGAGCAGGATTTAAGCATACACTGGGAAAACCCATTGGATTTTTCAGTCCAATGCCTTAACCACTCAGCCACCACACCTCAAAATACACACGTTGAAAAAATATTTATAAAATAAAAAATAAATACTCAAGGCCCCATGATGCTATAACACTTTGTTAAAATTTTATTTGACACATTTCCTTAGTAATACACAAAGGAAAGTCTCATCATATCTTTCTACCCAGTCCCTTGCCATTCTTACCTAGTTTGACTCTATTCACCAGGTTGTAAAATCTCACTTCTTTTGAGAGAAGACAATATATATAACTTCATCACACGAATCTCTGCTTTTAGTCCCTTGGGTGATCTGTTTTCTTATGCGGTAGGGAATTAAGTAAGTATCTGTACATGTGCCCAGGATTCTGTTCAGTTGTGTTCTACACTTTGCTATCAAAGAGAACAATCTGATGAGATCTACCAGAATTTCAAATGCATATGCCCTTTGAAGCAGCATTTCTACAATGTGCAAGATATACTTTTATACATGATCTGTTTTACTGTGTTCAGGATTATTATCTGTAGCAAAGTTTATAATTTCAAGATTCAGAAAACATCAATGTAATTTAGGTCTCAAAATTATTGTGCATTAACTTGCTAGTAGTAAAAATTTAGAATTATTCAATTAAATGAATTATGTAACAACTATGCAGTAAAGAGCTATGCATATTTACATGGAGATATAACCATGCAATATAGTTATGTGTATTTGTGCATATGCTTATTTCATATATATATACATATACACATATATTTTGCATGTGTACATATGTGCATGAATATACACATATATTTATATTTATCGCATATTTATATTTATATATTGAATATAGTACTATAAAAGCAAAGTTCAGAGCAGTGTATAAAATACTACAATGGGAGATATATTTGTGTAATATTGTACATGCATTTTTTTTTACAAAGTATCTCTCTAAGAATATATAATTAATGAACATGAGACACTTAGAGAATGGGTCCTTTGATGATTTTGAAGGTCTTTCAGACTAAATTAATAACCATATAGGCTTTTAGTGGAGATGAAACAGCACCTTCTAATGTAGTATCAGTTTAAAATAACTCAACAAAGCCCTTTAATAATTGGTTACATTATCATATTCAGTGTGTTTCAATATCACTACTTTGAAAAGTGTGGAAAGAAAAATATTTTTAGAAGAAAGGGAGGCAAGCCAGCTGATATAGCAAGGTACATTATAAAAATCTGAGTTTTGATTCTTTTCTGTGAACTTGTGGTTTAGAATATTCCCTTCCTTTAAGTACAGGGATGGTTATCTCTGGAATGAGGGTCTTACCACCTACCTGCCTCCAGGGGAATGAGTAGGGAGGAGATGAGAGTGATCACCTATTTTTGTAATTTTCTCAAATGTCAAGGTGCCATATTTAAAGGTAGTATGTCCTGAACATTATCATACCTGTACGATAAGAAATAGAAGTTGATAATCCTGAAATCAATACACTTTTGTTTGTATGTATCTGTACGTGTGTGTGTGTGTGTGTGTGTGTGTGTGTGTGTGTGTATGTGATGGTTCTGGGGCTTGAACTCATGGTCCAGGGACTACCCCTGAGATGTTTTGCTTAAGACCACAGCTTTACTTCCAGCTTTTTGGTGGTTAATTGGAGTTAAGATTATTAAGGACTAAAAAAAAAAAATTATTAGAGACTTCCCTACCTGTGCTGGCTTTGAACCATGATCCTCAAATCTCAGCCTCCCGAGTAGCCAGGATTACAGGAGTCTGGTTAATATACTTTAAAAATAATTTTTGGAAGCCCTATGTTCAGTTTTAGTTTATCAGGAGTAACTGGCTGTTTATATCTAATAACCATATATTGATGATTCAATTGGAAAATATTTATTATATGAAGACTTGCTTTGATATCATGTTTCCAGAACAATTGTGCCAGGAAAAAAAAAAAAAAAAGCAAAACTTGGAATTAATGAGTAAGGTTGTCTATAACTTTGGCTTGATTCTTGTTGGCACAAACTATAACTTTGGGTAGTAAAACTATCAAAAAACTGATATAATGATTTTATAGAGAAGACATTACTAGATACTGGTTTAAGAGCAAAGTTTATGTTTTTCTGAATTTTCATTGTTGTAGAGATTGTGATGTTTTTGGAATGTTTCTTTTGCTTCCTTTTATTTCCCAAAAAACTGGGCGAGACTCAATTGACTGCCAAGGAAATAATGAAGGAAACTGACGCAGGACGTGTTGATGGCTTTGAACTCTCAGTGGCTCAGACTGCTCCTTCCTCATTCTCCGAGTTTTCTTTCTCCAAGAGATAAATATCAGAGCCTACTCCCTGCACAGAATTAACCCTGATAGATACCATAGAGGTCTTGAAATAGCGTTCTACATATGGTTATCTTACTTTTTCATGTCTGGGGTTTGTGTAGGAGCCTTTTCTTGGTTGGGGTTACTGGGAGAAAGCCACACAACAATTGCGATAATTTCTGGAGTGGTGTGTTATTAAATTACTCTAGCTGGACAAGGTAACCTTAGGCCCTACAAGCAAAGCTTTCTCAGGGATGTGTACGAGGACTAGGTCACACAGTTGTTTCCGTAGTGTAGTGGTTATCACGTTCGCCTCACACGCGAAAGGTCCCCGGTTCGAAACCGGGCGGGAACATGTAGCGTTTTCTGTGTGTAAGCTTTTAGCTGCGGGCCGTTCCCACTTGTTTGCATTTACAAAAAGTAAAACAACACATAATAACTGTTGCTCTTTGCTTGAGAACGATTGGTTTTCTTAAAAGGCTCGGTCAGACAGTTGGTTGCATTTCCCGCTCTGAACCCCAAACAGCCAATCTCCCTCTTCCCCGCAGCCTCCTGCTAGCCTTCGGGGTCCGATGGTGCTGGGACACGTCATCCAACCTTGATCATTCGCCATATAAATACAATCAGCTCAATCAAGGGGTCGTAGACCCTTCCCCGGTGCCTTTACAGACGGTCCAGGACTTGACTGCGGGATTTTGTTCCAAAGCACGCGTTAAAGGCTCCCGGCTTACTTCTCGGGCGGCGCGGGGCGGGGCAGGGCAGGGCAGGGCTGAGCTGGGCGGGGCGTAGCGTGGACGGGCTGATTCCCGTCCCGGGGCTTTCGGAACCCCAGCTACTGACCAGTATCTCAGTGGCTTAGCGCGGTGTTCTTGGATCTCTCTCAGGGGCGGCAAAGCCCAGCGATGGGGAGATTTGCCTGTGAGCATCAGTCTCCATTACAGACATCAGGCTGTGCCCTGCTCCTGTTACCCCACCCAGCAGCTTTCAGGCTGTGACTTGTCCTAAGTGCCTCCAATTGTAAAATAACCTGAGTGCAAAGGCCAAGGCAAAATAACTTATCGGTGCAAACACTAGTAACCATTATCTGTCCAACACAAATCTTGAGACAGACTGGTAAATAACTTATTTGCATAAATAAAAGATTATTACTATGAACTTATCAGATTGAATCAGGAACACAAGGGCAACGAGTGTATCAAAGATCGTATCTGAAAAACCTATGAGCTTAGCCAACATGCCAGACCAAGAAAAGATACAACCTCTCATCTGGGTCATATAAAAGAAGGGGCCGTCTGTCATGTTCAGCATGATGATCAGAGGGTCCATTGTATGTCTCAAGGATGGAATGGCAAAGGATGGACAGTTAGTCGATTCTACATTGTCTTGAGGGCTTCAGCTCATCCATTCCCCTTGTTGACATGACCCACGGAAATTATTGTCTGTTCCCATCCTAGTAAGCTTGGAATGCCCTTCTAGCAGCCTGTGTTTGGATACTACCTGTCTGCACAGGCTCAGTGACTGGGCTGATTATGCTAATAGCTTATCTCACCAGATAAAATGACTCTGAGTCTGTAGTCACTCTTTGCCTTCTGTGAGGCCTCTTTGACCAACCCCATAGCTAGCAGTAACCTTTTCTTGGTTTTCTGATGTATGTGTAGATGTGTATACACACATGTCACATACAAATAAAAACCTCCATAAGCACATCCATCACTGCTTTGATAAAATAGATGATTATAGACAAATCAAGAATATGAAATGAGGTATCTACAGGGAAATGGGTTTTGGTCACTATGAAGAAGAAAGATGTAAGAGAACTAGTAAGAAGAGTTGTTGACCTCAAAACTAAATGGGAACCAGTCTTGAGAAGGAATGACTACTAATGTCACATTCATAAATCTAAATACAAACAGCTCCTAATTGTTAAAAGATAAAATAGATATGTTAACATTTCAAAGATTTTATTTGAGCAGACAGCTGCTCATAAAGTGAGTGAATTCCCCAAAGAGAAAGCAGTGAGTGAATTCCCCAAAGAGAAAGCTTTCTTGATATGTTTATGGACGCAAGACAAAGAAAACACATTTAACTGGTGTAAGTGCGAAGTCCCTAGATAGCTAATATACACCTGTATGTTATATTTATTGAATAAATAAAAGATATTTATCTCTGATCTTAGATAAAAGAATTCAGATACAGACATTTGCACAAAATAACATACCTTTAAAGAACTTGTGTTCAATCTCAGGTACTGCTAAAAGTAAAATAAAATGAAAAAAATATAATGAACCATCAAGAGGGGCTGGGAAGGTGGCTCAGTGGTAGAGCACTTGCCTTGCATGCATGAGGCCCTGGGGTTTGATTACTCAGCACCACATAAGCAGAAAAAAAAGCTAGAAGTGGTGTTGTGGCTCAAGTGGCAGAGCGCTAGCCTTGAGCTGAAGAGCTGAGGGACAGCGCCCAGGCCCAGAGTTCAGGCCCCACGACTGACAAAAGAAAAAAAAAAAAAAAAAAGCACAGTCCCTAGCAAAAGGTCTTTGCTCCACCAACCCACAAAACAACAACGAAAGTCCCTAGTTAGACGTTGTTTGTTGGATTGATTGATTGAACTCAATACCAGCAAACTGAATTTACTATGTGTAAACTTAATATACTGTTTCCTGTGAGCTTTGGTTTTTTTAGGAATTCCAATCACCTAGAGTGTCTCAGCTTAAAGGCTTATCAATTACTAACAACCAACATCCCCCAAACAAAGAAAAAACTAAGCCAAAGCAAACTAAACAACAGACAAGACAAAACTCTATGAAGAAAGAAAAGTAAGAAGAGAGACAGACATCTAAAAAAATTTAAAGTTAAAAAAAATCTAAATAAAGCTGGGTGCCCATGGCTCATGCCTGTAATCCTAGCTACTCAGTAGGCTGAGATCTGAGGATCATGGTTTGAAGGTAGCCCCTGCAGGAAAGTCTTTAAGACTCCAATTAGCCACCAGAAAACCAGAAGTGGAACTGTGGCCTGCCAGGCCTACTCCAGTGGAGTCTGCTTAGCATGGGAAACCATCTATCAGACCTAAGATAGGGGCTTCAGAGACCTATCTCTGAGTTTTGGGACTTCACCGAAGTCTACCTCAGAGAATGGGGCTTTACAGAGACCTATCTCCAAGTTTTGGGACTTCACCGAAGTCTACCTCGGAGAATAGGGCTTCTAAGAGGCCTACTCCTGGAAAAAGGCTGGCAAGCCCCTGGGAAAGATGTGTTTCTGTCTTTCTTCTCTTCATAAGAGTGCCTATTAATCTTTTACTGTTTCTGCTGTTCATTGTACTTACTCATTGTCAATGTTCCCTTATTCAAAGCTCTTTCTTAAGAGTGTTGATGACTCCAATATCTGATGAGTGTCTTAAAAATATGACTAACTCACCAGAGTTAAGTGCTACCCTGAAACCCCTCTTATGGAGGCTAGTAGACAAGTCATAAGCAAATATAAAAGTATTGGGGGTTTCACGATGTCACTCCAGCAGAAGGAATTGTCTGTAAGAGATTTGCAAAAAGCTATAGGCGCGGCTAGAACAGAAGGAATGTATGGCAATTGCTGAGATAACTACTTAGGAGAAAGAACTTCCTGCTACTCTCTTTCATTTACTAAGAGACTTGCTAGATCTAGGCCTCCGTAACCTTACTGTTAAAGAAGGAACGGGAAAAATCTTATGGGACAATTAAGGTCTCTATAGAAATAAGGTAATGGTGAGATGGTGACAAACGTCGAAACCCATTATATTTCTTAGAGATAAGCCGGAAACAAGTGCCTATCAGGTGACCAGCTGGTGACCACCCAAGAATGAAGCCCTGCAGCAAGATTATGTAACCTTTTGCCCTTTCTTATGAAGACTTCTGCTATAAAAGTTTGTTATCCTCTGCATTAAATCACACTCAGCACTCAGCATCCACTCCTCTTGTGTGTGAGTTGTCTGCTTGCCATCTCCCCATCCTATTCCAGGTTCCTCCCTTAGGTGTCCTCCGTCTTCCCGACAGAACCCGGTCCGTGGCAGTGGCCCAAAGTGGTAGAATGCTCACCTCCCTATGACCAGAACAAACAAACAAAAAACACCCTAAACCCCAAGAAACCCCCCTCCCCAAACAAAAAATCTAAATAAAGAATACATGATCAGATAAGGTAATGTAAGATACTGTGTCTTGCCTTTGGCCCCAAGGACCCTAGCCTGTCTGCCTTTTTCTCTCTCGAATTCTCAGTCTTCTTATGTTTATTTCATATAAATATATGCGACATCAATAATGTAAGACACTTTTTTCTTATATAACTTAAAGCACCAAAAATAAAAAGTTCACCTTTATTGTCTAAGCAGTTAAGGATTACTGCTTGTCTTTTGTTCCCCTCTGATAATAGGATTATAGTTCTTTCAGATAAATGTTTGCATAGGGTACTGAAGACAATAAAGAACTGAATATTTTATTTGTATTTTTATATTAATTTCTTATATTAGTGTAATTTCTTACACAATTTCTTATATAACTATAATTTCTTGCATAATTTTTACATAATTTCTTACTTAACCATGCACACGTAGTTATAATAAATAAATATATGTATATAAATACATAATCAATAATAGTCAACAAATATCTGTGTCCATCATCAAGTCTAAGAAATAGTGTTAGCTGCATTTTAGAGGAACCCTATAAATCCCTTTCAGGTACTTATTATTCTAAATTTTATGTTAGTTTTTTTTTATAGCTTTAAAACATGTGCAGGCCTGGCACTGGTGGCTCACGCCTGTAATCCTAGCTACTCAGGAGGCTGAGATCTGAGGATCGCGGTTCAAAGCCAGCCCGGGCAGGAGAGACTGTGAGACTCCTATCTCCAATAAACCACCAGAAAACCGGAAGTGGCGCTGTAGCTCAAGTGGTAGAGCGCTCGCCTTGAGCTGAAGAGCTGAGGGACAACGCCCAGGCCCAGAGTTCAAGCCTCACAACCGACCAAAAAAAAAAAACAAAAAACAAAAAAAAAAACATGTGCAGGTACCATAAATGAAATATTAAGTTATACAGGGTTTTACATTTTATGCAAATGATATAATGTAAAAAATGGTTATTCATAGAACATGAGCATTATCTAAAGGGTTACTTGGGAATAGAAGGGAAAAATGAAAGGGAAAAAGAAAGACAGAGGGTGAATAATTTTGAAATACACTGCAACCATATGTGAAGACATTTGAAAAGCTGTTGATCAGTGGGGGTTTGTAAGGTGGCAAAAGAGAAATAGGCTCTTTTGGGGGAGGGTGGGCACTAGTGGGAGGAGGTGGGGTTGAGTATGAAAAGGCAGGAATATGGTCAAAGTAGATTGTTTCATGTATGAAAATAGGATAATAAAGCCTGTTAAAATTGTTTTAGGAAGGGAGAAAGGGAGAATGATAGGGTGAGATGGACTAGAAAACATTGTAAACCTGCATGGAAATGTCACAATAAAGGCTGTTCCTAATGTGAATACATAGTGTAACTAATATATGGTAATAAACATGGTTTGCTCTTGGTATTAATAATAATTTAATGGTTTGTGTGTGTGTGTGTGTGTGTGTGTGTGTGTGTGTGTGTGTGTGTGTGGCAGCACTGGGGTTTGTACTCAGGCATTGATCTTGCCCTTGCTATACTACAGCCTTCTGCTAGTAATAGCAACTTTGATTTCTGCTCAAAACCTCAGGCTTGCTTTCGGATAGATACCAATCTATGCAAACAGAATTTTAACATGCTTATAATATAAATGCTAATATATTACACTGTAATGCACATAACACATATGTAACTATTCTATCTCAGTCTGCTATTAAAATATACATATAAAACAATAAATACATATTCAGTATTTTAGGAAGATGGATTAGATATACTTATCCTCCTCCTCTTGATAATTAGTCCAATGAAACAACTGGACATTGTATATAAAATAGAAACACAAGAAGACTGAGAGTTGGAGAGAGAGAAAGGCAGACTGGCTAGGATCTCTGGGACCAAAGGAATGACACGGTGGCAGAGTCCTCTGGCTGTCTATGTGCCTTATGTACCCTAGGCTTGAAGCTTATAAAAAGCTGAAATGCAATGTGTATGTAGAGGAGTGAAATGTTTGTTTCCTCTGCCTTTCTAGATTCTAGTGCAGGAGCGGTCATAAAACACATGAACATTTTAAATATGCATAGACACTGTGTTATCTAACACAGTGGGTTAGCTTCCTATCACTTGAACAAATGACAATCAACTCAAAAAAAGAAAGATACATTTTGCCTCCCAGTTTGGGAGATTTTCAGCTCACGACTGGGTCTAGAATGAAGTATGAGAAAATTATTTTTCACAAGGAGCGAAAGACAGGAAGAGGAAGGCCTGGGCCCCACTATTCCCAGTGACCTGTCAGAACGTGTTCTGCCACCTCTCAACAGCACCCCGTTTAATACACGATCCAAATTTTAAGATCCAAACTACAGCAACAGTAAAACGAAGAGAAGTCAGTCTAGTGCACTTTTGCTGTTAAAACTGAGAGAGGGGGCAGGAAGGGAGAAAGCAATCCTTTCAATATTCCTAAACTTGTGTTTAGGAAATGGGTTTCTAACTTCATATGAAACAAGAAATTAGAGAAGAAGCAAAGGAATCGGGGTTTCATAGAATTCAAAAGACCTTACAGAAAAAGTAGAGGACTCCTTTGGTTCTTGCTTGAGTTGACCCTGCCTGCAGGGAGATCAGGACATGGCCCCAGGCAGAGAGCATCTCATTTAACCGTTCCTAATTGCGAGCTTCCTAACTTGGGCTCTTCCGTTTCCTCTGGATATCAGCATTTTCCCCTGGTCCATGAGATAGATAGCTGGTGCTTGATTGATCGTCAATTTTGGATGTATTGATTCTTTCTGGAATGGAAAGAGGCTCTTGGTGCTTTCTCCCCGGCGGGCCTCAGTCGGCACTCGGGCGTCACCAAGCGCCCGTGAGCGGAACTGCAGCTGAGAGCCCTATTTTTCTAAGTGAGTTGCTGCCGGCTTAGTGGTGTTGGCCTTAGAAACCCTGCTAGGCCAGACAGAGAGGGCGCGGGTTCCCCAGGACCCCGGGAAGAGCAGGCCCGCCGGCCTGGGCTCAAAGAGCGGAGTGGAGTCCGCGCCCCGTGCGCAGGAGCCTAGTCCTCCGAGCCTGCGGCTCCGCGAACGATTCACCGTCTGGGGCTCGCTCCCGCTCCCCTCCTACGGGAGGAGGGCATCAGCTCTGGGACACCGTTTTAAGGGTTTTCGGATCAGAAATAGCAGTTTGGGAGAAAAATCGGTTTTCCTGGGAAAAGCAGGTTTTACTCGGGGGAGGGAGGGAGACAGTAGGAATCCTGTTTTTCCTTTTCTTAAAAAAGTTTTTAAGGTCCAAAAAAAAAGGCACAAAACCCAAGTATTAATTACATATCTCTTTAAAGTAGACGAGAGAAAAAAGCAGCACTTCGCAGAGTGGCCGGTTAGCTCAGTTGGTTAGAGCGTGGTGCTAATAACGCCAAGGTCGCGGGTTCGATCCCCGTACGGGCCACGGGTGTAACTTTTCCTCCGGACATTTACTATGTGGAAACTTCCAAATACAGAGGGCTGTTTAATTAGAACCATACTTGTATTCGCTTAGAATTGTTTGATTTCCAAGTTAAAGATTTTGGAAAATTTTGGAAAAAAATACAGCCTGTAAAGGAAATCAACTGTGCTGGGATATTGTGCGTTTAAGGAAGGGAAAAATAGGAAGAAATAGTGGAACTCATTATTTTGGGAAAAAAGTTAAGGCAAAACTTTTGAAATAGTTTAAGCTTTTGAAAGACAACATGAATAAGATTTTGTTCTTATTTAGTCATTACCTTATATACATGTAAATATAAAGCTTAAAGAAGCTATAAATCTGTGAATGCTAAGCCTGTAAGTTGTGCTGGTTCTTCTATTGATATATTCTTTTTGTTTGGCAGGCTTATTTTTATTTCCCCAGCATGTGCTTATTGAATAGATTTCTGGGAAATGCTGTATAAGTAGAATGGTCTGGGCTTAAAATCATTGAAGAGATCTGTGCCCCCCAAAACTTTGCATGATATTTTCCCATGAGGCTTTGAATTAAACTTTCTTTTTTGAGGACAAAGCACTGTGGTTGCAAGGACTTTCAGGGAAACATCAACATAAACCAAATACCTATACTGGATGAAAAATAATTAAAATAGTTTAGTTATTATTAGTAGTAAATTTTTATTGTTGTTGTAAGATGATGTACAGGCATTATAGTTACATAAGTCAGGTAATGAGAGTACATTTCTTTTTGGACAGTGTCACCCCTTCCCTTGCTCTCTCCCAGTTTTTCCCTCCTGTTCCCACCCACAAGTTGTATAGTTCATTTTCAATGTAGGGTCTAGTAAGTACCACTGCTGCATTTGTTCACCCTTTGTCACTTCATTTTTTACCCTCCCAAAGAAAGATAAATGAACAACCAAGACAAAAAGTTTAGTAATTGTTTATAATTGTCAAAAGCAAATGACCTAATGAAATTTCCTAACAAGAATAATGACACTACTTTGGGGCTTTTGGCTTTTCTATGGCATATAAAGCAACATAGTAAAACCACACCAAAATTCTTAGGGTTTTTCAAAACCAGAATGGAGAGGATTGAAATTTTACCAATCTTCTTTTTCTTGTTCTAGAAAGTAAAAGAATCTATTCTAAAGCAAATGGCACAACATATATTCTTTGATACTGATAATGAAATCCATCATTTAGCTGGTAATATTGGCTATCAGGGTTCAAGATTGGAGTTTGAAATTTTAGGACAGAATTTGAAATGTTACTCTATCACATAATGCAAGATAATTTTATGAAACCAACATAACTTCTCTTACCAGTCATCAGCAAACCCGTTGTTATTAACTGCAGAAACTTGACCCATTTTACTTTCACTTTTAACATTCATGTAATAAGGTACATACCCAGCAAGAAAGTCTTCATAACTGAACAAGAGATTTTAGCCATTTTTAAGTTTCTCCAAGTAGTTTTGATATATTTAGTGATAACTTGATATTGAAAATACTAAAATTCCAAGGAGAAGGCCCCGCTGGGATTCGAACCCAGGATCTCCTGTTTACTAGACAGGCGCTTTGACCAGCTAAGCCACAGGGCCCCCTCTCATAGCCATATTCAGTTATATCATATATAAATGTAACACTTAGGTAAAATGTACCAATTTGCTAGAACTTTACTTGATTTTGTGTCCAAGAAAATGCAATATGTTTTCAAATTTGTACCAAAAGTAAAAGAACCCCCAGCATTTAAAAACCATTTCTTAAATACAAGGTTTAAAATTGGTTTCAAATTAAAAGCGAAATTTCTGTTATGGTGACTATCGCCCCCTAGAGGAAATAATGTATATTGCCATATACTTTAAACGTAAAAATTCATTTTGTCTTCAAATGTTACTTCTGTGTTTTAGATACTTCTCTAGGTATTGGATATAAAACAGCAAGACACAAAAGCTTTCCTCCACTATAGGGTTTTTGTTCTGCAAGGAAAGAAAAGGCAAGTCAAAAAAATTAGCTATCCCAAGCCCAAACAAAGGGAAACATCCAAGACAAACAAGGAATATAAAAACTCATGTCTTTACACTGGATTATAGAGTACATTGCCCATTTCCCAATTTTCTGTTCTGGAGAAATCTCATCATGCTTTCTTCTATTTTAACTGTTTCTCAAGAACGTAGGTCTAGACCCAGACCCAGGCCCAGTACACACTGCTAAAGAGGCCATCCACAGTCACCCTGATTCCATTTATTCCCACCATGCTTTGTGAGACCCCATCTTTTAAGGACAGCTTTGGCTTCAACAGGAGATCTGCTGCTTAATTAAACTTGGAGTTCCACAGCATAGAATATCTTTATTTTTGTCATAGTCTTGTTCTGCTCTTTGGCCCTCTGGGTTAAATCACACTTCTTGTCAAAACTTGCAAAACTGAGTAAAAATGAAGAGAAAGAAATGAGTGAGGAAAAATGTGATTACTATCACAGCAAGCTGTCGGAACCCCTAATTTGGATATGGTGAAGTAGACATCTTGGGCAATCAGTCACAAGACTGTTAACCTGAGGTTTCATTTTGATTTTATGAATGTAGAAAGGGTGGTGGTATGTTTAGAGGAATGCACTTTAGCTTGTTAGTAGATGAGACCAATATTTTGAAATGCTTAAGTACCTGGCTATGCTTTGATGGAGGAGAATGAAGGTGAATGTTTTTATTGAACACCTACAAAATGCAAGCAAGATAATGAAAGAGGAAACATCACTTAGGAGTTCTTGTGAAAGGTTCTTGGTAGATATGCTTCCTTCTGGTCACTGGCTAGCAATTTCTTCTTACTCTAAACCGTATGTAATCTACTTGCTGTTCATTCTTCCTGCTAACTACTATTAACTCCTCCAGTTATTCCTTTCCTTACTTTTCTAATTTGTTCATTGTGTATCACTTTGATTCTATGTAGTTTTGCAAAGTCAAGATGTGTATATATTTAAAATTTGTACAGATGGCACGTGATATATAACATCTCTTAAAAATACAAGTTGTCATTGTAAGCATTATGCATAATGCTTATAGTCATTACCTGAGTTATGAAATGATAGACCCTGTGCATAATACATTAATAACAATAAAATTATTCAAAAAATACATGTTGAGACCAAGTATGGTGGTCACACCTGTGGTCCCGGCTACTTGGGAAGTGAAGTAGGAGGGTCACTGCTCAAGATCATCTTTGGCAAAGGTAGTGTGACACTCCTGAAAAACTAAAAGCAAAAGGACTCAGGGTGTTGTTCAACTAGAATGGTACTGGTTTAGCACATTTGAGGATTCTATACCTCTTATCCTTGAGCCAGGGTGCCTAAATTTATGCCACTCAGCCAGTAATACCTAGGAAGAGCTGATCTTTTAGGCTTAATACATGTTTGGTTTCTGTCCCTTTGTTTCATGTAAAACCAAACTGAGATTAGACTGTACATCAGAGAAAAGCCTGGGCTAGAATGGGATACAAATGAATGTGAATAATTACTATGGGTGCTGAAAAGCACTGGGAAGCTGTCTTGAGCTTGAGCAACAGTACAAGACATCTCAGCTCACTAACAACATTTTGGAAGCTTTGCTGGCACACATTTCAGAATTTATGTAAAGCAGACTGTTAGAGAAGACACTGGGGCTATTTTAGTCCCCAAAAGGGAAGAAACCTTCAGGTTAAAACTTCGAATAAGTGACTATAAACAAAAACAGAAGCTAGCATTTTTGGAACTCTAACGATCCCCAAGGTTGACAACTGATGAGGCCCCACTTATGTGTTCTCCGGGTGTTATATCACAGAACTGGATTCATGCAAGCTCCTTTGGGATGTTTGTTCTTCCAACCTCACAGTGGTCCCCAGGTAGCACCAACTGTCTACTAGTATTTTCTAGCCACCTCAGGCGGTCTCTCCTCTCTGCCCTCCTCACAGTCTGCTTGTTTGAAACTGAAGGTTCTAAAAATAGGTGCTATTCTTCTCAGTCATGGTGACCCTAACTGCTCCCCCTAAAAAAAAAGTCCTCCAACTTTTTTCCAGGTTTAAGTTTATAATTCCTTCCTTCCTTCCTTCTCTCTTCTTCTTTCTTTCCTTCCCCCTTTCTCTCTCTCTTTCTCTCTCTCCTCTCTTTCTCTCTCTCCTTCCACTCTTCCTTTCTTTCTTTCCTTCCTTCCTTCTTTCTCTCTTTCTCTCCTTCCTTCCTTCTCTCTCCTTTCCTTCCTTCCTTCTCCTCTTTCTTTTTCTTTTTTTCTCTCTTTCTCTCCTTCCTTCCTTCCTTTCTCTTTCTCTTCCTTTTTCTTTCTCTCCTTCCTTCCTTCCTTCCTTTCTCTTTCTCTTCCTTTTTCTTTCTCTCCTTCCTTCCTTCCTTTCTTTCTTTCTTTCTTTCTTTCTTTCTTTCTTTCTTTCTTTCTTTCTTTCCTTCCTTCCTTTCTTTCTTTCTTTCTTTCTTTCTTTCTTTCTTTCTTTCTTTCTTTCTTTCCTTTCTTTCTTTCTTTCTTTCTTTCCTTTCTTTCCTTTCTTTCTTTCTTCCTTTCTTCCTTTCTTCTTTCTTCCTTTTCTTTCCTTCTTTCTTAGGCCAGCCCAGAAATGGGTGACTAATAATCTATCCTCTAGAGCTGGGGGTGTGCTCAAGTAGTAGAACACCCAGCTGGCAAGCATCGGCTCTCTGTGATCATCGAAAATGTACTTAAAACACCAAAAGTATTTCTTGTGTTTTAAGAATAATGCTATGTAAATCTAAATCTGCTTTTGAACAGCCATTTTTTTTCACGTTCGTAGTGTTTAAAGGGAAAATCTCAGCTTTCTTGTTTTGTGCCACCTTGAAATCAGAACCTTGTTTTCGCTTTCACTTCATTGCTTACAGTTGGTGCTGGAGTCATGTCACCAGCTCTGGTAAATTGTTGGTTGATTGAATATAAGTGTCGCTCTCTTCTCAAAAAGGAAAAGCTCCAATAGCCTGACGCTACTGCCGTGACTCGGATTCGAACCGAGGTTGCTGCGGCCACAACGCAGAGTACTAACCACTATACGATCACGGCACGCCACCGGGAGCTACCTGTCTCTGGGACCTTCCTTGGCTTACTTCACAAGAACGCGTCCCGTGTCATTCAAAGAACGGCGCTTTGTCTTGTCAATGACCCCACCGCGGCGCTCCAGCCCCCTCCTCCCCTCGGGAGTTTGCAAGTGAAAGGGCACACGAGTTCAATTGTTACAAGGAATTTTCCGAACCTGCCTGGCTGCTGTCTGATTTGGGAACATTTGAAAACTCCCTGCTCTCCTTTCGGGCGCACACTGCGCATGTCTCTTGCTCTGACTTACAAAGTTACATCTTAAACATATCCAATGATTTCTGATCGCTTTCCTTAAAGTATACTAGAATGAACATTTTTAGAATTAGGTTTTTGTATAGTTCTATTACAAATTAAAATGAGCAAATGTCTATGAATTTCATGTCCACATTATGCAGAGATGTGTTGTCAAACAGGGAAACAATCACAGAAATAAAACATTATTTTTGGTTAAAAAAACAAAGAATTTTGGTAGCTTAATGGAGGGCTCGGCGTGTGTGTGTGTGTGTGTGTGTGTGTGTGTGTGTGTGTGTGTGTGATTTTAGCCAAACTGGTTAGAATCTCCAGTGGCTTGGCGTGAATCTGGCATCTCAACACGAGCTAGAAGTGTCTTTGTTTTCAGGACACGGAGGCTGCCTCCTGGCCAAGAGATCTGTGAGGTGCGGATATGGGGCGTCCGGACTCAGAGGCAGAAAGTGCACGACATCTAGGGGCGCCCAGACCTTGAATTTTCCTTCTCTCTCTCCATCTAGGTTGGTATAAAAGATTTGAAAACATTCTGCGGGTTTATCGACACACCTTCTAGGGCTAAGGTGAGGAACGTCCTTTGCCCTCAATTCAGGACCATTTTGTAAATGCGCGTTACCAGGTGAAACTTGATTCTGCTTCAGGCTCTTGCTCATCAGGGAGGCCTTGTCGGACTCCTTCCCTCCCCATAAAATCCTTTCCGTTCTAGGTCGTATTTCTTTAGTTTCTATCCTCTGCTTACTCTTCTCCCCGCCCCTTAGGTCTTGGGGCGTGACTTGGTGGAGCGACTGCTTAAATGCAAAGCCCTGAAAACTAAGAAGAAAAAACAAGGAAACCCTTCAGATCACAGAGAAATGAAATGTTGCAACAAGTAGGAGGATGTAGGCTGCTTCTCTGTCTCATGTCTGTTCGAAACAAATTTCTTTCCTTCTCTGGCTCCATTTAGAAGGCTGCTATAGGGCTGAGGATATAGAGGTGAATGTTAGAGTGCTTGCCTCCCACAGGTAAGGCTCTAGGTTCAGTCCCCAAGCCTCCTGTGAATAAACTCCATGAACTTCTCTTTAAGAGAGAAAAGCTGCATGTTTGGTGTTCCGCAGGCCTAGAAATAACCTTTTGTGCCTATTTTTGAAGGTCTGAGAATTTTCTCTGACACACTCACTACAGTGATTTTGAGAAGGATGAGAGGTTTCAACCCCCCCCCCCCCCCATGGATTTCTATTTTCAAAATGGTGGAGATTCAACGAATGAGACAAAAGATGAATATAGTTGTAAGGGGTATTTTCATTGCCTCTAAAAGAGTGTTTTTTATTTTTTATTTTATTTTTTAAAGCAATAGAAGAACACTTCATGTGGGGGCAATTTTCTGTTCCTACCACGTATGTCATTCAGAATAACTTTATCCAGCTAATGGTGACAGCTATGTGGATATGCCAAAAAGAAACATTAAAGCGTTTCCACTAAGTGAAAAGGTGAACATTCTCAACTGAAGAAAAAACAATTACATGCTGAGGTTGCTAAGATCTATTGGTAAAAATGAATTTTTTCTATCCAAGAAATTGTAAAGAAGGAATGATGGGCTAACTTTGCTGTAGCATCTCACACTGCAAAAGTGAATGGGCACAGTGTATAAAATGTACTTTGTTAATACGGAACAGGCATTAAGTGTCAGGGCCATTTCAGGTACCCACAGATGGCATATTGAAATATATGCCCTGTGAATCAGGGAGTGACTACTGCATTTTCATAATATAATTGTAACAAGTTTAAGAACCTGATTTATAAAAGTAAATGGCAAGTTTGGGTTGTGGTGGGGTAGATCTGTAATCCCAGAACTGCTTAGGCAGGGACAGGAGCAATGTAAATTTGAGGCCAGACTTAGTTATGTAATGAGAGGCTTTCTCACCTTCTAAATCACGCTATTCCCCCCATCAGAAAAAGAAAAAAAGGTAAATAACATTGGATGGTATAATGGAGGTTAGAAATAAAGGAATATGCTATTGGTAGAAATGAATTATAGAAACTGAAGGATGAATAGGGATTAATCAAGGAATGGTTGGCCAAACAATGTGGGCCAAGGAAATAGCAAATGTAAAGTCACTGGAGTACCATATCAAATCAAGCAAGCTAATTCCTGTATACACTTTTTTTTTTTTTTTTGGGTCCGGTCATGAGGCCTGAACTCTGGGCCTGGGCACTGTCCCTCAGCTCTTCAGCTCAAGGCTAGTGCTCTACCTCTTGAGCCACAGTGTCACTTCCGGCTTTTTTCTTTTTGCTTATGTGGTGCTGAGGAATTGAACCCAGGGCCTCAGGCATGCAAGGCAAGCGCTCTACCACTGAGCCACCTTCCCAGCCCCCCTGTATACACTTTGCTGTTCTAGTCTAATTTTGTTGTTCTAGTCTAATACATACTGCTGTGTGCCCCTTAATCTGCTCTGACAGAGACCAGACCAGGTTTTCAGTACCAGGGGACCTGTAGCCTTCTGGCAGCTTTAGATCCTAAGATTCCATTCATCAAGGTTTTTAGTGGTTGCATATAGGGAAGTATGTGCAGAAAGTAAGGTACAAGCTTCAACAAGTAACAATATTTTGTGTACAAGTGGTAGATGACTTCCTCATCTTGGGATCTAGAGCTAAACAGTAAACAGGTCACAATTTGCATAAATCTTAGCATTCCGCCAGGCTCCGTGGCAGTTTAGGGTGGAATTAGCCCACACCCAGTTTAGAAATCCAAATTCCTGTTGAGTCAGGACTGATTGACCTTTCCAGGAAACTCTCAGCAATTTGAGAATATGTTGGGAGAAGGCCTTCCAAGTTCCCAATCCTTTTGGGTCTCACAGCTTGGCTTTTCAGGCTCTCACAAAGTTTCAAACAAAATGTGAAACAGTACTTTCTTTTAAAATATAAATTCAATAGTTCTACTATGAATGTAGTAAGATTAAATTTTTTTTTTTGGGGGGGACGAGTAAAGTACTGGGGTTTGAATTCAGGGCCTGAGCACTATCCCTTAACTATTTCTCTTAAGGCTGATATAAAATTATATTCTTTGGTCATTAGCTAAGTAAGTACCTCATTGTCATAACCACATATATTTCCCATATTGTCATTACTAAGTACTATAATCTTGAATTTTTCTGGCATATAACCTTTACATACTTTTTTATTGAAGTTTTTAATGATTTTTTTTTCCTTTTCCTTGTTGTTTATGTAGTACTGAGGAATTGAACCTTGGGCCTCGTGTATGCAAGGCAAGCACTCTACCACTAAGCCACATTCCCACCCTAAACTTTCACATATTATATTTTATTTTCATTTGTTTTCTACAACCAATGCATGACAGTGACTCCATCTAGCAATAAATATGAAGATGAGCCTATAAAGGGAGAAAAAGCATGTATGCATTTTAAAATGTGTACATAAAAATTTTTTGTGTTGCTAAACATCTCTATTCTAAGGAATCTTTGGTTGCATTTAGTTATTTTCTACTATTGTAAACAGTTCTTGAATAATTAAATCTAATGTTCTTTCTCACTTGCTATCTTTTAATGCAAATATAACGTGGGAGTGTCCTGCTAAAATTTTATCTGTCTTTAACATTTCCACCCAAGTTCTTATACATCTTAGACCAAAACATGAAACCAGGTAGTTAAGAGAAGGAAAATTATATATGGGATCTATGTTAAGGTAGATTATAACCATTGTATAGGTTTGTCTCGTACAAATTTAGGGTCAGACTGAATAAATAGCACCATATTCCCCCCACCCCCCAAGTTAGAACTGGAACAATATGTACAGAGACTGTGGGAATAGATACACTCATGTTATAAATGTAGCACATAAATAGTAGGAATTTAATATCATTTTCATACTTTGTTTAAAGGCTCACTGTCTTTGAAGTTTAGAGTATGATGTAGAGTATGTTCTGGAGCAGGAAATGAAACTTAGTTGGAAGAGTTTTCCTTTCCTGTCCCTTATAATAGTTTCATACTACTTTGCATTATCAGTGCTTGAGGAATCTAAAAGTTTTTCAGTAATAACGTATTAAAACTTTTTAGAAAGCTTTGTAGGTTTTCTCTGAAAACACATCTTGTTTATTTAAATCCTCAGATAGAAGCAATATTATCTATATATGTTAAGTTCAGTCTCACAGACATCATCATAGACAGGACTCAGAGACAGGACTGTGTTGAATCTATGATGTAGATGTGAAAGTTCACTGCTCAGTTCTCCAAGAAAGAACTTGAGGCCCAGTTGAGAGCAACTTTGCAGATAGGTAACAGCTGTTAGTTCTTTCAGTGTTTGGTTCAGCTGCTAAGCTCCATCTCACCATTACCTTGTTCCCCAGGACTGTTTTAGTCAGTGACCCAGCCAAATGGGAACCAGCAAAAAACGAGTCCAGAACATCTTTGCCTGCCAATAGAGTTGAACATATATGGCTGGTCTGTAGCAGTTTTGCATTTTCTGCCCAATCCTTGTCCTACCTTTCATCTCCCAAACTCTGTCTCAGCATCTACTTAAAGAGAACCCAACACGTGTCACTACACGTGTTTTTCCCAAGGTAGATAACCAAGGCATAGGCTCATCATGTATAGCTATCTCCCTCCAAATTGAGACTCGACTGGGTAACAGCAAGTGCCTTCTTTCAAATTAGAATTGAAGTACCTACTTCAAAGGCTACGAAGGTGTAATACATTTTATTCAACTGAATATGCCTTTGCAAAGAAGGAAATAAACCCGTGCATAGAAGACAAAGCCTTCATAAATAGCTTGCAAATTGCTTAAATGTAGCTTGAACTTCTTAAACTTCAGAGATCTGGGTAGTTACTTTCCCTTATCTTACAGAACCCTGTTATGCCTGACCCTCACTATTATTATAATCTTGCATGCCTTTCAATACTGCTAATCTTATCCAGTTGGCTCCAGCTAGAGCTCCCCCACTGGGAAGCTTGCATTTACCCTTTCCTTCCTTCACCTGAAACCAATTCTCTAGGCTGTTTTAACCTGAGGCACTGGGGAACACCTTACCCAAGTGTAACAACTCTTTTCCTGGGGTGTAAGTGGCTCTGAAAAGAGCCTTTGTTTTTTCAGTACTTCTAACCTTGCTACTTATTTAGCCTTGTGGTGGCTCTCGGTCTTCTTGGGCAGCAGCACCGCCTGGATGTTGGGCAGGACGCCACCCTGAGCAATGGTGACTTTGCCCAGCAGCTTGTTAAGCTCCTCGTCGTTGCGGATGGCCAGCTGCAGGTGTCGCGGGATGATGCGGGTCTTCTTGTTGTCGCGGGCCGCGTTGCCAGCCAGCTCGAGGATCTCGGCCGTCAGGTACTCCAGCACGGCCGCCAGGTACACCGGGGCGCCGGCGCCGACGCGCTCGGCATAGTTACCTTTGCGGAGCAGCCGGTGAACTCGGCCCACAGGAAACTGGAGACCAGCTCGGGAGGAGCGGGTCTTTGCCTTGGCGCGAGCCTTGCCGCCCTGCTTACCACGTCCAGACATAATTGACAAGAGTCCACAAGAAGAAACAGCTGCAAAGGTTTAAGGACCGCAGTCTTTATAGCCTTTGTTGGGCGCGAAAAAGAATGCGTGTTATTGGCTAAAGCTTTAGCTTAATTTTAACCAATAGAAATAAGCCTTTGGCCTCTACGCATTTTGATTGGATAAAACGAACCCGCTTTGACTAACCACCAATCGGACAGAGACTTCACCCTATTTACATACAGAGCTCTATGTATAGACTGTGCTTTGTTGGATCTTACTCTTTTTTTGCCCGCGTTCCTTTTCCTGTTCTTAACATTGTTGTTTTTCACCATGCCTGATCCAGCGAAGTCTGCTCCTGCGCCCAAGAAGGGGTCGAAGAAGGCGGTGACCAAGGCGCAGAAGAAGGACGGCAAGAAGCGCAAGCGCAGCCGCAAGGAGAGCTACTCGGTGTACGTGTACAAGGTGCTGAAGCAGGTCCATCCGGACACCGGCATCTCATCCAAGGCCATGGGCATCATGAACTCGTTCGTGAACGACATCTTCGAGCGCATCGCGGGCGAGGCGTCTCGCCTGGCGCACTACAACAAGCGCTCGACCATCACGTCTCGGGAGATCCAGACGGCCGTGCGCCTGCTGCTGCCCGGGGAGCTGGCCAAGCACGCCGTGTCCGAGGGCACCAAGGCCGTCACCAAGTACACTAGCGCCAAGTAAACCTAAGTGATGATGCAAAATGACTAACCCCAAAGGCTCTTTTGAGAGCCACTTACTTTGTCAGTACTAGAGCTGTAAACAAGCATTTGAGTCCTTTTAGGGTATAGAAATTGCACAAGGAGTAGGCTGCTTTTGTGTCTTGGCTCAGGAGGCCGGAAATGCTAATGTCCGGGTGGACACAAGTGTAAAGTTAAAGCAGCTAAGATTTGGGCAGGTATTTTTGAGCAGTGGATTGGATTCCTGTCTGTCACCTTTTCTCCTTTGGTGCTTTAATAGGCCTTTGTCAGTGAAGTTTGTCTTCACTGACTTCGGAAAGTGCATCCCTGTAACCTGCAATTAGTCTCAACTTTCTATAAAGAATGCTGTGTTAAAAAAAAAAAAGGCCTAGAGTAGTGGCTCAAGTGGTAGGGCACAAGCCAAGCAAGCAAGCTGAGTGAGGGTGAGGCCCTGAGCTCAAATGGAAACAAAACAAAGAAAAGCCTTGGGCAAAGGCGTGAAACCCGGCCAAATTAGGACGCTGTTAGGTCTGGGGGATTCTTGGCAGGTGAAAGAATACAGAGTCAGAATGGCAACCAAGGATGCAAAGGTTTATTTGCTTTCTGTTTAGGCGAGGAAAGGGAGCAGACACTAAACACAGGCTTGGTGGGATAACGGGTCAAGGTGGTGGGGCTTGTGGGCTTTGTATCCTGGTAAGACCTGCATGCAGAACAGGGTATGGTTTGGCCTAGAGACAAAAATGTCAAAGTTTTTAGATATTGGAGGTTCTCAGAAAGGAGCAGGTGAGTTAGGAGCCAGGTGTGAGAAAGATAAGCAAGGTTAGGCTGGAAACCACACAGAATTATAGTAGATACCAAATGAAGTTATTTAGGACTGCTTGTTGGCTTTATATGTAGCCATTTTGCTAGTGTGTCCCCGTCTCCCCTACTTCTCTGCAGCCTTCTGGGTCCAGAAGACGCTAGACTGAAAGTCTAGATAAAAGTCTCCAAGAGAGAAACATCTCTCTTATAGAGAAATGGAAACCAAGGATCACAAAGACTCTGTGACCAGTTCAATTTATCTTTAACGTGCTTTAGTTCAGTGATGTCATATGACAAGCATGGAGTTTATAGGACTTTTAATAGTCCTATAAACAGACTTAACCTATACCATTTATGGATTACATTATTATTATTATTTTTTGCCAATCCTGGGACTTGAACTCAGGCCTGGGCACTGTCCCAGAGCTTTTTTTGCTCAAGGCTAGTGCTCTACCAGATGAGCCACAGTACCACTTCTGAGTTTTTTCTATGTGGTACTGAGGAATTGAACCCAGGGCTTCATGTATACTAGGCAAACACTCTACCACTAAGCCACATTCTCAGCCCTATGTTAATATTTTAAGAAATACAGCAACAAATTATTTTTAACACAGTACTTACCAATATACCAAGCAGTGTTCTATATAGGTGTGAATATTGCTATATATCAAATCACAAAGGTAATTTATAATGCTTATTTTCAAATATGGAAAGTAGCCTAGAAATGGGTAGAAGACATTTTATTTTATTTTATTTTGTTTTTTGGGTCTGGTCATGGGACCTGAACTCTGGGCCTGGATGCTGTCCCTGAGTTCCTCAGCTCAAGGCTAGCACTCTACTACTTGAGCCACAGCTCTGGGCCTGGATGCTATCCCTGAGCTCTTCAGCTCAAGGCTAGCAATCTACTACTTGAGCCACAGCGCCACTCCCGGCTTTTTTCTTTTTGCTTATGTGGTGCTGAGGAATCGAACCCAGGGCCTCAGGCATGCAAGGCAAGCGCTCTACCACTGAGCCACCTTCCCAGCCCAGTAGAAGACATTTTAATAGTTACTTTTTGAAGAAAAAAGAGCAAGGAAGGGCATAGGCAATGGGAGAAACACTACTAAATCAGAAGTGAAGAGAGGGAGTGTATAATTTGAGCTTCCTGTAGTTATTTCCTAAGCAGTACAACTTTAACTTACCTGACCATATACCTCTGACTTCATTAAAATATTTTTTTTAATTATAAAGGTGATGTACAGAGGAGTTATAGTTACATAATTTATGTAGAGTACATTTCTTTTTGGATGTCACCCCTTCCTTTGCTCTCTCCCAGTTTTTCTCTCCTGTCTTAACTATAGTTTATTTTCAACATAGTGTGTAATGAATACCACTGCTGCAATTGCTCACCCTGACTTCATTTGTTATATAGAGCAAAATCTATATAACCCGTAGGCTGATCTCACATAAACAGTAGTAGAAATTTGTTCCAGTATAGTACCACTGCCTATTTAAATTTCTTGGGAAAGAATGAGAAGCTTAAGAAAAACACACTTAACATGCTCTCTCTAATAAGAATTCTAGTATTCCATATGCAAGACTTTATTAATTTGGCTAAAATAAAATATACCACACTAATAACAGATTCTACCTGATTTATCATCATTAGATTTATCTTCACCCTTTTTTTTTTTGCTGCCAATCCTGGGGCTTGAACTCAACCTGGGGGCTGTGGCTGTGTCTCTGAGCTTGCCATCCTGCCTTCCTTCCTTCCCTCCTTCCCTCTTTCCTTCTCTCCTTCTTCTGGCATAAGCCACTGGCACTTGGCTGCCTTGGTACTCTAAATGGTCTGCAGCTGTCATCAATTCCAGACTTATAAACAATTTTTTTTCAAACAGATGTATTTTGTTGATTTTACAAATGTATCTTCAGACTTCATTTTGAAAATGAATTTCATTTTGATAGAAAATCTGGGTTAAGTGTAGTTGTAACTTTCACAACGAGATCACCTTTTCCTCATTCTTTTTTTTTTCTCCCCCCCCCCCTTTTCCTCATTCTTACACCTAGGTACCATTTTGTTTCTCTAGATAGCACAGGATTTAACAACTGAAAGTAACCAGAAAATTAAAATTCATGTTTCTTCATATACAGTCAAACTGATTCACAGCTTAATTATTACAAATATTGGAGGCAGAACTGTTACCCTGACATGCTCTTTTCCCCTTTTGGTGCAGCTGGTACCCCCGTTTCCTCCTCCCTCTCACCTTGAAGTAACATTCAATTTGGTCAGCCACCCATAAATGGTACTAGCAGGTCTTCTTATCAACTATTCATGCAGCAGCCATAACTCCTAGCCAACCATAATGAAATCCTCTGCTCTCCTGTCTGCATGAGGTTAACCCCCCACCCCCCCCTCCCAGGACAGGTGCCATTTCTCTTGAGAGAGATGGCCTTGTCAGCCCCTGTGACAATAAACCTCTTTCTCTGTACATGACTGTATCCATGTGGTCTTCTGGGATGGGTGCTTTGAAGAACAAGATTATAGTGCGCCATTCTTTTTCATTATGTCTTTTTTTCCTCTTTAGCCATGCATGTTGATTTGATTTACTTTTGAATTATTAAGCTAAATGTGCTAAATTAATGTCTTAAAAAGCATTTTGTAATGAGTAGCTCATGCTTTAGAACAATGTCTCGGTTTTGGAACCATAGCAGTTTAGCAGGGCAATCAATAGTCCCCTGAATAACATTTGCATGCAATAGTCACTGCTTCATTCTCTCATCCTGTGGGAAGCTACAGTAGCTTTGAAATTTGAACATGGAGTTTTAATTATAATTAATGAATTAGCAATCATTTATTTGGTCAATTGTTCTTGGGTCTAGAAATAAAAGGTAAGAGGTCTAAAGGCATTTTTTTTTAAAAATTTGGATGAGCTGGGAAAACCTATTGACATACTACTTAAAGGAACAAATTTCACAACTCTATCACATAGTATTTTAGGGAAGGGAGAATATTGTTAGAGTTCATCTTTGATCTTACCTGAGCTATGAATAGGACTTGACTTTAGGAATACTGTATAAGTGAACAAAAGGAACTTGTTCACTTTACTCTTATTCTTCTCTGAAGCAGGATTTCTTTGGCTCTGAACTATTATTGGCATCTGAAAGCTTAAAAGCCAGGTTGGTAGAGTAAGATGTATTTCCCCAAAGAAATACAAGACATATTTTATTTAACTAGCAAACTTTTAAAATAAGGCAAAAACAAGTGAGGTTAATTTCAACTTATTACTCTATACAATATATCAAAACTGTTTTGGCATTTAACCCATGAGATTTATTAAATGGATGTTTTCCAAGTTTTCAAAATCTTGCATGGCCTATCAGAATTCTAAAATTCTAAACTTGTGAGGGAATTGATTTGTATTTAGTTCTTAAATTCACAGTTGGAAGTAATTGATCCATGTACTTAAGTTATAGCACATTCAAATGGAATCTAATAATGGAATCCAGCAAGCATTTACAAACGTAAGCAAAATAACTGAACACTCACTTCCTTAGTCACAGGCCACGTTTTTTAATGCTTAATGGCCATTTCCATCTACAGTTGAGTTCAAATCCACTTATCACAAGGTACTAAACACAAGTTGAGATTCCTTATCACAATTGCTAGTTCCTTTCCTACGAGTGACCAGTATACTGGGCATGGAATTTAAAGAAAAATAGGAATAGACATACAGCATGTTGGCAGATTTAACAGTACAACTGTATGCACTCAACAGAAAAACTGAGACAAACCTACCACATGAACAGGAAGCCTTGTATCCCTCCCGGCCTATTTTCCCCAAGCCTCCCATTAAAGGACTGGAGACTCCGCCCTTTGCCTTTGATGCCTTTTCTATTTATAAAGCAAAAAGGACTTTCTCAGTCTGAATTCTCTACCTCAATGGCATTTGTCCCCGTACCACCTCAGGAATTAAGACTGAACTTGTATTAAAGAACCTAGGCTACAAGCCTCACCTAACTACAGTAAGCCTTGGTGTTAACACCCAAGTAATTGGCCATAAGTCACTGTTGGCAGCCATTGTAGCTCTTTCCTTGACAGAATGGGGGGGCCCTGAAAAGGACCTTTTTGGTTGCTTACAAGATTCCCAAAGAGAAATTAGCCGCCGAAGCCGTACAGGGTGCGCCCTTGCCGCTTCAGCGCGTAGACCACGTCCATGGCGGTGACAGTCTTGCGCTTGGCGTGCTCGGTGTAGGTGACAGCGTCACGGATCACGTTCTCCAGGAACACTTTCAGCACCCCACGGGTCTCCTCGTAGATCAAGCCAGAGATCCGCTTGACTCCACCACGTCGGGCCAAGCGCCTGATAGCCGGCTTAGTAATACCTTGAATGTTGTCGCGCAGAACCTTCCGGTGGCGCTTAGCACCTCCTTTCCCCAAGCCTTTTCCCCCTTTGCCACGACCAGACATCTTTAGAGAACGAAAAGCGAAGAGCAAGTGTCTGGAAGCCGGTAGCAGCTTCCTCTTATATAGGTAGTCTCTGCGGACCGGAGTGAAGACTGCTAGAGCTGCGGCGGGAAGTCTTTGTATGCTGGGGGAGGGGCCCTAAAAGGGAAAGAAGCCTGCTGCGCGGAATTAACTTCTTCCAGTTTTTTAAAATTAAGATCCAAAGCTGTTGTCTTTTCTCATTTAATGTGATTTCTGCCCCAACCACCGTCATTGAACAGAAATGTAATATTATTGGAGAATATTCTGCACATATTCACATGCTTATTTAGCTGTTTTGTTTTTAAAAGTATTAAGGACAGGACGTTGAGACCAGAAATATGTCCAAATAGATCTCATTGTAATTCTTTTCGTTTTCCCAGTTGTGATATTTTCCCACAATTGTTTAACCTAGTATAAAATGTACATTTTGTAAGTTGAGTCAAGTCCTTATGTCACATAAAACAGTTAAGACAGGCCTACTGCTGCACATTTGTAGCCCCAGCATTCAGAAGGCAGAGGCTTGGAAGAAGGCCAGGCTGGGCAACAGTCAATTTGTTCTTCCCTTGTTAATCTGCCTTATAATTATTTGGCTCAGTCAAAAACCCTAGGCTGGTAGAATAAAACGTTATCCTTTTCCACACTGGCTGTTTTGTCACTCATTCTTGAAATTCATAGTGCTTTAAAAAACACAAAGTGGGGCTGGGAAGGTGGCTCAGTGGTAGAGCGCTTGCCTTGCATGCATGAGGCCCTGGGTTTGATTCCTCAGCACCACATAAGCAAAAAGAAAAAAACCGGAAGTGGTGCTGTGGCTCAGGTGGTAGAGCCCTAGCCTTAGAGCTGAAGAGCTGAGGGACAGCGCCCAGGCCGAGTTCAGGCCCCACGACCGGACACCCCCCCACACACAAAAAAAGTATAAACAATGTGATGAATTAAGGCTCTCCGAACTCTTAGGCTTTGTCCAGGTCAAGCTATTTCACTTAACTGCTGTTATGCTTGCAGAATATATCCGATATTGATACTTGCATTTAGATTTATTGAGCTAAATTGGAAGACATTAAGGACAGAGCAATTTATCAACCACCTACCAAAATAAACTAGGATCATTATAGTTAGTATATACCAGTTGCACTAGGATGCCAAGTAGCTGTACTCAGTACAAGAAACAGGAAGATGTGGACAACTGTTTAACTATTAAGCTGACACTGCAGGGAGGAATCGCAAACACTTCATTGTGTATGTCCTACTTAGTGGCTGGGCATTTGAACGATCCTGTTAAATGTTTCCACAGCAGCTTAGTGGCTAATCTCCAGAATTCACTGGAGCTTTCTCTTCTAAATATCCCACTTGAGCTTCAGAGCTTTTCAGCCAGTACTTTTTGGCCTACCGCACACTAGACAATTGTTGGACTCTTTTAAGAGAAAAGATAGGTGGCCCTGAAAAGAGCCTTTGGTTTCTTGTTATGGTTGCAAATAAATTTGCTCATTTGCCCTTAGCCTTGTGGTGGCTCTCGGTCTTCTTGGGCAGCAGCACGGCCTGGATGTTGGGCAGGACGCCGCCCTGGGCAATGGTGACTTTGCCCAGCAGTTTGTTGAGCTCCTCGTCGTTGCGGATGGCCAGCTGCAGGTGTCGCGGGATGATGCGGGTCTTCTTGTTGTCGCGGGCTGCGTTGCCCGCCAGCTCGAGGATCTCGGCCGTCAGGTACTCCAGCACGGCCGCCAGATACACCGGGGCGCCGGCGCCGACGCGCTCGGCATAGTTGCCCTTGCGGAGCAGCCGGTGAACTCGGCCAACGGGGAACTGGAGACCGGCCCGGGAGGAGCGGGTCTTGGCCTTGGCACGAGCCTTGCCACCCTGCTTGCCACGTCCAGACATAGTAATGACTGAATGCACTACACCAAGCCCGCAGAGACAGCTGTCTTTATATTCATTGCTGGGCGCGAAAAAGAATACGTGTTATTGGTTGAGACTTTATCTTCGTTTTAACCAATGGAAACATAATCTTGGGAGATACACATTTTGATTGGCTCTGAAAAAACATCGTCAGAGACAGGCCTCACTCGACCTTATTTGCAATTCTATAAATACACGGTACGTTGCTGCGATGTGTTCCGCAATCTCTTCCACCATGCCT
The DNA here is from genome assembly GCF_024711535.1 of Dipodomys merriami. Taxonomy (NCBI): domain Eukaryota; kingdom Metazoa; phylum Chordata; class Mammalia; order Rodentia; family Heteromyidae; genus Dipodomys; species Dipodomys merriami. The sequence goes on from NW_027202937.1 coordinate 14,147,914, forward strand.
GAGCCAGCTAGATCTGCTCCGGCCCCAAAGAAGGGCTCCAAGAAGGCGGTGACCAAGGCGCAGAAGAAGGATGGCAAGAAGCGCAAGCGCAGCCGCAAGGAGAGCTACTCGGTGTACGTGTACAAGGTGCTGAAGCAGGTCCACCCGGACACCGGCATCTCGTCCAAGGCCATGGGCATCATGAACTCGTTCGTGAACGACATCTTCGAGCGCATCGCGGGCGAGGCGTCTCGCCTGGCGCACTACAACAAGCGCTCGACCATCACGTCTCGGGAGATCCAGACGGCCGTGCGCCTGCTGCTGCCCGGGGAGCTGGCCAAGCACGCCGTGTCCGAGGGCACCAAGGCCGTCACCAAGTACACCAGCTCCAAGTAAGCCTCGACTTCGTACCCCAAAGGCTCTTTTCAGAGCCACCTATCTTCTCAAGAGAGAGCGGGCCTTCTTGTGGTTTCCTTTTCACAGCGTCCTTTACTTAAACTTCCAGAGCGTCTTTTTAACACTTAGAAGTATGTATGTCCAGTACTGATGACTTTGTTGCATCAGCAATAACTAAAATCACCTGTTGGAATAAGTGGGTTGCTAGGTGAAGCTCCAGTGCGGAGGTTGCGCGGGCAGTTTGAAATTTCCGCGCCAACCGCCATCCCGCGCCCTGATTGGTTGCTGCGATCCGGAAGCGTAGGAAGTGGGTGGTGTCGGGGGACGGATTCCAGGCCTCGGCGGGTCGGCGGCACTCGCTGCCCGAGGAAAGCGTCCAACACTTGTATTTCATATTCCCTTTATTTAGGACTTTAACTCACCTAGGAATGGATTTGGTTCTTTTAGAAATTCTCATTGGAGAGAAAGCAATTCAAGGGACCTGGTTTTGAGTTTGAAACTAATAAGCAATTTCTAACTAGGACAGTTTTTCCTTTATCTGTATGATCCAATTACAAAATAACTTCAGCCCCACAGCTGAAAGGAATTTATTCCAGACCTTACGAGACAACCAGTCACTACATTTCGAGGTTATAACTTTGCGAGGTTATGTGTCTGTGGTAAAGCAAAACAACATTTATATAGCGTTTGCAATCTTCCTTTGATTTTTGTTTTAAAAGGCAGTCTTCTAAGCCAGGGGCTCAGGTCTGTAATCCTACCTACTTAGGAGGCTCATTAAATTGATCAAATGAGGTACCAGAGTTTAGTAATATTGGTAGTCAAGCAGAACACATTTCTGAGTCACAGGAGGAAATCCATTAAGAGTTTCATTAAATGGATCAAATGAGGTACCAGAGTTTAGTAATATTGGCAGTCAAGCAGAACACATTTCTGAGTCAAGAGATTGCATGGAAGGAAACAAATCGATTGTCTATTAAAAGACGAACCGACGAAGGTGGGATTCGAACCCACGCGTGCAGAGCACAATGGATTAGCAGTCCATCGCCTTAACCACTCGGCCACCTCGTCTTCATGTAATTGTGCTAATGTGCGTCTCAATTCATAGTCAATATGCACTCTAGCACCCAGGTTGAAGATGTAGAGATGACTGATCTCCACACAAGTGAGTACCTAGAGTGCGGGGAGAACGTTTATTTTGTTGTTTTCTTTTTCGGTACTTTTGTAAGGGGTCGCGACCGCATCCATCATTGCTTGAAGAACGCTCCCGGCCCTGCCAGGTGCGTCTCCGGAAGCGCTGTGGCTGGCGGGGGTGGAGCCACACCCAGACCCCGCTGTTAGTACTTTGCTGACACCTTCTGGCCACGGGCGAGAATGTCGAGCAAGACCGCGCTCCGGAGCGCGCGGCTCCCAAACTGGTCCATGCGTGGGTCCATCTGGCCTCAATTTGTGGCTAATAAAACAATATGGAGGAAAAAATGTGGATCTGCGTAAGGCAGTAACTATTCAGTGCTACTTTTAATTTAATGAAATAGCAGAGAATGAATTCCTCAATTCGTGAGACTTATTCCAGATCACGGGCCCTGGAGGAATCATAAGTTCAGAGTTCATGTATCTCCCAACGTGATTTTCTAGAGAATTTACTGAACTTGCACTCGCTTTTCCAAAAACATGCGGTGCTAAAAATATTAAAATTACAATCTAGAAAACGAGTAGGGAAACAGGGGGAGGGTAAATTGCTGTGCGGCTGCTTCATTTGACTATTTTTGCTTGGTTTGTTTCACAGGATTAATAAAATACACAGATGAATGAACATGAGTAGGAATTCTAGGTGAGTAATAATGCTTGGGAAGAGAAGGTGAAACTTGAAAAGCAAGTTTTCCAGAGATGGGAAAGAGAGACAGGATGAGGAAAAGTGCTGAGCAAAGGTGAGCAGGCCGGTGCTGTCTAGAACAGTGGTGAGCAGGCAGTGTTTAGATAAATTAGCTGATCAATAAATATGCTTAATAAACCTGAAAGTGGTATAAGAGATGGTCAGGTAGGTTTCTCTCCAGAAGTTCAGGCCAACCAACCATGTGATAAACAACAGGGAACAGGAGGAATGATGATGGTGATGATGACAATGATGATGATATCCTAGTTGTATAAAGAAGTTAGTCTCACAAATCAGGATATGAGTACAATGCATCTTGATCAATTTCACCCCATCATTCTCTTCCATTTCCCCATCCCATCCTTACTCAAGGTACATAGTTCAATTTTTACATAATGTACATTATATATGACTGTATAAATTTTGAAGCAACAGATACCGGTTGCATCTATGTCAAGACACTTTTAGATAAATTAACATTCCTTTGCTTGCTTTTGTGAATTTAAGAGTCACAAAACTAATTCTTTTCTTCCTTGAAAGAGGCCTTAGACTGTACGGTTTGTTTTATGACCTGCCTGCCTGACTCATGTCATCATGAAGGATCTGTCTGTTTTGTCTTCCAAAAAGTAATCTTTTTCATACATGGGATGGAGGATGGGCATTCTTGTTTTTTCTTGCTTTAATCTGGATGAATTATTTAGCACACTCTGTTTCTAAGTTTTAAGCTTTTTTTCTTTTAAAGGTAACCATTTTAAAGATTCAACTACTTAGAAAATATATGCAAAGCAAAATAGTGATCCTTTCTGCTCCAATTTGGTAGAAGTAAAGATTTTCTGCCATTTGGTGGTGGTGTTGTGATTTTATTTATTTATTTATTTTTGAGACAAGGGGTCACTGTGTTGCACAGGCTGGCCTGGGACTACTCAGAGATCCTCCTACTTCATGTTCTACAGTACTGGAACTACAGGCAAATACCACCACACCAGCTCCTATTTTGTTTTTTGTTATCCCTGTCTTAAACAACACATCTCCAAATACTGTGCTATGCCAAAGATCTCTAGCTGTCCATTGTTTTTTTTTTTTTTCCTCCCAAGAAATGGAAATTTAGCTGGGCATTTGTCAAATGGTGCCTGTCTATAATCCTAGCTATTCAGGAGGCTGAGACATGAAGATGGCAGTTCAAAGCCAGCCTGGGAAAAACTGGAAGTAGAGCTGTGGTTCAAAGTAGCTCAAAGCTGTTGGTCAAAGTACTAGCCTGGAGCAGAAAAGCTCAGGGACAGTGCCCAGGCCCTGAGTACAAGCCCTAGGACTGCCCCTCTCTACTCCAACCTCCCCCCCCCCAAAAAAAAGAAATGGAAATTATCTGATATCATAGCTATTCACAAAAAGATCATGCTCAGCTTTCTTTAATAGTAAGGTTGGTCAAAGCATAACAGAAAGTATATGTGAACTTTCCAGGTAATCTCACTGGTAGTTGACCTCCTGAGTAGTTAGGATTATAGGCCTGAGCCACTAGTGCCTGGCTAACAGTACACTTCTGTTTCCTCTGTGTCTTTTTGTGTTGTTTTTTAAAATTTTTATTTACTTATTTTTTTGCTAGTCCTGGGGCTTGAACTCAGGGCTTGAGCACTGTCTCTATTGCTTCTTTTTGCTCAAGGCTAGCACTCTACCACTTGAGCCACAGCACCACTTCTGGCTTTTTCTGTTTATGTGGTACTGAGGAATTGAACCTAGGGCTTCATGTATGCTAGGCAAGCACTCTAGCACCAAACCACATTTCAACCCTTTTTGTGTGTTTTTGATAGCTCATTAAAAAAAAAAAAATCATTGTACCAGTTTGTTTATCCACTCACCTATTTAAGTACATCTTGATTACTTCCAAGTTGTGGCAAATAATTAATACACATGTGATAAACATTTGAGTACAAGTTTTTATGTGGACATGGGTTTTCAACTTTTGGGTATATACTAAGAAGTGCTATTGCTGAAGTTTTTCCACACTTATTGTAATTATTCTATTATTTTTTCATTTCTATGTTTTCAATTTCAAGAGATTTTGTACAATGTTCTTGCTGTGTTGTTTAAAAACACATGTAGCAACTTTCCTGAGGCTTTGCCCATTCACTTCCTTCTATGATGCTTTTCTGGTTTGTTTTCATCTCGGTTGCTAAAATGTACTTCAGGTGTTTAGTCACCTTCCATTGCTAGTCCATAATTATAAATTAAGCTATAAAAATAACTGGACACAGACTATTAGTCTAGTTCACTGACTTTGGATTTCATTGTGCTATTGGCTGTAAGATCTTTAAATATCAAAATACTCAATGCATCCCTTTTAGGATCCTACATTTCCTTGAAGAAGGAAGGATCAATCTCCTGCCTAGATGGCATAAAACATAAAACTGACCGTTTGAATTCTGAGAAATTCTTAAAGGAAAGAAGTTCCTTTTGAATCTTAAGACTGAATAATATGTCATCTACTGCAAATTATAAAATTATATTACAAATAATTCATATTACAACAACTTACATCTTCATGCTCAATGGGCTTTCAAAGTTGAGAATAAGTGACAAAGTTGCACCCTTTCAGAGTACCAAGATGAGCAGGCAAGTTGAGCCTCAGCGGTACCCATGAATCAGGAAGAAGGGGCACTGTTCTGAAATGTCTTAGTTAGCATGAGCATTATCTTCACATTTTCTTCCCCCTCAAATTCCGGTTTCAACAATTGTGTTAACAATTCACCAGAGTGTTTCAACGATTCTGAAGTTAAAGTATTTCCTGTGACAGAGGAGACAGTACCCTGAAGTTTCTAGGACACGGAGAGGAAAAACCTTAAGCTTCCAGGTTCACTTTATGATAGTCTAAGTTCTGCTTAAGTGCTAGAAACTCAGGGGACACAGTACTCATTGAATATTAATTTATTTAATCACGCAGTGTTTGTAGCAGTAAATGCTGAGGGAGAAGTCACAATTCGAATTGAAAGAATTAAAGTCTTTACTCACAATTGGAATTCTAAGAATCTCAAATTTCAGCAGTTGTAGCAGTAATCTTCTCCCCTCCTCTCCCAACACTCAGAAAAGGTACGCGTGCAGAGCTGGGAAGGGACGGAGTGGGAGGAGAGCTGTAGAGAGTAGGAGAAAACATAGTGGGCTCGTCCGGGATTTGAACCCGGGACCTCTCGCACCCGAAGCGAGAATCATACCCCTAGACCAACGAGCCGCCTGCCAAATGGGAAGACCCTCAAGTAATATAAGAGTAATGATCATTTTTGTTCGGGGATTTTTTTTTTTTTTTTTTTCCCCCAGACACTACTTAATACTTCGTGAACCCTGTACTTAGAATGGTTGGTTCTGCAGATAGTCCGTTGTTGGTTTAAATTATTGTGTTGTCATTCACGGATCAAGATTGGTAATAGGAAAGTTTTTCCTTTGTTTTCCTTTGTTAAGCTGTAAATAATCTAACTCATTTTCATTTAACAAAATTTCCTCAGAAGGAATATCCCTAATCCCAGAAAATTTCTACTGATAGGATTTAGATTTCTTAACATTATCCCTCTACTCCAGAGGTACCTAGAAGTTAGTATTTGGTTATTTGGTTAGCTTTTCTTATTTAAAAGTTTCCTGAATTTACCAACATTCCTGGTTAACATCAACATTGTCACAGTAGGCTATTAGCTGACACACTTAAACTACATTTTAAATTTATGCTAAGATCTGTGTATTTTAATTTATCTTTACTAAATTCAACGCCTTAAAAAAGTGAAGTTCATTTCATTCTTCAATTATTCAATTATTACTTGAAGAATGCCTGCTTATTTATCACCAGAATGGAATTCTTTTGCAAGCACAAGTAGAAATAATTACTTTCTTGAACATGTGTGAAGAAAAACTAATTCTTTATGAGACAATAGAACTAAGCTAAATTAGGGTTTTGACATGAGGTCACTGGGCAAGTAATTTTGGAGTTATTACTGTTGTCTATATCCTGTCCACTTTATTATGTTAGAATGAGATTCTTGTAGTTCAAGAGTTTGCTTTGTACTTTGAAAATTAAAAAAAAAACAAAACAATACTTGATACTTCTGAAATACACACACAGGAGTAGTAATAATTGGGCTCAGACTCAGTAATCCACTCCCATGAACATGTATTCTTTTCCTCAAGAAGTATATAGTCCTAGGACTATAACTTAGAAGAAGTTATAGTCCTAGGACTATAACTTAGATTTAAATCACAAGTTAAATACTTCACTTAAATACTTCAGTGTGGAAAAGAATTGTTCAGCCTAAATCCAAAGATTTTTCAAAGAATCAGTCCATGATACACAGCTTGGAACACTTTTATTTTGAAACCAACTGATAGATGAGTAATTTCTGAATTTAACCCAAGGGTCTTGGAGTTTACACACTTTACAGTTTATTTCTTTAGTACTCTTTCATTTGCATATTCATAAGAAAACTCTTAGGAGGATTTCTCAGCAGGCAGGAATGAAGATCTGTAATGAACTAGGAAACTGCTGCTTGTGCTGAAGATATGGGCCTCTAGATGCTATTTTTACAGTGTTAGATCAGTGTAGAATTCCCTGCTTAGTTTTAGCAGAGATTTTGCTTATAAAAACAGTAACGATGAACTGTTATTGGGAGTACAATTCTGTTTTAGAAGATCTCATTGAAATTGATCTCTTTAATTTGGCTTTTTAACATGTATGTTTGAGGTACATGACATGATGCTTTGATAAACGTAGTAAAATGCTTGTTATTGTCAGGCTGTTTAGTATATCCATTATTTCACAGTTATTGTTTTGTGTGTGTGTGTGTGTGTGTGTGTGTGTGTGTGTGTGTGTGTGTATATCCTTAAGGATTGAACTTATATAACTAAGAATTTCTTGTCTCAAGAGCAGGTCTTGATCCTTATAATCTATATAAGTTTCCCTGAATAATTGGTAAGTCTATGGGAGCATGACATTAATCAGTTTGGTGAGTAGTTAACTAGGTGTTCTCTCCATTTATACCTTTCTCTCTCTTGTATAAAGGATGTTTAGGAAAGCCTGTTCCTTGAGTCACCTTCTCATTCTTATTCTCTACTTTTTGTTACAAGTTTACAATGGAAAGATAAAATACTATTATTAAAGTACAGGTATTTGGTAACAATGAGCTGATAATTTACACAATTATGAAATTATGAGTACATTATAAAAGTATGATGAGTCTCTCTTCTTCCTAAAATCAAGCCCGTAGAATAGGGCTCTTGGAGAAAGAAAGTGTGCTTTGCCCTGTGTATACTCTAATTCACTTACACTGTAAAGTGGTCTGAGGTGCTTCTACCTAACCTTCCTTCTGCCCTTCACTCAGGAACACAATTGAATTAATTGTTCTCTTATTAATTATTCTCTCAGCCTTGGCTTCCACAGGTATCTGACATAATAACATTGAATCTGGTCCTTGTATTATTAGTTTCGCAAAACTCAAACCAGCATTCTCTTAGAGGATACTACTAATTTATGATAGACTTTTTTGGAAGGATAAAAATATAGCTAAATGATAAACCTTTAGTTAATAAAGGAGTTAGAGTAAGAAATAGCTTTCCCAGCTTTTCTGTGAGTATATCAACATCTGACCAGATGGACATTTCGTCTGATCAACACAATGGGACTTAGACTGGCATAACCAAGTTCTAGAAATACTTTAATATTTATAATCATGGAATCATGTTTTAAGGTGGAACCTATATAGAAGGAGAACATGAAATCTGCCCAATAAAAGACAAGGAAACAGGTCATGAGAATAAGAGTACGTAGAGTGGCTCTGATTTCTGGGCTGGAATTGTTTGTAAACCTGGAGCTATGAAGGTAGAGGACTTGCTTGTGATGTTTATACAGATGGAAAGCTATGTACCCACTGCTCCAGCCCATGAGACTCTGAAAGATCACATCCCGGAGAGTCAAGAGGGAGAGGAAAAGCCATTTAATTATTTGCTTAGATGGTAACATATAACAATATGGATAAGATATTTCAATCCGAGAGCTGTTTCTGCTTCTGACTGCTGTGATGTAGTGTAGCAGGTTTGAGCTTATCAGAGAATTAGAGATCCAAAAGAGGAGCAGATAGGGAAGAACTTGCCATGCAGCCTTTGGTTTGAGCTTTTCCCACAGGGTGGTTCTGGGACTGATGGTGATGGCCTGGATCATGCTGAGGAGACAGGTGGTGCAGATGGAAAGCCCTTGAGCCACTCTTCCCAGATAAACTACAATTTTACAACCCACATCACCTAGAAAATTTAGGTAATTAAGGTCTGTGGCTACAAATAAGTCTCTGCTACAAATAAGTAATGTGTTTGAGAAAACCAAGTGAATAAGGACTATGTCTGAGGGTTTTTTCTCAGGGCCCATGGAAAAAATATATACAGTTCTCACAAGAACAAAGATGTTCCCCATAATTCCTTGTCCAGCCAGAGACAGCAGAAGTACTTTCTGGATGAAGTTACTCCAAATCATCTTCTGATTTCATGGACAGTACTAGGTAAATCATTTTGAAAAACACAAATAAGTAAACACAGGATATTTTAGGTCTCTGAATTTTCTCTGTGTTTAGTGAAAGAAAAGTTTTTGAAATATGAAAATTGTATGGTTGTTTGCTAGCACGGACATGACTACATATTTTTTCTTCTGATTTTATTGCTTCCACTGACAAAGAAGTGATGATAAGTGCAATTTGGACCTGAATTTCATGCTCATACATCACCTACCTTTCCAAAAGTTCTCTTTTTGTCCTTCATATCTAAAATTTACATGACTATGCCTCTGGTCCAGGCACAGTGTATCAGACACACTCTTACATAAGGCTCCTTCATAGAGTAAGATGGAGAGGTTTCTACCTGGCTGTATAACACCAAATTCACTGTTTCAGTGCATTTTGAACCCCTTTATTTTTGCCTTACTCTTTTATTAAGAGATACAACTTTGTCTCCTATACCTTCTTGGCTTGGATAGAAATTTTGAACTCATCATTTTATAAATTCTGTAAAATCCCTTTGTATAGATGGATACTTATGGATATTTTCAAGTAGCCAAAAAAGGGCCTCTTTTGCTAGTATTTGTGTTTAGGAATAGTGAACACTGAATGTATTTTTTTTTCTTATTGGAATTCCCAAAGAGCAAATATAACTGGAGGATCAGGTCCCAAAATGGAACTCCTGAGTAACAAAGTCAAATACTTAGGTAATTTTAATGACATCTAACAAATTGTTGTCCCACTTTCTAAAACTGGAATATGTATAGAAACAGTCTACTCTCAAAAATGCTACAATTATATCTTTTTTTTGTGGTACTGGAGTTTTTATTCAAGACTTGTGTCTTACCCTTGATCCATGCCTCCAGCTATTTTTTTGCTACAATAAAATTTCAGATATATTCTCATGTTTTTGCCCAGGAGGCCAATCTTTCTACCATTGACTCACCCTATATGGCTGGGATTATATACTTGCCATCGCATGCAATTTATTAGGTGAAGTAGGATTTTCCTCTAATGTATTTGCCTATGCTGGCCTCAGATTAAATGCCTTTCTTAAATGCACCAGAATGGAGACTGAGATTTCTGTGTCAGCTCCAGGCTGCAGAGGGGTCATCAGGATTTTGGTTTGAGAATAAACTCTTCTATGTTTAAGCTACTTTGACATGGTTTTCTTTTGTATAGAAAAACTTATTTATTGGAAGATAAACAGGCATTTTCTCAATGTCTTCCTGTACCAGGGAGCATGCCAACATTCAGCCAGGTGTCCTTCTCTGTGGGTCAATACAATGGGCTCAGAATCAAATACCAAGCAGCAGAAAGTGTTGATTATGTCATATCATGGAGTTGCTCTCTAAGAAGGAGCTTAAAAGTAGTGAGATAAAGCCGGGCGCTGGTGGCTCACGCCTGTAATCCTAGCTACTCAGGAGGCTGAGATATGAGGATCACTATGAGGATCACGGTTCAAAGCCAGCCCGGGCAGGAGAGACTGTGAGACTCCTATCTCCAATAAACCACCAGAAAACCGGAAGTGGTGCTGTAGCTCAAGTGGTAGAGCGCTCGCCTTGAGCTGAAGAGCTGAGGGACAGCGCCCAGGCCCAGAGTTCAAGCCCCACGACCGACAAAAAAAAAAAAAAAAAAAGTAGTGAGATAAAACAATCTGACCAATGTAATTAGTGAAGTTAACTTATATGTGTGATTATAATGTTATATGTGAGTAAATACACATTTAAGTTGTTTACAGTTTGGGCCTATTACAAAATTGCTACTCTGAGTATTTGTGTTGAAAAAAATAGTATTACACGTAAGTGCAGGGAGATTTTAAGGATGAGACAGAATATTTTTGGTTTTTGTTTAAGACTAGGACTTGAATTCTTGATCTGATGCTTTTGCTCATTGGCTGGTGTGAGACCACGTAAGACATAACTACAACTCCCAGAATAAATACAATAAATGAGAAACCTAGCAAGATAGCAGGAAAACAAAAGATAACCACTAGAAGCTATAATTTACCAACAATTCAGTAAAATTTTTGGATGTTAGTTCTGAAGTCATGATATGCATTGAAATGGAAGCTGAAGAAAAATGAATTTCACTTAAAAACTCGAACATCCCTTCTTTCTATACCATATAAGAAAGCAAAGTGGGCATCTTATGCCATGTCTAATGATACTGGGGCTTTGTGATGACACTAGGTCCTGAATGCAGTGACAAAAGACACTTAAGCATTTCATAAGTGTTGACTTCTTTATACAGTCCCCTTCATTTTTCGGGCCCTTAGCATCTAACTTTAGACAGGTACAAGGGTAAAGACATTATTATGTCTTATAGATCCCCTAATCAACTCCCTTGCTTATTCAAGGAGAGATTAATATTTACACTACTGAGGAAAATTTATGCAGAACTTGTAAGGAAATCAAGGAAATGTTAGGTCTACTCACCTTGGTAGCTGTGAGGCAAACAGGTCTGGGTTAGTCCTTCTGGACAGAAGCCTTTCTGTTCCACTTATACTGTCAAGGTATATAGAACTCCTGACTGCCATAAACTACCACTAAAACTTCAGTTTTAATCTTGTTTATCTCTCAAGAAGAAGGAAACCCTCTGTAGAATCTCAGTCCCTGAAGTACAACATTTCTTCTCCCTCTCCAATTACTACATTTGCTTGTCTCTGAAGTTATCTCGGCCTTAATTAAGTTTTAATTATTTTCATAGAAGGATGTTCACTGAGAAAGTGAACAATAATGTTTCTATATCTAGAGATTTGTATTTCTCCAGACCTGTCTTCTTCTTCCAAAAATTCCAAGTTAGTATGGGGACCACCTTCTGACACATAAAAAATTCACTTCCTTTTTTCTTTCTCTCTTTTTCTTTTCTTTTTCTTTCTTTTCTTCCTGCCTGTTCTGGGGCTTGAACTAAGGGCCTGGGCATGGTCCCTAAGGGTTTATTTATTTATTAAAAATTTTTTTTTTCCTTCAGGCCAGTGTTTACCACTTGAGCCTTAGCCTTAGCTCTACTTCTGGCTCTTTTGGTGCTTGATTGGAGACAAGAATCTCATATACTTTCTTTCCCTGGCTGGCTTCAAACCATGATTCTCAGATCTCAGTCTCCTGAGCAGCTATGATTACAAGTGTGAGCAACTGGAGCCTGACTCCTTTACTTTCTTAATTCAGAAATATAATAAGTGTTGGTTATCACTGGGGATTATACTTTTTGAGGAAGACTCAATCATGGACTTGCGCAGGCTGTGATTCGCCTTGTTCTACCTATATACATTAACAGTTCAGGGTTCTTGATAGCTGTTTTAGTTCTTGTATAAACAACAACAACAACAACAACAACAACAAAAAGAGATTTAAAACTGGATCCAGGATTCAGTTGCTCACACCTGTAATCCTAGCTACTCAGGAGGCTGAGTTCTGAGGATCATGTCCATGAGACTGTTATCTCCAAATAATTGCCCAAGAGCTGGAAGTGGAGCTGTGGCTCAAGTGGTAGATTGCTATCTTTAAGCCTTGGCCCTGAGTTCCAGTTCCAGAACTGGCACACACACACACACACACACACACACACACACACACACACACACACACACACACACACAAACAACAACAACAACAATAACAACAACAACAACAACCACAACAAATCAAGCTAGATGGATCCACTCCTCCCCTTCAAAAGACTTAATCTGTCATGAAATTCAAAGACAATTCTTCCATTTACCTATATCCAAGTGTAATCCTTCTTTTCTTTATTCTACGGATGAGTTCCTTTCTACTCTCTGACTCAAAAGAACATACATAAATATGGGCACAGGACTGAGAGTGAGAATCACATCAGTTTTGCAGAAGTGATGGTAGCACTGGGTACTAGGTTGGTTCCTGGTCACTGCCCTTCCCACTGTTTCCTGAGTTTTTGTGTGCCTGGCATGCAAAAGAGGCTGTGAATATTTGTGCCATAAATGAAAGAATACCTATTTCCTGATAATGAATGACAAAATTAAAGAGAGAATAAGTTGTATATAATTGAAAACTAGAAATAAATATTAAACAATTCCTTTTTTTTTTTTTTTTTTGCCAGTCATGGGGCTTGAACTCTGGGCCAGGGTGCTGTCCCTGAGCTCTTCAGCTCAAGGCAAGCACTCTACCACTTGAGCCACAGCACCACTTTGGTTTTCTGGTGGTTAATTGGAAATAAAGAGTCTCATGGACTTTCCTGCCCTGTCTGGCTTTGAACCATGATCCTCAGATCTCAGCCTGAGTAGCTAGGATTACAGGTGTGAGCCACCAGTGCCCCACTGAATTCCCCCTTTTTTCAACAATAGAAAATATAGAAAGATATAAAGTGAAGTTTGATCTACTATGTTTTATTAACTTGCCTAGTTATTCTCAAATTTCATAGTTTCCCAGATATTTCACCAGAGATTCTTCATAAATATAATATCAAATTATAGGTATTTCACTGCATTTGAATCCCATTACTATAGCACTGATTCAAGTTACATATTATGTCATTCCATACAAATACATTTAAACTCATCATTGCTTAACAAATCCCATAAAATCCCTTTCTATATGTGGATATTTACAGATATTTCAAATAATTAAAATGGATTTCTTGTGTTAATATTTAAGATTTTGTATTTAGGGAATAATGAACTATTTTTGCTATTGTAACTGTGAAAGAGTAAGTTTATCTGTAGGATCGGATTTAAGAAGAGATCCCTAGGCAAAAAGAAGTAGGGGCACTTGTAATTCTGACAAAATTGACCAAATTGTTTTCATGCTCCCTGCTACTGAGTGTCATATTATAAAACAAGATTCACAAATACAGAATTAAAATCACTTCTTTAGGGTAGGCAACAGTAGAATGAGATCTTTCACTCTGGTTTGCTAAGATGTCTGTGTCAGCGCAGGACTATAGGTCACCAGATCCTTATCTGAGTAAACTCTTAAATACTTTGACTCTATTTTATTTTACACAAAGTATACCAGTACTAAGAGTTCTTTCAAACTTAACAAGAATAAATTTAAGGAGACAAACATGCTCTCCATGTCTTTCTCTTCCACTGAGCATACAAATCTTTACCCATATGGCCATCTCTGTGAATTAGTACAACTGGGCTGAAGATGGCATAACCAAGAGTCAGAAATTCTCGAGTATTTAACATGAAGTTATTCTTTAGGGAAAAACTAAAAAAGACAGATAAAAGACAATCTATCCAATAAAAGAAAAGAAAACAGAACATCAGAAGGAGAACACTTTCAGCAGCTTTCATCTCAGGGGGAGTTTTGTAGAGAAACTTGGAATTGTGAAGGTATAGAACATGCTGGTGGTGCTTGTAGAGAAGAAATACCATGTAGCCGCTGGCTGCACCCATGATACCCTGAAACACAGCATCTCTCAAGACCATGAAAGTAAGAAAAATCCATCTCCTTATTAAGTTGTCAGGTAGAAAATAGCAATTATAATAAGTATTGTTAGGTTGTGATATGTTCAGACTTTTACTTGTGACAGAATAGAGCAAGTTAATGCATACTAAGGAATTGAGTATCCAAAAGAAGAAAATAAATGGGAAGATATGCCATGCAGACCTTGGCTTGAACCTTTTCCACTTGGAGGCATTAGGACTGACCGAGATGGCTTGAATCACTGTGAGGTGACTGCTGGTACAGACAGAAAGGCCATGGGCCATTCTTTCTAGGAAAACAATAATCTTACAGCCTATATCATCTAGGAAATTTTGCATACCAAAAGCTGCTATTGTTTTTGGCATCCCTTTTGAAAGAAGTGTTATGATATTTGCCAAAGCCAAATGGATGAGAATAGGGTATATATATTTTTTCTCAGTGGGTTTTTGGAAACACCACATGTAATTCACAAAAACAAGAATGTTCCCCACAATGCCAAATGCAGTTTCAAAGAGGAAAATTATCCCCTTAATGGATTTCAAAACCATTTCTTACTTAATAGGTAGACAATCTTAGATCCAACAGGTACCTTTTTGAAAACCTCTATTCCCTTTTCTGTGACACTTTTCGTCACTTTTTTCAATTAAGGTACTTGACAATTCACACTTAAAAATAAAAATTTTCATTGCAATGTTTTTGAGCTCTATACTAGCAAAATCAACCTACTTATTCACTTTGTTACATAATTCAATCTCAACATGGCAGGCCTAAACCAAAAAGTCCATCACCCAGAATTTTCTGTTTGTCATTCCATTTCATCATATTGTTATCATTCCAACAAAGCCTTGAGCTCAGGTTTAAAGTCTCTGCCCTTCTCATACCTCATGTAGAGACATTTGTGAAATCTTCTTGCATCAACGTCTTTAACATCTCTTAAAGCTAACTATAGTTTATTTTTCATACTACCTCTTATTTTGTTTACCTCTTATCTTGATCAGTATAAGAATGTTCATGTTTGTATTTGGCTTCAAAGTTTTAAATCTTTGGTACCTATACCTTAATATTTCTGTATTTCTTACTTATAACTATATGTGTGATTGAACTGCTCATAAATATCTTGTAGTTACCCGGTAGTTTCTCAGTGTCAAGTCAAAATGTAGAACCTTCCCAAATACGATGTAGCAAGATATTCAGGAAGATGTCTCTAGTCTGAAAAAAAAAATCAGATATCCTAGTTTGTTGTCAGGGATTGTGTCTTAAGAGAAGAACCCTTGAATGTCCCTTTGGAAGGAATTTAGGAGATACTGAATTCCCACTGAATGACTTTAGGGCTCTAAGGAAAGCCTGGATCACCTTTGGATTAACTGATGTTTATCAAGGTGGGCTTGGGGAAAATGATGAAGTGTGTGTTATGTACTGTCATGTGATGACTGTACACTGTGAATTGTGAATTCAGAGTGTTAGCTGTATGCAGTGATGTAGGTTGAACATCATTGATAAGACAAGGGATCACACATAATGGCATTTTACAGATGCTATATGGCTTTGGGAGGAGCAATTGTTTCCATTTATTTTGCAGCCTGTTTTATTAGGTCCTTTTCTCCAACCTGATTGTTAATCACACTACTTTGATCTTTCTCAATCCAAGCTGATTTTCAGAATTCAGACCTGGACAGAATTTTACTATTTCATATCTAAGAACTCAAATTTCCTTCCCTCCTCCTCCTCCTCCTCCTCCTCCTCCTCCTCCTCCTCCTCCTCCTCCTCCTCCTCCTCCTCCTCCTCCTCCTCCTCCTCCTCCTCCTCCTCCTCCTCCTCCTCCTCCTCCTCCTCCTCCTCCTCCTCCTCCTCCTCCTCCTCCTCCTCCTCCTCCTCCTCCTCCTCCTCCTCCTCCTCCTCCTCCTTATAATCATCATCAAACTAAGGGGCAAAAATAAAATAAATCATTATGCTTGGCCCAATCTATGCGGTTTGCTTATGTTTTGTATACTTGATACGTTTTCTGTTAGCTTTCACTCTTTACTAAATGATGCAGGATTTTTTTTTTATCCTGTTAAGGTTTCAGATAGTATTAAGTGGATAAACCAAGGTTTGCTCTCAGGTTTGGGACCAGATAGTATTATGACTCTGTGAATATTAGTATTAGTATTACCTTCTAACCCCTGACAAATAGGGTAATTTTCATCTATACTAATGTATGCAGTAGGCATAATGAATATGTTTCAAGTATTAATGGCAAACACATCAGTATCCCCTAATAATATTTATTATATATTTAGTCAGGGATTTGAATCTCTTGAAAATGACTGCAGTCAATACTTAACCAATGTTTGAATGGACTTATCAAATATTTTTCTGTTTGTATTTTTCTTTTTGTCTAGACTGGCCCATTTTTCCTGCCCTATCTTCCTATTGCCAGACTCGAAAGCTCTAAGTCATATTTTGAACCCAATTCTGAGAAATCTAATAAGTGACTTCTTTTTCTTTGTGACTGAAGTAAAAAATGTCAGAGAATAGAGAGTGACTGATCTATATTGTCTCAGCAAATGTTACTTTAAAAGCATTTTGAAGCCTGTAGCCAGTGGCTCATGCCTGTAATCCTAGTTACTCAGGAGGTTGAGATCAGAGGATTGTGGTTCAAAGCCAGTCTGGGCAGGAAAGTCTGTGAGACTCTTATCTCCAATAAACCAGCAGAAAATCGGAAGTGGTGCTGTGGCTCAAGTGGTAGAGTACTAGCCTTGAGCTGAAGAGCTCAGGGACAACGCCCAGGCCCCGACAGGGGTTCAGGCCCCATGACTGACAAAAACAAACAATAAAAGCATTTTGCATTCAGCAAGATGGATACTACCCCATCCTGCTCTAATACCCAACAGCTGAGGTAGGCACATGCATCCACAAGGTCCAGTGTTCTCACACAGAAAATATAAGATTATTTCTCCTGCCGGGCGCTGGTGGCTCACGCCTGTAATCCTAGCTATTCAGGAGGCTGAGATCTGAGGATCGCGGTTCAAAGCCAGCCCGGGCAGGAGAGACCGTGAGACTCCTATCTCCAATAAACCACCAGAAAACCGGAAGTGGCGCTGTAGCTCAAGTGGTAGAGTGCTCGCCTTGAGCTGAAGAGCTGAGGGACAGCGCTCAGGCCCAGAGTTCAAGCCCCACGACCGACAAAAAAAAAAAAAAAAAAAAAAAAAAAGATTATTTCTCCTTGCCTCATAATAATAAGATACAATTGAAATGATTTAGTTTACAATACTTCATGGACTGGCACTTTCATAGAAGGAATTATCAAAAGAGCAAATATAAAATTCACTCTTACTAGTGTTGAAAAGTCCTTCCATTAAGTAAAAATATAACAAATAAGAATATAATAAGTGAAGCTGACTTATAAGTACGGTGTCATATTGTGTGTTGGGATAGGGAGATTTTTAAGGATGAATACTAAATGAAAACCTTCAAATTCATCCTATGGTGCACTCAGAAAATAGCAACATAATGTAAGAGACAATATTGGTCCATATTTGAAATGTAAAAATGCTTCAAAAATGACCTGTACAAATATTATCAGTGTCAATGATGCTGATAGGGTAAAAATATGAAGGTGAAAGTGGAGGCTGGAAAAAAATGGCATTTTTGTCTTGGACTTTTATTTGCCTGTGTTTGTTTCTGAGAGAGTTTCTCTGTGTAGCCCAGCTTGACCTCCAATGTGCAATCTGGAGGCTGAGGCTCTTGAGATTACTAATATGTACCACCATGTCTATCTGGAAGACAGAATTTTTGAAAGAACACAAAAATTTCCGTGTTTTACAATTCCTTTTGAAAAGCAAGGAGGTCACTTCATGCAAAGCTCTGTGAGTTGTCAGGTGAAGAGCCCCAAAAGGTGCCTACACATTTCTACAGAATGATTTCCTAGACTAGTTGCTTCCATCTATCTGTATGGCCTCAAATATTCTGTGTAAAGTTTAAGAGAAGAGGGAAAACCCTAAAGATCTTAGACTCTTTCATCTATCTACTACTCCTTGGCTAACTCAAAGAGAGATCTATGCTTTTGCTAAAAATCTACATAGCATATGCTAACCAAGTAATTGTGTAGTCTACTCACCTTGATATAGCTGTGGTGCAGAGGAGCTCGGGTTATTTCTTCTGGTAAGGGAAGTTTCTCAGGACTTATTTATACCTTTAGGATTTGTAGAGTTCTTCAATACTATCAAGTATCACCAACATTTCAGTTTTAATTGCTGTCATCCTGTCAGGGAGAAGGAAATCCTCTGGAGAACCTCTGTCCCTGGAACCTTTCCCCTTTCACAATTAGTACATTAGTTTGACTCAGAAGTTATCTTAGGCTTAATTAGGAGTTACATATTTCAATGGGAGATATGTGAAATGAAAAAGTGAACAACAAACTAGGCATCTGTATCTAGAGATACCCCTTTCTCCTGGACATTTTTCACCCTCCAGAGTTCCAAGCTGTGATGGGACCATCTTTCAAGACATAAAATAATCCTCCCCTCCACCTCCTTCTTTCCTCTCTCTTTGCCCTTCCCATCCCCCCTCCTTTTCTTTCTTTCTTCCTACTTTTCTTCTTCTTTTTTTTTTCTTTTTTGGTGATACTGGAGCTTGAATTTATTTATTAGGGAGGTGTGATAGCATTTGAACCAGACCATTTATTGCTTTAGTTATTTATTATTTAGGAATAGATTTTGTCTTTTTTGCCCAGGGCTAGCTTCAGATGCTGATTCATATCTACGAATTCTGTGTGGCTAAGATTACAGGTATCTACTACCACTCTTAGCCACCATTTCCCCCCCCCCTTTTTTTTTTTTTGGGTCCAGTCATGGGGCCTGGACTCTGGGCCTGGGCGCTGTCTCTCAGCTCTTCAGCTCAAGGCTAGCGCTCTACCACTTGAGCCACAGTGCCACTTCCAGCTTTTTTCTTTTTGCTTATGTGGTGCTGAGGAATTGAACCCAGGGCCTCATGCATGCAAGGCAAGTGCTCTACCACTGAGCCACCTTCCCAGCCCCAGACCATTTTCCTTTCTGGGGCAGGAAAACTTTGAAACTAAGTTACCTAGAATACTCTGATCTTCAAGCAAGCCACAGTGACATGAACAAAAGAAACTCATTAATGTCCTAGGGTATGACATAATAATAGTAACTGCAAGTCTATATGGACATGGTAAAATCAAACCAAAAAGAGCAGCCATTTACTATTGTTTATTAGACAGGAAAACCACCGAAGTATATCCATGACCATTAGGGAAATATAGAAGAGCTGTTTGTCAAAACACAGTGTCAATTCCTCTGCATCAGTTTTTATTTGATTGATTGATTGATTTTTGCCAGTCCAGGGGCTTGGACTCAGGGCCTGGACACTGTCTCTGAGTTTCTTTTGGTCCAGGCTAGCACTCTACCACTTGAGCCACAGAGCCACTTCTGTTTATGTGGTACTGAGGAATTGAACCCAGGGTTTCATGCATGCTAGGCAAACACTCTATCACTAAGCCACATCCCCAGCCTCCATATCTGTTAATATTTTGTACCATAAAATCAGGAAAGTGGTGACATATTTTTAAAAGCAACTTGATCAAACACCTAATTACAGAGCTACTCAACTCAAATAAATAATCTGGTTCCAATTTATAAAAAAATTAACAAATTCTTCACCAGAACCTTCCTAGTAAGCAGGAAGTCCTGAGTTCAACCTCAGTATTGGCAATGAATGTGTGTGTGCATATGGTGTGAAAATATCACAAATTAGCAAAAATGACAACTATCATTACTGTCTTTCTACTAGAAAGCTGGGAGATAAATGGGTTTTCTTATTCTTATGGTTCAAGTAATGCCATGTTTCAAAGTGGATTAGTCACAAGAAAGGGAATTTTGATTTTTTTTGCCATATTTTCTAACTTGTAAATGACTTAGATTTATATTTTAACAAAAATTAATGAGAAATTAATATTTGGTATAACATGTGACTTGAGGCCATTGTTTATTAGTTCTTTTATACTGCCTGATACTATCAGTTTCTTCATCTTTTAGAAATTTATAAGACATGGGCTGGGAAGGTGGCTCAGTGGTAGAGCGCTTGCTTTGCATGACTGAGGCCCAGGGTTCGATTCCTCAGCACCACATAAGCATAAAGCAAAAAGACTTAAGTGGCACTGTGGCTCAAATGGTAGAGTGCTAGCCTTGAGCTGACAGCGCCCAGGTCCAGAGTTCAGGCCCCACGACCGGACCAAAAAAAAAAAAACCAATAAATTTACAAGACACTCTGGCTGATGGCAAGACCTGAACTGCTGTAAGAAGACTGTTAGTTGTTAGGTTTTTAAAAAAGAGGTAGCTGAGTAAGAACAGCACCACGCACGTCGTATTCAGGTAAGGTGTAGGTTTATTTATTGGAACTGCTGGGACCAGGCAAGGTTGACACTCCATGTGGCTGGCAAAAGGGAGCGTCTGGCCCTGGGTTAGGCCTTATATAGGGTGGGGGGGGGGGGGCGGGGAAAGGTGTGTCAAGGTAAAGGGAAATGGGACCAGGTAAGAGGTGGGACCAGGTGGGAGAAAGGTGTGGCCACATCAGATTCAGATGTGACCTCAGCGGATGCAGATGTGACCTCTTCCAGGTGTCCCAGTTGCCTAGGTAACGCAGGTACTGGGCCGGGTCTGCTCGCCATCCAGGAATGGACCTTACATTAGTGAAGACTGGTAAACAGCATTCTGAAAGCCTCTATTGTCTAGAACTTTCCCAAATAAAAAAGCAACTATTGTATTTGGCATTCCATTTGAAATAATTACAACATTTGTAGAGGCCAAAAATACGAGAATAATGTGTATAGATTTTTTCCCATCACCTCCAAAAAATATATATATATAATTCACAAAAATGCTCTCCACAGTGATGAGTATAGTTTGGAAGATAATTCCATTTGCAAGATTTAAAACCATTTCTACTTTACTGGCAGAAAACATGTGGATCGAGCTAAAATCTTTTTGAATAAGGAACCAATAATGATGATATATATCTGCACACAATTTCATATGGTGATTCTCTGGAAAGTAAGAAGGAATCATGACATAGACACTGTTACAGCATTTTGCCCTCTGTGGAGCTTTAGCTTATTCTAGAAAGTCCCAAATGCCAAGCTGGGTGCCAGTGGCTCATGCCTGTAATCCTAGCTACTCAGGAGGCTGAGATCTAAGGATCAAAGCCAGCCAGGGCAGGAATTTCCACAAGACTATTATCTTCAATAAATCACTAGAAAACCAGAAGTGGTGCTGTGTAGAGTGCTCACCTTGAGCTGAAGAGCTGAGGGACAGTGCCCAAGCCCAGAATTCAAGCCCCATGACCGACACCCCCCCCCCAAAAAAGTCCCAAATGCCATTCTTTGTGTTTATATCGGTCTTGGGGTTAGAACTCAAGGCTTGGGCACTCTTCCTGAGCTTTTATACTCAAGGCTAGCACTCTACCATTTGTGTCGCAGCTCCACTTCTGGGTTTTTAGGTAGTTAATTGGAGATAGGAGTGTCATGGGCTTTTTTGCCCTGGCTGGCTTTGAACTTCCATCTCAGCCTCCCAAGTAGCAAGGACTATAGGCACAAGTCAACAGCATTCAGCAACAAGTTTTTCTTTTTTAAATTTTATTTATTGTAAAGAAACTGTACAGAGGCGTTACAGTACACGAGTAAGGGAATGAGTATATATAGTTTGTCCAGCGTTGTTACCCCTTTCCCCTGTTGCTCTCCTACCTCTCTTACTCCTCCCGCCCGCAAAATTGTAAAGTTGAATTCCAATATGCCGTCTTGTGGGTATCATTGTTGCAATGTGTCATCCTGTGTCCTTGTTTCAGCATTTAGTTATTCTCCTTGCCCTCCCCAAATTAGACAAATGTATATACAAGATGCAGGATACCAAAATCAAGTACAGTGACAGCAGGGGATATATACCATATGCAGAAGAACACACAAAGGAAACAAAAAAAAAATCACACAGTACGTTTAAAACAATAAGGAAAGACCTTGTGTCCATATCTTGGGGTTCATTTCACTTAGCATCATCTTATATGGTCATATGTAATAGCTTTTGAGCTTTTTCTGCTCATCTGATAAAATTATCCTAGACATATACTAGTTATTGAAAATGAGGGAAACCATAGGACCTATATTTCTTTGGGTCTTGCTTACTTCACTTAATATGATTTTTTCCATCTTTCCATTTCCTAATAAATGGGATGGTGTCATTCTGATGGAAGCATAGAATTCATAGATATGTATGTATATATATATATATATATATACACATATACCACATTTTCTTTTTTTTTATACATTTTTTATTGTAAAAATAGTGACAGAGGGGTTACAGTTACATGAGTAAGGTAATGAGTACATTTCCTATCGAGCATTGTTACCTCTTCTTTGTTTTTCTCCTACCATCCCTCCTTGCCTTCCCCCCTTTCCAACTCCTCCCTTCCCCCCACAAGTTGTGAAGTTTGTTTTCAACACAGTGTCTTATACATCTCATTGTTAGAACGTGTCAACCTGTATCCCTACTTAAGCATTTAGTTTTTTCCATTCCCCTCCCCAAATTAGAAAACTTAAATCACATTTTCTTGATCCATTCATCTACTGAGGGGCATCTGTTTTGATTTCATATCTTTGCTATGGTGAGTAATGCTGTGATAAACATAGTTGCAGCAACAAGTTTTGAATGGATATTCTTTAAAAAAAATCCCTTTCCTGTTCTCCCCTCCCTCCTCCCATTCTTCCATGTGAAGATACTCAAGAATTCTTTTCAGTTTTTTTTTTTTTTTTTTTTTTTTTTTTTTTTTTTTGGGTCCGGTCGTGGGGCCTGAACTCTGGGCCTGGGCGCTGTCCCTCAGCTCTTCAGCTCAAGGCTAGCGCTCTACCACTATGAGCCACAGCGCCACTTCCGGCTTTTTTCTTTTTGCTTATGTGGTGCTGAGGAATCGAACCCAGGGCCTCGAGCATGCAAGGCAAGCGCTCTACCACTGAGCCACCTTCCCAGCCCTCTTTTCAGTTTTAATCAAGGATACCATGCTTCTCTCCTTACTTCAGTGATCACAGGAATTAATTAACTTTCAGAACAGCAAGATAAAACTCTGGAGATGAAGACTGGTACATTGGGGCATTAGCAAACCCAAGGCAAGTTTAGTGGATCTGTCCCCAAATCACACCTCTAAGCACATAATCCAGAAGCTCAAAGTCCTTGGTTTTTTTCCTTTAAAAATCTATACTCCTCACTTGAGAGTAAGAGTATAGTTTTTGAGATAGAAATTCATTGCTGTCTCCATTTTGCCTGGAAAATAGATAAACCTTTATTTCTTTTTCTCAGAAACTCTGTTCTCATTATTTATGAACTGGCATCATAGAATCCAGAGAACTAAATTCAAAATAATTACTGCAAAGGTATATTAATTAAAATAACAAGGTACTACAGTATATAGACCAATGGATAAGAATAGGCCTACAAATAAACCCAAGTGTAAATGGTCAGTTAATTTTATGGGGACCTTAGAGAGACCGTAGGATTATATCTGGGCACAGGAAGGATGAATATATGGTTTGTGTGTGGAGAAAGCTTGACACCAGGGAAAAACTTCGGTGTGTGTGTGTGTGTGTGTGTGTGTGTGTGTGTGTGTGTGTGTGTGTGTTTGCCTTCTTTTATGTTTGAGTAAAAACCCTGGAGTGTTTGACCTTGTACAGTGATCCTAGTGCCTGTGTGTACTTACAGCTTTCTGATACCTGTCACCCACACTTTGCCATGTGTACTTTGATGTGTAAAGAAAATTGCTTCAAGCTAACATACAGTCACTGACCCATGAGATGGATAGAGAACAGAGGGGATTCTGTTGAATCTCTGGTTGAACTCATTCTTCACTTTCATGGCAGTACAAATATATAATCATATATATATATGTATATAAATATTGCTGCATACGTAATTTTTTCTGCCATCATAATGTCTGCTGGATGGAAACATGATTTTCCACAAGAAGTCCAGGAATTCCTTTTTTCTTTGGTTTAATCCCTTTTGTTGCTATTTTTGACTTCCTCTAACCCTTTGTCTTGTATATAAGTTTATCTGATTTGGGGAGGGGACAGGAAGCACAGAAATGGTGGGATATAAGGTGAACCAATTCAGCAGTAATACTCACTAGATACCATGTTGGAAATGAACTATACAATTTGTGGGGGAGGGAAGTTAGGAGGGGAAAAACTGGGAGAAAGTAAGGGAGGAGGTGACAGTGTCCAAATGGAAATGTACTCATTACCTGACTGTAACCCCTCTGTTCATCATCTTTACAATAAAATTTTAAAAGATTAACCAAAAAAAGGTCAGGAATACAAAATGGGGAAAGGACAGTTTCTTCAATAAATGGTGTTAAGAAAACTTGGCATTGACATACAAAAAAAATGAAGTCAGACACCTACCTCACACCTCCTCACACATAAATGGACACCTACTTCATACATAAATCAACTCAAAATATTGATTATTGTTAAATGCTCATTACATGTTAAATATTGAAACATGAGATCTGAAATCTAAAACTAATAGAAGAATGAAAACAGAACAGCTCCTCAAAATCAGCCTTGGCAATGATAAATTTAAAGAAGACAATAAAAGCTTAGGCATTAAAGCACACATAGTGTTGCATCTAATTCTCCCCAGAAAGAGAGCCAATTCATAATGTGAAACAACATGGGAGAAAAATATTTTCAAACTATACCTCATAATTATTAATACTTATATATACAACTATTTAGCAAAATAAATCTTATTAAAAAATGGGCAAAGAACCTAAAGACATTTTACAAAGAAGATCTACAAATGGCCAAGCAGTATAGAGTTTTAAAAAATTCAGTACAACTACTTGAAGATAATTAAACAATTTACTTTTTTAGGTTAGTTGTGGGCTTGAATTCAGGGCCAAGGCACGGTCCCTGAACACTTTTGGTCAAGGCTAGCATACTACCACTTGGAGGTACAGCTACACTTTTGGTTTTTCTGATTGTTAATTGGAGATAAGAGTCTCACATAGTTCATACCTGTAATCCTAGCTACTCAGGAGGCTGAGATCTGAGGATTGTGGTTCAAAGCCAGACCCGGCAGGAAAGTCCATGAGGCTCTTATCTCCAATAAACCAGCACAAAACCGGAAGTGGTACTGTGGCTCAAAAAGTAGAGTGCTCGCCTTGAGCTGAAGAGCTGAGGGACAGCGCCCAGATACAGAATTCAAGCCCCATGACTGACCAAAAAAAAAAAAAAGAGTCTCACAGACTTTCTTTCCTGGGCAGGCTTCCAACAGTGACCCTCAGATCTAAGCCTCCTGAGTAGCTAGGATTACAGGCATGAGCCACAGCTCCTGGCTATAATAAAACAATTTTAAAAATGAATATTTCTAATAATGTTAGCATTACTAATGATCACAGAAATGCAAATCAGAACCACAGAAGGTTTTACTTCATATTTGTGCCTGTGATAAAATGATTTAAAAAATGGTTTGGTGAGGTTATAGAGAAAAAGAAACCCTTGTACCTTGTTGAGGGAATGTAAGTTAGTACAGCTTTTATGGGGGAAACATACTAGGAATTCATACAAAATTAAAGGTAGAGCTATACAATCTAGAGTACACAACTAAATAAAAGAAAGTCAGGATCTTTGAAATATTAATACCAAGTTCAAGATTGAGAAACAATTCAAGTGTCAACTGATGAAAGACTAAGCAGTTATGCAATTAATATTATTCATCCTTAGACACAAAGAGCTCTGACATTTGCAACAGCATGTATGATGCTGGATATCATAATGCTAAGATAAATGGACCATTTGTGAAAGGAAAATACTTCATTATCTTCCCTATATAGAATAGAACTTTGGTTAGCAGGAGTTGGGGAAATTATAGTGAGATGTTGGTCAAAGGATACAAAGTTGTAATTAAATACAATGAGTATTCTAGAGATAGAATATGCAGTGTTATGATAATAGTTAATACTGTATTGCATATTGGAAATTCATTAAGAATAGATTCAGATGCTGTTAGCACATGTATCAAATAATAACTGTGTGAAGACAAGAGTGTATTAATTTAGCTTGAGTAGAGAACTCACTTTATAGTACATTTATGTATCAAAACATAATTTAATTATATATAAATAAAGTTAAGGTTAATTATATTTCAGGATAATTTATTGATTTATTGCTGTACCAGGCTTGAACTGAGGGTTGTAAGCTCTCAGTTACTTTTTTTTTTCTCATAGCTGGCACTTTACCATTTGAGTAAGTCTTCCAATCCAGCTTTTTTGCTGGTTAGTTGGAAATAATCTCACAGACTTTTTTCCTAGGGCTGATTTCAGTCTGCAATCTTAAAATCTTTGCATTGTGGGGCTGGGAAGGTGGCTCAGTGGTAGAGCGCTTGCCTTGCATGCATGAGGCCCTAGGTTCCGATTCCTCAGCACCACATAGGCAAATAGAAAAAAGCTGGAAGTGGTGCTGTGGTTCAAGTGGTAGAGTGCTAGCCTTGAGCTGAAGAGCTGAGGGACAGTGCCCAGGCCCAGAGTTCAGGCTCCACGACCGGACCCCCCCCCCCAAAAAAAAAAAATCTTCGCATTGTAAAGTGCTAGGATGTATAGGCATGAGACACCATTGCCCAGATCTGCTTTTAATTTTTTAATTGCAAGACAAACAAATAAAAAACAACAAGGAACATAAACAGTGCTGAATAGAAAGGTCAGCTAATTTTGCTTAATCTCTTATTCTCCTATTGCATGAGAATAAGTTTCTTACAGACACATTTAGATTTTCAGAGACCAGTGCTGGGCCCATTGCTGTCCCTCTAGAAAGTTTCCAAACTCAGAAGCTCAGGAGATGACTTATGGGAACAAATAGAGTTCTGGCTTCCCTTCCATTAACTGCTTTCTACAACACCAAGTCTCAGAAAATACAGAGAGGAACCACTCCCTCTTTGCTTATAGAAACCCTTTTTCTGCTTTAAACTCATTTGTTAGGGGAGATCTGCAGCCAGCAGAAGGACATAGCTTTAATCAAACACAGCTGAAAAGATTTTGTGCTCCTTCTAGATGAACCTGAGATGTAATGGACTGTGGTCTCCCCAGAGCATTGATGAGCTGAGATTGTTTCTGGGGATTTGAGAGGCAGTGGGAGTTTCTTCCACTTTCTCTAATCTCCTTGGAAATGTCCACACTTCTGCCTTCAGGACTGGTGGTCACATGGGCTGTGAATCCAGCCCACATTTGCATCCAACAGAGGAGAGAATACTCAGGCTTTTGACTGGAGCAAAGACTTAGAGTGTTCCTGTGCAGGCCATGTCATGAGTGCCTTGAAGTGGAAACTGTGTTCTCCAAAGGTGCAGTCTCTTGGCCTGTGAAATTTACAGTAGAGCTGTAAGTGCCAGAGATGCCCCAGCTATACATTGGAGCACCATCTGGAGCATTGTTTTCAAAAACAAGATAGCATCCTTTGTAAAAGAATAGTTTTCTCCCTGTATGTATTCCTAGGTATTTTCTGAGGACTACGGTTTTGGATGTGCTTCTAATCAGCATACTGTGTTTCTCATGATCAATTTCTTTAATGCTTTTGAAACCAAACATCATCTGACTGTATATACAGGTCTAAGTGAGACAGTTTGAAATGGACAAAGAAACAAAGATGACACATTTCAGGCATGTGGATTTTTTTCTTTTCCCTCATGAAAAAAAATGTTTCTGAGTCATGTAAATGCTCATAGTTCTTCCTTAGAAGGTGACTGATCTCATTCTTTGCTCCCCCCCTTTCCTTTCCTCTACTCCCATGGAGATGATGATAACTACAAATTAGACATAAATCCCATGGTAAAGTATCCATCTCTATCTTGTGATTAACTTGGATTTAGAATGTACAGCAGAAATATATTCTTAGCTTTGTATAAAGGAATTTACTCATGATAAGTGTCAAACACTTGCTAGCAGAATCCTTTGTGTTGCAGTGGTTTTTTCTTGTCAGTAATGGGGTTTAAACTCAGGGTCTGGGAGCCATTCCTGAGCTCTTTTGCTCAAGGCTACCACTTTGAACCACAGTGCCACTTCCAATTTTCTGGTGGTTAATTGGAGGTTAGAGTCTCACAGACTTTTTGCCTGGGGTTGGCTTTGAATCTCACGTCTTAGATCTCAGCCTCCACAGTCACTAGAATTAGAGGCATGACCCACCAGCTCCCAGCTGCTGCTTCTTCCTTTTGTTTTTATTTTTTTTTTCTACTGATCATCTGTCTTTGGTCCTATAAACCAACTCAGATAAAGGATAGTTTCTAACATTTTTCTTCCTCATTTTTCTTTTATTGTCATTGTTCTTTAGGGAGCTCCTGGTACATACTTAGAAGGAACTAAATAACTTGCCTGAGATTATGAGCACTGAAGCTTATTTGATGGCACATTAATGCAAGAAACGGGGAAGTGGAGTGGTGGCTCAAGGGATAGAGTGTTTGCCTAGAGGTGAAGAGTGCAGAGACAGCTCCCAGGTCCAAAGTTCAAACCACACGACTGACCAAAAAAAAAAAAAAAAAAAAAAAAAAGAAAGAAAGCAAGCAAGAAAGAAAAAAGAAACAGTTTGATTAAAAGTGTGGGTTTGGGGAAAATTAAACTACTTATTTGAGGGAGCAGAAATATTTTCTTCCACTTAGGCAAGGAATGGGAATTTAGGCAAGGGATGGGAATTGGTAGTGGGTAAGGATCTGTTCTGCCGATATCCTGGACTCTGAATCTATGTCAGATTTTTCTAGAACTAGATTTCTTAAAAAAAAAAGAAATCCATGAAAATAAAGTCTTGATTAATTTAATGATTTGCTGAGGTAGAATATTAGGACAAGCAATTCTTAATGCATTACACCTTTGGCTCATGGAAGAATCGATGTAGAAAGTTAATTTTGCACTTTTCAGTGAACATTCCAGTATTTAGTGACATGTGCATCCCTGATGATCAGGATAAAGGGGCAGAGACAAGCATACCCAAGGACTATAAATACATTGATCTTTATTATTGTACAGTCATGTTTCATGACAGAACTTAGGTAGATGGAGGAGATTAAATTTGTCCAATAAAAACAAAGAAAACAGACCATGAGAATGAGAGTACTTAGAACCACTCTGATTTCTGGGCTGGAATTGTTTTCATATTTGGAGCTATGAAGGTAGAGGACTCGCTTGTAATGTTTATACAGATAGAAAACCATGTACCCACTGCTCCAGCCCATGAGACTCTGAAAGATCACATCCCGGAGAGCCATGAGGGAGAGGCAAAGCCACCTAAACACATGGCTAGATTGATACATATGACAATACCCAACATAGACTTCTGTTCTGGAGCTGTTCATGCTATTGGATGCTGTCATGAAGTAGAGCAAATAGGAGCTTATCAGAGCATTCAAGACCCAAAAGAAGAGGAGATAGGGAAGAACTTGCCATGCAGTCTGTGGTTTGAGCTTTCTCCACTGGGTGGTTCTGGGACTGATGGTAATGACCTGGACCATGGTGAGGAGACAGGTGGTGCAGACAGAAAGGCCTCGAGCTAGTTTTTCCATATAAAGCACAGTTTTGCAACCAACATCACTTAGGAAGTTTATAAAACAAAGATCTGTAGTTAATATACTTTTGATCCCTACGTTATAAATAATTATTGTATTTGAGAAAATCAAGTGAATGAGGATAATGTATATGGGTTTTTGTTTCTCATGACCCATAATTAAAGTATATACATATTTCACAAGTACAAGGGTGTTTCCCAAAATTCCAGGACCAGTAAGCATATAGAGGATTATCCTTTGGATGAGGTTACTCCAAATCATCGGATTTCATGCACAGGACCAGGAAAAGCCTTTTGAGAAGCACAAACAAGTAAAAATGGCATATTTCAGGTTTATTGATTTTCCCTGTTTACATAGTAAAAGCAATGGTTTATGAATTATGTAAATGTACAAGTTTATTTCCTGGAAGGTGCCTAATCTTTCTTTCCTCATTTCCTTCTTCCATCCTTCCTCCTTTCTTCTCTCCTTTATTCCCTCATCTCTTTCCTTCCTTTCTTTCTTACTTTCCTTCCTTTCTCTTCCCTCTTCTCCCCACCCCTTCCCCCTTCTCTCTGTCCTTAGTCTTGAACTCAGGGCCTAGGTGATGTCTTTGAGCTTTTTACCTCATGGCTGCCACTCAACCACTTGAAACACAACTCCACTTCTACTTCCATCTTTTTTTTTTTTTTAATGGTTAATTGGAGGTAAGTTTCTCATGGACTTTCCTATGTAGGCTGTCTTGGAACAGTGATCCTCAGACCTCAACTTCCCCAGTAGCTAGGATTACAGGCATGAGTTACCAGTGGCCAGCAGTTTCTTCCTTTCTTGATTCCTGTGACTTGGAGATCATGATGACTACAATTGAGACACAAACTCATGTTCATACATTCCCCTGATTTTTCCTTCTTTGTACTCCTTTGTGAATTCACATTTTCTGCAATCATTTTTTTCTTCAATGAAAAGTAAAATCAAGAAATATTATGTAATTTCCAATCTGTACTCCTTAGCAATACTAGCTTAAATGCTTCCTTCTCTTTCACTTGTTATACCCAGAAAATATCATTATGGATTTTTTCCTGTCAGTCTCGGGGCTTGAATTCAAGGCCTGGACACTGTACCTGAGCACCTGTTGCTCAAGGCCAGCATTCTACCATTTGAGCCACAGCATTACTTCCAGCTTTTTCTGTGTATGTGGTACTGAGGAATCAAACCCAGTACATGGTAGGCAACCACTGTACCCTTAAGCCACATTCCCAACCAGTACGATGTTTGTTTGTTTGTGTTTTGATACTTGTCCTTCCCCAGATTAGCAGGAACCTCAGGCAGTATGATTGGATACCAAGCAGAAGAAAATTAGAAAACACTGTAGACATAGATAGAAAAAAGGGGACTGGGAAGGTGGCTCAGTGGTATAGCTCTTGCTTTGCATGCATGAGGCCCTAGGTTTGATTCCTCAGCACCACATAATCAAAAAAAAAAAAGCTGGAAGTAGCGCTGTGGCTCAAGTGGTAGAGCACTAGCCTTGAGCTGAAGAGCTGAGGGATAGCGCCTAGGCCCAGAGTTCAGGCCCCATGACTGGACCACCATCCTCCCCCCCCCCCCAAAAAAAAGGAGAGACCAGAGGATTCAAGGCTGTACTTAGGCCCAAAATTCCCACAAGCAAGCATATTTGTTTACACAAGAAAGGTTACCATCCATACATGCAAAAATAAAGTATCTATATTAATATTACAATCAGAGCTAAAACAGAGTTTGTGAGAGACACTGGTTCCCTTATTTTTTTTGAGACAGGAGAGTGTAGGCCAGGGGAAGTCCAGATACATTTAGCCCAAGGTTAAATTGTGGGTAGGGATGGGAGGGGTGATGACAGTCCAGTCTCTAACCCCCTCCAAAGCTGCCTGTTTTAACCCTCCCATAGCCACTTCTCAGGGTTCTGAGTGCTGTCAAGGTGGCTTGTCTATACCAAATTGCTCCAACCTCTTAAGCCTTTTACAGGTTTCATAGTTCAGCTTCAGAGTTCCCTTTTATTTATTTGGAAAGATCATTACTTTTAGTTTTGTTAGAGTTAACACACATTGAATGTTAGAGAGAAACACTGAAAGACACCAAGGGGCCAACAAAATATCCCCAAGATTGTGGTTACTGGTCCCCCCAAAAAGCTAAAACCAAGATAGCCATCCTGAAAGTTTCCAGTTATCACTATTTTTTTAATCTTGTTTAATTTTCTTTGTGCTGTTCCAACTGGTTTTGAATTTTTTGAGAATTGTCACTTATATTAAAACAACATAATCCTATAAACAGTTTACATCCTAAATGATTTTTTTCAACAAATAATCTATGGCTGTTGGATTTTGTAAAATTTTCATTTTTAATTTTTTCTTTCTTGATTTATTTTGTCAGCATTATAGCTGTAATATTTGTTACTTTGTGAAAAAGACAAGCTAGCTGATTCATTTTTTTTGGGGTACACCTACTACAAGTGTGGGGACAGGTAGAATAAAAGCTGTTGCTACAGCTGTATAAGCCGTATCTAGCAATACAAGATGGTCATCACAACTTGGAGGGAGATCACATTTAGTTTTCCCGAAACTTCTCTAACAGAGTGCTTGAATAATCTTTTTTTTTTTTTAAACGCATGATATACATTTGGTTTTATAAAAGAAAGACCAGAGAGCACCAAGTATTTTTCTTTAGAGAAAGTGAGTTTTGTTACAGAACAGTTGCTATGATCATCTATACAACTAAAGCATAAACATTTATATTAGAGTATAAATCAAGGTTTATAATTAATTTATTTTTTTAAGATTTTATCTTCATGTTCAGTAGTTTTATCCTTAGTTACATTTTTGTATCCTTTACTGCTAACAAGTTTAATTAAATTTTGTGATAGGATATTTTGTACAGAGGAACTTTTCTTAATACAAAAGGAAGTTTCACTTATGATATTAACTGCTAATTGAAGCCAAATATTTGGAGTACCAGTACATTTTGATTTAGGAACCAAATATACAGTAACATGCATTTTTGTAAGAATACTGTCTTGCATATAACAGTTTTGTAATTTGGAGCAATAATATTTTCCTTTATCGTTGAGGGAAGCCATAGGCTTGACTACATCTAATTGGATATTATCTCTTTTAGATTGATTAGTTGTATTTGTCCAAGGACCCTTAGATTTGTTTTGGCCAAATATTTTAACTCCATCTTTAAACCAATGAATAGTTGCCACTTTTGAATTATTGCACATCACAGAACAATTTAAGTACAATATACCTAACACAGGAACCCCCCAAACAGAGGCTTGCATCATGCATGAGGCACTAGCAGTATGAATAAGTGCCATCATTATTAAAAACAAAGATACTGCGTTAATTTTATGTCCATTGTCTTTTAAACACCTGCTAACTTTTTGGGAAAGCTTTTTTATCTGTCTCCAGGTGGGAATGGTCGCCATTTTGGTTGGTGCTGTTTTACTGGTGCCTTTAGTCACCTTCATCCTCTTGAAGGACTCCTCCAAAGGTTTTTGTGTGTCAGATGATTTTGTTTTTATTTTTGGGTTTTGGTTTTTGGGTTGGCAGCTAAACATCTGTTGAGCCTGTGGAGACACAAGCATAACCATGGCCCCATTCTTTAACAGTTCCGAGTTTCCAGTGACTGTCAGTATCATCCTTCCACCATATAGGTTGACATGAAATTTTTAATTAAAAAAATCCTTTTAATGTTTATTTACTACTGATGTATTGGATAGAAAAATCAAATTTTTAAAATTTCCAGTATATGTCATTTTTATTTGCTCTTTGAAGGTCTAGTGACCTATATACCTTTTACCTCTTTGTGTTTAATTAACTGATATTTGAGCATATGGTTGTAACCTATCACTACAGCTTGACCTTTGAGAATTGTATAGTATTTCTGTAAGTTTATACTTTAGCACTAGTAGAAGCAGGCGATTTAATAGCACAGTGAACACTTATCACAGTAAAAAGAAAGAAGTTGAGTGATTACATGATTAGAAGTTTTTCTGGTTAAAGATGTGGTTATATATTGAAAATCTGTAATGAGATTAATAGAAACATCTCTTTTTGAACAGTTTGATGACAGTAAATAGTTCATTTTGCTGAGTAGACTTATAAAGGGAGTAATTCTTTTTATTTTTGCATCTGAACAAGTTATTTTTTCTTTTTTGTTTTTGTCTACAAATAGGTGTCTCTGAAATAGGATAATTAAAAAATACATCTTGTATATTTTAGAAATGAGAACACCTTACCTTTGGGATAGCGACATCTTAGATGTCCTAGGTATTTAGAAAGAGGTAGTTTGCCATAATATTTTTTGGTAACTATTTTTAATCTCTTTGTATGACATAAGAATAGTAATGCATAAGGAGAAACTCTTTGAACTCCCCCCCCCCCAAAAGTCCTGAGGATGAGAACTTTTTCTGCAGCTCTGTAAAAGGTTTAACATATTTTTTTCAGGCAAAGTCAACAGTATGTCATCTATATGATGAGTAATATTTGTATTTGGAAAGGAGTCCCACACAGATTGTAAAACAGATTCTATATAATACTGTTCTATTATAGGGTTACCAAACATTTTTTGAGGCAGCACTTTTCATTGATAGAGTTTTATAGGGTTTTAAAATTTATACATGGAAATGTAAAGGTGAAATTTTCTTATCTTGTTTTGTTAAAGGAGTAGTGAAATACAATCATTTAAATCAGTTACTATGAATTTTTAATCTTTAGGTAGCAGAACACCAAGTAATTACTTTCTATTATTTTAGCTTCTTTGACATAGATTCATTTCTTATTTGGTTGCTGGCTACAACAGTACAGATAATAGTAAAAAAGCAAGTAATTTCAGGAAATATCAACACTAGAAAATATCACCATATAAAACAGAAATGCTTTAGTTTTCATACCATGAGGATAGTTTATATGCATTAAAATATTAGATCAGCTTGAATATGTTCACACACACATACATGTATATGTAATTCTGAACAAAAGCTTTAAGGTGCACTTAGGTTTTAAAATTGAAGACCATCCCTAGGTTTATCAGCATTCCACTGGAAAATGCCATTTTTGCCCATTATATAATAAAGTCATATGATTATTGTGAGAAAAACAAACACTAAGCAACACAGTGCACAAGACAAAACACAAAGCACAAAACTTTCACCAGATAAATAGAATTTAAAAACCAACCTCTTAATGGGATAACTTCTCCCTGTTTATAGGCCTTTTCATTTCAGAAGACCAGATTATTTCCCTCCATTGCTACATTTGCAGCAATTTTTGTGGCGGAAATCTTCCCTTGTTACCCTGGCAGACCTGAACTGTGTTCTAGCGTGCATTTTCCAGATCATGAACTCTTTTTAAATTTTAATATATTTTTTTACTGTAAAGGTACTGTACAGAGGGGTTCCATTTACATGAGTAAGTTACATGAGTAAATTTCCCCTCCAGCATTGTTACCCCCTCCTTTGATTTTCCCCCAACCACCTCTTCCCTCATCACCTCCCCTTTGGCTCGGAATTGCTCGTGCCCCATGTTGGGCAACACATGTTGCTAACCCCAACCTGAGGCAGAGCAATGGGATACGGGGAGCAAGTAAATTAGGAAACGCTGTAGACATAGACAGATGGAAAAAGTTGGGAGACCAGAGTTCCAAGGCTCTGCTGCAGAGAGAGAGAGCATGAGTTTACAGGGCCTGAGTCTACGCATGCAAGCATATTTATTTGAGTTTACACGTTAGAATGCCATGCATACATGCAAAAAGTGAAGCATCTATATTAATATTACAATCAGAGCTAAAACAGAGTTTGTGAGAGATACTGGTTCCCTTATGTTTTTTGGCACAGGAATCTTCATGGAAAGTCCAGACATGGTGTCCATCCACATGTTTAACCCAATGGTTAAGTTGTCAAGGTGTCTGGCAGAGCTGCCAGCACAAGGAAAAGGTGTGTGTGTGTGTGTGTGTGTGTGTGTGTGTGTGTGTGCGCGTGCGTGCGTGTGTGTGTGTGTGTGTGTGTGTGTGTGTGTGTGTGTGTGGTGGTGGTGGTGGGGCAATTCAATCCAGTTTCTAACCCTCTCCAGAGCTGCCTGTTATAACCATTCATGGCCAGCTCTCAGCTTTCTGAGTGCTGTCAAGGTGGCTTTCCAACTGCTGGAACCTTTTCAAATTTTCACAGGTTAGTTTCAGAGTTGCCTACAATGCTGTACACATTCATCCTTCAAGTGAGGAAAAAAATCTGTTACCTGCCATCATCCTCCGCTATACAGTGAGAACACCTTGGAAATGTTGCTTTTGAGTCTAGTTATATATGTTTCCTAACATGCTTGAAAAAAAGCTTACAAATAAATGATAACTTGAAGCATATGATTCAATAACTTGACTGTAAACTAAGCCCATCAATGTATCAGCTAAACAATTTGTGATGGTATTTGGGTTGGTTTATATTTCATTACAAATGTTAAAACTGAATGGCCTGGAGAAGTCAATGCACTTGGATTTCAATTTCAGTGTCTCCTCACATGTAGAGATGACGTGAACACACAGGTTTCTACAGATACAGGGAATGACATGACTATCCTTAAAAAAAGGTATAAATCATAGTTAAATCTTACCATACTTCTATATTGCTGTGGCTGTGATTGTACTTAAAAAATGTATATCTTGGTTCTCTGACCTATCAATAATACACTTTACAATAAGGAAGAGTATCTGTTCTCTTGCTGAGAATCACACATGGGTTGAAAAAGCCATACACCTATATCTGCTCTCAAAACTGTTTCAGATTAAAAAAACTGTTTCAGATAGACATTGATGTGTATATTTTAATGGCATTTTATAAGCTTCTAATCTCCTTCTACCTTAAGACTTCTTGTAGAGAGAAAAACAGAGGTTACTAGATAGCAGATAGGAATGAATGGGTCTTCCTCTACCTGGGTTCTATGCCTTTCCTATTCTACAATTGGTCAAAAATATGTCAGACCCTTCTCTCTCACCACCTGCCCCTGACCAGCTCTGCCTCCACAGCTTCCCCAAGGTAACCCAATCTTCAGTACTGGATCACTTACCTACATAGATGTTGCAGCTGACTCAACTTGGAAATTGTGATTACGTGGTAAGGGTCAGGTTGTATTTATCCTTCCTTAGACTCAGTGTTCATAACCAATTCCATTGCTGTCAAGATGTCACTGTCATGAGTTTTATCTTCACCAGGGGAAAAGTGCTCCTTCTGCACCTCTCCATCCCTGAGGCACAATTCTGCTGTCTTCTTGCTACAGTGTAATTTGCTGAAGCTAGAAACTTCTGGGTAAATTATAGCGAATGTGTAATAATGAGTCACGGTAATGATGAAGAGTTCCCTAAAGGGTCCAAGTTTCTTAAACTTGATTTGACTCTTTTCCCATATCCTCCATTCATCACCAAAACCAGGAAGTAATGTTAAAGAAACATCTGGGAATCCACAGAGGTCACTTTCTGAAGAGACAATTTAAGTATTCCAAATTTCCTCTAAGTTTACATGTGCCAATTTAATGTCATATAACATTTCCTTGGTTTATGATTTTAGTTGTAGAATTCTTGTGTTGGATCTATTTTGATTTACTCTTTTTGTATGTGGTAGTACTGAGGCTTGAACTTAGGACTTCATGCTCTTGCTTGGGAAAGTCTTGTCTGGTGATTTAGTACATGAGCCACACCATGATTTTATCTGTTAAATTGAGACTAAGCAACCTCCAGGACATTTGTTTTTCTACAGATTTTTCCATTGAGAATTGCTCAAGTAATTTAGTTTTCTCTGTTCCCAAGTATTGTTGATGACTGGGCTAAATAACAGCACAGTTCAGAAGTCTCTATAATTTTTATGCAACAGTTGTGATTTAGATTACAGTTGTGACTACCATCAAAAAATTAGTGGCCGGGCGCTGTGGCTCAGGCCTGTAATCCTAGCTACTCAGGAGGCTGAGATCTGAGGATCATGGTTCAAAGCCAGCCTGTGCAGGAAAGTCCATAAAACTCATATCTCCAATAAAAACCATCAGAAAACCAGAAGTGGTGCTGTAGCTCAAGTGGTAGAGTGCTCGCCTTGACCTTGAGCTAAAGAGCTGAGGGACAGCTCTCAGGCAAAGTTCAAGCCCCATGACTGACCAAAAAAAAAAATTAATGAAGTAAGAATTTAGGAAAGAAATAATGGTGTGATTTCTGTAGATGTATTGGAGGGTGGAGTTATGGTTCTAGTGGCTTTCTGTTACCTGGGTTCTTAAGATCCTATGACTACTCATTGGGCTCAAACTGTGTTTCCAGGTCTCAGCAGGACTGAGTGGTCTTTTGATCCTTTTCAAATTTAGGATCCCAGAATATGGTTTTGGAAATTTTGTAAGTTTATTCCATGGGAAACATATGTTCAACAGTACAAAAAGAGGACCATTTATCCATCACTCAACTTTGATCATTGACCAGTTGAAAATCCTGTTCAACTATCTTTTCCTGCTTCTCCATAGCAATCCAGATTATTTTAAAGGAAGTCAGTACGTCATTTTGTACCAATATTACAAATAATCTAAGACTCTCTGCTAATCAAGACCACTAAAATTAACAACAACTATGCATACATCATTGTGCTACAATAACAATTCTTTAATCACACTTAATATCCAGCAGGTCTTCAGTAGAACTTGTTTAATTTTACTGGATTATCTCCTGTTATTTGCTTATATATAATTTATTTGATAGAATGCCCCAATAAAATCCAACAGTATGTTCTTTTTAAACATTTGGTCTCTTACCATCTGTACAATTCTTTCTCCTTTAAAAATATCATGCTAATGTCAATTGTGGTGTTACATGCTTGTGATCCCTGCTACTAAGAAGGGAGGTGAACAACAGGAGGACCACAATGTGAGGCTACTCTAGAGAATAAGGTAATGAGCCTCAATCTTCATAAGTTGGTCATGGTGGTTCATACTTGAAAACCAGCTATGTGGCAAGCATATTTAGGAGGATCATAGTATGAGACAGGCACTAAAAAAGGATTTTGTGGCCTGGTTCAAGTGGTAGTAAGTATGGGGCTAGTAAGTATAGGGTTCCACCTTCAAATACACATGCATACACACACACACACACACACACACACACACGGAGTCAAACAACTTAATATCTGAGGAAATCAGGGTAATTTTTACAATTGATTTTGTACATGTAAATTAAATCTGTGAAAGTATTTCATAACTTAGTACCTTTTTGGAATATAAGGGACAAGCATAATATGTGTAATTGTTCAGATATTTTTAATATAAAATGTTTTTTTCTATACAAAAATGATTGTTTTCCCTTTCAAACTCTTTGTGAATTATTTTTATTATTCTCAATTACCATTTGGACTACTGTTATTCAGACATCCAAATTTGCAGTTTAGATTTTTTTTTTTTGCCCAAGGATTCATACTATTAAAATGAATCTTCATTTTTCCAACTCATTTTCACTATCACCATGGCTACATTAAACTCAAAATACTCACAAATAGAATTTCTCCCTCTATTTTTAATTGTGTTTCATATTATCCGTATTATTTTCATAATATGATTTCAAAAGCTTGGGGCTTATGCTTAATGTGTCTGCCCTCCCCCAACCCCATATAGGCATACTTTTTCAAGATGTTTTTATTCTTGGCCCAATTTCTATTTCCATAATGTCTGTCATTATTTTTTCATTTTTAATTATTTATTTTTTTGGGTACAGTCGTGGAGCCTGAACTCGGAGCCTGGGCGCTGTCCCTCAACTCTTCAGCTCAAGGCTAGAGCTCTACCACTTGAGCCACAGCACCACTTTTGGCTTTTTTCTATTTGCTTATGTCATGCTGAGGAATCGAACCCATGGCTTCATGCATGCAAGCCAAGCGCTCTACCACTGAGCCACCTTCCCAGTCCATGTCTGTTATTTTGCATAAAATTCCTTCCTCTGTCATTTTGTTGAGTATAATAGGCTTGTTTCTCTATTTCTTACTTTGATATCTTTGACTGCCATATTGTATCACTTTCTGAGATGTCCTTGTAAACTGCAGTTTCTGTGATTTTAATGCTTACAAATATTCCATGGGGTTTTGTAATTCTCAATTATCATGTTAAACCAATTATATTCTGTCTTGCGATAGAATCTAATATTAGAAGCTAATGCCAAAGACACCTAGGAACAAGTGTGGTAGGAAAAGTGATATTATTAACGACCTGCTGTCAGCCAGGGTGACCACAGGACCCACACTGTTGTTTGACTTTGGGTGAAATAATGATTTCTTTTTTGGGGGGGTGGGGTCCAGTCGTGTGGCCTGAAATCTGGGTCTGGGCGCTGTCCCTCAGCTCTTCAGCTCAAGGCTAGCACTCTACCATTTGAGCCACAGCGCCACTTCTGGCTTTTTTTCTTTTTGCTTATGTGGTGCTGAGGAATCGAACCCAGGGCCTCAGGCATGCAAGGCAAGCTCTCTATCACTGAGCCACCTTCCCAGCCCCCTGAAATAATGATTTCTTAATTTACTTGTGCCTTTTTCCTACTCAAGCTGGGCAAATAATTGGACTATTTTGATCTTTTCCAGTTCAAGCTGATTTCCAGACTTCAGTGTTAGATAAATTCACTTTTCCACATCTAGGAAGTCAGCTCTCAAATCTCATCTAATAACATGACAAATTATGGACCGTTTCTCTCAAATAAGGCAAACTAGGATTCATTCTCCAGGATTTGATAAGCTTTTCTCCTGTGTGTTGTACTAAATATGAAGGGAACTCTTACCTAATTTTGTCTTGAATGTCTCTGTTAGTATGTATTATGTAAACATAAGATAGCACCTAATATTTGAACCAGACACCACAATGATCCTAGGAACATCTTTTACTAATGCCAGACATTCACTTTCTTTTCTTACACATGGGGAAATTAATGCATGGCTTTAGACCTTAATGGAAGCACTACAGGCTTCTGACTACCATATAATGATTTACACTACAAGACTCAGTAATGTGTTCAGCAGTTTTATATATTAAATCTGGAATACCTAATCATTAAAATAGTTTGTCAGCTATTAGACTTGCTTAAAATGACTGCAATCTCTATTCCTCAATGACTTGCTGCATTTGTCAAAGATTTTCTTGCTTATGTTTTCCTTGTAGTTTCCCAGTGAAATGCATTTTTAGCCTCTCTCACATGCTCCACATTCTATGGCTCTGAATCAGATTTGAAATAACCTTCTGAAGCATCTAATATATCAGTCTTTCATTCTGACTGAGTGAAACATAAGTATTGTTCAAGATTGCTTTTTGGAACAGTATAGAGGAAACTATTTCAAAATACAAGCTTTGCATTCAAATGGATGCATAATGCCCCATCTAGATCTCCTCTCCCACCCATAACAGGTTGTTCACATGAGTGCTTCCATCTCAGATCCCATTTTCTTAAAGAAAATATGAGATCAG
This sequence comes from Dipodomys merriami, assembly GCF_024711535.1. Taxonomy (NCBI): domain Eukaryota; kingdom Metazoa; phylum Chordata; class Mammalia; order Rodentia; family Heteromyidae; genus Dipodomys; species Dipodomys merriami. The sequence goes on from NW_027202937.1 coordinate 14,189,110, forward strand.
TATCTCTTGCTACAAATCCTGGGATAAATATAAAGTGAGTTACATAAAATCAAGGCAACAAACAGCCTGGAAGTAACTGAAGTCTGTGAAGACAAATTATATTACCATTTCTAGGAATAGGGCTTCCAATAAATGGGATATAAAAAATTAAGTTGACATGCATGTGTAGTACAATATTGTGTGTGAAGACAGGAAGGTTTTCAGAATGGATGCAGAATATCACCTTCAAATCAAATGTTATGCATTAATGCCTTAGTTTTATATTGAAAACCCCCCCACAAAAGATGGCCCATTGGAAGCATGCAACATGCTAAAAATTAGTCACAAGGAATTTTATGAAAGCTAATAATGGTGATAGTGATACTCTATATGAAAATGGGAGCTGAAGAAGACTTGAGATTTTCCTAGAAATCTAAACAGGTCTTTTACATTTCTAATTGCTAATTGTGAGGAACTTAATTAGCATCAGGTCTACTCACCTTGGTAGTTGTGGTGCAGACAAAGTGGGCTCATCTTTCTGTTAAAGGCAGGCTCCCCAGGCCTCATATTTGTACTTTCAGAAGTTGCAAAGTTCTTAGTATCATAAGGTGTCAACAAGACTTCAATATTCACAGTTGTCTCCCTGTCAGGAGAAAGAAACCCTCTGCAGAATCTCAGTCTCTGAAGTACAAAGTACAACTTTCCCTTTCTGGACATAATTACTACATTTGATTAATAGGCTTAGGAGATAGTTCAAGCTTAATTAGAGCTAATTATCTTAATACTAACTGATGTTCAACTAACCATGAGAGAGTATACTGATTTTCATATTATATCTTCTCTGTCCAGTCTGTTATGTGTGTAAAAGTTTTAATTATAGTGAAATTATAAGTTAAGACTGCCACACCCAGCCTTCATCCTTTCAATTTTTAATTTATATTTTCCATGCTTAATCATGTCATCTTTATTATCCAACATTTCTATGTCAATTTGTATATAATTTCTAGGAGTCTATACTCCTTCTTTGGAGTTAATTACCGTAGCCCTCTTTAAGGCCTCATATTTTATTTTACTCTCTCTGCTAGATAGAAGGAATAATCTTTCACAGGAAAACCATCTGTTTAGTATGTTCCTCATTTTCAAGAAAGTCACATTTATATAATAGAATAGATTGATAAACATACTAGAGTATGAAAGAAGAACATTTATAATTTACTCAAAATTTGTATGGATATGATATAATCAAATAAGTAACCATTGTTGCTACTGAAGTAAAATATAAATATATACAGATCCATAAAACTGATAATATAGTAGATAGACTGAGGTTGTAGAACAGTGGTACAGTGTGTAGTATGTACAAGGTCATGAGTTCAATCCCCAGCAACCTCTCTTCTATGGGAAAAAAGTCACCAAGTATAAATATGGGAAAGTTGCTTCAGTGTTTAATAATGAAGTAAAAGTTTTTCTCTATCAATATTTTATTTATCACTATTTTGGACTGTGAATACATAAGTACAGTAGCACCACAAAATTTTAAAACAATGAGAACTATGCATTGTACACAAATAAGAATCTTGGTTCTGTTTATGAAAATAAATACTTCAGTTAAGAATCGAAATGATTTGTGGATATGGAAAAATAGAAGCTGGATTATTAGTCAGTATAAAAGCATTAACAAAGACATCATAAAGGAAACATCAGATTTACTGAATATTAATGTTTCATTTAGTTGTTTAAATTTGTGTTTCAATGTACAACAAATCAGAAAATATATGAGCAAAAGATTGATTTCTCCTTGCTATGACTTCTTCAACCTAATTACTCTCACAAGAGACAAGCACTATTTTGTTCTTTTATTTTCTTATCGAGCTTCTTAATATAACAAACATAATTCTAAACATAATATTACCTTTCATTTATCAATACAATTAATCTAGCATAACTTTAAAATTAGTTGTATAGTTCTTAGCTATCATGATATACCAAGGTATTTTGTATTAGAGCATTCCTTTACAAGATCTCGAACATTTCCTTAGATCGGTCAATATACTTGAATCTTTATATGAACAGATAACATCAATAGATGTTGATACCATGCTTTTAAAACAATACTGAACTCTATGCTACTAATAAGAGCTGAGGAATGGATCCTTTCCCAGTGGCTATTCTCTCTTATTGAGATGGTCAACACTCAGCCAGATGTCCACCTCTGGGAATGAGTACAAAGGGACTGAAAAGTGCATAACCAAGGGACAGAAATTCTTGAACAGCCAGCGTTGTGGAATCATTCTCTAAAGACAAAGTTAGATATAAAGAAAGAAAACAATCTGTCCAATAAAAGAAAAGAAAACAAAGCATCAGAAATAAAACATTTTGAGTAGCTTTCATTTCAGGGGGAGTTTTGCAGAGAAAGTTGGAGTTCTGAAGGTAGAGAACACGCTGGTGGTGCTTGTGGAGAAGAAATACCATGTAGCCACTGGCCAGACCCATGATACCCTGAAACACAGCATCCCTCAAGACCATGAGGGTAAGAAAACTCCATCTCATTATCAAGTTGTCTGGTACAAAATAGCAATAGGTGTCCCTTACACTAGTTTGTGATATGTTCATACTGCTGATATTTTTTATGTGGAATAGTAAGTTCATGCTTATCAAGGAATTGAGAATCCAAAAGAACAGCAATGGGAGAAGGATGTGCCATCCAGATCGAAGCTTTAGCTTTCTCCACACAGAGTCTCTGGGGCTGATGATGATGGCCTGGACCAGGGTGAGGAGACTGCTGGTGCAGATGGAAAGTCCTCGAGCCATTCTTGTGAAGTAAACAATGATCTTACAGCCTATTTCATCAAAGAAGTTTCCCATATCTAAGGCTATTGTCTTTGGTATTCCTTTTAAGAGAAGGATCATAATGTTTGTAAAAGTCAAGTGGATAAATACAAGGTGTATAGATTTCTTCTGTGTGCCTTCAAACATGAATATGTAATTCACCAAAACAAACATGTTCCCCACAAAGCCAAGTCCAGTCACAAAGAAAAAGGTAGCTCCCTTAACAAGAGTCAAAACCATGTCTTCTTTTGTAGGTAGAGAAATTTGCTTTGAAGAAAACACCAGTAAATATTGATACATATCTGCAAAAATTATTTCATACCAATAGTGTTTGTATGGAGTGGAGAGAGAGTCACAATATATATAATGGTGCATCATTAGTCCAACGAATTATTCCTTTCCTTTGGCACTGTTTTTGGGCCATTCTATGTAGTCTAAAATATCTTCCTGACAGTAAAATTTTTAAAAATCTAAATTTTCTCTCTAGATCTTCTAAGTCCACAATAGCATAACCATATCATTTGTTTAAACTTTTACACACGTATGTCCTATCAGTCTTGAACTGAACTTCAAATTATTCCTTACGGTTTTTATTTCATTCTTTCATATTGCTACCATCCAGAGTCAAAATTACATGAGCTTATGTTCTACCTGTTTTCCTTTCTAACAGACCACATACAGATTCTTGTGCAACCCAGTTACTTCAAGACTTTAATGTTGCTTAAATTATCATATTGTAACTTTCATTATGTTTTTATTTTGTACACTATTATTTTCTACTTGTATCTCTTGTGAGTACAGTTTCACCATTTGTATTTCCTTCAAAGCTTTATATCTTTGATATCTCTACTTTAATATTCCTGTACTTCTAAAATCCTAACTGATTGTGTGATCAAACAGATATTTCTGTATGAAATCAATAGTCCTCAATATCAGGTCAAACTACATTATGATTCTGGGGAAGATCGAACACTTAAAGTTGACTCAGTTATAAACATCCAGGAAGAAGTTTTGATCTGAAAAGAAATTATATAACTCACTGGCCAGAGACAGTATCCTAGAGAAACATAGGAGGGTTTTAAAGGTTGAAGTTTCCAGAGTGACCTTGAGGGCCTTTAGGTGACCTTGGATGTGTTTTGGATATATCGATATTTCTCAAGCTAGATTATCTAGATGGGTATTAAATTTATCTTATGTATTATCATGACTTGAGAGCATTATTGGTATGGGAAAAGACCAGTGAATTAAGAGTAATGGTATCATTTTAAACTGCTCCATGACCTTGCTAAAAACAATGATTTCAGTTTACTTCGTAGGCTACTTTTTGTGAGTGATTCCTCTCAGTTTGATGAACAATCAGGCTGCATGTTCTATGAGTCCAAAGTCATCTTCGTATTTCAGGCTTAGAGGACTTGCTTTTTCATATCTGAAAGCTCAATTCTTATTTGTTCCCTGGAAAATTTATGTACAAGTATGGACAAGTTCTGGATAATAAAATAAAGGAAGACATTTGAACTAATCTGTTGGTTTTGAACTTTAAAAAATAAACTTTGGGCCTTTCTGGAAAGGAAACAATTACCCTTCCCTTCTTTCAAAAATAAGAGGATAGCTAGGTTTCTTTTCTACTGAAAATGGAATATTGCTTAATAGAAGGATAATTGTACATTATCTCAGGTTATATCAACTTCAAGCATGGAAAACTAATAGCTGGAATTCTCAAGAGCACAATAGTAATTTTTAAATTGCAATTCTGGTTTATATTTCTCATTATCAAGCAAACATAGAAAAATGAATAAAATTGAGAACAAATGTATTATGAAATTAAATTTTGGGGGTGGAAAGTTTTTCTGGGGAATTAGCAACCGAACAGAAAACACAAATTTGACTCATATATAAATGCATCCAAAATTTAAGTACATTGAAAAGGAAGTGATGCTGATACAATTCAAATCAATGCAAGTCAAACTGGAAGCTAAAGAAAAAATAATTTTTCATAGAACATGGAACAAATGATTCTTTGGAGAGGGAAAAGAGGCAACTTTATCGAAAGATCTAGTACAGAGCACTGTTATGATTAATATTTGATCCTGAACATAGGCAAACAATTGATTCAATATTTCTAGAATCATCTTTCTAGAAACTGGCCTCCTTTGCATTTCTGACCTCAGAGATTTGCTTTGTAAGCTTTAGAGGAAGAAGAAGAATGAAAGTCTTAAGGCTCTCAGAGCCTCTTAGCAACACTCTAGTTTAGTCAAAGAGAAATTAGTATTCATGTTTCTGATGGCAATTTGAATGGCACATTATGAATAAATCAAAGAATTATCAGGATTACTCACCTAGTAGCTGTGGTGCAGTGAAAGCATAGGCCGGTTCTCTGGCAAGCTGAGGCCTCCCAGGTCCTATTTGTACCACCCTGATGTGTGAAGCTCTTGGCTTTCCTAAACTATCAGACTTTAATTTTTCAGTTGTGTCCATGTCAGAGAGAAGCAAACTCTGTAGCATCTCAGTCCCTAAAGTACAACTTTTTCTCTCCCTCTGCAATTAATACATATCATTGTCTCAGAAGTTATCTTTGGCTAATTGAGACTTAATTATTTTAATAGAAGGAGGAAGTAAAGTGAAAACAAACAGCAAATCATGTGTTTAGAGCTTGTGTCGAGTGTCTTCAAACTTGTTTTCATCTTCCCCAAGTTGCAAGCTTTGGAGCAGAGTGAGACTAGCTTCTGAGATAGAATAAGTCACTTCCTTTTCTTCCTTAAGTCCTTCTCTAAACACAGAACATAATCAGAATAGCATTTCTGGGGCTGGGAAGTTGGCTCACTGGTAGAGTGCTTGCCTCACATGCATGAGGCCCTGGGTTCGATTCCTCAGTACCATATAAGCAGAAAAAAGCCGGAAGTGGTGCTGTGGCTCAAGTGGTAGGGTGCTAGCTAGCCTTGAGCTGAAGAGCTGAGGAACAGTGCCCAGCCCCAGAGTTCAGCCCCCATGACCAACAAAAAAGAAAAAAGAAAAAGAATAGCATTTCTTTTCCAGGAGTGGGAGCAGCACTGGGCTGTTTTGAAGGCAAATTCATGGTCATTGGTCATTTGTGTATCTTGGCCACCAAAGAAACAAAAAATACTGTGCATAGATGAAAGAACACTCCTTGGTGATATGTCCATGATGTGGTTTTGAATAGGGAAATACAGACACAGAGAGACTGAATAAGTTGGACTTGGCATCTTAAAGTAAACAGAAATTGAAAAGTGGCAATAATTAATTTTACCTGGTGCATTGAGTAGCATTTCTTTCTTTTTAGAGTAGTTGTTTAGGAAAATTATAAATTATTTTCCTCTTTTGTTTATATCTATGCTATATCTATGGATATATATGCACAGTATGTGTTTATGCATGTGTGTATGTATAAAAGTTATCATTCTGTTGTTGTTTTAATAAATCAGGGATGTTTTTCCAAAGGTCCTGAAAGTCTCTTTAGAACTGTAATCCTCATGGAAGATTGTGCTCAATTGCCCAGTTTTTGCCTGAAGGAAAGAGCTTCGCTTTACTGGGTACTTTATTTCTAATTGTCAAATCATCCTTGTCAAAAGATGTGATGGTATTTTTTTTCTTTTTCTTTTTCTTTTTTATGTCAGTCGTGAGGCCTGAACTCTGGGCCAGGGTGCTGTTCCTCAGTTCTTCAGCTTAAGGCTAGCTCTCTACCACTTGAGACACAGCGTCACTTCTGGTTTTCTCTGCTTATGTGATGCTGAGGAATCGAACCCAGGGCATCATGGATGCAAGGAAAGCACTCTACCACCAAGCCACCTTCCCAGCTTGTTTTTTTTTTTTTTTCTTTTTCTTTTTTTAAAATAAAGGCAATGAACTAAGTGGAATAGTCACCCAAATCACTAGAGAAATTTAGGATGAACTAAGTGCAACAAATAATAAAGCTAATACTCTTAGTTTAGAATGAGGAGTTATTTTGCTTGAGAACATGTGTTTCATATAATTGTAATCTTTTGGTATGTTTTCTTTGATAATTGTTAAATAATAATTAGCTATTTTTCAAAAATAAATTTTCTCTTTGTCTTTTACTATAGGTTTTCTAGGTTGGGTGGAGAAGTTTTTAAATGATCCTTTTAGTGATCTTTCCTCAACACATACAAAGAGAAGGAGCATCTGATATAGTTATGCTCCTCTTTGTGGCTGAATAATTCTATATACAACAACCCAGGTTTTCTTTATCTGTTCATTGGTTGAAGGACACCTAGGCTAATTCCTTAGTAAATAGTGCTACTATAAACTTCGGTGTGAACACATATGGATTGGATGTTGACTTCATTCCTTCAGGCATATGTCCAAAAATTTAAAGCCAGGTGCTGGTGGCTCATGCTATAATCCTAGCTACTCAGGAGACTAAGTTCTGAAGACCACTGTCCAAAGCTAGCCCAGGCAGGGAAGTCTGTGAGATTCCATTTTTTTTTTGTGGGTCCAGTCGTGGGGCCTGAACTCTAGGCCTGGGCATTGTCCCTCAGCTCTTCAGCTCAAGGCTAGTGCTCTACCACTTGAGCCACAGTGCCCCTTCTGGCTGTTTTTCTTTTTTCTTATGTGGTCCTGAGGAATCGAACCCAGGGTCTCAGGCATGCAAGGCAAGCGCTCTACCACTGAGCCACCTTCCCAGCCCCCAATCTGGGGGGCTCTTATCTTCAATTAACCACCAGAAAACTGGAAGTGGTGCTGTGTACAAATGGTAGAATGCTCACCTTGAGCTGAAGAGCTCAGGGACAGTGCCTAGGTGCAGAGTTCAAGTCCCATGACTGACTGCCCACCAAAAAAGAATAAAAATTAATTGCTTAATATTTGTATTATCTTTAAGTAGTTGTACAAAGGAATTGCCATTTAACAAAGCAGCTTATGAATACAAATGCATCTTGACTGATGTCACCCCTTTCACCATTTTCTCAAGTTGTTTTTAATTTTTTGAGGAATCTCCATAATGATTACACTAATCCCAGTAATAGTTTATGAGCGATCCTTTTATCCTTCATACTCATCAGCAATTTGTTGTTTGTTTTTTAGATAATAGTGATTCTTACCATGGTGAAATTTAGAATTCAGTGGTTAATTGTTCTTCATAGAACTGTTTAAGAAGTTTATGTTTTTGATCAATTTAATGAGGTCACTTCCATCTCAAAATTAACTCATTTCTTTAGATTTTCCTTTATATTGAACCTCTTTTATTGGAAGGTATGTTAAAAATATTTCCCAATCACCCACTGAATTTTGGTGGTATTTGTTTTGCTGTCTCCCCCTTTTTTTCTAATTATATAATTATATTGATTTTGGTTTTCTCCATCACCCCTTTCTTGATGTTCTGTTTTGTTTTGTTTTTGGGTTAGATTGGAAATTTTGTTTTCAGAGAATCAACTCTATTGTGTAATTTAGTCCAATTTCATGAATTTCTGCTCTGACCTTTGGTATTTCTGTCTACTGATTTTGATTTGTTCTTGTTTTTCTAAGCACATGAGGCACATCAAGGGATATCTACTTGAAGTATACTTTTTTAATGGAGGCATTCATTTTCCTATTTGGCATTGTCCCAGTGCTATCCCCAAAGATCACAGTAATTTATGATTTCATTTCTATTTTATTCTAGCCATTTTCTGATTCCCTTAATTATTCACTGATCATTCAAAAATGTTTTATATATTTTACATATGTTTGCATAGTTATCTTGCTGCTGGATTCTAGCTATATTCTTTTGCAGTCTGGTGAAGTTCTGTGGTTCATACCTATGGTCCCAGTTAGTTGGAAGTTAGGTTTTGGAAAACTGTGGTGGGGTATTCTATGCAAATTTTAGTGAGAGCCAATCTCATTCAATAAGCTGTGCTTTGTGCTGCAAGTGTGCACTCACAGCTAAATGGGAGGCCAAATGTAGATGGATGGCTATCTGAGGCTAGACATAGGGTTGGAGAGGGGATGAAAGATTTTAAAGAAAAAAGGGCTGAGTGTAATTATAAAACCAATTTGGTATTAACACTTGAAAGGCCTGAGGTCAATGGAATAGAATGGAAGACCCAGAAATGAACCCACAGATCTATAGCCATCTAATCTTTGATAAGGGAGCCAACGACAGGATGGAAGAAAGACAGACTCTTCAAGAAATGGTGCTGGCAGAACTAGCTACAGACGTGTAGAAAACTGCAGTTAGATTCCCATGTATCACTCTCCACCAGAATCAATTCCAAATGCATCAAAGACCCTAATGTAAGACCAGCTACCCTGACAATACTACAGGAAGGGATAGGGGAAACACTAGGGCTTCTTGGCCCAGATTGAACCTTGCTAAGTAAAGATCCAGAAACACAACCAATCAAAGAATAGCTGTAAAAATGGGATTGCATTAAACTGAAGAGTTTCTGCTGGGCAAAGGGCATACCTATCAGGATAAATACAAAGCTTATAGATTGGGAGGTCTTTACTTGCTATACATCAGACAAGGGCCTCCTATCTAAAATATTATTAGAGCTCAAAAATTAAACCCCTAAAACAAACCCTCAATCAACAACCTATCAATAACTGGGCTAAAGACTTAAAGAGAGACTTCTCTGAAGAAAAAATTAGAATGGCCAATAGACATATGAAGAAAAGTCAACATCTCTGGCCATAAAAATGCAAATGAAAACAACATTGAGATTCCACTTCACCCCAGTTAGAATGGCCATTATTAGAGAAAACTAATAATAACAGATGCTGGCTGGGATGTGGCCAGAGGGAATGTTAGTACACTGTTGGTGGGAATGTAAACTTGTTCAACCACTCTGAAAAGCAGTATGAGGTTCCTCCAAAGTCTAAACATATAGCTTCCCTATGACCCAGCAATCCCAGTCCTGGGCACTTACTAAAGTGACCACAAACCAGCCCTCACCAATGCCAGTGGCATAACCATGTTCATTGTAGCATTATTTACCATAGTTAGGATATGGAATAAACCCAGATGAATGTTGTATATATACACAATGGAATATATGCTTCTATCAGAAAGTAAGACCTTGTCGCATTTGTAAGGAAATGGAAGGCGTTGGAAAAAATTATATTAAGTGATGAAAGCTAAATCCAAAGGAGCATGGGCTGCATGGTTTCACTCATTTGTTATAAGTTGAATATGATCATAAACCTACAAGTTAATCCAATGGATAGTAAAAGACAAATAATTTTGCTTGGACATGATTAATTAACCAGCACTCTAAGCATTGCACAGTGACAACAAAGGACGATATTCTTAGGTGAGGATCACAATGGCTTAATAGCTATGTCTATATGATCATATAATATGATGGTAATCAAAATGAATTCCAAGAAATGGAAACAAGAGGAGTGTTTTCTTTCTTTTTCCTTTCTTCCTTTTCCTTTGGTTTATTGCCTGTTGTGACTGTTTTTTTTTCTTTATATATATATATATATATATATATATATATATATATATATATTTTTTTTTTTTTTAACCGGTCGTGGGGCCTGAACTCTGAGCCTGGGTACTGTCCCTCAGCTCTTCAGCTCAAGGCTAGCACTCTACCACTTGAGCCACAGCGCCACTTCCGGCTTTTTTCTTTTTGCTTATGTGGTGCTCGGGAATCGAACCCAGGACCTCAGGCATGGAAGGCAATTGCTCTACCACTGAGCCACATTCCCAGCCCTGTTGTGACTGTTTTTTAATTTCTGTACCCTTTGTCTTGCATATAAGTTTATTTGATTTGGGGGAGGGAAGGGAAATCATAGCAATGGCGGGACAAAGGGTGAACCAATTCAACAGTGATACTCACTGTTGGAACTCACTATGTTGGAAATGAAGTTTACAACTTGGAGGTAAGGTGGAGATGGGGAAAGTGGGAGAAGATGAGGGAGGGGATAACACTGCTTAAAAAGATATATACTCATTACCTTAGTTATGAAGGAGTAGCCCCTTTGTACAACATATTAAAAGTGACAATAAAACTATTTTTCAAAAACAAAAATATAATGCTAAACCTAAAAGAATCATACCCACATGTTTTGTGGTTCACCAAAGACATATTGAGCACTGAGTAATATAAAAGCAGTAATCAATGGTATCTTTAGACACATTTTTGTTTCATTCATATTCATTTTCATTTATTTGTTTCATATGCTTTGAATGTACAAAACTGGAAATCTGTGACAGAAATTAAATTCTAATTATGACTTCATTAACCTAATTTCTTTCAATTTTTTGCTATTTTTATATTGTTGATGAGTTTCATAATGTAATAGTAGAAAATTAAATATATGATTCTATTTTAAAAATACTATTAATCTCATGTAGCTTTTAAATTATGGAAGAATCTGTATACTATTATATATCAACATAATTTGAATTTTCCATCTTTCACAGGATCAAGAAAATTCGCTTCTACAAGTGTGCATGCTTTAAAACATTAGCAACAATGTCTGTTTACTGGAGATTTAGGTTATATTTTAAAAACACCATTGGTGCTGGGCATGCTGACATATTACAGTGAATACCAGTTGTACAGGATGCAGAGACAGGTGGATGACTAGGTGAGGCCAGACTAGACACATATAGCGTCAAGACTCAGCATATTGCATGAGAATAAGTTTCTTACAGACACATTTAGATTTTCAGAGACCAGTGCTGGGCCCATTGCTGTCCCTCTAGAAAGTTTCCAAACTCAGAAGCTCAGGAGATGACTTATGGGAACAAATAGAGTTCTGGCTTCCCTTCCATGAACTGCTTTCTACAACACCAAGTCTCAGAAAATACAGAGAGGGACCACTCCCTCTTTGCTTATAGAAACCCTTTTTCTGCTTTAAACTCATTTGTTAGGGGAGATCTGCAGCCAGCAGAAGGACATAGCTTTAATCAAACACAGCTGAAAAGATTTTGTGCTCCTTCTAGATGAACCTGAGATGTAATGGACTGTGGTCTCCCCAGAGCATTGATGAGCTGAGATTGTTTCTGGGGATTTGAGAGGCAGTGGGAGTTTCTTCCACTTTCTCTAATCTCCTTGGAAATGTCCACACTCCTGCCTTCAGGACTGGTGGTCACATGGGCTGTGAATCCAGCCCACATTTGCATCCAACAGAGGAGAGAATACTCAGGCTTTTGACTGGAGCAAAGACTTAGAGTGTTCCTGTGCAGGCCATGTCATGAGTGCCTTGAAGTGGAAACTGTGTTCTCCAAAGGTGCAGTCTCTTGGCCTGTGAAATTTACAGTAGAGCTGTAAGTGCCAGAGATGGCCCAGCTATACATTGGAGCACCATCTGGAGCATTGTTTTCAAAAACAAGATAGCATCCTTTGTAAAAGAATAGCTTTCTCCCTGTATGTATTCCTAGGTATTTTCTGACCATTATGGTCTTGGATGTGTTTCTAATAAGCATACAGTGTTTCTCATGATCAATTTCTTTAGTTTTTTTTATTTTAATTTAATTTTATTTGTGAACATAGTGTACAGAGGGGTTACAATTACATGGGCAGGATAATGCGTACATTTCTTACCAAGCATTGCAGCCTCCTCCTTTGGTTTACCCTTTACATCCCTTCCCAGCCTCCCCCCTACCCCCCAATCCCAATCCTTCTCCTTTCCCCCCTCTTCCCCCCCCGACATTGTAAAGCTCGTTTTGGACATGACAACTTGTACTTCTCATTGTTGCAACAGGTCCACCTGTATCCTTAAACAACTGGTTTTTCCCCATCTCCTCCACAAGTTATACTGACATCAAATATACTGAAAGCAGGGGTTATACTGTGGGGGAGGGACATACAAAGCAACAAAGAGATAATCTTATAAATGGGTTAGAAACACATGCATGAAAGAAAAAAACATTAAAATACATATCTAAGGGTTCATTTTCCTGACCTCACATTATCTGACCTTTTCCGCTTGACTCATACATATACTAGATATTGCAAATAAGGGAAACCATGTTTCTTTGGGCCTGGCTTACTTCACTTCACATAATTTTTTCCAAGTTTTTCCATTTCCTAACAAATGGGGCAATGTCATTCTTTCTGATGGAAGCATAGAATTCCATTGTGTATATATACCACATTTTCTTGATCCATTCATCTACTGAGGGGCATCTGGGTTGGTTCCATATCTTAGCTATGGTAAATAATGCTGCAATAAACATTGTTGTGCTGGTAGCTTTAGTGTGGTCTTGTTTGTAGACATTTGGGTAAATGCCCAAAAGTGGGATTGCTGGGTCATAGGGTAGTTCTATGTGAAGTCTTTTGAGGAACCTCCATACTGCTTTCCAAAGTGGTTGAACAAGTTTACATTCCCACCAACAATGAAGTAAGGTTCCTTTCTGTCCACATCCCCTCCAGCATCTGTTGTTGTTAAAGTTCTTGATTTTTGCCGTTCTAACTGGGGTGAGGTGATATCTCAATGTTGTTTTGATTTGCATTTCTTTTATGGCTAGGGATGTTGCACATTTCTTCATATGTCTATTGGCCATCCTTCTTTCTTCTTCAGAGAAGTTTCTCTTTAAGTCTTTCGCCCACTTATTTATTGGGCAGTTGTTTCTTTGAGGATTTGTTGTTGGGTGGTTTAATTTTTTGAGTTCCAAGTATATTTTAGATATGAGACCCTTGTCCGTTGTATTGCTAGTAAAGATCTTCTCCCAATCCATGGGCTTTCTATTGATCTTGCTAGCTATGTCATTTGCCCTGCAGAAGCTCTGCAACTTTATGCAATCCCATTTGTCCAACCTTTCTTTGATTTGTTGTGTTTCCGGGTCTCTATTCAGAAAATTTCGGCCTGAGCCAAGGAGACCTAGGGTTTCTCCTATTCCATCCTGTAATGTTTTCAGAGTGTCTGCTTTGAGTTCAAGGTCTTTGATCCATTTGGAGTTGATGCTGGTGCAGGGTGATATATAAGGATCTAGCTTTAGTTTTCTACATGTAGTTAACCAATTTTGCCAGCACCATTTATTGAAGAGGCTGTTTTTCTTCCATTCTATTGTTTTAGCTCCCTTATCGAAGATTAGATGGCTATAGGTCTGTAGGTTCATTTCTGGGTTTGCAATTCTATTCCATTGGTCCTGAGGTCTGTTCTTATGCCAATACCAAGCTGTTTTGATTACTATGGCTTTATAGTAGAGTTTGAAATTTGGTATTGATATTCCTCCAGCAGTGTTCTTTCCGTTGAGGAGTGTTTTTGCTATTCGGGGTCTTTTATTGTTCCATATGAATTTTTGGATTGCCTCTTCTATTTCCTTGAAGAATGAGGTTGGAATTTTGATAGGTATTGCGTTGAATTTGTAGATAGCCTTTGGGAGTATTGCCATTTTCACGATGTTAATCTTTCCAATCCAGGAGCATGGGAGGCTTTGCCATTTTTTTAATTCCGTGTTGATTTCCTTTTTCAAGATTTTAAAGTTTTCATCATAGAGGTCCTTCACTTCTTTTTCTTTAGTGTTTTTGAAGCCAAACATCATCTGACTATATGACAGGTCTAAGTGAGACACTTTGAAAAGGACAAAGAAACAAAGATGACACATTTCAGGCATGTGGATTTTTTCTTTTCCCTCATGAAAATAAATGTTTCTGAACCATGTAAATTCTCATAGTTCTTCTTCGAAGGTGACTGAGCTCATTCTTTGCTTCCCCCATTTCCGTTCCTCCACTCCCATGGAGATGATGATAACTACAAATTAGGCATAAATCCCATGGTAAAGTATCCATCTATATCATGTGTTTAACTTGGAGTTAGAATGTACAGCAGAAATATATTCTTAGCTTTGAAGGACTTTACTACTGATTAAGTGTCAAACACTTACTAGCAGAATCCTTTGTGTTGCTGTGTTTTTTTTTTCTTGTTGGTAATGGGGTTTAAACTCAGGGTCTGGGAGCCATTCCTGAGCTCTTTTACTCAAGGCTACCACTTTGAACCACAGTGCCACTTCCAATTTTCTGGTGGTTAATTGGAGGTTAGAGTCTCACAGAGTTTTTGCCTGGGGTTGGCTTTGAATCTCATGTCTTAGATCTCAGCCTCCACAGTCACTAGAATTACAGGCATGACCCACCAGTTCCTAGCTGCCGCTTCTTCCTTTTATTTTTATATTTTTCCTACTGATCATCTGTCTTTGGTCCTATAAACTAACTCAGATAAAGGATAGTTTCTAACATTTTCCTCCTCATTTTTCTTTTATGGTCACTGTTGTTTAGGGAGCTCCTGGTACATACTTAGAAGGAACTAAATAACTTGCCTGAGATTATGAGCACTGAAGCTTATTTGATGGCACAGTAATGCAAGAAATGGGGAAGTGGTGTGGTGGCTCAAGCGATAGAGTGTTTGCCTAGAGGTGAAGAGTGCAGAGACAGATCCCAGGTCCAGAGTTCAAACCACACGACTGACCAAAAAAAAAAAAAAAAAAAAAAAAGACAAGAAAGAAGAAAAGAAACAGTTTGATTAAAAATGAGGGTTTGGGGAAAAATAAACTACTTATTTGAGGGAGCAGAAATATTTTCTTCCATTTAGGCAAGGAATGGGAATATAGCCGAGGGATGGGAATTGGAAGTGGGAAAGGATCTGTTCTGCCGATATCCTGGACTCTGAATCTATGTCAGATTTTTCTAGAACTAGATTTCTTAAAAATAAAAAGAAATCCATGAAAATAAAGTCTTGATTAATTTAATGATTTGCTGTAGTAGAATGTTAGGACAAGCAATTCTTAATGCATTACACCTTTGGCTCATGGAAGAATCGATGCAGAAAGTAACTTTTGCACTTTTCAGTGAACATTCCAGTATTTAGTGACATGTACATCCCTGATGATCAGGATAAAGGGGCAGAGACAAGCATACCCAAAGACTAGAAATACATTGATCTTTATTATTGTACAGTCATGTTTCATAACAGAACTTAGGTAGATGGAGGAGATTAAATTTGTCCAATAAAAACAAAGAAAACAGACCATGAGAATGAGAGTACTTAGAACCACTCTGATTTCTGGGCTGGAATTGTTTTCATATTTGGAGCTATGAAGGTAGAGGACTCGCTTGTAATGTTTATACAGATAGAAAACCATGTACCCACTGCTCCAGCCCATGAGACTCTGAAAGATCACATCCCGGAGAGCCATGAGGGAGAGGCAAAGCCACCTAAACACATGGCTAGATTGATGCATATGACAATACCCAACATAGACTTCAGTCCTGGAGCTGTTCATGCTATTGGATGCTGTCATGAAGTAGAGCAAATAGGAGCTTATCAGAGCATTCAAGACCCAAAAGAAGAGGAGATAGGGAAGAACTTGCCATGCAGTCTGTGGTTTGAGCTTTCTCCACTGGGTGGTTCTGGGACTGATGGTAATGACCTGGACCATGGTGAGGAGACAGGTGGTGCAGACAGAAAGGCCTCGAGCTAGTTTTTCCATATAAAGCACAGTTTTGCAACCAACATCACTTAGGAAGTTTATGAAACAAACATCTGTAGTTAATATACTTTGGACTCCTATGTTAAAAATAATTAATGTATTTGAGAAAACTAAGTGAATGAGGATAATGTATATGGGTTTTTGTTTATCAAGACCCATAATTAAAATATATACATATTTCACAAGTACAAGGATGTTTCCTAAAATTCCAGGACCAGTAAGCATATAGAGGATTATCCTTTGGATGAGGTTACTCCAAATCATCGGATTTCATGCACAGGACCAGGAAAAGCCTTTTGAGAAGCACAAACAAGTAAAAATGACATATTTCAGGTTTATTGATTTTCCCTGTTTACATAGTAAAAGCAATGGCTTATGAATTATGTAAATGTACAAGTTTATTTCCTGGAAGGTGCCTAATCTTTCTTTCCTCATTTCTTCTCTCCTTTATTTCCTCATCTCTTTCCTTCCTTCCTTTCTTACTTTACTTCCTTCCACTTCCCTCTTCTTCCCATCCCTTCCTCCTTCTCTCTGTCCTTAGTCTTGAACTCAGGTTGTAGGTTATGTCTTCCAGCTTTGTAGCTTATGGCTGCCACTCACAGCTCCAGTTTTTTTTTTTTTTTTTTTTTTTTTTTAGTGGTTAATGGTTTTTTTTTTTTTTTAGTGGTTAATTGGAGATAAGTTTCTCATGGACTTTCCTACCTAGGCTGTCTTGGAACAGTGATCCTCAGACCTCAGTAGCTAGGATTAAAGGCATGAGTTACCAGTGGCCAGCACTTTCTTCCTTTCCTGTGACTTGGAGATCATGATGACTACAATTTAGACACAAACTCCATGTTCATACATTCGCCAGATTTTTCCTTCTTTGTACTCCTTTGTGAATCCACATTTTCTGTGACCATTTTTTTCCTCAATGAAAAGTAAACAAATCAAGAAATATTATGTAATTTCCAATCTGTACTCCTTAGCAATACTAGCTTAAATGCTTCCTTCTCTTTCACTTGTTATACCCAGAAAATATCATTATGTTTTTTTTTTCCTGTCATCTTGGGGCTTGAATTCAGGGCCTGGGCACTGTACCTGAGCATCTTTTTTTTTTTTTTTTTTGTCCGTCATGGGGCTTGAACTCTGGGCCTGGGCGCTGTCCCTCAGCTCTTCAGCTTAAGGCGAGCACTCTACCACTTGAGCTACAGCACCACTTCCAGCTGAGCATCTTTTGCTCAAGGCCAGCATTCTACCATTTGAGCCACAACATTACTTCCAGCTTTTTCTGTGTATGTGGTACTGAGGAATCAAACTCAGTATTCTACCTCTAAGCCACATTCCCAGCCATAACGATGTTTGTTTGTTTGTTTGTGTTTTGAAACTTGTCCTTCTCCAGATTATCTGTATGATCCTGTGTTGCTAGCAGGAACCTGAGGCAGTATGATGGGATACCAGGCTGAAGAAAATTAGAAAACACTGTAGCCATAGATCGAAAAAAGGGAGAGACCAGAGAATCCAAGGCTGTACTTGGGCCCAAAGTTCCCACAAGCAAGCATATTTGTTTACACAAGAAAGGTTACCATCCATACATGCAAAAAGTAAAGTATCTATATTAATGTTACAATCAGAGCTAAAACAGAGTTTGTGAGAGACACTGGTTCCCTTATTTTTTTTGAGACAGGAGACTGTAGGCCAGGGGAAGTCCAGATACATTTAGCCCAAGGTTAAATTGTGGTTAGGGATGGGAGGGGTGATGACAGTTCAGACTCTAACCCCCTCCAAAGCTGCCTGTTTTAACCCTCCCATAGCCACTTCTCAGGGTTCTGAGTGCTGTCAAGGTGGCTTGTCTATACCAAATTGCTCCAACCTCTTAAGCCTTTTACAGGTTTCATAGTTCAGCTTCAGAGTTCCCTTTTATTTATTTGGAAAGATCATTACTTTTAGTTTTGTTAGAGTTAACACACATTGAATGTTAGAGAGAAACACTGAAAGACACCAAGGGGCCAACAAAATATCCCCAAGATTGTGGTTACTGGTCCCCCCAAAAAGCCAAAATCAAGATAGCCATCCTGAAAGTTTCCAGTTATCACTATTTTTTTAATCTTGTTTAATTTTCTTTGTGCTGTTCCAACTGGTTTTGAATTTTTTGAGAATTGTCACTTATATTAAAACAAAATAATCCTATAAACAGTTTAATCCTAAGCCGGGCGCTGGTGGCTCACGCCTGTAATCCTAGCTACTCAGGAGGCTGAGATCTGAGGATCCCGGTTCAAAGCCAGCCCGGGCAGGAGAGACCGTGAGACTCCTATCTCCAATAAAAACCACCAGAAAACCGGAAGTGGCGCTGTAGCTCAAGTGGTAGAGCGCTCGCCTTGAGCTGAAGAGCTGAGGGACAGCGCCCAGGCCCAGAGTTCAAGCCCCACGACCGACCAAAAAAAAAAAAAAAAAAAAAAAAAAAACCAGTTTAATCCTACATAATTTTTATCAACAAATAATCTATGGCAGTTCGATTTTGTAAAATTTTCATTTTTAATTTTTTCTTTCTTGATTTATTTTTTTCAGCATTATAGCTGTAATATTTGTTACTTTGTGAAAAAGACAAGCTAGCTGATTCATTGTTTTGGGGGTACACCTACTACAAGTGTGGGGACAGGTAGAATAAAAGCTGTTGCTACAGCTGTATAAGCGGTATCTAGCAATACAAGATGGTCATCACAACTTGGAGCGAGATAACATGTAGTTTTTTGGATACTTTTCTAACAGAGTGCTTGAATAATCTTTTTTTAAAAGCACGATATACATTTGGTTTTATAAAAGAAAGACCAGAGAGCAACAAGTATTTTTCTTTAGAGAAAGTGAGTTTTGTTGTAGAACAGTTGCTAAGATCATCTATACAACTAAAGCATAAACATTTATATTGGACTATAAAGTCAAGGTTTATAATTTATTTTTTTAAGATTTTATCTTCATGTTCAGTAGTTTTATCCTTAGTTACATTTTTGTATCCTTTACTGCTAACAAGTTTAATTAAATTTTGTGATAGGATATTTTGTACAGAGGAACTTTTCTTAATACAAAAGGAAGTTTCACTTATGATATTAACTGCCAATTGAAGCCAAATACTTGGAGTACCAGTAAATTTTGATTTAGGAACCAAGTATACAGTAACATGCATTTTTGTAAGAATACTGTCTTGCATATAGCACTTTTGTAATTTGGAGCAATAATATTTTCCTTTATTGTTGAGGGAGGCCATAGGCTTGACTACATCTAAATGGATATTATCTCTTTTAGATTGATTAGTTGTATTTGTCCAAGGTCCCTTAGATTTGTTTTGGCCAAATATTTTAACTCCATCTTTAAACCAATGAATAGTTGCCACTTTTGAATTATTGCACATCACAGAACAATTTAAGTACAATATACCTAACACAGGAACCCCCCAAACAGAGGCTTGCATCATGCATGAGGCACTAGCAGTATGAATAAGTGCCATCATTATTACCAACAAAGAAACTGCGTTAATTTTATGTCCATTGTCTTTCAAACACCTGCTAACTTTTTGGGAAAGCTTTTTTATCTGTCTCCAGGTGGGAATGGTCGCCATTTTGGTTGGTGCTGTTTTACTGGTGCCTTTAGTCACCTTCATCCTCTTGAAGGACTCCTCCAAAGGTTTTTGGGTGTCAGATGATTTTGTTTTTATTTTTGGGTTTTGGTTTTTGGGTTGGCAGCTAAACATCTGTTGAGCCTGTGGAGACACAAGCGTAACCATGGCCCCATACTTTAACAGTTCCGAGTTTCCAGTGACTGTCAGTATCATCCTTCCACCATATAGGTTGACATGAAATTTTTAATTAAAAAAATCTTTTTAATGTTTATTTACTACTGATGTATTGGATAGAAAAATCAAAAATTTAAAATTTCCAGTATATGTCATTTTTATTTGCTCTTTGAAGGTCTAGTGACCTATATACCTTTTACCTCTTTGTGTTTAATTAACTGATATTTGAGCATATGGTTGTAACCTATCACTACAGCTTGACCTTTGAGAATTGTATGGTATTTCTGTAAGTTTATACTATAGCACTAGTAGAAGCAGGCGTTTTAATAGCACAGGGAACAGAAAGAAAGAAGATGAGTGATTACATGCTTAGAAGTTTTTCTGGTTAAAGATGTGGTTATATATTGAAAATCTGTACTGAGATTAAAATAAACATCTCTTTTTGAACAGTTGCATGACAGTAAATAGTGCATTTTGCTGAGTAGACTGATAAAAGGAGTAATTCTTTTTATTTTTGCATCTGAACAAGTTATTTTTCCTTTTTTGTTTATATCTATAAAGAGGTGCCTCTGAAATAGGATAATTAAAAAATACATCTTGTATATTTTAGAAATGAGAAAACCTTACCTTTGGGATAGTGACATCTTAGATGTCCTAGGTATTTAGAAAGAGGTATTTGCCATAATATTTTTGGTAACTATTTCTAATCACTTTGTATGAAGCAAGAATAGTAATGCATAGGGAGAAACTCTTTGAACTCCCCCCCCCCCAAAAAGTCCTGAGGATGACAACTTTTTCTGCAGCTCTGTAAAAGGTTTAACATATTTTTTTCAGGCAAAGTGAACAGTATGTCATCTATATGATGAGTAATATTTGTATTTGGAAAAGAGTCCCACACAGATTGTAAAACAGATTCTCTATAATACTGTTCTATTATTGGGTTACCAAACATTTTTTGAGGCAGCACTTTTCATTGATAGCGTTTTATAGGGTTTTATAATTTATACATGGAAATATAAAGGTGAAATTTTCTTATCTTGCATTGTTAAAGGAGTAATGAAATACAATCTTTTAAATCAGTTACTATGAATTTTTTAACCTTTAGGTAGCAGAGCACCAAGTAATTTCTTTCTATTATTTTAGCTTCTTTGACATAGATTCATTTCTTATATGGTTGCTGGCTACAACAGTACAGATAATAGTAAAAAAGCAAGTAATTTCAGGAAATATCAACACTAGAAAATATCACCATATAAAACAGAAATGCTTTAGTTTTCATTCCATGAGGATAGTTTATATGCATTAAAATATTAGATCAGCTTGAATATGTTCACACACACATACATGTATATGTAATTCTGAACAAAAGCTTTAAGGTGCACTTAGGTTTTAAAATTGAAGACCATCTTTAGGTTTATAAGCATTCCAGTGGCAAATGCCATTTTTGCCCATTATATAATAAAATCATATGATTATTGTGAGAAAAACAAACACTAACCAACACAGAGCACAAGACAAAACACAAAGCACAAAACTTTCACCAGATAAATAGAATTTAAAAACCAACCTCTTAATGGGATAACTTCTCCCTGTTTATAGGCCATTTCATTTCAGAAGACCAGATTATTTCCCTCCATTGCTACATTTGCAGCAATTTTTCTGGCAGAAACCTTCTCCCCTTTGTTACCCTGGCACACCTGAACTGTGTTCTAGCGTGCATTTTCCAGATCATGAACTCTTTTTAAATTTTAATATATATATTTTTACTGTAAAGGTACTGTACTGAGGGGTTCCAGTTACATGAGTAAGGTGATGAGTAAATTTCCTCTCCACCATTGTTACCCCTCCTTTGACTTTTCCCCAACCATTTCTTCCCTTATCACCTCCCCTTTGGCTCGGAATTGCTCGTGCCCCATGTTGGGCAACACATGTTGCTAACCCCAAGCTAAGGCAGAGCAATGGGATACGGGGAGGAAGAAAATTAGGAAATGCTTGGAGACATAGACAGATGGAAAAAGTGGGAAGACCAGGGGTTGCAAGGCTCTGCTGCAGAGAGAGAGCATGAGTTTACAGGGCCTGAGTCTACACATGCAAGCATATTTATTTGAGTTTACACAAGTTAGAGTGCCATGCATACATGCAAAAAGTGAAGCATCTATATTAATATTACTATCAGAGTTAAAACAGAGTTTGTGAGAGACCCTGGTTCCCTTATTTTTTTGGTACAGGAGTCTTCAGGGAAAGTCCAGACATGGTGTCCATCCACATGTTTAACCCAATGGTTAAGTTGTCAAGGTGTCTGGCAGAGCTGCCAGCACAAGGAAAGGTGTGTGTGTGTGTGTGTGTGTGTGTGTGTGTGTGGTAGGGGGGGCAATTCAATCCAGTTTCTAACCCTCTCCAGAGCTGTCTGTTATAACCCTTCATGGCCAGCTCTCAGCTTTCTGAGTGCTGTCAAGGTGGCTTTCCAACTGCTGGAACCTTTTCAAATTTTCACAGGTTAGTTTCAGAGTTCCCTACAATGCTGTACACATTCATCCTTCAAGTGAGGAAAAAAATCTGTTACCTGCCATCATCCTCCCCTATACAGTGAGAACACCTTGGAAATGTTGTTTTTGAGTCTAGTTATATATGTTTCCTAACATGCTTGAAAAAAAGCTTACAAATAAATGATAACTTGAAGCATATGATTCAATAACTTGACTATAAATAAACTAAGCCCATCAATGTATCAGCTAAACAATTTGTGATGGTATTTGGGTTGGTTTATATTTCATTACAAATGTTAAAACTGAATGGCCTGGAGAAGTCAATGCACTTGGATTTCAATTTCAGTGTCTCCTCACATGTAGAGATGATGTGAACACACAGGTTTATACAGATACAGGGAATGACATGACTATCCTTAAAAAAAAGTGTAAATCATAGTTAATTCTTACCATACTTCTATATTGCTGTGGCTGTGATTGTACTTAAAAAATGTATATCTTGGTTCTCTGACCTATCAATAATACACTTTAGAATAAGGAAGAATATCTGTTCTCTTGCTGAGAATCACACATGAGTTGGAAAAGCCATACACCTATATCTGCTCTTAAAACTGTTTCAGATTAAAAAACTGTATCAGATAGATAGACATTGATGTGTATATTTTAATGGCCTATTATAAGCTTCTTATCTCCTTCTACCTTAAGACTTCTTGTAGAGAGAAAAACAGAAGTTACTAGATAGCAGATAGGAATGAATGGGTGGGTTCTATACCTTTCCTATTCTACAATTGGTCAAATATGTCAGACCCTTCTCTCTCACCACCTGCCCCTGACCAGCTCTGCCTCCACAGCTTCCCCAAGGTAACCCAATCTTCAGTACTGGATCACTTACCTACATAGATGTTGCAGCTGACTCAACTTGGAAATTGTGATTACGCGGTAAGGGTCAGGTTGTATTTATCCTTCCTTAGACTCAGTGTTCATAACCAATTCCATTGCTGTCAAGATGTCACTGTCATGAGTTTTATCTTCACCAGGGGAAAAGTGCTCCTTCTGTACCTCTCCATCCCTGAGGCACAATTCTGCTGTCTTCTTGCTACAGTGTAATTTGCTGAAGCTAGAAACTTCTGGGTAAATTATAGCGAATGTGTAATAATGAGTCACGGTAATGATGAAGAGTTCCCTAAAGGGTCCAAGTTTCTTAAACTTGATTTGACTCTTTTCCCATATCCTCCATTCATCACCAAAACCAGGAAGTAATGTTAAAGAAACATCTGGGAATCCACAGAGGTCACTTTCTGAAGAGACAATTTAAGTATTCCAAGTTTCCTCTAAGTTTACATGTGCCAATTTAATGTCATGTAACAATTCCTTGGTTTATGATTTTAGTTGTAGAATTCTTGTCTTGGATCTATTTTGATTTACTCTTTTTGTATGTGGTAGTACTGAGGCTTGAACTTAGGACTTCATGCTCTTGCTTGGGAAAGTCTTGTCTGGTGATTTAGTACATGAGCCACACCATGATTTTATCTGTTAAATTGGACTAAACAACCTCCAGGACATTTGTTTTTCTACAGATTTTTCCATTGAGAGTTGCTCAAGAAATTTAGTTTTCTCTGATTCCAAGTATTGCTGATGAATGGGCTAAATAACAGCACAGTTCAGAAGTCTCTATAATTTTTATGCAATAGTTGTGATTTAGATTACAGTTGTGAATACCATCAAAAAATTAGTGGCTGGGCACCGGTGACTCACGCCTGTAATCCTAGCTACTCAGGAGGCTGAGATCTGAGGATCATGGTTCAAAGCCAGTCTGGGCAGGAAAGTCCATGAAATCCTTTTTTTTTTTTTTTGGGTGTGGTTGTGGGGCCTGAACTCTGGGTCTGAGCACTGTCCCTTAGCTTTTCAGCTCAAGGCTAGCACTCTACCACTTGAGCCACTGTGCGACTTCCGGTGTTTTTTCTTTTTGTGTATGTGGTGCTGAGGATTCGAACCCAGGGCCTCAGGCATGAAAGGCAAGCGCTCTACCACTGAGCCAACTTCCCAACCCCAGTCCATGAAACTCTTATCTCCAATAAAAACCATCAGAAAACCAGAAGTCGCCTTGTAGCTCAAGTGGTATAGTGCTCACCTTGACCTTGAGCTAAAGAGCTGAGGGACAGTTCTCAGGCCGAGTTCTAGCCCCATGACTGACAAAAAAAAAATTAATGAAGTAAGAATTTAGGAAAGAAATAATGGTGTGATTTCTGCAGATGTATTGGAGGGTGGAGGTATGGTTCTAGTGGCTTTCTGTTACCTGGGTTCTTAAGATCCTCTGACTACTCATTGGGCTCAAACTGTGTTTCCAGGTCTCAGCAGAACTGAGTGGTCTTTTGATCCTTTTCAAACTTAGGATCCCAGAATATGGTTTTGGAAATTTTGTAAGTTTATTCCATGGGAAACATATGTTCAACAGTACAAAAAGAGGACCATTTATCCATCACTCAACTTTGATCATTGACCAGTTGAAAATCCCGTTCAACTATCCTTTCCTGCTTCTCCTTAGCAGTCCAGATTATTTTAAAGGAAGTCAGAAGGTCATTTTGTACCAATATTACAAATAATCTAAGACTCTCTGTTAATCAAGAACACTAAAATTAACAACAGCTATGCATACACCATTGTGCTACAATAACAATTCTTTAATCACACTTAATATCCAGCAGATCTTCAGTAGAACTTGTTTAATTTTGCTGGATAATGTCCTTACTGTTATTTGCTTACATATAATTTATTTGATAGAATGCCCCAATAAAATCTAACAGTATGTTCTTTTTAACATTTGGTCTCTTACCATCTGTACAATTCTTTCTCCTTTAAAAATATCATGCTAATGTCAATTGTGGTGTTACATACATGTGATCACTGCTACTAAGAAGGGAGGTGAACAACAGGAGGACCACAATGTGAGGCTACTCTAGAGAATAAGTTAATGAGCCTCAATCTTCATAAGTTGGTCATGGTGGTTCATACTTGAAAACCAGCTATGTAGCAAGCATATTTAGGAGGATCATAGTATGAGACAGGCACTAAAATAGGATTTAGTGGCCTGGTTCAAGTGGTAGTAAGTATGGGACTAGTAAGTATAGGGCTCTACCTTCAAGTACACATGCATACACACACACACACACACACACACACACACACACACAGTTGAACAACTTAATATCTGAGGAAATCAGGGTAATTTTTACAATTGATTTTGTACATGTAAATCTGACCCATTTCATGCTGTCATGAACAGGCTATTAACTCTCATATCCTGTAATTACATTAGTTTTATAGGTTTGATAGGATTATATATGAAGATTTGTTTTCCTATTTCTCAATTTTTCAATACAGGAATATGGAAAAGTAAAAAACAATTGGAAAAGTCTCTAGATGGCTTGTATTTTTATTTAGCAATAGTATATGGCTATATATTTCCATATAGTAGATAGTACATAGAAAGCTTGGGATGAATCCTAGTGGTAGATTGCTTGTCCATGTAGGAATAAGGGCCTAGATTCAATCCTTATCATTTCAAAGAAAACAAGGATATTGCTACATCAAATGTAAAGAAATGTAATGCTGGACCAAACTGATGATATGGGAATATTACATAAAGATTATGAGTGAACAATTAAGGACATTACAGTTTCTTCTAGTGTTGCTAATTGTTTGATCTAAATTGGTCTCATGCAGTTGAAATATCGAGACTTCCTTAGTATATGCATGCTAGAAGAAATACCCATATCACTAGGGAGATTGGAAATTTATAGATGGTAATTTTAATTTAAAATTTTCTGGATCATGTTAGGAGTGTCCAAACAACCTGCAATTCTGTGAAAACAACTTCATGGGGATAGATTGCGGAGGCATGCTAGGACAGCTCTGTGATCCACACTATCTAGTGAACTGCAATCTGTGAATATGATGTGTTGATCTGCTTCTAAAGTAACAGGAACAGTTGTAGGACTTAGTCACCATAGAGATGGTGGGTGTGGCTATGGCAATGGATCATAATCAGAATACTTTGAGTCACAGAGATCTTTGGCAGTGACTGGTTGATTATGTTTTGTGGTATCTTTCAAAGATGAATCCAGAGCCTCATCGTAGTGACACTATTCCAAAGGTATGCTGCTAATCTCCCTCACAGATCTGAACAAAAACAACCACAGTCATTCACTAGTATACTATGTAACAGGAGATTTACTCAGATTTCTTAGAAATGGATGAATACCAGCCCAGAATAGAAATTATTTTCTGGAGACTCACAGTATTCCTATGAACCATAAGAATATGGCTTTAATAAAGAAACAATTACTGGAGTTTTGTCTCAGGTTTATGTTTTCTTATAAGAAATATTTGAGGATCTTTGTTCCCTTGAGGTAAATCTTTTATTTCTCTGCGAATATTTTCACAATTTTTCCATTGTTTCAACTTCTGAAATCTTGTTTTAAGTGATGAGTACGTGGATCTCAAAAAATTAAATTGATATCATAAAGGTGATATGCAAAGGGCTTACAGTTATATATATCAGGTAAAGAGCACATTTCTTTAAAAATGATTTTATTGTCAGTGTGAATATTTTGAGGTTTATCTTCTTAGGGTTTTCTGAACCTCTTGAATTTGAAATTTCTTTTTGCCATTTGAAGTTTTCAGTCATTTTTTTCAACTCTTACATAAGATTTCACTGGCAAAATCAATGCAGAGTTCATGTCTAGTATACGGGGGAAAAATACCTATGAATGTATGAGAGGTGAAAGATGATGTGACTTCTGTCCAATGTAAAAGTTATGAAATTCTATGGTTCTATGTTGTTTGCTACCTTCCACCATTTTGATATATAAAAATTTTAATATTATGTTAATTTTTTTAGTAATTTTCTGCTGAATGTTTAGATGCATTTTAACTCTTGTTAACTTAGTTCTGGAATGTAAAAGTGGAGCTGAAAACAGCACGGTTTTAGGAAATTCAAATTCCAGGCTAGTAATTCATAATATCAGGCAGGAATTCTATCTTCCCTG
This sequence comes from Dipodomys merriami, assembly GCF_024711535.1. Classification (NCBI taxonomy): domain Eukaryota; kingdom Metazoa; phylum Chordata; class Mammalia; order Rodentia; family Heteromyidae; genus Dipodomys; species Dipodomys merriami. The sequence goes on from NW_027202937.1 coordinate 14,216,617, forward strand.
TGTATACCATCCCCCCTTTTTCCTTGAGATAGAATCTCTCTTGTTCAGAATAAGCTGAACTTGACTTTTGAACCCCTGGCCCCAGACTGTGTTGACAGCTGTAAACCACCACACGCAGCCTTCCTATCTATTCTTAATACTCAATAATATGTTCTTCATGATTCAAACTTAATATGCTAGCAGTTCATTTCCAAGTTCTAACATACTTTGTTTGAATTTAATTCAACAAATGATTCAGAATATGTTTGCTTTGTTTTGTTCTTTATGCTGAATGCAAGGGAAAAACCTTTGCAAACAGCTGTGAAAGAAAGATAAATTACTGCTTGCAAGGTCGAATTGTTCGTGAAGGCTGGCAGTGATGGGGCCAAGATCGGGAACTGCCCCTTCTCCCAGAGACTGTTCCCGGTACTGTGGCTCAAAGGAGTCACCTTCAAGGTCACCACGGTTGACACCAAAAGGCGGACAGACACCATGCAGAAGCTGTCCAGGAGGGCAGTTCCCGATCCTGCTGTATGGCACCGAAGTACACAAAGACACCAAGATGGAGGAGCTTCTGGAGGCAGTGCTGTGCCCTCCCAGGTATTGGGATACTTGGAAAGGGGGAGAGGGGCCTGGGAGGTTGTCAAACAGAGAAATTGAAGGAGTGACAGAGACGGGGTAGGGGATTGGGGATGGGACAGGATAGTTAGCTGTTGTTCCATTCCTGTTGGGAAAGAATCTTAACCGTATTCCTTCCACTGGCTTTCAGGTACCCGAAGCTGGCACCTCTGAACCCTGAGTCCAACACAGCTGGACTGGACGTATTTGCCAAATTTTCTGCCTACATCAAGAATTCAAACCCAGCACTCAATGACAATCTGGAGAAGGGACTGCTGAAAACCTTGAAGATCTTAGACAATTACCTGACATCCTTCCTCTCCCCAAAATAGGATGAGACCAGTGTGGAAGATGAGGGCATCTCTCAAAGAAAATTTCTGGACTGCACTGAGCTCACCCTGGCTGACTGCAAACTGTTGCCAAAGCTCCACATAGTCCAGGTGGTATGTAAGAAGTACAGGGGATTTGCCATCCCTGAAAGTTTTTGAGGAGTGCATCAGTACTTAAGCAATGCCTATGCTTAGGAAGAATTTGCCTCCACCGGTATAGATGACAAAGTGATTGAGTTGGTCTATGAGCAAGTGGCCAATGCTCTCAAATAAGTTCCTCCTAGAGCAATATTATCCCCTCCATGCACTGCATAGAGCCCCAAATGGACACACTCTAAAACTGCCAGTAGGCAGAGAAACCTGGGGCAATTGTGTAGAGGTAGTGGACTAGGAGTTAGGAGAAAAAGGGTATAAGGGTAAGATTTTTATTGTGGGGTGGTGTGGGTAAGAAAATGGATTTCAATAGTAAAATACAGAATGAAAATACAAAAAATTACGATTTGCATTCAAGTATGTCACAGAAAGACTGTACTTACAGTAGAATATTATAAGTAATTTAAGAGTTGTTTATTTATAGTACAACTAACTCAAAAAGGAACAGGCATTTATTACTGCTAAGTAGGGCAATGTTTACATGGACAATAATGATATATAGTAGAAACCTTTTTTATGCCAATCCTGTAACTTGAACTCAGGCTTGGTGCTCACGCTCAGCGTTTTTGCTCAAGGGTAGTATTCTACACTTGAGCCACAGCTACATGACTAGCCTTTTGGTGGCTAATTGGAGAAAAGAATGTCATAGGCTTTCCTGATTGGGCTACCTTTGAAAACACGATCCTCAGATGTCAGCCCCTGAGTAGCTAGGCTTACAGGTGTGAGTCAGCAGCACCTGGCTTGGTAGATACATTCTAAAAGCATACATTTGTAAGCCTATCTCTATAAAATCTGGCATTTTTCTGTGCCTACAATAACTGTCATCAATATTTTTAACATCTTTATCAGCTGTTTTACTGCTAAAACTACTTATTCTATGCGTATACCTGTATTGAATGATCCATTTTAAGAAACTAACTGCAACCCTTGCTTAAATTAATAGAGAATCCGATTAATTTATAGCTCTTTGATGATAAAGACATTGATAGCATGACAGAGCATGTCAGGGCCCTAATGCATGATGTCTAGAAACACTCCACAAGATTTTTCCACCAATATTACTTATTGATTCATTTAAAAAAGAGATTAAGGGGGCTGGGAAGATGACTCAGCAGTAGAGCACTTTCCTGTATGCATGAGGCCTTGGGTTCAATTCCTCAACACGAAATAAGCAAAAAGAAAAAGCCAGAAGTCGTGCTGTGGCTCAAGTGGTAGAGTGCTAGCCTTGAGCTGAAGAGCTGAGAGACAGTACTCAGGCCCAGAGTTCAGGCCCCATGACCAGACCCCCCCACCAAAAAAAGTGATTAATTCATATTGTTAACTAGAGTGGAAAACATAAAAAGGAATAAACTGAAATTTCAGCTGCTATGCCCAATTTCTCTCACAATGTAAAGTTTGTCTTGTTTGTCCAGGGACTCTTCCTGCATATTATATAAAACAAGTATGTTTCCTTGAATTATCAGTTCCATTACTGACTTTGCTTGTTATTGATTAAAATTATATGTCAAATATCAATTTAATATGAGAAGATAGTAAACTTATTCTTTCATCATCTGCATACAATCAATCCTATTCTATGGATGAATATTTATGGCTATTTTCAAGTAAAAATTTACATCTGCTACCACTTAAATAGTGCTTTTGAAATAATGAATTCCACAATAAACAATATTTTGACTGTAATTCTCAAATATCAAGTATACATGTAGGACCAAGTCTTAGAAATGAAATTCCTGGCACAAAGAATAAATAAACTAGCAATATTGATAAAACTTGCCATATTTTCCTGCTTCTTAATAAAGGTAATATGGTAGTAAAAGACTAGGCTCATGAAAACTGAAATTAGAGTCAGTTCTTGAGGGGGTCAGAATAGGAAATGAGAATCTGTGTCACTCTGGTAGGCTAAAATCTCAGAGTCAGCTCAGCGCTGCAGGTCTGTAGTATTGGTATTGGGGAATCATACTTTACCTGTTTAAGCTAACAGAACAAGATTAAGGTTTATTTCTAACATTGACAAAATCATTGAAACAACTTGAAACAGGTCAGAACTCCATTTCTCTGAATCAGCACAAAGGGACTGAGAAATGCATACCCAATGGTCAAAATTTCTCGAGTGTCTAACATTGCAGAACTATTTTCTAAGAAGGAATTTAAAAATAGAGAGAGAACACAATCTGTCCAATAGAAGAAAAGAAAACAGAACATCAGTAGGAGAACACTGTAGGCAGCTCTCATTTCAGGAAGAGTTTTGTGGATGTGAGAGCTCTGAAGGTAGAGAACACGCTGGTGGTGCTTGTGGAGAAGAAATAGTATGTAGCCACTGGCCCCACCCATGACACCCTGAAACATGGCACTGTGCATGGCCATTGGAATAAGAACTACCCATTTGGCTTTCTCACTTTCTGGTTGAAAAGAACAATAATTGTTAGTTTTAGCAGCTTCTGATGTGTTTTCTCTGAGATTTGTGATGTAATGAAGTAAGCTGATGCTTTTCAAGGAAATGAGGATCCAAAAGAAGAGAAACAGGGGAAGAACTTTCCTTGGAGTCATTGGCTTGAATCTCCAGCAGAGAGAGCTTCTGGGACTGATGGTGATGGCCTGGACCACAGTTAGGAGACTGCTGGTCCAGATGGAAAAGTCCCGGGCCACCCTCTCCAGATAAACAACTATCTTACAGCCTATATCATCCAAGAAGTGTCTCAAACCAAAAGCTGCTATTGCCTTTGATAATCCTTTGGAAAGAAGTATTATGGTATTTGCAAAAGCCAAATGGATGAGAATAAGGTGTGTAGAATTCTTCTGAGCTCCTCTCCAAAATCTATATATAAAATCCACAAAAACCATGATGTTTCCCACAGTGCCAAATACAGTTACAAAGAGGAAGACAGTTCCACTGATAAAATTCAGCATCATTTCTTGTGTCATGAGCAGAAGAAGTTGGATCCAACAAACACCTATCTGAAAGAAATCATCAGTAATGATGATATAAATCTGTGAAAGTATTTCATAACTTAGTACCTTTCTGGAGTATAAGGGACAAGCATAATATGTGTAATTGTTCAGAAATTTTTGATACAAAATTTTTTTTCTATACAAAAATGATTGTTTTCCCTTTCAAACTCTTTGTGAATTATTTTTATTATTCTCAATTACCATTTGGACTACTGTTATTCAGACATCCAAATTTGCAGTTTAGATTTTTTTTTTGCCCAAGGATTCATACTATTAAAATGATTCTTCAAGCCGGGCGCTGGTGGCTCACGCCTGTAATCCTAGCTACTCAGGAGGCTGAGATCTGAGGATCGCGGTTCAAAGCCAGCCCGGGCAGGAGAGACCGTGAGACTCCTATCTCCAATAAACCACCAGAAAACCGGAAGTGGCGCTGTAGCTCAAGTGGTAGAGCGCTCGCCTTGAGCTGAAGAGCTGAGGGACAGCGCCCAGGCCCAGAGTTCAAGCCCCACGACCGACAAAAAAAAAAAAAAAAAATTATTCTTCATTTTTCCAACTCATTTTCACTATCACCATGGCTACATTAAACTCAAAATACTCACAAATAGAATTTCTCCCTCTATTTTTAATTGTGTTTCATATTCTTCATATTATTTTCGTAATATGATTTCAAAAGCTTGGGGCTTATGCTTAATGTGTCTGCCCTCCCCCAACCCCATATAGGCATACTTTTTCAGGATGTTTTTATTCTTGGCCCAATTTCTATTTGTATAATGTCTGTTATTATTATTTTATTTTTAATTATTTATTTTTTGGGTCCTGTCCTGAAGCCTGAACTCTGGGCCAGGGCGCTGTCCCTCAGCTCTTCAGCTCAAGGCTAGCACTCTACAACTTGAGCCACGGTACCACTTCCGGCTTTTTTCTTTTTGCTTATGTGGTGCTGAGGAATCTGAACACAGGGCCTCATGCATGCCAGGCAAGTGCTCTACCACTGAGCCACCTTCCCAACCCATGTCTGTTATTTTGTATAATATTCCTTCCTCTGTCATTTTGTTGAGTATAATAGGTTTGTTTCTCTATTTCATACTTTGATATCTTTGACTGCCATATTGTATCACTTTCTGAGATGTCCTTGTAAACTGCAGTTTCTGTGATTTCAATGCTTACAAATATTCCATGGGGTTTTGTAGTCCTCAATATCATGTTAAACCAATTGCATTCTGTCTTGCGATAGAATCTAATATTAGAAGCTAATGCCAAAGACACCTAGGAACAAGTGTGGTAGGAAAAGTGATATTATTAACGACCTGCTGTCAGCCAGGGTGACCACAGGACCCACATTGCTGTTTGACTTTGGGTGAAATAATGATTTCTTTTTTTTGGGGGGGGGGTCCAGTCGTGGGCCTGAATTCTGGGCCAGGGCGCTGTCCCTCAGCTCTTCAGCTCAAGGCTAGCACTCTACCATTTGAGCCACAGCGCCACTTCTGGCTTTTTTTCTTTTTGCTTATGTGGTGCTGAGGAATCGAACCCAGGGCCTCAGGCATGCAAGGCAAGCTCTCTATCACTGAGCCACCTTCCCAGCCCCCTGAAATAATGATTTCTTAATTTACTTGTGCCTTTTTCCTACTCAAGCTGGGCAAATAATTGGATTATTTTGATCTTTTCCAGTTCAAGCTGATTTCCAGACTTCAGGGTTAGATAAATTCACTTTTCCACATCTAGGAAGTCAGCTCTCAAATCTCATCTAATAACTTATGACAAATTATGGACAGTTTTTCTCAAATAAGGCAAACTAGGATCCAGTCTCCAGGATTTGATAAGCTTTTCTCCTGTGTCTTGTACTAAATATGAAGGGAACTCTTACCTAATTTTGTCTTGAATGTCTCTGTTAGTATGTATTATGTAAACATAAGATAGCACCTAATATTTGAACCAGACACCACAATGATCCTAGGAACATCTTTTACTAATGCCAGACATTCACTTTCTTTTCTTACACATGGGGAAATTAATGCATGGCTTTAGACCTTAATGGAAGCACTACAGGCTTCTGACTACCATATAATGATTTACACTACAAGACTCAGTAATGTGTTCAGCAGTTTTATATATTAAATCTGGAATACCTAATCATTAAAATAGTTTGTCAGCTATTAGACTTGCTTAAAATGACTGCAATCTCTATTCCTCAATGACTTGCTGCATTTGTCAAAGATTTTCTTATGTTTTCCTTGTAGTTTCCCAGTGAAATGCATTTTTAGCCTCTCTCACATGCTCCACATTCTATGGCTCTGAATCAGATTTGAAATAACCTTCTGAAGCATCTAATATATCAGTCTTTCATTCTGACTGAGTGAAACATAAGTATTGTTCAAGATTGCTTTTTGGAACAGTATAGAGGAAACTATTTCAAAATACAAGCTTTGCATTCAAATGGATGCATAATGCCCCATCTAGATCTCCTCTCCCACCCATAACAGGTTGTTCACATGAGTGCTTCCATCTCAGATCCCATTTTCTTAAAGAAAATATGAGATCAGTATCTCTTGCTACAAATCCTGGGATAAATATAAAGTGAGTTACATAAAATCAAGGCAACAAACAGCCTGGAAGTAACTGAAGTCTGTGAAGACAAATTATATTATATTACCATTTCTAGGAATAGGGCTTCCAATAAATGGGATATAAAAAATTAAGTTGACATGCATGTGTAGTACAATATTGTGTGTGAAGACAGGAAGGTTTTCAGAATGGATGCAGAATATCACCTTCAAATCAAATGTTATGCATTAATGCCTTAGTTTTATATTGAAAACCCCCCCACAAAAGATGGCCCACTGGAAGCATGCAACATGCTAAAAATTAGTCACAAAGAATTTTATGAAAGCTAATAATGGTGATAGTGATACTCTATATGAAAATGGGAGCTGAAGAAGACTTGAGCTTTTCCTAGAAATCTAAACAGCTCTTTTACATTTCTAATTGCTAATTGTGAGGAACTTAATTAGCATCAGGTCTACTCACCTTGGTAGTTGTGGTGCAGACAAAGCGGGCTCATCTTTCTGTTAAAGGCAGGCTCCCCAGGCCTCATATTTGTACTTTCAGAAGTTGCAAAGTTCTTAGTATCATAAGGCGTCAACAAGACTTCAATATTCACAGTTGTCTCCCTGTCAGGAGAAAGAAACCCTCTGCAGAATCTCAGTCTCTGAAGTACAAAGTACAACTTTCCCTTTCTGGACATAATTACTACATTTGATTAATAGGCTTAGGAGATAGTTCAAGCTTAATTAGAGCTAATTATCTTAATACTAACTGATGTTCAACTAACCATGAGAGAGTATACTGATTTTCATATTATATCTTCTCTGTCCAGTCTGTTATGTGTGTAAAAGTTTTAATTATAGTGAAATTATAAGTTAAGACTGCCACACCCAGCCTTCATCCTTTCAATTTTTAATTTATATTTTCCATGCTTAATCATGTCATCTTTATTATCCAACATTTCTATGTCAATTTGTATATAATTTCTAGGAGTCTATACTCCTTCTTTGGAGTTAATTACCGTAGCCCTCTTTAAGGCCTCATATTTTATTTTACTCTTTCTGCTAGATAGAAGGAATAATCTTTCACAGGAAAACCATTTGTTTAGTATGTTCTTCATTTTCAAGAAAGTCACATTTATATAATAGAATAGATTGATAAACATACTAGAGTATGAAAGAAGAACATTTATAATTTACTGAAAATTTGTATGGATATGATACAATCAAATAAGTAACCATTGTTGCTACTGAAGTAAAATATAAATATATACAGATCCATAAAACTGATAATATAGTAGATAGACTGAGGTTGTAGAACAGTGGTACAGTGTGTAGTATGTACAAGGTCATGAGTTCAATCCCCAGCAACCTCTCTTCTATGGAAAAAAAGTCACCAAGTATAAATATGGGGAAGTTGCTTCAGTGTTTAATAATGAAGTAAAAGTCTTTCTCCATCAATATTTTATTTATCAGTATTTTGGACTGTGAATACACAAGTATAGTAGCACCACAAAATTTTAAAACAATGATCAAATACTTTATTGTGAGAACTATGCATTTTACACAAATAACAATCTTGGTTCTGTTTATGAAAATAAATACTTCAGTTAAGAATCCAAATGATTTGTGGACATGGAAAAATAGAAGCTGGATTATTAGTCAGTATAAAAGCATTAACAAAGACATCATAAAGGAAACATCAGATTTACTGAATGTTAATGTTTCATTTAGTTGTTTAAATTTGTGTTTCAATGTATAACAAATCAGAAATATATGAGCAAAAGATTGATTTCTCCTTGCTATGACTTCTTCAACCTAATTACTCTCACAAGAGACAAGCACTATTTTGTTCTTTTCTTTTCTTATAGAGCTTCTTAATATAACAAACATAATTCTAAACATAATATTACCTTTCATTTATCAATACAATTAATCTAGCATAACTTTAAAATTAGTTGTAACTAGAGCTTAGCTATCATGATATACCAAGATATTTTGAATTAGACCATTCCTTTACAAGATCTAGAACATTTCCTTAGATTGGTCAATATATTTGAATCTTTATATGAACAGATAACATTAATAGATGTTGATACCATGCCTTTAAAAGAATACTGAAGAGCTCAGGGACGGTGCCTAGGTCCAGAGTTTAAGTCCCATGACTGACTGCCCACCAAAAAAGAATAAAAATTAATTGCTTAATATTTGTATTATCTTTAAGTAGTTGTACAAAGGAATTGCCATTTAACAAAGCAGCTCATGAGTACAAATGCATCTTGACTGATGTCACCCCTTTCACCATTTTCTCAAGTTGTTTTTAATTTTTTGAGGAATCTCCATAATGCTTACACTAATCCCAGTAATACTTTATGAGGGATCCTTTTATCCTTCATACTCATCAGCAATTTGTTGTTTGTTTTTTAGATAATAGTGATTCTTACCATTGTGAAATTTAGAATTCAGTGTTTAATTGTTCTTCATAGAACTGTTTAAGTGTATGTCTTTGTTCAATTTAATGAGGTCACTTCCATCTCAAAATTAACTCATTTCTTTAGATTTTCCTTTATATTGAACCTCTTTTATTGGAATGTATTTTTAAAATATTTCCCAATCACCCACTGAATTTTGTTGGTATTTGTTGTGCTATGTCCCCCCTTTTTTCTAATTATGTAATTATATTGATTTTGGTTTTCTCCATCACCCCTTTCTTGATGTTCTGTTTTGTTTTGTTTTTGGGTTAGATTGGAAATTTTGTTTTCAGAGAATCAACTCTATTGTGTATTTTAGTCACAATTTCATGAATTTCTGGTTTTGATTTGTTCTTGTTTTTCTAAGCGCATGAGGCACATCAAGGGATATCTACTTGAAGTATGCTTTTTTAATGGAGGCATTCATTTTCCTATTTGGCATTGTCCCAGTGCTATCCCCAAAGATCACAGTAATTTGTGATTTCATTTCTATTTTATTCTATCCATTTTCTGATTCCCTCAATTATTCACTGATCATTCAAAAATGTTTCACATATTTTACATATGTTTACATAGTTATCTTGCTGCTGGATTCTACTTATATTCTTTTGCAGTCTGATGAAGTTCTGTGGTTCATAGCTATGGTCTCAGTTACTTGGGAGGTAGGTTTTGGAAAATTGTGGTAGGGTATTCTATGCAAATTTTAGTGAGAGCCAATCTCATTCAATAAGCTGTGCTTTGTGCTGCAAGTGTGCACTCACAGCTAAGTGGGAGGCCAAATGTAGAAGGATGGCTGTCTGAGGCTAGACATAGGGTTGGAGAGGGGATGAAAGATTTTAAAGAAAAAAATAGAAAAAGGGCTGAGTGTAATTATAAAACCAACTTAGTACTAACACTTGAAGAGAGGCCTGAGGTCAATGGAATAGAATGGAAGACCCAGGAATGAACCCACAGATCTATAGCTGTCTAATCTTTGATAAGGGAGCCAACGACAGGATGGAAGAAAGACAGACTCTTCAAGCAATGGTGCTGGCAGAACTAGCTACACATGTGTAGAAAACTGCAGTTAGATTCTCATGTATCACTCTCCACCAGAATCAATTCCAAATGCATCAAAGACCTTAATATAAGACCAGCTACCCTGACAATACTACAGGAAGGGATAGGGGAAACACTAGGGCTTCTTGGCCCAGATTGAACCTTGCTAAGTAAAGATCCAGAAACACAACCAATCAAAAAATAGCTGTATAAATGGGATTGCATTAAACTGAAGAGTTTCTGTTGGGCAAATGGCATAGCTATCAGGATAAATACAAAGCTTATGGACTGGGAGGAGGTCTTTAATAGCTATACATGAGAAAAGGGCCTCATATCTAAAATATTATTAGAGCTCAAAAATTAAACCCCTAAAACAAACCCTCAAACAACAACCTATCAATAACTGGGCTAAAGACTTAAAGAGAGACTTCTCTGAAGAAAAAATTAGAATGGCCAATAGACATATGAAAAAATGTCAACATCTCTGGCCATAAAAAATGCAAATGAAAACAACATTGAGATTCCACTTCACCCCAGTTAGAATGGCCATTATTAAGAAAACTAATAATAACAGATGCTGGCTGGGATGTGGGCAGAGGGAATGCTAGTACACTGCTGGTGAGAATGTAAACTTGTTCAACCACTCTGAAAAGCAGTATGGAGGTTCCTCCAAAGTCTAAACATACAGCTTCCCTATGACCCAGCAATTCCAGTCCTGGGCACTTACTGAAGTGACCACAAACCAGCCCTCTCTAATGCCAGTGGCATAACCATGTTCATTGTGGCATTATTTACCATAGCTAGGATATGGAATCAACCCAGATGCCCCTCAGTGGATGAATGGATCAAGTAAATGATGTATATATACATAATGGCATCTATGCTTCTATCACAAAGAATGACCTTGTTCCACTTGTAAGGAAATGGAAGGAGTTGGAAAAAATTATATTGTGATGTAAGCTAAACCCAAAGGGGCATAGGCTGCTTGGTTTCACTCATTTGTTGTAACTTGAATATGACCATAAACCTACAAGTTAATCCAATGGATAGTAAAAGACAAATGATTACACTTGGATATGCTTAATTAACCAGCACTCTAAACATTGCACAGTGACAACAAAAGACGATATTCTTAGGTGAGGATCACAATGGCTTAATAGCTATGTCTATATGACCATATAAAATGATGCTAATCAAAATGAATTCCAAGAATTGGAAACAAGAGGAGTTTTTTCTTTCTTTTTCCTTTCTTTCTTTTCCTTTGGTTTATTGCCTGTTGTGACTGTTTTCTAATTTCTGAACCTTTGTCTTGCATAAAGTTTATTTGATTTGGGGGAGGGAAGAGAAATCATAGCAATGGTGGGACACAGGGTGGACCAATTCAACAGTGATACTCATTGTTGGAATTCACTATGTTGGAAATGAAGTTTACAACTTGGAGGTAAAGTGGAGATGGGGAAAGTGGGAGAAGATGAGGGAGGGGATAACACTGCTTAAAAAGATATATACTCATTACCTTAGTTATGAAGGAGTAGCCCCTTTGTACAACATATTAAAAGTGACAATAAAACTATTTTTCAAAAACAAAAATACAATGCTAAACCTAAAAGAATCAAACCCAGATGTTTTGTGGTTCACCAAAGACATACTGAGCACTGAGTAATATAAAAGCACTAATCAATGGTATCTTTAGACACATTTTTGTTTCATTCATATTCATTTTCATTTATTTGTTTCATATGCTTTGAATGTACAAAACTGGAAATCTGTGACAGAAATTAAATTCTAATTATGACTTCATTAACCTAATTTCTTTCAATTTTTTGCTATTTTTATATTGTTGATGAGTTTCATAATGTAATAGCAGAAAATTAAATATTTTATTTTTTTAAAAAATATTAATAATCTCATATAGCTTTTAAATTATGGAAGAATCTGTATACTATTATATATCAACAAAATTTGAATTTTCTATCTTTCACAGAATCAAGAAAATTCCCTTCTACAAGTGTGCATATTTTAAAACATTAGCAACAATGTGTGTTTACTGGAGATTTAGGTTATATTTTAAAAACACCATTGGTGCTGGGCATGCTGACATATCACAGTGAATCCCAGTTGTACAGGATGCAGACAGGTGGATGACTAGGTGAGGCCAGACTAGACACATATAGCTTCAAGACTCAGCCCCAAAAATAAGAAAAAAAGGGCTGAGGCCATTGACCAATGCTAAAATGGCTCGTCTAGTCTAGCATGGGCCAGATTTTATTCCCAAACCAAACAGAAGAAAATGAAACAAAACGCTAAAATTTATGGAATCAATAAAATCAATGAAATGGAACTATCCCTAATGTGAATGCCAACATCCATTGAGATTTCTGTCTTTGGGAATCAGCATAAAAGGACTGAGAATTGCATAACCAATCCTCAAATATTCTTGAATATTTTTCATCATGGAATTATTCTCTAAGAAGGAATTGAAAGGTAGAGAAAGAATACATTCTGTCCAATAAAAGAAAAAAAAACAAAGCATGAGAAGGAGAACACTGTGAGCAGCTTTCATCTCAGGAGATGTTTTGTAGAGAAAGTTGGAGTTCTGCAGGTAGAGAACACGCTGGTGGTGCTTGTAGAGAAGAAATACCATGTAACCACTGGCCACACCCATGATACCCTGAAACACAGCATCCCTCAAGACCATGAGGGCAAGAAAACTCCACCTCATTATTAAGTTGTCTGGTACAAAATAGCAATAGTTGTCCTGTTTACTAATTTGTGATGTGTTCATACTGCTGATATTTTTTATGTGATATAGTAAGTTCATGCTTATCAAGGAACTTATTATCCAAAAGAACAGCAACAGGGGTAGGATGTGCCATGCAGATTGAAGCTTTAGTTTTCTCCACACAGAGTCTCTGGGGCTGATGATGATGGCCTGGACCAGGGTGAGGAGACTGCTGGTGCAGATACAAAGTCCTCGAGCCACTCTCTCTAGGTAAATAAAAATCATACAGCCTATATCCTCTAAGAAGTTCTCCATGCCAAAGGCTGCTAGTGTCTTTGGTATCACTTTTAAAAGAAGCATTATGATGTTAGTAAAAGCTAAGTGGATGAATATAATGTGTATAGATTTCTTCTTGGTACTTTTAAACATGTGCATATAATTAAAAAAAATAAAGATGTTCCCTACAATGCCAAGTACAGATATAGAAAGGAAGATAGTTCCCTTGAAAAAACTCAATGACATAATCTTACTTTATCAGCATTGAAATTAGATCCAGCAAACACCATATTTAAGAAACCATCGGTAATGACAATAGGCAATCTGCAAAAAAAATCATGAGATATTTTTGCAGCTTAAAGAATAGTCCTGTATTATGCAATTGTTTATCTCTTATCCATAGTACTCTGGCTTTTTCTATGTGACACTTTGTGCAAATCTCTCAGTGCAATCTAAAATGTCTTCTTTACAAATGCTTTCACAAATCTATACTTTCTACCTAATGTTTTGAGTTCATAATAGCAAAACCTATCTACTTCCTTAAATACTACACATTTAACATATTCAAATCAGTGACAGAATTGAATCTGATGGTCCTTTAGAATTTCTTCCTGTTTTTTAAAATTTCATTCTATTATATTCCCATCAGACATTTCCACAGACCTTGACTGATGTCTTACCTACTTCCCCCACCTCTTCCACCCCAGATGATGATCAAATCCGGTTGCTTTAACATTTTCAATGTCTTGGAAATTTACACAGTATCTTTTGTTAATTATTCCTTTTACTTTCATTTTGGTGAGTACAACAGCTCAGGGATTATGTTTTGCTTCAAAGTTTTATCTTTGATACCTATACTTTAACATTTTCATGTTTCAATATCTCAAATGACTTGATGGTTTTAACTGCTGATAAGTATTCAGTGGATTTTGGGCCTCAGTATTAGGTCAAGCTGTGTAACCTTTTCAGCTGTGATATAGCACTTAAAACTGAATCAGCCAATAGAGTCTCTGGTCATCAAATGGGATATAATGGCACTGGCTCCAGCTGGGATGAGCGCCCTAGAGGAACTGTTGGTTGCTGCCTGAGGGTCATTAGGAGGGGTTTAGGTTCCCATTTTGTGCCTATCAGGACCTCTGAGAGAAGCCTGAATCATTTCTGGATTTATTGATATTTATCAAGGTAGATAAGTTATTGTATACTGTTATGAGAGCTGGTTTTGCATTAGCAATACCCAATATTGACTGCATATAGTTAAGTCAGGTGGGAATTTATTGGTTTGAAATGGTAGTATTCAAATAGGGTGTCATGATGGCATTTTACAGTTGCTGCATGACTTGAGAAGAAAGGATGATCTCAACTAACTTTGCAAGCTACTTCATCTATGTCATTTTTCCTATAAAGTTGCAAGTTCCCCATCAGACCAAGTTCACTTTTCTTCTTCAAGCCTGGATAGGATTTAATCTTTAATATCTAAGAGCTCTAATTTCATTTGTTACCAAGAAATTATGTGAAAGAATTGATAGTTTTTACAAAACAAAATAAAATAAATGATTTGCATTTAAACTATGGAACTTTTGCATGTTTTGGAATGTCTTTTTGTCAGCTTTTCCTTTCTTCTTCCTTCTAAATATTACAGGATTGCTTAAAATTAATTTGTCCTGAAGGTTTCTCTCAGCATGGTCTTCATAGAGCCTGATTTATACTCAACTTTGGTAACAGCTATTCCCTTTCAAACCTTTCCCTGAGAACTGAAGCAATTTATCCTATGCCAGTTACTCATGGGAAAAAATAATCCATCCTACATATCAAGCATATTATGAAACATGCCACAAGATTCAAAGGCAAACAGTATCAATTACTAATCTTAAATTTTGTTTAAGAATTTAGAGATTATAATCACTGAAATTTTAGTCAGAGATTTTAATCCATTAAACCTCCTGCAATCAATATATATTAATAGTATATCTTATAGTATATCTTTTACTCTTTGATTAATGCTTTTTGGTTACCAATGAGTCCCATTTTTCCAGCTCTTTCTTTCTTTCTTTCCCCAAACTCTCAAAACTCTGAATCATATTTGGAATGAGCTTCTTAGATATGTATTAAGAAACTTGGGTTTTTTGTTTGTGAGTTGGTTGGTTTGGTTTTTTGTTTTTGGTGAGAAATGAAGAATATCAGAGGAAGGAATAGTGGCTGCTTGTCTATATTTTCTTGGGAAACTCAATAGAAAACTAGTTTTAAAGATAGGCTTTACTCCATGTGCTGGTGGCTCATGTCTATAATCCTAACTGCTCAGGAGGCTGAGATCTTAGGATGGTGGTCCAAAGCCAGCCTGGGCAGGAAAGTTCATGAGACTCTTAACTCCAATAAACCACTCAGAAAACCAGAAGTGGTACAGTGGCTCAAGTAAGTGGTAACACACTAGCCTTGAGCTGAAGAGCTAAGGGACAGAGTTCAGGCCTGTTTGGACCTACCATTCAATAATTGAGGCAAGTTAATGCCCACACTTGGCCATTTTCTCAAATAAAAATAAGATAGTTGTCCTTTGCTACATAAAATTCATGTGAGGTTCTCTTAGGTTATGGTATTCACAACTTCACAGGCCTTTTCATTAACTCCCTAATTCAAGCTGAGAACTTAACATTCAAGTTTCTAAGGGACTTTTTTTTTTTTTTTGGTTGGTTGTGGGGCTTGAACTTTGGGCCTGGGCACTGTCCCTGAGTTCTTCAGCTCAACGCGAGTGCTCTACCACTTGAGACACAGCACCACTTCCGGTTTTCTGGTGGTGATCAGAATCTCATGGACTTTGCTGCCCAGGCTGGCTTTGAACCTTGATACTCAGATCTCAGCCTCCTGAGAGCTGAGGATTACAGGCGTGAGCCACCAGCGCCTGGCCTGAGGGACATTTTTGTAGCACATATTTTGTAGTAAAATAAGGAATTGTTAGATCTACTTACCATGTTGCTGTACTGAAGACAAACTCCAGCTTAGTCCTTTCTGGTCAAGGGAGGCTTCCCAAGTCATATTTGTACCCTCAGTGTCTCTAGAGCTCTCAGAAACTAGCACTGACACTTCAGTTTTCACACTTGTCTCCCTGACAGGGAGGAGGAAACTCTGTAGAGTTTCAGTCCCTGAAGTACAACTTTTGTTCTCCCTCCACAATTACTACATTGATTGCCTCAGAAGTTGTAACAGCTTAATTGTCATTTATTTATTCTAGATAAAAAAGTGAGAAAGTATAACTTGAGAATAGGTATGGGAGGGAAAGTGAAGGAAGGGTGACGTTGCAAGAAAGAAATGCACTCATTACCTGACATAACATGGTATATAGCACCTTAAGACTACGTAATTGTAACCCCTATGTATGGTATTTTGATGATAAAAAATTAAAAATAAAAAAAAGACTTAAAGAGAAACTTCTCAAAAAAAATGAGAAAGTGAACTATAGACCACTTTTTGATATCTAAAGTTGCCCACGTCTCCAGATTTATCTTATTCCTACTAAAGTTCCAATCTGTGGGAGCCAACTATTGAGTTAGAGAGTAGGCCACTTCCATTTCTCAGCTCCTTCTGTAAGTGTATGAAATTACTGGATAATACTTGGGACTCCATTTTCTGAGGAAGTCCCAATTGTTTTTCTGGGGAGGATAAGAATCACCTAGTTCTATATATGCACATAGGCACTTCATGGACTTTGCCATATGTGGCTTTTGATTCCTTATTTAACAATAAATGGGACTTAGCAAATTAGGTGTGCCCATTTCTTCTCTCTTTTCAAAAAATCAACTCCATTACATAATTTATGTATACCAGTAATTGCCCAATCTATTAATCTACTGCCAAGAAAGACCTTTCTAGTCCCTGGTACAAAGGATTATAAATAAATGTGGACATAAAGCTGTAAATGTGGAGTCTCCATTACTTAAAGCATAAGAAAGCTTCCTCAGATGGGAATCTGCTTTGTTCTCAAACTCCATGTTGCTCCCCTCTCAGACCAATCTTTTTTATTATCCAAAGACCTTATATGAAGGACTTGCCTCTCCCAATCTTTCTATGTATCTAAAGATGGAATATGAAGGATTGAGTCCTGTCTTATTCAAGCAAAGGGTCAAGCCAAGCACCGGTGCTTGTCTGCAGGTAGATCATTTGGATCTTGGCCCCTAGGAGACAAGAGCCCCCACCCCCCAGGTGGAGCAATCCACTTGGCCTGGCCCAGGACACCACCCTGAATCCCAAGAGTTACATCTTACTGATGTAACTGTAACCCCTCTGTACAGTATTTTTACAATAAAAAATATTAAAAAGGTTGCTACACAGAAAAAGAGAGAGACAGGAAAAAAATTGTGCATTTGTTTATTTATGTCAGTGGTAGGGCATTGGGCCTGGGCACTGTCCCTGAGCTCTTTATCATCAATGCTAGCTCTCTACCACTTTGAGCCACAGCAGCACTTCCAGCTTTTGAGTGGTTAATTGGAGATAAGCCTCACATGGGAACTTTTCTGGCTTCAATGGCTTCCAACCACCATCTTCAGATCTCAGCCTCCTTAGTAGCTAGGATTACAGATGTGAGCCTCCAGCACCCAGCTACATTTGTATATTTACAGCGCATTAAATAAGTTTTCTGTCTCTTGCTCCCTATTTCTCTTTCTCTCAGAAAGGCACAGAGGAATGTTTAAAAGCAACTGACAACCCTGTTTACAAATTTGTTTTTTTTCTCACAGTGATGGATGAGCAATCCAAAATCTCCAATGTCATAGTTTGCGTTCCTATTTTAGAATTTTACTTTTTTATAATGCAATGTACGTTATATAAATGTGTGCTTATATACATGCACATGTGTGAAACATTTTGAGATCTCTATTACATCAGAAAAATGATGGAATTATTTTATAATACATTTATGTATCAAAACATCATTTAGTTGCATATACTTAATGTTAAGGTTAGTTATATTTAAGGTTATTTTATTGATTGATTTATTGCTTGTACCAGGCTTGAACTGAGGGTTGTAAGCTCTTTCTCAGTGACTTTTTTCCCCTCATAGCTGGTACTTTTTCACTTGACTCAGGCCACCAACCCAGCTTTTTGCTGGTTAATTGGAAATATTCTCACAGACTTTTTTGCCTAAGTCTGATTGCCTTCTGCAAATCTTAATATCTGGGCATTCTGAAGTGCGAGGATGTATAGATATGAGCCACCATTGCTCAGAACTGCTTTTTTAATTTTTTTAATTGAAAGACAAACAAACCACCAAAAAACAAGGAACATAAACAGTGCTGGATAAAAAAGTCAGCTAATTTTGCTTAATCTCTTATTCTCATACATATTGCCTACCCACAAAATTTCTTACAGAGACATTTAGATTTCCAGAGACCAGTGCTGGGCCTATTGCTCTTGCTTCCTCTAGAAAGTTTCCAAACTCAGAAGCTCAGGAGATGACTTTGGAACAAATAGAATTTTGGCTTCCAATCCATCAACTGCTTTCTACACCACCAAGTCTTAGCTCACAGAAACCTTTTTTCTGCTTCAAACTCATTTGTGATCAGGTAGTGATCTATAGCCAGCAGAAGGGCATAGCTTTAATAAAACACAGCTGAAGAGATTTTGTACACCTTCTAGATGAACCTGAGATGTAATGGACTGTGGTCTCCCCAGAGCATGGGTGAGCTGAGATCCCTCCTGTGGATGCCTGAGGCAGTGGGAGTTTCCTGAACTTCCACTTTCTCTGGTCTCCATGGGAAATCAGAGAAATGTTCACTTTGGTTTCAGCAATCACAACACACTCCTGCTTTCGGGAGTGGAGGTACATTTGTGCCATGAATCCAGCCAACATTTGCATCCATGAAAGGGTGAATACTCAGGATTGTGACTGGAGCAAAGACCTGGAGTTGTTCCTGTGCAGGCCATGTCATGAGTGACTTGAAGTGGAAGCTGTGTTCTCCAAAGGTGCAGTCTCTTGGCCTGTGAAATTTATAGTAGAGCTATCAATGCCAGAGATGCCCCAGCTATACATTGGAGCACCATCTGGAGCATTGTTTTCAAAACCAAGATAGAATCCTTTGTAAAAGAATAGTTTCTCCCTGTATGTATTCCTAGATATTTCCTGACCATTATGGTCTTGAATGTGTTTCTAATTGGCATACAGTGTTTCTCATGATCAATTTCCTTAATGCTTTTGAAACCAAACATCATCTGATTTTCTGTGCAGATCTAAGTGACATCTCGGTCCTTCATCTTTCTTTTGATCCTTAGAAAGCTACTGGTACATACTTACAAGGTAATAAATAACTTCCTTAAGATTGTAAACACTAAAGTTTATTTGGTCTAACATTAATTCAAGGTGATTGGTTAATCAAAAGTTGGGGTTTGAGGGAAAATACACTATGTATTTGAAGGAGCAGAAGTATTTTCTTCCCAGGCAAGAAACTACAGGATGAGAATAAGAAGAAAATAAGGATCTGTCTGGCCAAGATTCTAGAATCTCTGAATCAATCTTAGATTTTTCAGAACCAGACTTCTTAAAAATAAAAGAAATCTATGAAAATAAAGCCTTATTTTCATGATTTCATAGTATGGTAGCATAAAGAAATTTGGAATGTATTACACCTCTGGCTCATTGAGGAATCAATGTAAAGTAATTTTTGTACTTCTCAGTGAACTTTCCAGTATTTAGCAACCTGTGCATCCCTCATGATCAATATGAAGGGGCTGAGACCAGCATACCTAAGACCTAGAAACACCTTGATATTTAGTACTGTGCAGTCATGTGTCATGATAGAACCTATATAAATTGTGGAAATGAAATCTGCCCAATTAAAAAAAAAGAAAACAGGTCAAGAGAATGAGAGTACTATGAATGGCTCTGATTTCTGGGCTGGAATTGTGTGTGAACCTGGAGTTATGAAGGTAGAGGACTCGCTTATGCTGTTTATACAGATGAAAAGCCATGTACCCACTGCTCCAGCCCATGAGACTCTGAAAGATCACATCCCAAAGAGTCAAGAGGGAGAGGAAAAGCAACCTAACCACATGCTTAGATTGATGCATATGACAATAACCAACACGTATTTCAATTCTGGAGCTGTTCATGCTATTGAGGAACAAATAGGAGCTTATCAGAGAGTTCAAGACCCAAAACAAGAGGAGATAGGGAAGAACTTGCCATGTAGTCTGTGGTTTGAGCTTTCTGCACTGGGTGGTTCTGGGGCTGATAGTGATGACCTGGACCATGGTGAGGAGACAGGTGGTACAGATGGAAAGGCCTCGAGGTAATTTTTCCGTATAAATCACAGTTTTGCAACTAACATCACCTAGGAAGTTTATGAAACAAAGATCTGTGGTTAATATACCTCTGGCCCCTATGCTACAAATGATAAGTGTATTTGAAAAAAACAGGTGAATGTGGATAAGGTATATGAGTTTCTTTTTTTCAGGACCCATAATGACAGTATATACATGTTTCACAAGTACAAGGAAGTTTCCTAAAATTCCAGGACCAGTAAGCATATAGAAGATTATCCTTTGAATGAGGTTACTCCAAATCATCTGATTCATGTACAGGACCAGGAAAAGCCTTTTGAGAAGTACAACCAAGTAAAGATGACATATTTCAGGTCTATTGATTTTCCCTGTTTATATAGTAAAGTAATGGTTTATGAAGTATGTAAATGTACAAGGTCATTTCCTCGAAGATGCCTAATTTTCTTTCTTTACTCATTTCCTCCCTTATTTCCTCATTTCCTTCATTTGTTCTCTTTCTTGTTTACTTTTTATCTTCTTTCCCTCACATCTTTCCTCTTTTTCTTCCTTCCCTCCTCCCTCCTTCTCTCTATCCCTTCCTCCCTCCCTGCCTCCATCCCTGCCTCACTCCCTGCCTCCCTTCCTTCCTTCCTTCCTTCCTTCCTTCCTTCCTTCCTTCCTTCCTTCCTTCCTTCCTTCCTTCCTTCCTTCCTCTTTTTCTCTTCCACTCTATCTGTCTGTCTCTCAGGTCCTGGGTGCTGTCTTTGAACTTTTTATCTCAATCAAGGCTACCACTCTACCAATTGAAGCACAGCTGCACTTCCACCTTTTTTATTTTTGGTGGTTTACTGGAGATAAGTGTCCCATGGACTTTTATGCCTTGACTGTTCTGGAACTGTGATCCTCTGATCTAAATTTCCTAAGTAGCTGGAATTACAGTCATGAGGTATCAGTGTCTAGCACTTTCTTCCTTTCTTGATTCCTGGGACCTGGGGATTCATGATGACTACAATTTAGACACAGATTACATGCATCCACCTGTTTGTCCTTCTTTGTATTCCTCATGTCCAAATTTTCTATGATCATTTTCTTTTTCCACAGGAGGTAAGCAAAAGCAATAAATACATGCAGTCAATTTCCAATATGTACACATTTCACTTCTCATACCCAATACATACAATCATTATGGTGGATTTTTTTCTTTTGCTTCTTCTTCTTTTTTTTTTAATCCGGTGTGTTTCTCCTGGGTGTGTTCCTGAGCCTGTTTGTGTTCAAACTTAGTATTCTACCAATTGAGTAACAACACTAATTCAGGTTTTAGA
Source organism: Dipodomys merriami (assembly GCF_024711535.1). Taxonomy (NCBI): domain Eukaryota; kingdom Metazoa; phylum Chordata; class Mammalia; order Rodentia; family Heteromyidae; genus Dipodomys; species Dipodomys merriami. The sequence continues at coordinate 14,238,256 of NW_027202937.1, forward strand.
GTAGTTAATTGGTGATAAGAGTGTCAGGGGGACTCTTTTACCTGGGCTGGCTTTGTGTGTGCCTACTATGATCCTCAGATCTCAACCTCTACAGTAGCTAGGATTACAGGCATGAGCCACCAGCACCTGTCATTAGTAGTTTTGTTGTACTTTTCCTTCCCTGGGATCATCTGTATGATCCTGTATACATTCATCCTTCAAGTAAGCAAAGAATCCATACCCTGTAAAACAAACTACTCTAAAATCTCCTGCTGTGATTGTAAAACCACTTTATGAAGTGTTATCTTTTTCTTTTCTATGTATTCTGTATTATATTAAAAATGAAGATCACAACATAAATTTATGTTGCTTTTATTCTTCAAAATTATAAAAGCTTCCCATGTCAACCCAAATTTAGTCCCCAACAATTTTCTTGTTTATCAAATTTATTTGTGCAACATACAAGATCATTCCCCACTTCCTATGACAGTTAACATATAGACACTTTGCCAAAAGAATATGAATGTGTCACCATGGTGAACTTTTTCCCAACCAGTAACCTTCTTAGCACAATGCTGGCTATCGGTCAGAAATCAGCTTGGACTTTTGACTCTTAGTAATACCTGACCCCACCAGGCTGTATTCCCTGGCTGGATGGTTGTCTGCCAGCTGCCATCATCCTCCCCTGCATAGAACTCCTTGGAGGTGTGGCTTTTGAGTCTATTTACATATGCTCCCTAACATAATCTCCTGCTATGAAGAGCTTGAAAACCCGCTTACAAATAAATTATAAACTGAGGCAAATGATTCAAAATTTGACAATAAACTCAGCTCAGCAACGTATCAGCTAAACAGTTTGTGAAGGTATTTGGGTTCCCTTATGTTTCATTAAGGATGTTAAAAACTGAGTGGCCTGGAGAAGTCAATGCACTTTGATTTCAGTTTCAGTGTCTCCTCACAGGTAGAGATGAGGTGAACATACAGGTTTCTGCAGATACAGGGAATGACCGGGACTATCCTTAAGACACTCATAAATCAGAGTTAATTTTTACTTGCAATATCTCTGGTATTGCTATGGCTAATATTTTGCTTTAGAAAAATATACCTGTTGGTTCTCTGACATATCAGTAATAGTCTTTGGAATAAAGAAAGAGTATTTTCTTGTCTTGATGAATGTCACAAGTGTGCTGGAAAAGCCATACACCTATATCTACTCTAAAAACTGTTTAGGAGAGACATTGATATGTATATTTCATTAATATTTTAAAAAGGTTCTTATCTCCTTCTAACTCAAAGGCTTCTTTTTTTTTTTTTTGTCTTTTCTTTTTTTGTCATGCCCATTGTGGGCTTGAACTCTGGGCCTGGGCACTGTCCCTCAGCTCTTCAGCTTAAGGCTAGAGCTCTACCACTTGAGCCACAGAACCACTTCTGGTTTTCTGAGTGGTTTATTGGAGATGAGAGTCTCAAGGTCTTTCCTGCTTGTGCTGGCTTTGAACTGCGATCCTCAGATCTCAGCCTCCTGAGCTAGAATTACAGGCCTGAGTCACTGGACCCAAGTCAAGGACTTCTTGTAGAGAGAAAAACAGAGGTTACTGGAATTAATAGGTCTTCTGCTACCTGGGTTCTGTTTGATATTTTCCTATTCTACAAATGGTCAAATGTCTCAGACCCTTCTCTCTCACCACCTGCCTCTGACCAGCTCTGCCTCCACAACTTCCCTTGTAACACCAAAGGCAGCCGCAAACTATAGTGCTGGATCACTTATCTACATAGTCTCTGCAGCTGCATCATGGTGGATATTGTGATTAAGCAGTAAGAGTCAGGCTGTATTTATTCTTCATGAGTCCCAGTGCTCATAAACAACTCCATTGTTGTCAAGATGTCACTGTCTTGAGTTTTATCTTCACCAGGGAAAAGTGCTCCTTCTGCACCTCTCCATCCCTGAGGCACAATTCTGCTGTCTTCTTTCTACTCTGTAATTTGCTGAGGCTAGAAACTTGGGGAGTGAATTATAGTGAATGTGCAATAATGAGGAGTTATGATGATGATGAAGAGTTCCCTAAATGGTCCAAGTTTCTTAAACTTGGTTTTCCCCTTATCACATATCCTCCATTTATCACCAAAGCCAAGAAGTAATGTTAAAGAAACTTCTGAGAATCCACAGAGATCACTTTCTGAATATTTTCTGAGTATACCTTCATTGATAGAAAAGATCATCCAATGGTACAATCTAGATCTCCTCTTGTACATATTGTCCAGGACATGACAGTTGGGGACTTATGGAGAGCTGGGATGGTGTGTGTCCTGCTTCCACTTCTGGCTGTTTGCTTGGGTCCCTTCATGTGTCTTACTGAAGTATTCACTTCTGTTTTATGCTACTTCTTAGAGGTATTTTCCCTTGAAATGTTCACTGCCAAACCAGGGTTGTATTTTTTTGTTGGTTGGTCTTGGGGCTTGAACTCAGGACTTGGACACTGTCCCTGGGCTCTTTTGCTCAAGGCTAGCACTGTACCACTTTGAGGCACAGCTCTAAGTCAGGTTTTCTGGTGGTTATTTGGAGATAGAAGTGTTACACTTTCCTCCCAGGGTAGTCTTTGAACTGTGATCATCAGCTCTCAGCATTCTGAGTGGATAGGATTAAAGTGTAAGCCACCAGCCCCAGCAAGATTGTTTTTTAGATGTTAAACTTCTGTGGTCATTGCTCATGAGAGCTGAGAGTATGTGTGTAGGCTTCTGTATGAGATTCACACCTCAGTTCTGTATCCCTAATACCATTTTCAGAAATGGTCTCTTTCTCATCGGACACCACAGAAGATCCAAGGAGAGGGAGGCAGGTAATTCTATATTCACCACAGGCAGATATGCAGATTTACCTTAAATAACACTTTCCTGAGCTCCTCTCATTGCCTAACACTTCCTGAAGTAAAGAAGTGCAGTGAAGTGAAGGGAATAAGAGACCTAACATTCAGATGACACTTGCTTTTTTAACTTATAAAACAGTTGTATGTAGGGAGTGAAGAGGAGAAAAGAGAGGAGGTTTATACTCTTACCTGAGGAATTGATAGCAGAGTCTGTGGGTTGTCCAAACTACCTGCCTTTCTGTGACAACTACTTCATGAAGATAGAGTACTTAGGCATCCTAGAATATCTCTTTGATTCATACTACCTAGTGAGTTGGAATCTGTGAACACCACGGGATGATCTTCTCCTAAAGAAACAGGAACACTTGTAGGACTTGGTCACCAAAGAGATGGTGGGTGTGGCTATGGCAATGGATCATGATCAGAATACTTTCAATCACAGAGATCTTGGCAGTGATTAGTTGATTTTGTTCTGTGGTATCTGTATGTACACTATAGGAGGATAGAGCTCTCATTTATCTATACAATGAGAAAAACACACAGAGCAACTAAACAGAAATCTGGCTTGAGTCACTAAATGTATCATAATTAATTTTCAGATTTGAATCCATATCATAACTCCTTCCAAGGAGATGAAGCTAGAACCCCATCATAGTGATATCACTCCAAAGGTATGCTGCCAATGTACCACCCAGGCCTGAACAAAAACAACCACAGTCATTCACTAGTGTGCTGTGTAACAGGAGATCTACTTAGATTTCTTAGAAATGGATGAATACCAATTTTGAATAGAAACTATGTTCTGGAGATCCAAAGTATTTCTATGAACCACAGGACTTTAATAAAGAAATTAATTACCAGAGTTTTATCTCAGGTTCATGTTTTCTTAAAATAAACATCTGTGGATCTTTGTTCTTTTGAGTTAAATCTCTTATTTCTCTGATAATCTTTTCACATTTTTCAGTTGTTTAACTTTTAGAACCTTGTTTTAAGTGATGAGTATGTGTATGGATTAAATGTTTTAATTGATATTATAAAGGTGTTATACAGAGGGCTCACAGTTACACAAGTCAGGTAAATAGTATATTTCCTAAAAGATACTTTATTTTCAGTGTTGATGTTTTGAGGTTTGCCCTCTTTGGGTTTTCTGAATCTCTTGAACTTGAAAGTTCATTTTGCCATTTGAAGTTTTCAGTCAATTTTTTCCCCAATCTTCCATAACATTTTACAGGCAAAAATCAATGCAGAGTTCATGTCTAGTATAGTGGAAAACAGTACTTGTGGATGTATGAGAAGGGAAACGCAAGTGATGTGACTTCTCTCCATGTAGGCAAGCTATGAAATTGTATGAGTCTGTTTTATTGCTACCTTCAACCATTTTGATGTATAAAAAACTTAGTAGTATTTTAATTTTTTATTAATTTTCTGCTGATGATTTAGATGCGTTTTAACTATTGTCAACTCTGCTCTGAAATAACAGTGGAGTTTAAATAGCATGGTTTTTGGAAAGTCATATTCGAGGCTAGCAAATTATAACATCAGGCAGGAATTATATCTTCTTTGTGTATTCCACCCCTACCTTTTTTTCCTTGAGATGGAGTCTCTCAATTCAGGTTAAGCTGAGCTTGACATTTCAACCCCTAACCCAAGATCCCCACAGCTGTGTTGACAGCTGTAAACCACCCGACTCAGACTTCTTGTTCTTAATATTCAGTAATATATTCTTCATGAAATAAACTTCATATGCTAGCAGTTAATTTCCAGATTATGACATACTTTGTTTGAATTTAATACCACTAATTGATTCAGACAGTTTTTGCTTTGTTTTGTTCTTTATGCTGAGTGCAAAGGAAACACTTTTACAAAAAGCTGTGAAACAAAGTTAAATTACTGTTTGTCTTCAAGCAAGTTGCAGTTATATGCAAAAGAAAGGTTCTGTACTTCTAGTAATTTAAGTAATTTAAGAATTGTGTATGAATAGTACTACTAACTCAAAAAGGAACAGACATTTACTACTGTGAAGTAGGACAATGTAATCCTGTATGTTCATATGGACAATAATGATAACTAATAGAACAATTTTTTTTTGCCAATGTGGGACTTAAAATCTTGGATGCTGTTCCTAAACTTTTTCTGTTTAAGGGTAGCATTCTACACTTGAGCCATATCTCCACCTTTAGCAATTTTTTGGTTAATTAGAAAGAAAAATCTCATAGGTTTTTCCTGTCTAGGTTGGCTTTAAAAACATGATCCTCAGATCTCAGCCTCCTGAAAAGCGAGGCTTACAAGTGTCACCAACACCTGGCTTGGTCGATGCATTCTAAAAGCATAAATTTGTAAGCTTGTCTCTACCCAATTGATCAAAGCTTTTGTGTTCTGTGCCTATAAAAAATGGCAGCAATATTTTAAATATCTTTATCAGCTATTTTACTGATGAAGGTATGTTGCTATGTGTATACCTGTATTGAATGGTTCTGTTTTAAGAAATTAACTGCAACCCCTGTTTAAATTAATGTAGAGTCATATTATTTATAGCTATTTGTAGATAAAGACAATGATAGCATGATGGAACATGCCACGGCTCTAATCAGTGGTGTCTAGGAAAAACTCAATGCTTTTCCTCCCCAATATGACTCATTTATCCATTTAAAAAGAGATTACTTCATATTGTTAACTACAATGAAAAACATGGAAAGGAGTCAACTGAAATTTCAGCTGCTGTGTCCATTTTCTCTCACAATGTACAGTCTCTCTTATGTTTGTCCAGAGATTCTTCATCCATATCACATAAAACAAATGTTTCCCTGAATTTTAGTCCTATTAAGGACTTTGCTTTTTATTGATTAAAATTATATGTCAACATTATTAAATATGAAAAGGTATCGAACTTATTCTTTTATCATCTGCATACAATCAATCCTATTCTATGGATGAATATTTATGGCTATTTTCAAGTAAAAATTTACATCTGCTACCCTTTACATAGGGTCTTTGAAATAATGAATCACACAACATACAATTTTTAGATTGTAATTCTCAAATATTAAGTATACATGTATGATCAAGTGTTAGAAATGAAGTTCCTGGCATAAAGAATATACTAGTAATGTTGAAAAACTTACCAAGTTGATTTCCTACTTCTTAATACAGGTACTGTGCTACTAAAAAGCTAGGCTCATCAAAACAAGTATTAGAGTCAGTCCTTGAGGCTATCAGAATAGGGAATGAGATTCTGTGTCACTCTTATAGTCCAAAATTTCAGTGCTAGTTCAATGTTGCAGGTCTCCATTATTGACATTGGGGAATCAAATTTTACATGTTTAAGCTACTTTGCAATTACTTTGTTTTACAAACAACAAAACAAGACTAAGGCTTATTTCTATCATTGACAAATCACTGCAACTGATATTTTCAATGTCTTTCTTTCTGAAAGAAAATTGCAACAGGTCAGACCTCCATCTCTCTGAATCAGCAAAAAGGGACTGAGAAATGCATACCCAATGGTCAAAATGCCATGAATATTTAACATTGCAGAATTAGTTTCTAAGACAGAATTTAAAAATAGATAGAGAACACAGTCTGTCAAATAGAAGAAAAGAAAACATAACATCAGAAGGAGAACACTGTGAGCAGCTCTCATTTCAGGAAGAGTTTTGTGGAGGTGAGAGCTCTGAAGGTAGAGAACACGCTGGTGATGCTTGTGGAGAAGAAATAGCATGTAGCCACCGGCCCCACCCATGACACCCTGAAACATGGCACTGTGCATGGCCATTAGAATAAGGACTAGCCATTTGGTTTTCTGACTTTCTGGTTGAAAATAACAATAATTGTCAGTTTTAGCAGCTTCTGATGTGTTTTCTCTGACGTTTGCGATGTGTCGAAATAAGTTGATGCTTTTTAAGGACGTGAGGATCCAAAAGAAGAGAAACAGGGGAAGAATTTTCCTTGGAGTCTTTGGCTTAAATCTCCAGCAGAGAGAGCTTCTGGGACTGATGATGATGGCCTGGACCACAGTGAGGAGACTGCTGGTCCAGATGGAAAATTCCCGGGCCACCCTCTGTAGAAAAACAACTACCTTACAGCCTATATCATCCAGGAAGTATCTCAAACCAAAAGCTGCTATTGCCATTGGTAATCCTTTGGAAAGAAGTATTATGGTATTTGCAAAAGCCAAATGGATGAGAATAAGGTGTGTAGACTTCTTTTGAACTCCTCTCCAAAATCTATATATAAAATTCACAAAAACAATGATGTTTCCTACAATGCCAATTGCAGTTAGAAAGAGGAAGAGGGTTCCCTTGACAACATTCAAAATCATTTGTGTATGATGAGAAGATATTGGATCCAGCAAACACTTCTCTGAAGAGAATTCATCAGTAATGATGATATAAATGTGGGAAAGTATTTCATAACTTAGGACATTTTAGAGTTTAAGAGACAATCATGATATATGTAATTATTCACACACTGTTGGTACCAAAATGATTTTTCTATATAAAATGATTGTTTTCCCTTTCACACTCTTTGTGAGTTATTTTTATTATTTTCAAATCCCTTTTGGACTGCCAAAATCAAACATCCAAATTTGCAGTTTAGAATTCTTTTGAGCACTGTCATGATCAGAACACAGGCACATATTGATTCAGTAGTTCTAAAGTAGTTTTAAAGTAGTTCTCGGAAGTGGCCTCCTTCATATTTCTGGCCTCAGAAACCTCCCCCAAAGAAGAAGAATGGAAATCTGTAGGCTCTCAGACCATCTCAACAACACCCTGTTTTAGTCAAAGAAAAATTAGTGTTCCTAATGAAAATTTGCATGACATCATAATTCAAAGAATTATCAGGATTACTCACCTAGTAGCTGTGGTACAGTGGAAGCCTTGGTCAGTTCTCTGCCAAGCTGAGGCCTCCCAGATCCTATTTGTATCACACTGATGTGTGAAGCTCTTGCCTTTCATAAACTCCCAGGCTTTAACTTTCTCAGTTGTGTCCATGTCAGAGAGAAGCAAACTCTGTAGAATTTCAATCCCTGTAGGACAACTTTTCTCCTCCCTCTACAATTAGTACTTATCATTGTCTCAGAAGTTATCTTTGGCTGAATTGAGACTTAATTATTTTAATAGAAGGCAGTGAAGTGGAAAACTGAACAGCAACTCAAGTGTCCAGAGCTTGTGTCAAGTGTCTTCAAATTTGTTTTCACCTGCTCCAAGTTGCAAGCTTGGAGCAGAATGGGACTAGTTCCCAAGACAGAATAAGTCACTTTCTTTTCTATCTCAAGTCATTCTTTCAACAAAATATAATAAAGCTGGTCACTATTGGGGACTCCATATTTGAGCAAGTCCTTACCAGTTCCTTGACAGGACAAGGGGTGTTGAGCCATGCCTCCAATGCAACATTTTTCTGGAAAATTGGAGATAGGGTCCACAGTGTTTTCTGTTGGCATACAACTGAGGCCCTCCAGATTCAAGTCTCCTAATTAGGGCAGAGATGTGAGGCACTGGTGTACACTTTCTAAAATTTTTATTTGTACAAAGTAGGGGGGAAGTGTTTCTATTTTGACCTTTCCATTTGTGCATAAAATGTGTTCCAATCAAACTAACCTGTTCTGTTTTTCTTCACCTGTTCAATTGATAAAGAATTAATAGCTGGAAACTTGCCTTGAGCTGTACAGCTGAGGAACAGCACCTAGGCCCAGAGTTCAAGCCCTACAACCCGCCCCCCCCCCTGCCAAATAGTAGCTGGGCGCTGGTCACTCATGCTTGTAATCCTAGCACTAAGGAGGCTGAGATCTGAGGATCACATTTCAAAGCCAGCCCAGGCAGCAAAGAGATTCTTTCCTCCCATAAACTACCAGAAAATTGGAGGTGGTTCTGTGGCTCAAGTGGTAGAGTGCTAGTCTTGAGCTGAAGAACTCAAAGAGAGTGCCCACACCCTGAGTTCATGCCCCATGACCAGGAAAAAAAAATCAAAATAAACAAAGAGCCAATAATTAGAAAATTAAAGAGGAAAAAATATTAAAAGTTAAATGGCAAAAAATTAATGCAACAACAATTAATGCAATTAAAAGTAGGCAAATAACTTGAACAGACAACTCTTAGAACTACAAGTCATTGATAGATAAATGAAGAAATGTTCAACATCCATATCCATAAAGGAAATGAAAATAAAAACTACACTAAGATTCCATCTCACCAGTCATAATGATTATCATCAAAAACAAACAGCAATAAATACTGTCAGATTGAAGGGAAAAAGAATCTATGGATACCTTGGTAGAATGTAAACTAGTGCAACTATTATGGAAATATGTTTTCCTTTGCTCATATAATAACAACAAATGGGACTCAAAGATTCAATGAAATCATCATTGTCTTTTCAACAAACCAATTCTGAAAGTAAACTTCTTTTATTCATCTACACTGAAGAATAATGCTTCTATTATTTATTCTAGTAACCTGAAGGAACACTGAGTATAAATATACACACACAGGACTGGAATTTTATGTAAAGGCAGCTTTTTTCTCCCACAAAGTTGGAGCAACACTGGGCTGGGCTGGGAGGCAAATTCATGGTCATTTTTTCCCATTTTGTGTAACTTGAACACTATAGAGACAAAAAATACTGTGCCTAAACCAATAGAACATCTCTTAATAGCATGTATATTTTCCATTATCTGATGTTGAGTAGGGAAATCCAGACACAGAGGTATTGAGCAAGTTTTACATGCTATTTATTAAAGTAAACAGAAATTGAAAAGAAGATATAATTAACTTTATCTGGGACAATGGATGGCATTTCTTTATTTTTTACAGTATTTGTTTATGATAGTTATAAGTTGTTTCCCCTCTGTTTATATCTATGTATTTGCACATTATGTTTGTGTGCATATGTGTGTGTATATATAAAAGTTATTAAATTCTGTTGGCTTAACAAGACAGGGATGTTTTCCCCAAGGTCCTGAAACTCTCTTTAGAGCTGTTATCCTCATGGAAGACGGCCAAATTGTTCAGTATTTGCATAAAGGAAATAGCTTAACTTCACTGAGTACTTCATTTCAAGTTGTCAAATCAGCCCTTGTCAAAAGATGTGAAGATTGTATTTTTTTTTTTTTGTCGGTTGTGGGGCCAGAACTCTGAGCCTGGGGGCTGTCCCTCAGCTCTTCATCTCAAGGCTAGCACTCTACCACTTGAGCCACAGAGCCACTTCTGGCTCTTTTTGCTTATGTGGTGCTGAGGACTCAAACACAGGGCCTCATGCATGCCAGGCAAGCAGGCTACCACTGAGCCCCTTTCTGAGCCCTGATTTTAGTTTTTTGAAGAATCTCCATAATGCTTTCTTTAGTGATTATACTAATTCACATTCCCACCAACAAACTATGCAGAATTTTTTTTCCTGCATGCTCATCAGCATTTATTGTTTGTTTTCATGGTAATAGTGATTCATATTATGGTGAAATAGAATTTCTATATTTATGACATGTATTTCTTTTACAACTCAAGATGTTGAACATTTTTCATGTGTATAGTTGCCATTTGTTGTTTTTAATGGTGTCCATTCATTTGCCTAAAAGTTAATTAGTTTATTTGATTTTTAACATTTAGATTGTTGGATTCATATATACTAGATATCTAGCGGTCTGGAGATGAGCAAAAAAGGACATTATCCAATACTTGAAATTATCTATTACTTCTGTTTGGTTTTTTAAAAATTTGCTGTGATTCAATTAGGAAATTCTTGTGCTTATTTTCTGTGCTTGTAGAATCCCGTTCATGAAGTCATTGGTTTTCCTGTATCTTCTAAGCTTTTGCTGTTGTATTTTCAAAGTTTTAAATGTCTTTCTAAGGGCATTTATTTATTTATTTATTTATTTTTCTTCTGTCGTGAGGCTTGAACTCTGTGATTGGGCGCTGTCCCTGCGCTCTTCAGCTCAAGTAGAGCGCTCTATCGCTTAAGCCACAGTGTCCCTTCCAGTTTTCTAGTGGCTTATTAGAGATAAGAGTCTCATGGACTTTTCTGCCCAGTCTGGCTTTGATCCGTGATCCTCAGATCTCAGTGTCCTGAGTAGCTAGGACTAAAATGTGAGCCACCGGCGCCCAACTGGGCTTTTATTTTTATTTTCTTCTTTAATTGTTATTATTATTTTATTGTGAAAATACCATACAGCAAGGTTTCAATTACATGAGCAAGGTGATGAATACATTTCTTATCAAGCATTGTTGCCTCCTCCTCCTTTGTTTCCCTTTCCCATCTGTTCTCATCGTCCCCCCTCCAAAGCCCCCTCCTCCCCGCCGCGTGGGCCTAGGTTGTAAAGTTCGTTTTCGACATAACGACTTGTACATCTCATTATTGCAATGGGTCCACCTGAATCTCTATTTAAAAAAAATTTTTTTTCCCTTCCCCTTCACAAATTATACCAACATCAAATACAGTGAAAGAGGGGTTATACCGTGGGGGGAGGGACATACAAAGCAACAAAGAAATCATCTTATCAATATGTTAGAAACAATCACAAGAAAGAAAAACCATTTGAATCCTTATCTTGGGGTTCATTTCGATTAACTACTTATCTGATCTTTTCTGCTTGTCTCAGACATATACTAGTTATTGCAAATAAGGGAAACCATGGGACCTGTTTCTTTGGGCCTGGCTTACTTCACTTAATATAATTTACCAGCACAGCTATGCTTATTGCAGCATTATTCACCATAGCTAAGATATGGAACCAAACCAGGTGCCCCTCAGTCCATGAATGGATGAAGAAAATGTGGTACATATACACAATGGAATTCTATGCCTCCATCAGAAAGAATGACATTGCCCCATTTGTTAGGAAATGGAAAGACCTGGGCTTTTATTTTTAAATAGCCTTTGTACAAGGTGAAAGACAGCGGTCTAATTTCAAACTCACACCTGTGGATCACCAGTTGTCCTGGAACAAATTGTTAAAAAGACTGTCTTCTCCAACATAGGTTTTAGGGTCTTTTGTCAAAGACAAGGCAACTCTAGGTCTATGGGTACATTTCTCAACATTCTATGCTATTATTTTCTGTTTCCCTTTCACTCTGGTTCTGTTGAATTCCATTTTGTTTCCATCTCATTGTTTGTCTGCATGTGCCATTACCAAGGTTTTTTTCCTTTTTTTCTTTTTTTTATTTTTTTGGGTGCAGTCGTGGGGTCTGAACTCTGGGCCTGGGGACTGTCCCTCAGCTCTTCAGCTCAAGGCTAGCACTCTACCACTTGAGCCACAGCGCTATGTCCTGCTTTTTTCTTTTTGCTTATGTGGTGCTGGGGAATCGAACCCAGGGCCTCATTCATGCAAGGCAAGCGCTCTATCACTGAGCCACCTTCCCAGCCCCCAAGGTTTTTTCTTATTCAGTCTTAGTAGTTCAATTCTAAGTCAGCATTTCTGTTGGTTCTCAGGTTTTTCTATTTGAGTTCTGTTGTGAATACCACATGAATTTTAAGACTGAGTTTTCTATTTCTATGAAAAATGACACTGATATTTTGATGTGGATTGCAGTAAATGTAGATTAGTTTCAGTAATATAGCCATTCCCTCCACATGACTACTGCCAATCTATGAGCATGGAAAGTCTTCATCTTCTATTGTCTTCTTCAAGTTCTTCCCACATGGTTGTATAGTTAAAATTATATGAGACTTTCACCCCCTTCAATTTATTCCCAGGTATTTGCATGTGCTATTGTGAGTGATACTGTTTTCTTTCCCTTTCTTAGCATGATTATTGATGATATTGAATAACTACAGAGAGAATAGACATATTTGTTTCACTCTTGACAGTTTTCTACACTTAGTCAAATATTAGCTAAAGGTATATTATATGCAGTCATTATTATGTCACAGTACATCCTTTCCATTCCTGTTTTTTTCACAGATTTTATCATGTAAAGACAGTAAATTTCATTGGAGGCTTTTTTCTGTATTTATTGAGATGATTAAGTGTTTTTATCCATTATTCTGTTCATGTGGTACATTATATTTATGATTCCATATGTTTGAAAAATCTTTCCTTCACTAGAATGAAACCAGTTTGATCATACTGTATGGTTTACAAAATTCATATTTGAGCTACCGTTTATGTGTAATACAAGGAAGTTATATGATATTTCCATTTTTGTGCAGAGTGCACTTGGAACAAATTCAACCACTTCACCCCTTCTATTTTCCTCTCTCTATGGTCTTTTTGACATGCTGTTTTTCAAGTATTTTATTGACAATTTTCACCTATGGGCATGAGTGAGATTTTCTATACATTTGTGATTTCATTTCTATTTGATTTAATCATTTTCTGCTTCTTCAATGATTCATTGATCATTCAAAAATGTGTTATTTCTTCTGCATGCTTTTGTATATTTCTCTTGCTGCTGAATTCCAGGTATACTCTATTGCAGTCTGATAAAATCCAGCAGTTAATACCTGTGGTCCCAGATACTTGAGAGGAAGGCTTTTGAAAAAGGGTGGTAGGATTTCCTAGGCAAATTTTAGTGAGAGTTAATCTCATTCAGCAAGCTGGGCTTTGTGCTGCAGGTGTGCACTCACAGTTAAGTGGGAGGCCATATGTAAAAGGATGGCTATCTGAGGCTAGCCCATAAGGCGGGGTGGGGAGGGGAGGGAAGATAAGGAATGAAAGCTTTTATTTTTTTAATTTTTTAATTTTTTTGCCTATGTGGTGCTGAGGAATCGAACCCAGGGCCTCATGCATTGCAAGGCAAGCACTCTACCACTGAGCCACCTTCCCAGCCCCAGGAATGAAAGCTTTTATATAAAATAAAAATAAAAAAGTGCTGAGATATGGCTTCAGTGATGAAAGGCCTGCTAAACAAATGTGAGGCTCTGACATAAAACTCCAGTGCTGAAAAATATGATACAATGTGTTTTTTTTTTTGTATCTGTGATGACTGGCTTTATCCCATAAATTTGGACTGTTTTGATAACATTCTATAAGCTGCTTAGAAACGTGTCTTGTGGGTGTGTGTTTTTAAAATATTCTACACATGTCTTTTAGGTTAATTTGACTGACAGCCCTGAAATCTACATCCCTAATCCTTGTTACCGGAGTTGTTGAAGTTTCCATTTCCAGATTTTCAATTGATCATTTTTGCATTACTGTGAACTATCATTAAGAGGAGGCCTTCGTTTAATGGAGGTGGGGGTGTCTGTTAGCCAATGGAGTTTTGTCTCATATCCAGGATTTGTTTTAAATATTTTTTGTTTTGGGTATTTTGTGGTTTGAACTTGGGGTCTCATGTTTGCTAGCAGAGGCTTTACTACTAAGTAATCCATGCCTGCTGCCCTTGTGCAAAACAGTGGATTTTCTGTATTAAAGTCCAGAACCATTCTCTGTGTTTTTCTGTCTCTCTTTTCTCTCTTCCTTCCCTCTCTCTCTTTCTTCCTCCCTCCATCCCTTTTTTCCTCCCTTCTTTTCTTCTCCCTCCCTCCCTCCCTTCCTCCCTTTCTTTCTTTCTTTTTTTATTTTTTTCTTTCTTTCCTTTCTTTCTCCATTCTACATCATTTTTGAGCAGTTTGCCCTTTAAACCTAAAATACTATATTACACCTACATCCAATAAAAAAAAACTGAGGCACAAAACTGTTATTCAGAAGTATTCAAATGTAATTTAGGATCTCAACATTCAGACTAATAAAGAATTTTTTCTGAGAAGAAGTAAAAAGATTAGCATAACCAAGCTATTTCACTGCACTAATTTAGAAATATATGACTTTACAATTTTTGTTTTATTTTTGAATGAGCATATATTCATAATACCAAGGGATTTCATTGTGGTGATTGCATACATGCACACTGCATACCTCTAACCAGCTCACTCTGCCCATTTTGTTTTCATTCTGACCTTGCTTCTGCTCCCATCTTCAGGGTTTTGGGGAATTGTTTTCTGCCTCACTGTCTTTTATTTCTCCCCCTTTCTGAATACATATTTGCCTATGTATGTGTGACATCCTTCACTCCCCTTCACTCCTCAGTATCCTTTCTTTTTCCTCTCTACCCTACTACCATTGTTCTACCCTAGATAGTCTTTTGTTTTTACTTGGGTACCATGGTTATGATTGTGATTACTATCATCATTGTAGGAGAAGCTGCTGTATTTGATTTTTTTATTTAACTGTTATTGTAAAGTGATGTATGCAGGGGTTACAGTTACATAAATCAGGTAATGAGACCAAAAGAAAAGAAACTGGCCCTTGCACCCTGATGCTTCCACTTATACCTTCAAGGTGGCTTGTGTTATGGCATGTGCCACATGGTTGAGATAGGATCTTGAGAACTTTTTTCCTGTCTGACCTCAGACCAGAGACTTCTCAATCTAGGTTTCTTGA
The DNA here is from genome assembly GCF_024711535.1 of Dipodomys merriami. NCBI lineage: Eukaryota > Metazoa > Chordata > Mammalia > Rodentia > Heteromyidae > Dipodomys > Dipodomys merriami. The sequence goes on from NW_027202937.1 coordinate 14,253,445, forward strand.
GTAGCTAGTATTACAAGTGTGAGCCATTAGAGCCTGGCTATGTGTAACAATTTAACTCACGTTTCTCTCTGTCTTCTCTATGTGTTAGTTAACATTAGATTTTATGATTGTAAAAGTGACTTTGGTTTCCGAATCTCAACTCCATTTTTTTTGGTTGTGGGGCTTGAACTCTGGGCTTGGGTGCTGTCCCTCAGCTCTTCAGCTCAAGGCTAGTGCTCTACCAGTTGAGCCGTAGGACCACTTTTGGTTTTCTGAGTGGTTTCTCAGAGATAAGAGTCTCATGGGCTTTCGTGCTTAGGCTGGCTTTGAACTGGGATCCTCAGATCTCAGCTTCCTCAGTAGCTAGGTTTACAGGCATGAGCCACCAGCCCCTGGCTTCCTAATCTCAACTCTACTATCTGGAAGAAAATGTAATAACGCTCAATTAAGGAAGCTCAGTGTCATACTCTTTTTCAGTAATTTTTGTTAGCATCACAAAATAGCACCTTTATCCATTTAGAGACTTTCTTTAGTGCTAACCATGTCCTCTTCATGATTCAGTGTTTGCTGTCAATTCTAATTTCTCTTCAAGGATTCATATTCCTTCCTTTTGGAATGAAAATGGGGACCTAGTTGGGGACCTCTTATTTGAACTTATTTCCTGTAGCATAGATGGAAAAAAACCTATCACAGGAAAACTCTGAAACTAAGATAAACACCATACTGCACATCTCCAATCACACCATAAACATCACAGAGTATGACATGATAACATTACTAACACCAATTTTGTTTGGGTATAATGCAATCCAAACACACAAATAGATACAGAGCCAGAAAAAAACATGTAGATGAGGCATTCTTAGTGAAGAGTGTTGTGCATTTGAGTGCTGGTGTGTGAGGAAGATACATGTCAGCAGCTGGACTCAATCCCGACATTTTCCCAAACAAAAGACCTCAAGTATAAAAATGGCAGAAAATTTAGCAAAATAAGTATTAAAGAAGTAATAAAAAGTATTTTTACTATTTAATACTAGAGTCTAAGGCTGTGTCAATCAGTGCCAATATTTTCTATTATGGATATGTGAAATGAGTGAAACAAGTTATGTATTCTTAAACATCAGTGACTTTTGAGGGCTCACGCCTGTAATATTAGGTAGTCAGTAGTCTGAGTTCTCAGGGTGGTAGTTTAAAGCCAACCTGGGCATGAATGTCTGTGAGACTCTTATCTCCAACTAAACATCAAAAAGCTGAAAGTGGAGCAAGGGCTCAAGTAGTACAGCACTAGACATGAGCACAAAAGCTCAAGACAGCACCCAGGTACTTGAGTTCAAGGCCTAGGGATGGCAACCCTACCCCCAAAATGGTTGACATAATATAATGATAACTATGCATTCTATACAAGTATTTTTTCATTCCAAAAGAGATTTAAAAAAACAAACCTGTGAGAAGGTATGAGAGGGGGAAACTGGTAGAAAGTAAAGGAAGGGGAGACGTTGTTCAGAAAAAAGAAATGTACTCATCACCTCACTTATGAAATGCTAGCCCCTCTGTAAACACATTAATAGTAACAATAAAATTATTTTTGAAAACACAAGTGCTTCACCACAATAATCAATCCCAGATGTTTTGTCGATTACTAAAGACAGACTGCTCATTGAGCAGTGTAAGAGCACTAATCGTGAAATTTTTAGACAAATTTCTATTTGTTTCATTTTCATTTATTTGTTTAATATGCATTGAATTCACAAATTCTGGAAACCTATGATGAACTTCTCTTGATTATAACCCCACTGACGTAATTTCTTTCAAAAGAAGGCCAGATTCTATTTCAGTAACACAACCAAACAGAAAAAACAGAAAACATGAAATCTATGTGAGCAATAAATCAATGATATGGAACTTTCATAAATGGGTATTCTATGCTAACACTGAGCCAGATTTTCATCTCTTGAAATCAGTATAAAGGGACTGAGAATTACATAACCAACTTTCAGAAATTCTTGAATATTTTTCATCATGGAATTATTCTTTATGAAGCAATTTAAAAGTAGAGAAAAAGCACATTCTGTCCAGTAAAAGAAAAGAAAACAAAGCATGAGAAGGAGAACACTGTGAGCAGCTTTTATCTCAGGAGAAGTTTTGTGGAGAAAGTTGGAGTTCTGCAGGTAGAGAACACGCTGGTGATGCTTGTGGAGAAGAAATACCATGTAGCCACTGGCCACACCCAAGATACCCTGAAACACAGCATCCCTCAAGATCATGAAGATAAGAAAAACCCATTTAATTATCAAGTTGTCAGGTACAAAATAGCAATAGGTGTCACTTACACTAGGTTGTGATATGTTCATACTGCTGATATTTTTTATGTGGAATAGTAAGTTCATGCTTATCAAGGAATTGAGAATCCAAAAGAACAGCAATGGGAGAAGGATGTGCCATGCAGATCGAAGCTTTAGCTTTCTCCACACAGAGTCTCTGGGGCTGATGGTGATGGCCTGGACCAGGGTGAGGAGACTGCTGGTGCAGATGGAAAGTCCTCGAGTCACTCTCTCTAGGTAAGCAGACATCACACAACCTATATCCTCTAAGAAGTTCTCCATGCCAAAGGCTGCTACTGTGGTTGGTATCACTTTTGAAAGAAGCATTATGATGTTAGTAAAAGCCAAGTGGATGAATACAATGTGTACAGATTTCTTCTTGGGACCTTTAAACATGTTCATATAATTGAAAAGAATAAAGGTGTTACCTACTATGCCAAGCCCAGATGTGGAAAGGAAGATGCTTGCCTTGAAAAAACTCAAAGACATAGAGTACTTTATAGGCACAGAATCTTGGATCCAGGCAACACCATATTTAAGAAACTGTTAGCAATGACAATGGCATCTGCAAAAAAATCAAATATTTTGCAGTGTAAAACACAGTCATGTTCTATGAAGTGGTTTATCTTTTGTCCAAAGGATTCTATTTTGTTCTACATGACACTGTGTAGAAATGTTTCACTATAGTCTGACATGCCTTCTTGAAAAATATGTTTACAAATCTAAACTTTTCTATGTATGATTGAGTTTATAATAGCAAAAACCTATCTACTTCATTAAAGCCTGCACATTTAACATATCCAAATCAGAGTGACAGATGGAACTTCCAAGTCCTTTAACTAGACCTTAACTCTTTGATTTTAAAAAAAACTTTCTACCTAGCGTATTCCCCTCAAACATTTCTAGACACCTTGCTTCATGACACTCCCCCAAAGTTCTGAAATCCGATTGTTACAACATTTCAATGCCTTTCAATAACTTCCACAGTAGCTCTTGTTTTGTTAAATATGCCTGGCCTACTTACATTTTGCTTCAAAGTTTAAGTTTGATACCTATACCTTAACAGTTTTTGTGTTTCCTCAAATGATTTTATGGTTTTTACTGCTGACAAATATTCAGTGGATTTTTGGTCCTCAATATTAGTAAACTGTGTTACCTTTTCAGCTATGATACAGCACTTAAAGCTGAATCAGCCAATCGAGTTCTAGTCATCAAATGTCAGAGTGTTAGAACTCGTCTATACCAGGAAGGAGGGGTGCCCTAGAAGAACTCTGGATTAGTGCCTGAGGGTCATTAGGAGAATTTTAAATTCCCATTTTGTGCCCATTAGAACCGCTGAGAGAAGCCTGAATCATTTCTGCATTTGTTGATATTTATCAAGGTAGTTCAGGGGAAGAGGATTACCTAGGTATTGTGTACAGTTTTAAGACAAGAGCTGTTTTTTGTTTTTGTTTTTTTTTTAGCAATACCTAAGGTTAACTGTGTGTAGTTAAGTCCATTGGGGGCATTATTTGTTTGAAATGGTCATAGTCAAAAAGAGTGGCATTCAAATGGTGGCATTTTACAGTTGCTGTGTGACCTGGGAAGAAAGAATGATCTCAACTGACTTTGCAAGCTGCTTTATCTGTGTCACTTTGCTATAAAGTTGCAAATTCCCCATCAGACCAAGTTCACTTTTCTTTCTCAAGCCTGGATAAGATTTAATCTTTTACATCTAAGAGCTCTAATTTCATTTGCTACCTAGAGATGATGTAAAACAACTAATAGTTTTTACAAAATAAAATAAATGAAGTTATTTGCATTAATCCATGGAATGTTTGCATGTTTTGGAATGTGTTTCTGTCAGCCTTTCCTTTTCCTTTCCTTCGAAATACTACAGGGTTGCTTTATCTTAATTTGTCCTGAAGGTCTGTCACAGCATGGTCTTCATAAAGGTTTATATTCAGCTAGCTTTGTGATTGTAGTTATTGCCTTTCAATCCTTTCCGTAACATTTGGAGCAATTTTACCTATAAAAGTGACTCATGGGAATAACCCATCCTAAATATGAAGCATATAATGAAACATGCCAAAAGATTTAAAGGCAAAGAGCAACGATCAGTACCAAATCTTAAAATTTAAAAATTTAAAAATTATAATAATTAATTTTTGAGTGATTTTGGGGAGAGGGCCTCTAAGTGAGGGGCGCCTGGATAAGGAATAGTGACCACTTGCCTACATTGTCTTGGCAAATCCAATTAAAAAAAAGACAGCCTTTACAATAAGCGAAGTGGATTAAGCCCTGTCTAGAATGAGCATCCAGTAGTTGGGGCAAATTAATGCCCACACCTGGACATTTTCTTAAGTGAAAATAAGATGCTAACTACTACTAGAATAAAATTCATGTGAGTTACCTCTGGCCTGGTAATTAAGTCCCTGATTCAAGCAAAGAGGTTAACATTCAAGTTTGTGAGGGATATTTTTGTAGCACCTATTTTGTAGTAAAATAAGGAATTGTTAGATCTACTTACCATGTTGCTGTACTGAAGACAAACTCCAGCTTAGTCCTTCTGGCCAAGGGAGGCTTCCCAAGTCATATTTGTACCCTCAGTGTCTCTAGAGCTCTCAGAAACTAGCACTGACACTTCAGTTTTCACACTTGTCTCCCTGACAGGGAGGAGGACACTCTGTAGAGTTTCAGTCCCTGAAGTACAACTTTTGTTCTCCCTCCACAATTACTACATTGATTACCTCAGAAGTTGTAGCAGCTTAATTGTCATTTCTTTATTCTAGATACAAAAGTGAGAAAGTATAACGTTAGAGCAGTACAGGAGGGAAAAGTGAAGGAGGGGGTGACATTGTCCAAGAAAGAAATGTACTCATGACCTGACTTATGAAATGGTAACCCTTCTGTACAACACCTTAATAGTAATAATAAAATTGTATTTTTTAAAAAGGGGAAATTGAACTATAGAGTTTCTCACTTCTTCAGATTTGTCTTATTCCTCCTTAAGTTCCAACCTGTGAGAACTAGTTATTGAGATAGAGATTAGGCCACTTCCATTTGTTTCTCAAGTTCTCTGTGAGTATATGAAATTAATTCAGAATTGTTAGTACTTGGGACTCCATTTTCTGAGCAAGTGCCAATCATTTTTCTCGGTAGGATAAGAATCACCTAGTTCTATGTATACATGCACATAGGCACTTCAAGGTCTTAGCCTTATGTGGATTTTGATTCCTTATTTTTCAACAGTAAATAGGACTCAGCAAGTTAAGTGTGTTCATTTCTTCCCCCCTTCCAAAAAATCAACTCCAACACAGCATGTTAAATCACACTTCCATAATTTATCAATATCAACAATTGGTCCTATCTATTATTTAGTCTCTTGCAAAGAAGGACCTTTTTAGTTTCTGGTACAAAGTATTGTAATAAATGTGGACATAAAGGTGGGATTCAAGGTGAGAAAATAGCATTATTTGTTCCAGTAGTGAGAGACAAGCTCATGGTTACTGATTATGGTCACTGAGATGATACACTATTATTTATGCATTGGTAGTCTTCTCAGTTTTGTGATGTACTTGGTACTTTTCTCTATTTGAAAATATATACATATATGTGGTTTTCTTTCTCCTTTTTTGCTTTTCTTTTGCCTGTTATGAGGCTTACACTGGTGGCCTGGGCACTGTCCCTAAGTTCTTTTGCTCTCAATTGCTTTGAGCCATGTCTCTACTTCTATTTTTTGAATGTTTAAATGTAAATAAGAGTCTCAGAGATTTTTTTTCTGTCTCAGCTGGCTTGGAACTAGGGATCTTCAGATCTCAGGTTCCTGAGTAGCTAGGATTACAGGCCTGAGCCCCAGTGCCCATATTGTGATTTCTTTTTCTTCTCTTTTAAAAGAAACAATGTTTAAATCAGATAGTGAAACGAATTCAAATTAAAGCTTGAAATCTCCAACATCCCTCAGCATTCTTTAGGTTTTCCCAATTTGGTTCAGCCCGTTTCCTCAGCCAGAATTACCTATATCTCCACCACCTCTAGTAACCTTGTTCTTTGTGATTCAAATTAGTCTGTTCACAGGCATTTATGGTTAAACTCATCAGAATTATGCACCACTCTTGCACATTTTATTCATTCTTATGATACAGCAAAATAGAGCTGAAAAATCTATGTCCCTTCTTTCCTGAGTACTTTTTCCCCTAAAGAAGAAAACTTTCTTCAAGTTTTAAGTGCTGGATCCTTTGGAAATCCATATGAAAACAAGTCAACCTTTCCCTTAGAAAGCCATCTTATGATACAGATAGATATATGTGGAAGCATCCTTGGATCTTAAGTGGGGAATAAAGTACCCCAGGAACAAGGAATATTCTCTGTGACATTTCATCCTGCAGTATAGAAGAATCAGTAACACTGAGTAGAAATTCGGTAATACCAGTATTACTGAATAGACATATTTATGAACAGACATATTGTCTCCCTTTCCAGACAATTACATTAGTTGTGAATTAGGGGTCCGGACCAGATTTTCTGTTTGACTGCACTGGCCCCAATGTGAGAGCCTCTGTCACCTAAATGTGTGTTTTAGAGTGCATCCTTGGACTACAGTGAGCACACAAGAACACTGACCTGGCTCATTGCTATTAGAGGCTATTAGTCCAGGTAGTTCCTTCTCAGCATGACCATACCTTTAACCCAGAAAGTTGCTTCCCTCACGGGGCATCACGAAGCAGGGAAAAGGAGAATGAGCATGCAACAATGTTTCTTTTCAATGGTCTCAACTATTTTATTAGTCATTAAAGCTAAAATCATTCTGCCCCATACTACTCCTAAAGAATGTCTTCTCCAGGTTTTTGGTCAGTAACATACAAAGTGGGAATCCCCACATCTCTCACAACTTTCCAACCCAATTTGTGAGGATCCTCTTAGTTAAGACACTATTGGGATTCTAAGTCTATATCCTCTCTGAAATAAGAAACTCAGAAGAGTAACATATTATGAGGAAACTTTCTTGTGTTCAAAATAATAGAGAAATCAAGATGCTTCAATATGTGGACATTGAACAAGAAATGTGCAGAAAGTAAACAAATATATGATTTTAAGCAATGCACACAGGGCGCAGGTGGCTCACAACTGTAATCCTAGCTACTCAAGAGGCTGAGATCTGAGCATCGTGGTTCAAAGCCAGCTGGGGCAGGAAAAGTCACGAAGGTCATGAAACTCTGATTTCCAATTGACCACCAGGAAACTGGAAGAGGTGCTGTGGCTCAAGTGGTTACCTTGAGCTGAGGAAAGTGCCTGGGCCCAGAGTTCAAGCCCATGAAAGAAAGAAAGCAAGAAGGCAAGAAAGGAAGGAAGGAAGGAAGGATACAGAAACTTCAGTAGTATTTCAAAATGTTTGGTGAAATGTTAGCTTTTAAATGCAATGATAGTGCACCCAGGTTTACTGTATTAACTGCAAGATGCTTTCTTTGTCTTGACTATATTCAGGAGACATTTATGTGTCCTAGTAACAACAATGAAAGTAAATAACTCCTTTTTCAATTTGAATCATCACATTTTTCACTATTGTGCTAATACTTGGTAATGAAGTAGAGTAGTCATAACTAGTTCTATTTATCTATACATCCATGTGTCATGTTATACACATTCATGAAAGTGAAGATTGCAACTCATTGTGGAGATGGGGGTGAAGGAATAGGAGAGAATGAGGGAACAGATGATACTGAATGAAAGGAAATGTATTTATTACCTGATGTATGTAAATGTAACACTTCTGTACATAAGCTGGATAATAACAAAAAATTTAAAACATTCCTACTTTTGGACAATAAATCACTGATTTAAATAAATAAATGTTATGGAAGCAGACTCTGAAAAATGTAGTACAGTTGACCAATACAAATTGTGCATTTATGTATGTATGTATATATGTATGTATGTATGTATGTATGTATGTATGTATGTATGTATGTATGTATGTATGTATGTCAATCATTCAGTGGTGGGGTGCTGGGCCTGGGCACAGTCCCTGAGCTCTCTCTATGCTCAATGTTAGCTCTTTACCACTATGAGCCAGGGCAGTACTTCCAGTTTTTGATTGGCTAATTAGAGAGAAGACTCTCATGGCAACTTTTCTGTTTTTGATTGGCTTCAAAGCACCAGCTTCAGATCTCAGCCTTTTGAGTAGCAAGGATTACAAATGTGAGCGTCCAGCACCCAGCTGCATTATGTAGTTTTTCTGTTTCTTCCTCACTGTCTCTTATTCCCTGTTTCTCTCTGCCCCCACCCTCCAGAAAGCATAGGAAATGTTTAAAAGTAACTGACAACTTTGTTACAAATTTGTTTTCTTTTCCAATAAAGTTGTATGAACAATCCCAAATTTCCAATGTCATAGTTTATTTTCCTATTTTAGAAATTTATTATTATATAATGCAGTATAAGTTTTATAAATGTTTGTCTATACACATGTGCATGCATGAAACCTTTTTTTTTTGGCCTGAGCAAATTTACTTTATTTATTTATTTTTAATACTTTTTTTTATTGTGAAAATACCATACAGAGGGGTTACAATCACATGAGCAAAGTAATGAGTACATTCAAGCATGGTTGCCTCCTCCTTTGTTTTCCCCCTACTATCACTTCCCTCCCATCTCCACTACATCCTCCCTCCCCCTCAAATTATACCAACATCAAATACAGTGAAAACAGGGGTTATACTGTCATTTGGAGTGAGAGTCTTCTTTTTTGTTGTTGCTAGTCATGGGGCTTGAACTCTGGGCCTGAGCGCTGTCCCTCAGCTCTTCAGCTCAAGGCTAGTGCTCTACCATATAAGCCACAGTGCCACTTCCGGTTTTCTGGTAGTTAATTGGAGATAAGAGTCTCACAGACTTTCCTACCCAGGCTGGATTTGAACTACGATCCTCAGATCTCAGCCTCCTGAGTAGCTAGGATTATAGGCATGAGCCACTGGTGCCCAGCACAAATCTATTTTTTAAAATTGTATGTGTATGTGTGATGTGTGTGTTTTAATTTGTGGTGTTGGGGATTGAACCCACACATTTCTGAGTGCTAGGCAAGCACTCTACCACTTGGCCAACCTCCACCCAATCTCCACCCAATCTGTTCTTTCCAATTCTTTCAGGCTGCAGCATTTCATGTGTGGACACGAATCAATTTATTGCCCTGTTTTTCCTAACTTATTTTGTCTCCTCTTGCTCTTAGTTGTTGGGACTGCAAGCCCCAGAAACTTGACTGACCTCTGAGGTTTCCTTTGGAAGGATAGCACAGCCCACTGTTCACCCCAGGCTGGAGGGCGGGATATGCTGGGTAGGCTGGGCTGAGTCAGGAGTTGAAATCCAGGTGAGCTGTTGAATGTGCTTCTGGGTGTGTCACAGTGTGTGACACGGAAACTCCAACCATCTCTGAACTTCACTTCTTCATCTCTTTTTTTTTTTAAATTTTATTTGTGAACATAGTGTACAGAGGGGTTACAATTACATGGGCAGGATAATGCGTACATTTCTTACCAAGCATTGCAGCCTCCTCCTTTGTTTACCCTTCACATCCCTTCCCAGCCTCCTCCCTCGCCCCCCCCCAGTACCAATCCCTCTCCACCCCCCCCCACCCCACACCCCCTCCCACGCACCGATGTTGTAAAGCTCGTTTTGGACATGACAACTTGTACTTCTCATTGTTGCAACAGGTCCACCTATATCCTTAAACGACTTGTTTTTCCCCATCTCCTCCACAAGTTATACTGATAGCAAATATAGTGAAAGCAGGGGTTATACTGTGGGGGAGGGACATACAAAGCAACAAAGAAATAATTTTATAAATGCGTTAGAAACACATGCATGAAAGAAAAAAACATTAAAATACTTATCTAAGGGTTCATTTTCCTAACATCACATTATCTGACCTTTTCCGCTTGACTCATGCATATATTAGATAGTGCAAAAAAGGGAAACCATGGAACCTATGTTTCTTTGGGCCTGGCTTACTTCGCTTAATATAATTTTTTCCAAGTCTTTCCATTTCCTAACAAATGGGGCAATGTCATTCTTTCTGATGGAGGCATAGAATTCCATTGTGTATAGATACCACATTTTCTTGATCCATTCATCTACTGACAGGCATCTGGGTTGGTTCCATATCTTAGCTATGGTGAATAATGCTGCAATAAGTATAGCTGTGCTGGTAAATTATATTAAGTGAAGTAAGCCAGGCCCAAAGAAACAGGTCCCATGGTTTCTCTTATTTGTAATAACTAGTATATGTCTGAGACAAGCAGAAACTGTCAGATAAGTAGTTAAGCGAAATGAACCCCAAGATAAACCTTTTGAGATCTCTATTACATCAGAAAAATAATGGGATTATTTTATAGTACATTTATGTATGCAAACACCATTTAATTGGATATACCTAAAGTTAAGGTTAATTATAAAGATGTTAATTTATTGGTTGATTGATTGCTTGTATCAGCCTTGAACTGACGTTTGTAAGTGGTTCCCAGTGACTTTTTTTTTTCTCAGAACTGGCACTTTACCACTTTACCACAGTCTTCCAGTCCAGCATTTTTGCTGGTTAGTTGGAAATAGTCTGACAGACATTTTTCCCTAGGGTTGGTTTCAATCTTAAAATCTTCGCAGTGTAAAGTGCTAGATATATAGGCATGAGACACCATTGCCCAGATCTGCTTTTAATTTTTGTAATTGCAAGATGAACAAAAATCAAGGAACATAAACAATGCTGGATAGAAAGGTTAGCTAATTTTGCTTACTCTCTTATTTTCACACATATTGTCCACCCACAAAATTTTTAACAGAGACATTTAGATTTCCAGACACCAGTGCTGGGCCTATTGCTGTTGCTTCCTCTAGAATGTTTCCAAAGTCAGAGCTCAGGAGATGATTTATGGAACAAATAGAATTTTGGCTTCCATTCATCAATTGCTTTCTACACCACCTAGTCTCAGAAAACACAGAGTAAGACCTCTCCCTCTTTGCTTATAGAAACCCTTTTTCTGCTTCAAAAATCTTATTTAAATGAGATGTGAAGCCAGCAGAAGTCTTTAAGAAAACAGTTGAAAAGGTTTTGTGCTCCTTCTAGATGACTCTGAGATGCAGTGGTCTTCCCAGAGCATGATGAGCTGAGATTCTTTCTGTGGATGCCTGAAGCAGTGGGAGTTTCCTGAACTTCCACTTTTTCTGGTCTCCATGGAAAATCAGAGAAATGTCCACGTTGGTTTTAGGAATCACAACACACTCCTGCCTTCGGGAGTGTTGGTCCTTTTGTGCCGTGAATCCAATCGACATTTGCATCTATGAAATGGTGAATACTCAGGATTGTGACTGGAGCAAAGACTTGGAGTTGTTCCTGTGCAGGCCATATCATGAGTGATTTGAAGTAGACGATGTGTTCTCCAAAGGTGTAGTCTCGTGGCCTGTGAAATTTATAGTAGAGATATCAGTGCCAGCGATGGCCCAGCTATACATTGGAGCACCATCTAGAGCATTGTTTTCAAAGCCAGGATAGCATCTTTTGTAAAAGAATACTTTTTTCCTGTGTGTATTCCTAGATTTTTCCTGACCATTATGGTCTTGGATGTGTTTCTAATTGGCATACAGTATTTCTCATGATCAATTTCTTTAATGCTTTTGAAACCAAACATCTTCTTATTTTCTGTACAGATCTAAGTGACACCTCTTAATTCTTCATTTTTCTTTTGTTCCTTAGAAAGTTGCTGGTACATACTTACAAGGTACTAAATAACTTCCTTAAGATTGTGAACACTAAAGTTTATTTGGTCTAACATTAATACAAGGTGATTGGTAAATCAAAAGTTGAGGTTTGAGGGAAAATACTCTATGTATTTGAAGGAACAGAAGTATTTTCTTCCTAAGAAAGAAATTACAGGATGAGAATAGGAAGAAAATAAGGATCTGTCTGGCCAAGATTCTAGAATCTCTGAATCAATCTTAGATTTTCAAGAATTAGACATCTTAAAAATAAAAGAAATCTACAAAAATAAAGCCTTATTTTCATGATTTCATAGTATGGTAGCATAAAGAAATTTGGATTGTATTACACCTCTAGCTCATTGAGGAATCAATGTAAAGTAATTTTTGTACTTCTCAGTGAACTTTCCAGTATTTAGCAACCTGTGCATTCCCCATGATCAAGATGTGCAGTCACATGTCATGATAGAACCTATATAAATTGTGGAAATGAAATATACCCAATTAAAAAAAAAGAAGACTGGTCAAGAGAATGAGAGTACTATGAGTGGCTCTGATTTCTGGGCTGGAATTGTGTGTGGACCTGGAGCTATGAAGGTAGAGGACTTGCTTGTGCTGTTTATACAGATGGAAATCCATGTACCTCCTGCTCCAGCCCATCAGACTCTGAACCAGCACATCCCGAAGAACCATAAGGAGGAGGAGAAGCCACCTAACCACATGCTTAGATCAATGCATATGACAATACCAACATGTATTTCAATTCTAGCTGTTCATGCTATTGAGGAACAAATAGGAGCTTATCAGAGAATTCAAGACCCAAAACAAGAGGATATAGGGAAGAACTTGCCATGCAGTCTGTGGTTAGAGCTTTCTCCACTGGGTGGTTCTGGGACTGATGGTAATGACCTGGACCATGGTGAGGAGACAGGTGGTGCAGATGGAAAGGCCTCGAGCTAGTTTTGCCATATAAATCAGAGTTTTGCAACCAACATCACCTAGGAAGTTTATGAAACAAAGATCTGTGGTTAATATACCTCTGGCCCCTATGCTACAAATAATAATCGCATTTGAAAAACAGTTGAATGTGGATAAGGTATATGGGTTTCTTTTTTTCAGGACCCATAATGATAGGATCTAAATGTTTCACAAGTGCAAGGAAGTTTCCTAAATTCCAGGACCAGTATGCATATAGAATATTATCCTATGAATGAAGTTACTCCAAATCATCTGCTTTCATGTACAGGATTAGGAAAAGCCTTTTGAGAAGCACAACCAAGTACAGATGACATATTTGAGGTCTATTGATTTTCCCTGTTCATATAGTAAAGTAATGGTTTATGAAGTATGTAAATGTACAAGGTCATTTCCTTGAAGATGCCTAATTTTCTTTCTTTCCTCATTTCCTCCCTCCCTTATGTCCTCATTTCCTTCATTTGTTCTCTTTTTGTTTACTTTTTATTTTCTTTCCCTCACATTTTTCCTCTTTTCCTTCCCTCCCTCCCTTGCTATTTCCTTTCCTTCCTTCCTTCCTTCCTTCCTTCCTTCCTTCCTTCCTTCCTTCCTTCCTTCCTTCCTTCCTTCCTTCCTTCCTTCCTGCCTTCCTGCCTTCCTTCTTGCCTTCCTTCCTCTCTCTTTCACTCTATCTGTCTGTCTGTCTCTCAGGTCCGGCTGTCTTTGATCTTTTTAGCTCAATCAAGGTTACCACTTTACCAATTGAAACACAGCTGCACTTCCACATTTTTTTATTTTTGGTGGTTTATTAGAGGTAAATGTCCCATGGACTTTTGTGCCTTGGCTGTTCTGGAACTGTGATCCTCTGATCTAAATCTCTTAAGTAGCTAGAATTACAGGAATGAGGTATCAGTGTCTAGCACTTTCTTCCTTTCTTGATCTTGGGACCTGGGAATTCATGATGACTACAATTTAGACACAGACTACATGCATCCACCTGTTTTTCCTTGTTTGTACTCCTCATGTCCAAATTTTCTATGATCATTTTCTTTTTCCACAAGAGGTAAGCAAAAGCAATAAATATACGCAGTCAATTTCGAATGTGTACACATTTCAATTCTCATACCCAATACATACAATCATTATGGTGGATTTTGTTCTTTTCTTTTCTTTTTTATTTTAATCAGGTGTGTTGCTCCTAGGTGTGTTCCTGAGCCTGTTTGTGTTCAAACTTAGTATTCTACCAATTGAGTAACAACACTAATTCAGGTTTTAGAGTAGTTAATTGGCGATAAGAGTGTCAGGGGGACTCTTTTACCTGGGCTGGCTTTGTGTGTGCCTACTATGATCCTCAGATCTCAACCTCTACAGTAGCTAGGATTACAGGCATGAGCCACCAGCACCTGTCATTAGTAGTTTTGTTGTACTTTTCCTTCCCTAGGATCATTTGTATGATCCTGTATACATTCATCCTTCAAGTAAGCAAAGAATCCATACCCTGTAAAACAAACTACTCTAAAATCTCCTGCTGTGATTGTAAAACCTTTTTAAGAAGTGGTATCTTTGTCTTTTCTATGCATTCTGTATTATATTAAAAAATGAAGATCACAAATTTATGTTGCTTTTATTCTTACAAATTATAAAAGCTTCCCTTGTCAACCGGAATTTAGTCTCCAACAACTTTTTTGTTTATCAATTTTATTTGTGCAATACTTACAAGATCATTCCCCATCTTCTATAACAGTTATCACATAGACATTTTGAAAAAGAATAATCATATGTCTCCATGGTGAACTTTTTCCCAACCAGTAACCTTCCTAGCACAATGCTGGCTATGGGTCAGCAATCAGCTTGGAATTTTGTCCCTTAGTATTACCTGACCCCACAGGGCTTTGTTTCCAGGCTGATGGATGTCTGCCAGCTGCCATTATCCTCCCCTGCATAGTGAGAACTCCTTGGAGGTGTTGCTTTTGAGTTTATTTATATATATATATATCTAATATATATATCTAATATATATCTAATATATATATATAATCTCCTGTTATTAAGTCCTTGAAAGACAGCTTACAAATAAATTATAAACTGAGGCAAATGATGCAAAATTTGACAATAAACTCAGCTCAGCAACGTATCAGCTAAACAGTTTGTGAAGGTATTTGGGTTCCCTTATGTTTCATTATGGATGTTACAAACTGAGTGGCCTGGAGAAGTCAATGCACTTTGATTTCAGTTTCAGTGTCTCCTCACAGGTAGAGATGAGGTGAACATACAGGTTTCTACAGATACAGGGAATGACAGGGACTATCTTTAAGACACTCATAAATCAGAGTTAATTTTTACTTGCAATATCTCTGGTATTGCTATGGCTAATATTTTGCTTTAGAAAAATATACCCGTTGGTTCTCTGACATATCAATAATAGACTTTGGAATAAAGAAAGAGTATTTTCTTGTCTTGATGAATGTCACAAGTGGGCTGGAAAAGCCATAAACTTATATCTACTCTAAAAATTGTTTAGGAGAGACATTGATGTGTGTATTTCATTAATATTTTAAAAGGTTCTTATCTCCTTCTAACTCAAGGGTGTCTTTTCTTTTTTTTTTTTTTCTTGTGGCCATTGTGGGGCTTGACCTCTGGGCCCGGGTGCTGTCTCTCAGCTCTTCATTCAAGGCTAGCACTCTATCACTTGAGCCACAGTACCACTAGGTTTTCTGAGTGGTTTATTGGAGATGAGACTCTCAAGTTCTTTCCTGCTTGGGATGGCTTTGAACTGCAATCCTCAGATTTCAGCCTCCTGAGTTAGCCTTATAGGCCTGAGCCAGTGGCACCTGGCTCAAGGACTTCCTATAGAGAGAAAAACAGAGGTTACTGGAATTAATAGGTCTTCTGCTACCTGGGTTCTGTTTGATATTTTCCTATTCTACAAATGGTCAAATGTCTCAGACCTTTCTCTCTCACCACCTGCATCTGACCAGCTCTGCTTCCACAGCTTCCTTTGTAACACCAAAGGCAGCCACAAACTACAGTGCTGAATCACTTACCTACATAGTCTCTGCAGCGGCATCATGGTGGATATTGTGATTAAGCAGTAAGAGTCTGGATGTATTTATTCTTCATGAGTCCAGTGCTCATAAACAACTCCATTGTTCTCAAGATGTCACTGTGTTGAGTTTTATCTTCACCAGGGGAAAAGTGCACCTTCTGCACCTCTCCATCCCTGGGGCACAATTCTGCTGTCTTCTTACTACTCTGTAATTTGTTGAGGTGAGAAACTTGCTGAGCGAATTATAGTGAATGTGCATTAATAAGGAGTCATGGCAATGATGAAGAGTTCCCTAAATGGTCCAAGTTTCTTCAACTTGATTTTACTCTTATCCCATATCCTCCCTTCATCATCAAAGCCAGGAAGTAATGTTAAAGAAACTTCTGAGAATCCACAGAGATCACTTTCTGAATATTTTCTGAGTATACCTTCATTGATAGAAAAGATTATCCATGGTACAATCTAGATCTCCTCTTGTACATATTGTCCAGGACATGGCAGTTGGGGACTTATGGAGAGCTGGGATGGTGTGTGTCCTGCTTTCACTTCTGGCTGTTTGCTTGGGTCCCTTCATGTGTCTTACTGAAGTATTCACTTCTGTTTTATGCTACTTCTTAGAGGCATTTTTCTTGAAATGTTCAGTGTAAAACCAGGATTGTCTGTTTTTTGTTGGTTGGTCTTCGGGCTTGAACTCAGGACTTGGACACAGTCCCTGGCTTCTTTAGCTCAAGGCTAGCACTGTACCACTTTGAGGCACAGCTCTAAATCAGGTTTTCTGGTGGTTATTTGGAGATAGAAGTGTTACACTTTCCTTCCAGAGTAGTCTTTGAACTGGGATCCTCAGCCCTCAGCATCCTGAGTAGGTAGGATTACACGTGTAAGCCACTAGCCCCAGCATGATTGTCTTTTTAGATGCTCAACTTCTGTGGTCATTGCCCAGGAGAACTGCCAGGATGTGTGTAGGCTTCCCTATGAGATTCACACCTCAGTTCTGTATCCCTAATACCATTTTCAGAAATGGTCTCTTTCTCATTGGACACCACAGAAGATCCAAGGAGAGGGAGGCAGGTAATTGTATATTCACCACAGGCAGATATGCATATTTACCTTAAATAACACTTTCCTGAGCTCCTCCCATTGCCTAACACTTCCTGAAGTAAAGGAGTGCAGTGAAGTGAGTGGAATAAGAGACCTAACATTCAGAAAACACTTGCTTTTTTTAAACTCATAAAACAGTTGTATATAGGGAGTGAAGAGGAGAGAAGAGAGAAGGTTTATACTCTTACCTGAGGAACTGATAGCAGAGTCTATGGGTTGTCCAAACTACCTGCCTTTCTGTGACAACTACTTCATGAGGATAGAGTACTTGGGCATCTTAGAATATCTCTTTGATTCATACTACCTAGTGAGTTGGAATCTGTGAACACCACGGGATGATCTTCTCCTAAAGGAACAGGAACACTTGTAGGACTTGGCCACCAAAGAGATGGTGGGTGTGGCTATGGCAATGGATCATGATCAGAATACTTTCAATCACAGAGATCTTGGCAGTGATTAGTTGATTTTGTTTTGTGGTATCTGTATGTACACTGTAGGAGGAAGGAGCTCTCAATGATCTACACAATGAGAAAAACACACAGAGCAACTAAACAGAAATCTGGCTTGAGTCCCTAAATATATCATAATCAGTTTTCAGATTTGAATCCATATCATAACTCCTTCCAAGGAGATGAAGCCAGAGCCCCATCACAGTGATTTCACTCCAAAGGTGTGCTGCCAATGTACCACCCAGGCCTGAACAAAAACAACCACAGTCATTCACTAGTGTGCTGTGGAACAGGAGATCTACTTAGATTTCTTAGAAATGGATGAATATCAACTTTGAATAGAAACTATGTTCTGGAGATTCAAAGTATTTGTACGAACCATAAGATTATGGCTTTAATAAAGCAATTTAGTTACCAGAGTTTTGTCTCAGATTCATGTTTTCTTAAAATAAATATCTGTGGATATTTGTTCTTTTGAGTTAAATCTTTTATTTCTCTGAAAAGCATTTCAAATTTTTCAGTTGTTTAACTTTTAGAACCTTGTTTTAAGTGATGAGTATGTGTATGGATTAAAATGTTTTAATTGATATTATAAAGGTGCTATACAGAGGGCTTACAGTTGCATAAGTCAGGTAAATAGTATATTTCTTAAAAATATTTTCAGTGTTGATGTTTTGAGGTTTGCCTTTTTTGGGTTTTCTGAACCACTTGAACTTGAAAATTCATTTTGCCATTTGAAGTTTTCAGGCAATTTTTACCCCCCAATCTTCCATAAGTTTTCACAGGCAAAAATCAATTCAGAGTTCATGTCTAGTATACTTGAAAAGAGTACTTGTGGATGTATGAGAAGGGAAACAGAAGTGATGTGACTTCTGTCCATGTGGCAAGCTATGCAATTGTATGAGTCTGTGTTTTTTTTAATTTAATTTAATTTTATTTTTTGTGAACATACTGTACAGAGGGATTACAATTACATGGGCAGGATAATGCGTACATTTCTTATCAAGCATTGCAGCCTCCTCCTTTGTTTACACTTCACATCCCTTCCTAGCCCCCCCCACCCCAGGTTCAACCCTCCCCCCCAGCCCCCAGCACCAATGTTGTAAAGCTCGTTTTCAACATGACAACTTGTACTTCTCATTGTTGCAACAGGTCCACCTGTATGCTTAAACGACTTGTTTTTCCCCATCTCCTCCACAAGTTATACTGACATCAAATATAGTGAAAGCAGGGATTATACTGTGGTGGAGGGACATACAAAGCAACAAAGAGATAATCTTATAAATGCCTTATAAACAAATGCATGAAAGAAAAAAACATTAAAATACATATCTTAGGGTTCATTTTCCTAACATCACATTATCTAAACTTTTCCGCTTGATTCATACATATACTAGATATTGCAAATAAGGGAAACCATGGGACCTATGTTTCTTTGGGCCTGGTTTACTTCACTTAATATAATTTTTTCCAAGATTTTCCATTTCCTAACAAATGGGGCAATGTCATTCTTTCTGATGGAAGCATAGAATTCCATTGTGTATATATACAACATTTTCTCGTTTATTGCAGCATTATTTACCATAGCTAAGATATGGAACCAAACCAGATGCCACTCAGTAGATGACTGGATCAAGAAAATGAGTCTGTGTTTTATTGCTATCTTCAACCATTTAGATGTATAAAAAATTTAGGAGTATTTTAATTTTTTATTAATTTTCTGCTGATGATTTAGATGCATTTTAACTATTGTCAACTCAGTTCTGAAATATCAAAGTGGAGCTGAAAATAGCATGGTTTTAGGAAAGTAAGATTAGAGGCTAGCAATTTATAACATCAGGCAGGAATTATAGCTTCTTTGTGTATACCACACCCACCTTCATCTTTTTTTCCTTGAGATGGAGTCTCTCTATTCAGGCTAAGCTGAGCTTGACATTTCAACCCCTAACCTGAGATCCCCACAGCTGTGTTGACAGCTGTAAAGCACCCGACTCAGCCTTCTTGTTCTTAATATTCAGTAATATATTCTTCATGAAACAAACGTCATATGCTAGCAGTTCATTTCCAGATTGCGACATACTTTGTTTGAATTTAATACTAATAATTGATTCAGAATAGTTTTGCTTTGTTTTGTTCTTTATGCTGAATGCAAAGGAAACACTTTTCCAAAAAGCAGTGAAAGAAAGATAAATTATAGTTTGCCTTCAAGCAAGTCTCAGCTATATGCAAAAGAAAGATTCTCTACTTGAAGTAATGTAGGCAATTTAACAATTGTGTATGAATAGTACTACTAACTCAAAAAGGAACAGACACTTACTACTGTTACATAGGGCAATGTAATCCTGTATGTTCATATGGACAATAATGATAACTAATAGAACATTTTTTTTTGCCAATGTGGGACTTAAACTCTTGGATGCTGTTCCTAAACTTTTTCTGTTCAAGGGTAGCATTCTACACTTGAGCCATATCTCTACCTTTAGCACTTCATTGGTTAATTAGAAAGAGAAATCGCATAGGATTTCCTTGTCTAGGTTGGTTATGAAAACATGATCCTCAGATCTCAGCCTCCTGAAAAGCTAGGCTTACAAGTGTCAGCAACACCTCGCTTGGTCGATGCATTCTAAAAGCATAAACTTGTAAGCCTGTCTCTACCCAATTGATCCAAGCTATCGTGTTCTGTGCTTATAATAAATGGCAGCAATATTTTAAATATCTTTATCAAGTATTTTACTGAAGAAAGTATGTATGCTATGCATATACCTGTATTGAATGGTTCCGTTTTAAGAAATTAATTGCAACCCTTGTTTAAATTAATGTAGAGTCATATTAATTTATACCTATTTGTCGATAAAGACAATGATAGCATGATGGAACATGCCAGGGCCCTAATGAGTGGTGTCTAGGAAAAACTCAATGCGTTTCCCCCCCCCCCAATATGACTCATTTATCAATTTAAAAAGAGATTATTTCATATTGTTAACTACAATGAAAAACATAGAAAGGAGTCAACTGGAATTTCAGCTGCTGTGTCCAATTTCTCTCACAATGTACAGTTTCTCTTATGTTTGTCCAGAGATTCTTCATTCATATCACATAAAACAAATATGTTTCCCTGAATTTTAGTCTCATTAATGACTTTGCTTTTATGAGAAGGTATCGAACTTATTCTTTTATCATCTGCATACAATCAATCCTATTCTATGGATGAATATTTATGGCTATTTTTAAGTAAAAATTTACATCTGCTACCCTTTACATAGTGTCATTGAAATAATGAATCACACAATATACAATTTTTAGATTGTAATTCTCAAATATTAAGTATACATGTATGATCAAGTGTTAGAAATGATGTTCTTGGCATATAGAATATACTAGTAATGTTGAAAAACATACCAAGTTGATTTCCTGCTTCTTAATACAGGCACTGTGCTACTAAAAAGCTAGGCTCATCAAAACAAGTACTAGACTCAGTCCTTGAGGCTATCAAAATAGGGAATGAGATTCTGTGTCAGTCTTGTAGTCCAAAATTTCAGTGCTAGTTCAATATTCCAGGTTTCCATTATTGACATTGGGGAATCAAATTTTACATGTTTAAGCTACTTTGAAATTACTTTGTTTTACAAACAACAAAACAAGACTAAGGCTTATTTCTATCATTGACAAATCACTGCAACTGATACTTTCAATGTCTTTCTTTTTGAAAGAAAATTGCAAAAGGTCAGACCTCCATCTCTCTGAATCAGCACAAAGGGACTGAGACATGCATACCCAATGGTCAAAATGCCATGAATATTTAACATTGCAGGATTAGTTTCTAAGACAGAATTTAAAAATAGATAGAGAACACAGTCTGTCCAATAGAAGAAAAGGAAACAGAGCATCAGAAGGAGAACACTGTGGGCAGCTCTCATTTCAGGAAGAGTTTTGTGGAGGTGAGAGCTCTGAAGGTAGAGAACACGCTGGTGATGCTTGTGGAGAAGAAATAGCATGTAGCCACCGGCCCCACCCATGACACCCTGAAACATGGCACTGTGCATGGCCATTAGAATAAGGACTAGCCATTTGGCTTTCTGACTTTCTGGTTGAAAATAACAATAATTGTCAGTTTTAGCAGCTTCTGATGTGTTTTCTCTGATGTTTGCGATGTGTCGAAATAAGTTGATGCGTTGCAAGGAAGTGAGGATCCAAAAGAAGAGAAACAGGGGAAGAATTTTTCTTGGAGTCTTTGGCTTAAATCTCCAGCAGAGAGAGCTTCTGGGACTGATGGTGATGGCCTGGACCACAGTAAGGAGAGTCGTGGTACAGATGGAAAATTCCCGGGCCACCCTCTGTAGAAAAACAACTACCTTACAGCCTATATCATCCAGCAAGTATCTCAAACCAAAAGCTGCTATTGCCATTGGTAATCCTTTGGAAAGAAGTATTATGGTATTTGCAAAAGCCAAATGGATGAGAATAAGGTGTGTGGACTTCTTCTGAGCTCCTCTCCAAAATCTATATATATAATTCACAAAAACAATGATGTTTCCTACAATGCCAATTGCAGTTAGAAAGAGGAAGAGGGTTCCCTTGACAACATTCAAAATCATTTGTGTATGATGAGAAGATGTTGGATCCAGCAATCACTTCTCTGGAGAGAATTCATCAGTAATGATGATATAAATGTGGGAAAGTATTTCATAACTTAGAACACTTTAGAGTTTAAGAGACAATCATGATATATGTAATTATTCTCACACTGTTGGTACCAAAATGGTTTTTCTGTACAAAATGATTGTTTTCCCTTTCAAACTCTTTGTGAGTTATTTTTATTATTTTCAAATCCCTTTTGGACTGCCAAAATCAAACATCCAAATTTAGAGTTTAGAATTCTTTTGAATACTGTCAGGATCAGAACTTGATCCTGAACACAGGCACAAAATTGATTCAGTAGTTCTAAAGTCATATTTCTAGGAAGTGCCCTCCTTCATATTTCTGGCCTCAAAGACCTGCATCAAAGATTAAGAAGAATGGAAATCCGTAGGCTCTCAGACCATCTAAACAACACCCTGTTTTAATCAAAGAAAAATTAGTGTTCCTAATGAAAATTTGCATAACATCATAATTCAAAGAATTATCAGGATTACTCACCTAGTAGCTGTGGTGCAGTGGAAGCCTTGGTCAGTTCTCTGCCAAGCTGAGGCCTCCCAGATCCTATTTGTATCACACTGATGTGTGAAGCTCTTGGCTTTCATAAACTCCCAGGCTTTAATTTTCTCAGTTGTGTCCATGTCAGAGAGAAGCAAACTCTGTAGAATTTCAATCCCTGTAGTACAACTTTTCTTCTCCCTGGACAATTAGTACTTATCATTGTCTCAGAAGTTATCTTTGGCTGCATTGAGACTTAATTATTTTAATAGGAGGCAGTAAAGTGGAAAACTGAACAGCAACTCAAGTGTCCAGAGCTTGTGTCAAGTGTCTTCAAACTTGCAAGCTTGGAGCAGAATGGGACTAGTTCCCAAGACAGAATAAGTCACTCTCTTTTCTATCTCAAGTCCTTCTTTCAACAGAATATAATAAAGTTGGTCACTATTGGGGACTCCATATTTGAGCAAGTCCTTACCAGTTCCTTGACAGGACAAAGGGTCTTGAGCCATGCCTCCAATGCAACATTTTTCTGGAAAATTGGAGATAGGGTCCACAGAATTTTCTGTTGGCATACAACTGAGGCCCTCCAGATTCAAGTCTCCTAATTAGGGCAGAGTTGTGAGGCACTGGTGCACACTTTCTAAAATTTTTATTTGTGCCAAGTAGGGGGGAAGTGTTTCTATTTTGATCTTTCCATTTGTGCATAAAATGTGTTCCAATCAAACTAACCTGTTCTGTTTTTCTTCACCTGTTCAATTGATAAAGAATTAATAGCTGGAAACTTGCCTTGAGCTGTACAGCTGAGGAACAGCACCTAGGCCCAGAGTTCAAGCCTCACAACCCCCCCAAAAAATAGTAACTGGGCACTGGTCGCTCATGCTTGTAATCCTAGCACTAAGGAGGCTGAGATCTGAGGATAACATTTCAAAGCCAACCCAGGCAGCAAAGAGATTCTTTTCTTCATTAAACCAGAAAATTGGAGGTGGTGCTGTGGCTCAAGTGATAGAGTGCTAGCCTTGAGGTGAAGAACTCAAGGACAGTGCCCATACTCTGAGTTCAAGCCCCATGTCCGAAGAAAAAAAATCAAAATAAACAAAGAGCCAAAAATTAAAAAATTAAACAGAATGTATGCATTATCCTGCCCATGTAATTGTACCCCCTCTGTACAGTATGTTCTCAAATAAAATAAAATAAAATAAAATAAAATAAAAAATTAAACAGGAAAAAGTATTAAAAGTTAAATAGCAAAAAATTAATGCAACAACAATTAATGCAATTAAAAATAGGCAAATAACTTGAACAGACAACTCTAAGAAGTACATGTCATTAATAGATAAATGAAGAAATGTTCAACATCCATATCTATAAAGGAAATGAAAATAAAAACTACACTAAGATTCATTCCGTCTCACCAGACGTAATGATTATCATCAAAAACAAACAGCAATAAATACTATCAGATTGAAGGGAAAAAGTATCTATTGACACCATGGTAGAATGTAAACTAGGGCAACTATTATGGAAATATGTTTTCCTTTGCTCATAAAATAACAACAAATGGGACTCAAAGATTCAATGAGATCATCATTGTCTTTTCAAAAAACCAATTCTGAAAGTAAACTTCTGTTATTCATCTACACTGAAGAATAATGCTTCTATTATTTATTCTACTGCCCTGAAGGAACACTGAGAATAAATATACACACAGGACTGGAATTGTATGTAAAGGCAGCTTTTTTCCCCAACAAAGTTGGAGCAACCCTGGCTGGGCTGGGAGGCAAATTCATGGTCATTGGTTCCCATTTTGTGTATCTTGAACACTAAAGAGACAAAAAATACTGTGCCTAAACCAATAGAACATCTCTTAATAGCATGTATATTTTCCATTATCTGATGTTGAGTAGGGAAATCCAGACACAGGTATTGAGCAAGTTTTACATGCTATTTATTAAAATATACAGAAATTGAAAAGTAGATATAATTAACTTTACCTGGGACAATGGGTAGCATTTCTTTATTTTTACAGTATTTTTAATGAAAATTATAAATTCTTTCCCCTCATGTTTATGTCTATGCTATGTATATGCACATTAGGTGTGTGCATGTGTGTGTATGTATAAAAGTTATTGAATTCTGTTGGTTTAACAAGACAGGGATGTTTTTCCCAAGGTCCTGAAACTCTCTTTAGAGCTGTTATCCTCATGGAAGACTTTGCCAAATTGTTCAGTATTTGCATAAAGGAAATAGCTTAACTTCACTGAGTACTTCATTTCTAGTTGTCAAATCAACCCTTGTCAAAAGATGTGAAGAGTGTATATTTTTTTTGTCGGTTGTGGGGCCTGAATTCTGACCCTGAGGTCTGTCCCTCAGCTCTTCATCTCAAGGGTAGTGCTCTACCACTTGAGCCACAGAGCCACCACTTGAGCCACAAAGCCACTTCTGGCTCTTTTGGCGTATGTGGTGCTGAGGAATCAAACACAGGGCCTCATGCATGCAATGCAAGCAGGCTACCACTGAGCTGCCTTCTGTGCCCCGATTTTAGTTTTTTGAGGAATCTCCATAATGATTTCTTTAGTTATTATACTAATTCACATTCCCACCAACAAACTATGCAGAATCTTTTTTCCTGCATGCTCATCAGCATTTATTGTTAGTTTTCATGGCAATAGTAATTCATACTATGGTGAAATAGAATCTCTGTATATTTATGACATGCATTTCTTTTACAACTCAAGATGTTGAACATTTTTCATGTGTATAGTTGCCATTTGTTGTTTTTAATGCTGTCCATTCATTTGCCTAAAAGTTAATTAGATTATTTGATTTTTAACATTTAGATTTTTGGACTCATATATACTAGATATCTAGCAGCCTGGAGATTAGCAAAAGAAGACATTAACCGATACTTGAAATTATCTATTACATCTGTTTGTTTGTTTTTTTTATTTGCTGTGATTCAATTAGGAAATTCTTGTGCTTATTTTTTGTGCCTGTAGAATCCCGTTCATGAAGTCATTGGTTTTCCTATATCTTCTAAGCTTTTGCTGTTGTATTTTCAAAGTTTTAAATGTCTCACAAAGGGCATTGATTTATTCATTCATTCATTCATTTATTTATTTATTTATTTATTTATTTATTTATTTATTTTTCGTCTGTTGTGAAGCTTGAACTCTGGGGATGGGCACTGTTCCTGCGCTCTTCAGCTCAATTAGAGCGCTCTACCGCTTAAGCCACAGTGTCCCTTCCAGTTTTCTAGTACTATATTAACCATAAGAGTCCCATGGACTTTCCTGCCCAGTCTTGCTTTGATCCGTGATCCTCAGATCTCAGTGTCCTGAGTTGCTAGGACTAAAATGTAAGCTACCGGCGCCCGACTGGGCTTTTATTTTTATTTTCTTCTTTAATTGTTATTATTTTTTTATCGTGAAAATACCTTACAGCAAGGTTACAATTTCATGAGCAAGGTGATGAATACATTTCTTATCAAGCATTGTTGCCTCCTCCTCCTTTGTTTCCCCTTCCCATCCCTTCCCATCGTCCCCCCCCCCCTCCAAAGCCCTCTCATCCCCACCGCGAGGGCTAAAGTTGTAAAGTTCGTTTTCGACATGAGGCCTTGTACATCTCATTGTTGCAATGGGTCCACCTGTATCCCTATTTAAACAATTTGTTTTTTCCCTTCCCCTTCACAAATTATACCAACATCAAATACAGTGAAAGAGGAGTTATACCGTGGGGGGAGGGACATACAAAGCAACAAAGAAATAATCTTATTAGTATGTAAGAAGCAATCACAAGAAAGAAAAACCATTTGAATCCTTATCTTGGGGTTCATTTCGCTTAACAACTTATCTGACCGTTTCTGCTTGTATCAGACATATACTCGTTATTGCAAATAAGGGAAACCATGGGACCTGTTTCTTTGGGCCTGGCTTACTTCACTTAATATAATTTACCAGCACAGCTATGTTTATTGCAGCATTATTCACCATTTATTCTATGCCTCCATCAGAAAGAATGACATTGCCCCATTTGTTAGGAAATGGAAAGACTTGGGCTTTTATTTTTAAATAGCCTTTGTACAAGGTGAAAGACAGCGGTCTAATTTCAAACTCACACCTGTGGATAACCAGTTGTCCTGGAACAAATTGTTAAAAAGACTGTCTTCTCCAACATAGGTTTTAGGGTCTTTTGTCAAAAACCAGGCAACTCTAGGTCTATGGGTACATTTCTCAACATTCTATGCTATTATTTTCTGTTTCTCTTTCACTCCGGTACTGTTGAATTCCATTTTGTTCCCATCTCATTGTTTGTCTGCATGTCTGTTTGTGCCATTACCAAGCTTTTCTTCTAATTCAGTCTGAGTAGTCCATTTCTAAGTCAGCATTTCTGTTGGTCCCCAGGTTTGTTCTATTTGAGTTCTGTTGTGAATGCCACATGAATTTTAAGACTGAGTTTTCTATTCTATGAAAATGACACTGATGTTTGGATGTGGATTGCAGTAAATGTAGATTAGTTTGAGTAATATAGCCATTCCCTCCACATGACTTCTGCCAATCCATGAGCATGGAAAGTCTACATCTTCTCTTGTCTTCTTCAAGTTCTTCCCACATGGTTGTGTAGTTAAAATTATATGAGACTTTCACCCCATCAATTTATTCCCAGGTATTTGATTGTGCCATTGTGAGTGATATTCTTTTCCTTCCCTTTCTTAGCATGATTATTGATGATATTGAATAACTACAGAGAGAATAGATATATTTGTCTCACTCTTGACAGTTTTCTACACTTAGTCAAATATTAGCTAAGGGTATATTATATGAAATCATTATGTCACTGTACATCTTTTCCATTTCTTTTTTTTCATAGATTTTATCATGTAAAGACAGTAAATTTCATTGGAGGCTCTTTTCCGTATTTATTGAGATGATTATGTGTTTTATCCATTATTCTGTTTATGTGGTACATTATGTTTATGATTCCATATATTTGAAAAATCTTTCCTTCACTAGAATGAAACCAGTTTTATCACACTGTATGGTTTACAAAATTCATATTTGAGCTACCGTTTATGTGTATTACAAGGAAGTTATGTGGTATTTCCATTCTTGTGTAGAGTGCACTTGGAACAAAATCAACCACTTCACCTCTTCTATTTTCCTCTCTCTATGGTCTTTTTGACATGCTGTTTTTCAAGTATTTTATTGACAATTTTCACCTATGGGCATGAGTGAGATTTTCTATACATTTGTGATTTCATTTCTATTTGATTTAATCATTTTCTGCTTCCTTCAATGATTCACTGATCATTCAAAAATGTGTTATTTCTCTTGCATGCTTTTGTATATTTCTCTTGCTGCTGAATTCCAGGTATACTCTATTGCAGTCTGATGAAATCCAGCAGCTCATACCTGTGGTCCCAGGTACTTGAGAGAAAGGCTTTTGAAAAGGGGTGGTAGGATTTTCTAGGCAAACTTTAGTGAGAGTCTATCTCATTCAGCAAGCTGGGCTTTGTGCTGCAGGTGTGCACTCATAGTTAAGTGGGAGGCCATATGTAAAAGGATGGCTATCTGAGGCTAGCTCACAAGGCGGGGTGGGGAGGGGAGGGAAGATAACGAATGAAATATTTTATATAAAATAAAAATAAAAAAGGGCTGAGATATGTTTTTTTTTGTATCTGTGATGACTGGCTTTATCCCATAAATTTGGTTTATTTTGTTAACATTGTATAAGCTGCTTAGAAACATGTGTCTTGTTGGTGTGTATGATAAAATATTCCACACATGTCTTTTAGGTTAATTTGACTGACAGTACTGAAATCTACATCCCTACTCCTTGTTACCAGAGTTGTTGAAGTTTCCATTTCCATATTTTCAATTGATCATTTTTGCATTACTGTGAACTATCACTAAGAGGAGGCCTTCGTTTAATGGAGGTGGGGGTGTCTGTTAGCCAATGGAGTTTTGTCTCATATCCAAGATTTGTTTTAAATATTTTTTGTTTTGGCTATTTTGGGGTTTGAACTTGGGATCTCATGTTTGCTAGCAGAGGCTTTACTACTGATCCATGCCTGCTGCCCTTATGCAAAACAGTTTGTTTTCCTTATGAAAGTCCAGAACCAATCTCTGGGTTTTTCTGTCTCTCTCTTTTCTCTCTTCCTTCCCTCTCTCCCTTTCTTCCTCCCTCCCTCCTATTTTTGCTCCCTCCTTTTGTTTTCCCTCCCTCTTTCTCTTCCTCCCTCCCTCCCTCCCTTCTTTCTTTCGTTCCTTCCTTCCTTCCTTCCTTCCTTCCTTCCTTCCTTTCTTTCTTTCTTTCTTTTCTTTCTTTCTTTCTTTCTTTCTTTCTTTCTTTCTTTCTTTCTTTCTTTCTTTCTTTCTTTCTTTCTTTCTTTCTTTCTGTCATTCTCCATTCTCCATAATTTTGGAGCAGTTTTCCCTTTAAAGCTAAAATATTATATTATGCCTACATCCAATAAAAACATTGAGGCACAAAACTGTTATTCAAAAGTATTCAGATGTAACTTAGGATCTCAACATTCAGAATAATAAAAAATTAATTCTGAGAAATAAAAAGATTAGAATAGCCAAGCTATTTCACTGCACTAACTTAGAAATATATGAAGTTTACAATTTTTGTTTTATTTTTGAATGGGCATATGTTCATAATACCAAGGGATTTCATTGTGGTGATTCCATACATGCACACCGCGTACCTCTAACGAGCTCACTCTGCCCATTTTGTTCCATTCCTACCTTGTTTCTGCTCCCATCATCAGGGTTTTGGGGAATTGTTTTCTGCCTCACTGTCTTTTATTTCTCCCTCTTTTTGAATACATATTTGCCTATGTATGTGTGACATCCTTCAGTCCCCTTCACTCCTCAGTATCCTTTCTTTTTCCTCTCTACCCTACTACCATTGTTCTACCCTAGATAGTCTTCTGTTTTTACTTGGGTACCATGGTTATGATTGTGATTAAGATCATCATTGTATGAGGAGCTGCTATATTTGATCTTTTTTATTTAACTGTTATTGTAAGGTGATGTGCACAGGGGTTAAAGTTACATAAGTCAGGTAATGAGACCGAAAGAAAAGAAACTGGCCCTTGCACCCTGATGCTTCCACTTATACCTTCAAGGTGGCTTGTGTTATGGCATGTGCCACATGTTTGAGATAGCATCTTGATAACTTTTTTCCTGTCTGACCTCAGACCAGAGACTTCTCAATCTAGGTCTCTTGAGTAGCTAGTATTACAAGTGTGAGCCACTAGAGCCTGGCTATGTGTAACAATTTAACTCAAGTTTCTCTCCGTCTTCTCTATGTCTTAGCATCAGAATTTATGATCGTAGACGTGACTTACGTTTCCAAATATCAGCTCATTTTTTTGGTTGTGGGGCTTGAACTCTGGGCTTGGGTGCTGTCCCTCGGCTCTTCAGCTCAAGGCTAGTGCTCTACCAGTTGAGCCATAGCACCACTTCCGGTTTTCTGAGTGGTTTCTCAGAGATAAGAGTTTCATGGTCTTTCATGCTTGGGCTGGCTTTGAACTATGATCCTCAGATCTCAGCCTCCTGAGTAGCTAGTATTAGAGGCGTGAGCCACCAGCCCTTGGCTTCCTAATCTCAACTCTAATATCTGGAAAGAAATGTAATAATGCTCAATTAAGGAAGCTCAGTGTCATTCTCTTTTTCAATAATTTTTGTTACCATCACAAAATAGCACCTTATCCATTTAGAGACTTTCTTTAGTGCTAACCATCTCCTCTTCATGATTCAGTGTTTGCTGTCAATTCTAATTTCTCTTCAGGGATTCATATTCCTTCCTTTTGGAATGAAAATGGGGACCTAGTTGGGGACCTCTTATTTGGCCTTATTTTCTGTAGCATAGCTGAAGAAAAGCCTAACATAGGAAAACTCTGACACTAAGATAAACACCATACTGCACATCTCCAATCACACCATAAACCCTCAAAGATCACAGAGTATGACATGATAATGTTACTAACACCAATTTTGTGTGGGTATAATGCAAGCCAAACACACAGATAGATACAGAGTCAGAAAAAAACATGTAGATGAGGCATTCTTAACAATGGAGTGAAGAGTGTTGTGCATTTGAGTACTGGTGTGTGAGGAAGATACATGTCAGCAGCTGGCCTCAATCCCGACATTTTCCCAAACAAAAGACTACAAGAATAAAAATGTCGGAAAATTTAGCAAAATAAGTATTAAAGTAGTAATACAAAGTATTTTTACTATTTAATACTGGAGTCTAAGTCTCTGTCCATCAGTGCCAATATTTTCTATTATGGATATTTGAAATGAGTGAAACAAGTTATGTATTCTTAAACATGAGTGACTTTTGAGAGCTGAGCACCAGTGGCTCACACTTGTAAGTGGCTCACACTCAGTAGTCTGAGTTCTAAGGGTGGTAGTTTAAAGCCAACCTGGGCATGCATGTCCGTGAGACTCTTATCTCCAACTAAACATGAAAAAGCTGAAAGTGGAGCTAGGGCTCAACTGGTACAGCTCTAGACATGAGCACAAAAACATAGGACAGCACACAAGCACTTGAGCTCAAGCCCTAGGAATGGCACCCCTACCCCCCAAATGATTGACTTAATATATTAGGATGATAACTATGCATTCCATACAAGGTTTTTTTCATTCCAAAAAAGAACAACAACAGAAAAAGCTGTGCGAAGGTATGAGTGGGGCAAACTGGTAGAAAGTAAAGGAAGGGGTGACGTGTTCAAAAAAAAAGAAATGTACTCATTACCTCATTTATGAAATATGAACTTCTCTTTAAACACATTAATAGTAACAATAAAATTATTTTTGAAAACACAAAGTGTTTCACCACAATAATCATTCCCAGCTGTTTTGTCGATTACTAAAGACAGACTGTTCATTGAGCAGTGTAATAGCACTAATCAGTGATATCTATAGAGAAATTTCTATTTGTTGCATTTTCATTTATTTGTTTAACATGCATTGAATTCACAAAAAATCTGGAAACCTGTGATGAAATTCTCCTGATTATGACCCCACTAACCTAATTTCTTTCACAAGAGGGGAGATTCTATTTCCATCCCACAATCCAAACAGAAAAAAACAGAAAACATGAAATCTATGTAAGCAATAAAATCAATGATATGGAACTTTCATAAATGTGTATCCTGTGCTAACATTGAGCCAGATTTCCATCTCTGGAAATCAGTATAAAGGGACTGAGAATGGCATAACCAATTTTCAAAAATTCTTGAATGTTTTGCATCATGGAATTATTCTCTAAGAAGGAAATTAAAAGTACAGAAAAAGCACATTCTGTCCAATAAAAGAAAAGAAAACAAAGCATGAGAAGAAGAACACTGTGAGCAGCTTTTATCTCAGGAGAAGTTTTGTAGAGAAAGTTGGAATTCTGCAGGTAGAGAACACGCTGGTGGTGCTTGTGGAGAAGAAATACCATGTAGCCACTGGCCACACCCAAGATACCCTGAAACACAGCATCCCTCAAGACCATGAAGACAAAAAAAATCCATTTCATTATCAAGTTGTCTGGTACAAAATAGCAATAGGTGTCACTTATAATAGGTTGTGATATGTTCATACTGCTGATATTTTTTATGTGGAATAGTAAGTACATGCTTATCAAGGAATTGAGAATCCAAAAGAAGAACAATAGGAGAAGGATGTGCCATGTAGATTGAAGCTTTAGCTTTCTCCACACAGAGTCTCTGGGGCTGATGATGATGGCCTGGACCAGGGTGAGGAGACTGCTGGTGCAGATGGAAAGTCCTCGAGTCACTCTCTCTAGGTAAGCAGACATCACACAACCTATATCCTCTAAGAAGTTCTCCATGCCAAAGGCTGCTACTGTGGTTGGTATCACTTTTGAAAGAAGCATTATGATGTTAGTAAAAGCCAAGTGGATGAATACAATGTGTACAGATTTCTTCTTGGAACCTTTAAGCATGTGCATATAATTCAAAAGAATAAAATTGTTCCCTACAATGCCAAGTCCAGATATAGAAAGGAAGATGGTTCCCTTGAAAAAACTCAAAGACATAGCGTACTTTATAGGCAGAGAATCTTGGATCCAGCTAACACCATATTTAAGAAACCGTTAGGAATGACAATAGGCATCTGCAAAAAAATCACATATTTTGCAGTGTAAAACACAGTCATGTTCTATGAAGTGGTTTATCTTTTGTCCAAAGGATTTTATTTTGTTCTACATGACACTGTGTAGAAATGTTTCACTATAGTCTGACATGCCTTCTTGAAAAATATGTTTACAAATCTAAATTTTTCTACCAATGATTGAGTTTATAATAGCAAAAACCTATCTACTTCATTAAAGCCTGCACATTTAACATATCCAAATCAGAGTGACAGATGGAACTTCCAAGTCCTTTAACTAGACCTTAACTGTTTGTTTTTTTAAAAAACTTTCTACTTAGTGAATTCTCCTCAAACATTTCTAGACAGCTGGCTTCATGATACTGCTCCAAAGTTCTGAAATTCTATTGTTTCAACATTTCAATGCCTTTCAATAACTTCCACTGTAGCTGTTGTTTTGTTAAATATGCCTGGCCTACTTACATTTTGCTTCAAAGTTTAACTTTGATGCTTATACCTTAACAGTTTTTGTGTTTCCTCAAATGATTTTATGGTTTTTACTGCTGACAAATATTCAGTGGATTTTGGGTCCTCAATATTAGGTTAAACTGTGTTGTTACCTTTTCAGCTATGATACAGCACTTAAAGCTGAATCAGCCAATCGAGTTCTAGTCATCAAAGTCAGAGTGTTAGAACCCCTCTGAACCAGGTAGGAGTGGTGCCCTAGCAGAACTCTGGATTAGTGCCTGAGGGTCATTAGGGGAGTTTTAAATTCTCATTTTGTGCCCATCAGAACCGCTGAGAGAAGCCTGAATCATTTCTGCATTTGTTGATATTTATCAAGGTAGTTCAGGGGAAGAGGATTACCTAGGTATTGTGTACAGTTTTAAGTGAAAAGCTGTGCTTGTTTTTTTTTTTTTTTTAGAAACACCTAAGGTTAACTGTGTGTAGTTAAGTCCATTGGGGGCATTATTTGTTTGAAATGGTCATAGTCAAAAAGAGTGGCATTCAAATGGTGGCATTTTACAGTTGCTGTGTGACCTGGGAAGAAAGAATGATCTCAACTGACTTTGCAAGCTGCTTTATCTGTGTCACTTTGCTATAAAGTTGCAAGTTCCCCATCAGACCAAGTTCACTTTTCTTCCTCAAGCCTGGATAAGATTTAATCTTTTACATCTAAGAGCTCTAATTTCATTTGCTACCTAGAGATGATGTAAAACAACTAATAGTTTTTACAAAATAAAATAAATGAAGTTATTTGCATTAATCCATGGAATGTTTGCATGTTTTGGAATGTGTTTCTGTCAGCCTTTCCTTTTCCTTTCCTTCGAAATACTACAGGGTTGCTTTAACTTAATTTGTCCTGAAGGTCTGTCACAGCATGGTCTTCATAAAGGTTTATATTCAGCTAGCTTTGTGATTGTAGTTATTGCCTTTCAATCCTTTCCGTAACATTTGGAGCAATTTTACCTATAAAAGTGACTCATGGGAATAACCCATCCTAAATATGAAGCATATAATGAAACATGCCAAAAGATTTAAAGGCAAAGAGCAACGATCAGTACCAAATCTTAAAATTTAAGAATTTAAAAATTATAATAACTAATATTTGAGTGATTTTGGGGAGAGGGCCTCGAAATGAGGGACACCTGGATAAGGAATAGTGAGCACTTGCCTACATTGTCTTGGCAAATCCAATTAAAAAAAAGAGAGCCTTTACAATAAGCTAAGTGGATTAAGCCCTGTCTAGAATGAGCATCCAGTAGTTGGGGCAAAGTAATACCCACACCTGGACATATTCTTAAGTGAAAATAAAATGCTAACTACTACTAGAATAAAATTCATGTGTGTTACCTCAGGCCTGGTAATTAACTTCCTGATTCAAGCTAAGAGGTTAATATTCAAGTTTCTGAGGGATATTTTTGTAACACGTACTTTGTAATAAAATAAGGAGTTGTTAAATCTACTCACCATGTTAGCTGTGGTGAAGACAAACTCCAGCTTAGTCCTTCTGTCCAAGGGAGGCTTCCCAAGTCATATTTGTACCCTCAGTGTCCCTAGAGCTCTCAGAAACTAGCACTGACACTTCAGTTTTCACACTTGTCTCCCTGACAGGGAGGAGGACACTCTGTAGAGTTTCAGTCCCTGAAGTACAACTTTTGTTCTCCCTCCATAATTACTACATTGATTACCTCAGAAATTGTAGCAGCTTAATTGTAATTTATTTATTCTAGATACAAAAGTGATAAAGTATAACTTGCGAACAGGTACAGGAGGGAAAAGTGAAGGAAGGGGTGACATTGTCCAAGAAAGAAATGTACTCATTACCTGACTTATGAAATGGTAACCCTTCTGTACACCACCTTAATAGGAACTATAAAATTGTATTTTATAAAAAGGGGAAATTGAACTACAGACTAGGTTTCTGTAATTAGAGTTTCTCACTTCTCCAGATTTGTCTTATTCCTCTTTAAGTTCTAACCTCTTGGAACTAGTTATTGAGACAGAGATTAGGCCACTTTCATTTCTTTCTCAAGTTCTCTGTGAGTATATGAAATTAATACAGAATGGTTAGTACTTGGGACTCTGTTTTCTGAGTGAGTGCCAATCATTTTTCTCGGTATGATAAGAATCACCTACTTCTATGTTTACATGCACATATACACTTCAAGGTCTTAGCCATATGTGGATTTTGATTCTTTATTTGTTCAACAGTAAATGGGACTCAGCAAATTAAGTGTGTTCACTTCTGCCCCCTTTCCTAAAAATCAACTCCAACACAGAATGTTAAATCACACTTCCATAATTTATCAATGTCAACAATTGGTCCTATCTATTATTTACTCTCTTGCCAAGAAGGACCTTTTTAGTTTCTGGTACAAAGTATTGTAAAAAATGTGGACATAAAGGTTGGATTCCAGGTGAGAATATATCATTATTTGTTCCAGTAGTGATAGACAAGCTCATGGTTACTGATTCTGGTCACTGAGATGATACACTATTATTTATGCATCTGTAATAGTTTCAGTTTTGTGATGTATTTGGTACTTTTCTCTTTGAAGAAATATACATATATGTATATATATATATATATATATATATATATATGCGGTTTTCCTTTTCCTTTTTTGTTTTTTCTTTTGGCTGTTGTGGGGCTTAAACTCATGGCCTGGGCACTGTCCCTGAGTTCTTTTGCTCTCCATTGCTTTGAGCCATGAATCTACTTCCATTTTTTTCAGTGTTTAAATATAAATAAGAGTCTCAGAAATTTTTTTCTGTCTCAGCTCTCTTGGAACCAGGGATCTTCATTTCTCAGCCTCCTGAGTATTTAGGATTATAGGCCTGTGGCCCCAGTTCCCAGATTGTGATTTCTTTTTCTTCCCTTTTAAAAGAAACAATGTTTAAATCAGATAGTGAAACGAATTTAAATTAAAGCTTGATATCTACAGCATCCCTCAGCATTCTTTAGGTTTTCCTAATTTGGTTCAGCCCATTTCCTCAGCCAGAATTACCTATATCTTCACCACTTCTAGCAACCTTGTTCTATGTGATTCAAATTAGTCTGTTCACAGGCATTTATGATTAAACTCATCAGAATTATGCACCACTCATGCACATTTTATTCATTGTTATGATACAGCAAAAGAGAGCTAAAAAAATCTATGTCCCTTCTTTCCTGAGTCCTGAGTCTTCAAGTTTTAAGTGCTGGATCCTTTGGAAATCCATATGAAAACAAGTTAACCTTACCCTTAGAAAGCCATCTTATGATACAGATAGATATGTGTGGAAGCATCCTTGGATCTTAAGTGGGGAACAAAGTACCCCAGGAACAAGGAATAGATTCTGTGATGTTTCATCCTGCAGTGTAGAAGAATCAGTATCACTGCATAGAAATTTGGTACTGCCAGTACTACTGAACAGACAGATTTGTGAACAGACATATGGTCTCCCTTTCTATACAATTACATTAGTTGTGAATTAGGGGTCCAGACAAGATATTCTGAGTTTGACTGCACTGGCCGCAACGTGAGAGCCTCTGTCACCTAAATGCGGGTTTCAGAGTGTATCCTTGCACTACAGTGAGCACACAAGAACATTGACCAGGCTCATTGCTATTAGAAGCTATTAGTCCAGGTAGTTCCTTCTCAGCATGACCATACCTTTAACCCAGAAAGTTGCTTCCCTCAGGGGGCACCAGGAAGCAGGGAAAAAAAGAATGACCATACAAACAATGATTTTTTTCCCAATAGTCTCAACTATTTTATTAGTCATTAAAGCTAAAATCATTCTGCCCCATACTACTCCTAAAGAATGTTTTCTCCAGGTTTTTGGTCAGTAACATACAAAGTGGGAAACCCCACATCTCTCACAACTTTCCAACCCAATTTGTGAGGATCCTCTTAGTTAAGAAACTATTGAGATTCCAAGTCCATATCCTCTCTGAAATAAGAAACTCAGAACAGTAACATATTATGAGGAAACTTTCTTGTGTTTAAAATAATGGAAAAATCAAGATGCTTCAATATGTGGACATTGAACAAGAAATGTGCAGAAAGTAAACAAATGTATGATTTTAAGAAATGCACACAGGGCGCAGGTGGCTCACAACTGTAATCCTAGCTACTCAGGAGGCTGAGATCTGAGCATCGTGGTTCAAAGACAGCTGGGGCAAGAAAAGTCATGAAGGTCATGAGACTCTGATTTCCAATTGACCACCAGGAAACTGGAAGAGGTGCTGTGGCTCAAGTGGTAGAGTGGTTACCTTGAGGTGAGGAAAGCTCCTGGGCCCAGAGCTCAAGCCCATGAAAGAAAGAAAGCAAGAAGGCAAGAAAGGAAGGAAGGAAGGAAGGATACAGAAACTTCAGTAGTATTTCAAAATATTGGGTGAAATGTTAGCTTTTAAATGCAATGATAGTGCACCCAGTTTTACCGTATTAACTGCAAGATGCTTTCTTTGTCTTGACTATATTCATGAGACATTTATGTATCCTAGTAACAACAATGAAAATAAATAACTCCTTTTTCAAGTTGAATCATCACATTTTTCATTATTTTGCTAATACTTGGTAATGAAGTAGAGTAGTCATAACTAGTTCTATTTATCTATACATCCATGTGCCATGTTATACACTTAAATATTCTGGTGTTGGAGGACTTATTTGGTGCAGGTTTCAAAGTCTTTACTGGTCATTGTATATATTGACAAATTAAAAAATTATGGTATACCAGATGCCCCACAATAGATGAGTAGATCCAAACACTTGGTGCCTATATACAATAGAATTTTACACAACCATCAGAAGAAGAAAATAAAGTAATCTTCAGAGAAATGGATGGAGCTAGAACCAATCATGTTAAATGTGGTAAGCCCAGATCAGAGAGACAAATGACACATGTTTGCCCTGGTTAGCAAAAGTGATCTAAAATCCACTAAGATATGACAAATTTCTCGCATAAAGTGAGACCAAAAGAGGATAGTCTTAGGAGAGAATCACAAAGGTGTCATACCCAAGTGCCTGTTCATATATAGATAAAATAATATACATAGTGAGAGGAACACCAAAGATCCAAAGGCATGGGAGCAAAGGACATTTTTCTTAATATGCTTTTTCTTGAGCTCATAATTCTGTATTCTTTACTTTATGTAAAGTATGTTCACTTGCATACATGTAGGATGGTGGGGGAAGGGCACAGAATCTGAGGAAAAAGGGTGAAAAAGTGCAGCAGTGAAATGCACTGGACATTCATGAAAGTGAAGATTGCAACTCCTTGTGGAGATGGGGGTGAAGGAATAGGAGAGAATGAGGGAACAGATGATACTGCATGAAAGGAAATGTATATATTACCTGATGTATGTAAATGTAATTCTTCTGTACATAAGCTGGATAATAACAAAAAATTTAAAACATTCCTACTTTTGGACAATAAATCACTGATTTTAATAAATAAATTTTATGAAAGTAGACTCTGAAAAATGTGGTACAGTTGACCAATACAAATTGTGCTTTTATGTATTATGTATGTATGTATGTATGTATGTATGTATGTATGTATGTATGTATGTATGTATGTATGTCAATCATTCAGTGGTGGGGTGCTGGGCCTGGGCACAGTCCCTGAGCTCTCTCTATGCTCAATGATAGCTCTTTACCACTTTGAGCCAGGGCAGTACTTCCAGTTTTTGATTGGCTAATTAGAGAGAAGACTCTCATGGCAACTTTTCTGTTTTTGATTGGCTTCAAAGCACCAGCTTCAGATCTCAACCTTCTGAGTAGAAAGGATTAAAAGTGAGAGTGTCCAGCACCCAGCTGCATTTGTATATTTATATGCAGTGCATTATGTAGTTTTGCTGTTTCTTCCTCACACTCTCTTATTCCCTGTTTCTCTCTGCCCCCACCCTCCAGAAAGCATAGGAAATGTTTAAAAGAAACTGACAACTTTGTGACAAATTTATTTTCTTTTCCCATAATGTTGTATGAACAATCCCAAATTTCCAATGTCATAGTTTATTTTCCTATTTTAGAAATTTATTATTATATAATGCAGTATAAGTTTTATAAATGTGTGTCTATATACATGTGCATGCATGAAACCTTTTGAGATCTCTATTACATCAGAAAAATAATGGTATTATTTTATAGTACATTTATGTATGCAAACACCATTTAATTGGATATATCTAAAGTTAAGGTTAATTATATATGACCTTAATTTATTGGTTGATTGATTGCTTGTATCAGGCTTGAACTGAGGGTTGTAACTGGTTCCCAGTGATTTTTTTTTCTCAGAGCTGGCACTTTACCACTTGAGTCAGGCTTCCAGTCCAGCATTTTTGCTGGTTAGTTGGAAATAGTCTGACAGACATTTTCCCCTAAGGTTGATTTCAATCTTAAAATCTTCTCAGTGTAAGCAGAATTCTATCAGACCTTTAAACAAGAACTAATACCCATACTCCTCAAGCTCTTCAGAGAAACAGAGAAGGAGGGAGCTATCCCAAACTCATTCTACGAAGCCAATATCACACTCATCCCCAAACCAGGCAAAGACCCAACCAAAAAGGAGAATTACAGGCCAATCTCCTTGATGAATACAGATGCAAAGATCCTTAACAAGATTCTAGCTAACAGAATCCAGAAACACATAAAAAAATAATTCACTATGACCAGGTAGGCTTCATCCCAGAGACACAGGGATGGTTTAACATACGTAAGTCAATAAATGTAATCCAACATATCAACAGAGCCAAGGTCAAGAATCACATGATTATCGCCACAGATGCAGAAAAGGCCTTTGACAAAATTCAACATTCATTCATGCTAAAAGCTCTGGAGAAAATAGGAATAGAAGGAACATTTCTAAAAACAATAAAAGTCATTTATGACAGACCAATAGCCAATATTATGCTTAATGGGGAAAAGCTACAACCAATTCTCCTAAAATCAGGAACAAGGCAAGGATGCCCACTGTCTCCACTCCTCTTCAATATAGTCCTAGAACCCTTAGCCAGGGCAATAAGGCAAGAAAAAGACATTAAAGGGATCCGCATAGGGAAAGAAGAAGTTAAACTATCCCTTTTTGCAGACGACATGATACTATACCTCCACGATCCCAAAAACTTCATCCCCAAACTCTTAGAAATCATAAATCACTTCGGCAAAATAGCAGGATACAAAATAAACCCACAAAAATCAGTTGCCTTCCTATACACTGATAATGTACAGGAAGAGAGGGAAATAAAGGGAGCAACCCCATTCACAATAACCTCCCGAAAAATAAAATATTTAGGAATTAACCTAACCAAAGATGTAAAGGAACTATTTAATGAGAACTATAAAAAGTTAAAGAAAGAAATTGCAGAAGACACTAGGAAATGGAAAGACCTCCCATGCTCCTAGATAGGCCGACTTAATATAGTAAAGATGGTAATACTTCCAAAACTAATATACAAATTCAACGCAATTCCTATTAAAATCCCAATGACGTACATCACTGAAATACAGAAAACAGTCCAAAAATTCATATGGAACAACAAAAGACCTAGAATAGCCAAAACAATTCTAGGGGATAAAGACAATATGGGAGGGCTATCCATGCCGAACTTCAATCTCTACTACAGAGCTATAATAACAAAGACAGCATGGTACTGGCACAAAAACAGACACGAAGACCAATGGAACAGAATAGAAGATCCAGAAATAAATCCACAGGCCTACAGCCAGCTGATATTCGACAAAGGAGCCAAAGACATACAATGGAAGAGACACAGCCTCTTCAACCGCTGGTGCTGGGAAAACTGGGCAGCCACATGCAGAAAACTAAAAGTGGACCCCAGCCTATCACCATGCACCAACATCAACTCAAAATGGATTAAAGACCTTAACATTAAACCTGAATCTCTGAAACTACTGCAGGACAGAGTAGGAGAGACACTTGAACTAATAGGCACAGGAAGGAACTTCCTGAACAGAGTCCCAGGATCACAACAAGTTGGAGAGAGACTCGACAAATGGGACTACCTTAAAATAAAAAGCTTCTGCACAGATAAAGCTATCGCAACCAAGCTAGAAAGACAACCAACTAATTGGGAAAAAATATTTACCAGCAATATATCAGACAAGGGGTTAACATCCTGTATATACAGGGAACTCAAGAAACTAATCCCTCCCAGACCTAACAAACCAATTACTAAATGGGCAAGGGAACTAAAGAGGGACTTCTCAAAAGAAGAAATAAAAATGGCAAAGAAACACATGAGGAAATGTTCATCATCCCTGGTGGTGAAGGAAATGCAAATAAAGACAACCCTGAGATACCACCTTACCCCAGTCAGAATGTCCCACATCCACAAATCAGCCAACGACAAATGCTGGAGGGGATGTGGAGAACGAGGAATGCTATTACACTGCTGGTGGGAATGTACACTTATACAACCACTTTGGAAAGCAGTCTGGAGGGTCCTTAGAAAGCTAAAGATTGACCTCCCTTACGACCAAGTCATACCACTTCTAGGCATCTACCCTGAACAACAGGAACCAATATACAAGGACACGTGCACCTCCATGTTTATTGCAGCACTGTTCGCAATAGCTAGGATATGGAAAAAACCCAGATGCCCCACCACAGATGAATGGATCCAAAAATTGTGGTATCTATACACAATGGAATATTATGCAGCCATTAGAAATGACAAAATAATGGCATTTGCAGGGAAATGGATGGAGCTAGAAGGAATCATGTTGAGCGAGGTAAGCCAAGAACAAAGAGACAAACAGTACATGGTCTCCCTGATAAGTGGATGATAAATCCAAAATGTTAGGTGATATGACAAAACTAACAGGACTTAAGAAACAAAGAACTCCCACTCATCTGGTTGAACCACTACCAAATATCCCCATGCTGCTGATCACATATATGGTATATAACATGTGAGCACCATTATATATTACAGACTGTGATAGACAATTTGCTCCAGGAAAGTTAGAATGAACTTGTGACTTTAAATGATCATCATTATTCCACAATACTGTGAATTACGAGAAATTAAGTAATCACTTAATCACAATAAAAAAAAAAGAACCTTGGGAAAGGGAGGGAGGGAGGGGATGGTAGGGGGAAAACAATGGAGGGGGTAATAATGTTCAAGGGGAAGTGTACTCATTGCCTCACTCATGTAACTGTAACCCTCTGTATAGTATCTTTAAAATAAAAAATTAAAAAAAATCTTCTCAGTGTGAAGTGCTAGATATATAGGCATGAGACACCATTGCCCAGATCTGCTTTTAATTTTTGTAATTGCAAGATTAACAAAAATCAAGGAACATAAACAGTGCTGGATAGAAAGGTCAGCTAATTATGCTTACTCTCTTATTTTCACACATAATGCCTACCCACAAAATTTTTAACAGAGACATTTAGATTTCCAGACACCAGTGCTGGACCTATTGATATTGCTTCCTCTAGAATGTTTCCAAAGTCAGAGCTCAGGAGATGATTTATTGAACAAATAGAATTTTGGCTTCCATTCATCAACTGCTTTCTACACCACCTAGTCTCAGAAAACACAGAGTAAGACCTCTACCTCTTTGCTTATAGAAACCCTTTTTCTGATTCAAAAATCTTACTTAAGTGAGATCTAGAGCCAGCAGAAGGCTTTAATAAAACAGCTGAAAAGGTTTTGTGCTTCTTCTAGATGACCCTGAGATGCAGTGGTCTTCCCAGAGCACGGATGAGCTGAGATTCTTTCTGTGGATGCCTGAGGCAGTGGGAGTTTCCTGAACTTCCACTTTCTCTCGTCTCCATGGAATATCAGAGAAATGTCCACGTTGGTTTCAGCAATCACAACACACTCCTGCCTTCGGGAGTGTTGGTCCTTTTGTGCCATGAATCCAACCGACATTTGCATCTATGAAAGGATGAATACTCAGGATTGTGACTGGAGCAAAGACTTGGAGTTGTTCCTGTGCAGGCCATGTCATGTGTGACTTGAAGTGGACGCTGTGTTCTCCAAGGGTGCAGTCTCTTGACCTGTGAAATTTATAGTAGAGATATCAGTGGCAGCGATGCCCCAGCTATACATTGGAGCACCATCTGGAGCATTGTTTTCAAAGCCAGGATAGCATCCTAGCATCCTTTGTAAAAGAATTGTTTCTTCCTGTATGTATTCCTAGATATTTCCTGACCATTATGGTCTTGGATGTGTTTCTAATTGGCATACAGTATTTCTCATGATCAATTTCTTTAATGCTTTTGAAACCAAACATCTTCTTATTTTCTGTACAGATCTAAGTGACACCTCTTAATTCTTCATTTTTCTTTTGTTCCTTAGAAAGTTGCTGGTACATACTTACAAGGTACTAAATAACTTCCTTAAGATTGTGATCACTAAAGTTTATTTGTTCTAACATTAATACAAGGTGATTGGTTAATCAAAAGTAGACGTTTGAGGGAAAATACACTATGTATTTGAAGGAACAGAAGTATTTTCTTCCTAAGAAAGAAATTACAGGATGAGAATAGGAAGAAAATAAGGATCTGTCTGCCAAGATTCCAGAATCTCTGAATCAATCTTAGATTTTCAAGAACTAGACTTCTTAAAAATAAAAGAAATCTACAAAAATAAAGCCTTATTTTCATGATTTCATAGTATGGTAGCATAAAGAAATTTGGATTGTATTACACCTCTAGCTCATTGAGGAATCAATGTAAAGTAATTTTTGTACTTCTCACTGAACTTTCCAGTATTTAGCAACCTGTGCATTCCCCATGATCCAGATGTGCAGTCACGTGTCATGATAGAACCTATAAATTGTGGAAATGAAATCTGCCCAATTAAAAAAGAAAACATTTCAAGAGAATGAGAGTACTATGAGTGGCTCTGATTTCTGGGCTGGAATTGTGTGTGAACCTGGAGCTATGAAGGTAGAGGACTCCCTTGTGCTGTTTATACAGATGGAAAGCCATGTACGTACTGCTCCAGCCCATCAGACTGTGACCCATCACATCCTGACGAGCCATAGGGAGAGGAGAAGGAAACTAACCACAGTCTTAGATCGATGCATATGACAATACCAACACGTATTTCAATTCTGGAGCTGTTCATGCTATTGAGGAACAAATAGGAACTTATCAGAGAGTTCAAGACCCAAAACAAGAGGAGATAGGGAAGAACTTGCCATGTAGTCTGTGGTTAGAGTTTTCTCCACTGGGTGGTTCTGGGGCTGATGGTAATGACCTGGACCATGGTGAGGAGACAGGTGGTGCAGATGGAAAGGCTTCTAGCTAGTTTTTCCATATAAATCACAGTTTTGCAACCAACATCACCTAGGAAGTTTATGAAACAAAGATCTGTGTTAATATACCTCTGGCCCCTATGCTACAAATAAAAAAACAGTTGAATGTGGATAAGGTACATGGGTTTCTTTTTTTCAGGACCCATAATGATAGTATATACATGTTTCA
Source organism: Dipodomys merriami (assembly GCF_024711535.1). NCBI lineage: Eukaryota > Metazoa > Chordata > Mammalia > Rodentia > Heteromyidae > Dipodomys > Dipodomys merriami. The sequence goes on from NW_027202937.1 coordinate 14,298,209, forward strand.
CAAGCAAAGGGAAGTTTCCTAAAATTCCAGGACCAGTAAGCATATAGAAGAATATCCTTTGAATGAAGTTACTCCAAATCATCTGATTTCATGTACAGGACCAGGAAAAGCCTTTTGAGAAGCACAACGAAGTAAAGATGACATATTTCAGGTCTATTGATTTTCCCTGTTTATATAGTAAAGTAATGTTTTATGAAGTATGTAAATGTACAAGGTCATTTCCTTGAAGATGCCTAATTTTCTTTCTTTCCTCATTTCCTCCCTCCCTTATGTCCTCATTTCCTTCATTTGTTCTCTTTCTTGTTTACTTTTTATCTTCTTTCCCTCACATTTTTCCTCTTTTCCTTCCCTCCCTCCCTATTTCCCTTCCTTCCTTCCCTCCTTCCTTAATTACTTCCTTCCCTCCCTCCCTCCCTATTTCCCTTCCTTCCTTCCTTCCTGCCTTCCTTTCTTCCTTCCTTTCTTTCTTCCTTCCTTCCTTCCTCCTTCCTTCCTTCCCTCCCTCCCTTCCTCCCTCCCTATTTCCCTTCCTTCCTTTCTTCCTTCCTTCTTTCCTTTCTTCCTTCCTTCCTTCTTTCCTTTCTTCCTTCCTTCCTTCCTTCCTTCCTTCCTTCTTTCCTTCCTTCCTTTCTTCTTGCCTTCCTTCCTCTCTATCTCTTTCACACTGTCTATCTGTCTGTCTGTCTCTCAGGTCCTGCTGTCTGATCTTTTTAGCTCAATCAAGGTTACCACTTTACCAGTTGAAACACAGCTACATTTCCACATTTTTTTATTTTTGGTGGTTTATTAGAGATAAATGTCCCATGGACTTTCGTGCCTTGGCTGTTCTGGAACTGTGATCCTCTGATCTAAATCTCCTAAGTAGCTAGAATTACAAGCATGAGGTATCAGTGTCTAGCACTTTCTTCCTTTCTTGATTCCTGGGACCTGGGAATTCATGATGACTACAATTTAGAGACAGCCTACATGCATCCACCTGTTTTTCCTTCTTTGTACTCTTCATGTCCAAATTTTCTATGATCATTTTCTTTTTCCACAAGAGGTAAGCAAAAGCAATAAATATACGCAGTCAATTTCCAGTGTGTGCACATTTCAGTTCTCATACCCAATACATACAATCATTATGGTGGACTTTTTCTTTTCTTTTTTATTTTAATCAGGTGTGTTGCTCCTAGGTGTGTTCCTGAGCCTGTTTGTGTTCAAACTAAGTATTCTACCAATTGAGTAACAACACTAATTCAGGTTTTAGAATGGTTAATTGGCGATAAGGGTAGGAGGGGGACTCTTTTGCCTCGGCTGGCTTTGTGTGTGCCTACCATGATTCTCAGATCTCAACCTCTACAGTAGCTAGGATTACAGGCATGAGCCACCAGCACCTGTCATTGGTAGTTTTGTTGTACTTTTCCTTCCCTATGATCATTTGTATGATCCTGTATACATTCATCCTTCAAGTAAGCAAATAATCCATACCCTGTAAACCAAACTACTCTAAAATCTCCTGTTGTGATTGTAAAACCATTTTAAGAAGTGGTATCTTTTTTTTTTCTATGCATTCTGTATTATATTAAAAAATGAAGATCACAAATTTATGTTGCTTTTATTCTTACAAATTATAAAAGCTTCCCTTGTCAACCGGAATTTAGTCCCCAACAATTTTTTTGTTTATCAATTTTATTTGTGCAATACTTACAAGATCATTCCCCACCTCCTTTGACAGTTATCACATAGACACTTTGCAAAAGAATAATCATATGTCTCCATGGTGAACTTTTTCCCAACCAGTAACCTTCCTAGCACAATGCTGGCTATGGGTCAGCAATCAGCTTGGAATTTTGTCCCTTAATATTACCTGAACTCACCGGGCTGTGTTCCCCGGCTGGCTGCTTGTCTGCCTGCTGCTATAATCCTCCCCTGCATAGTGAGAACTCCTTGGAGGTGTGGCTTTTGAGTCCATTTATATATTTTTCCTACCATAATCTCCTGTTATTAAGTGCTTGAAAAACAGCTTACAAATAAATTATGAACTGAGACATATGATTCAAAACCTTGACAATAAACTCAGCTGAGCAACATATCAGCTAAACAGTTTGTGAAGGTATTTGGGTTCCTTTTTGTTTCATTATGGATGTTAAAAACTGAGTGGCCTGGAGAACTCAATGCACTTTGATTTCAGTTTCATTGTCTCCTCACAGGTAGAGATGAGGTGAACACACAGGTTTCTATAGATACAGGGAATGACGGAGACTATCCTTAAGACACTCATAAATCAGAGTTTATCTCTGGTATTGCTCTGGCTAAGATTTTACTTTAGAAAAATATACCTGTTATTTCTCTGACATGTCAATAACAGACTTTGGAATAAAGAAAGAGTATTTTGTTGTCCTGATGAATGTTACAAGTGGGCTGGAAAAGCCATTCACCTATATCTACTCTAAAAACTGTTTAGGAGAGACATTGATGTGTATATTTCATTAATATTTTAAAAGGTTCTTATCTCCTTCTAACTCAAGGGCTTTTATTTTTTTTCTTGTGGCCATTGTGAGGCTTGAACTCTGGGCTCGGGCGCTGTCCTTCAGCAATTCAGCTCAAGGCTAGCACTCTACCACTTGAGCCACAGCACCACTTCTGGTTTTCTGAGTGGTTTATTGGAGATGAGAGTCTCAAGGACTTTCCTGCTTGGGCTGGTTTTGAACTGCGATCCTCAGATGTCAGCCTCCTGAGCTAGGATTATAGGCACCCAGCTCAAGGATGTCTTGTAGAGAGAAAAACCGAGGTTACTGGAATTAATAGGTCTTCTGCTACCTGGGTTCTGTTTGATATTTTCCTAATCTACAAATGGTCAAATGTCTCAGACCCTTCTCTTTCACCACCTACCTCTGACCAGCTCTGCCTCCACAGATTCTCTTGTAACACCAAAGGCAGCCACAAACTACAGTGCTGGATCACTTACCTACATAGTCTCTGCAGATGCGTCTTGGTGGATATTGTGATTAAGCAGTCAGAGTCAGGATGTATTTATTCTTCATGAGTCCCAGTGCTCATAAGCAACTCCATTGTTGTCAAGATGTGACTGTCTTGAGTTTTATCTTCACCACGGAAAAGTGCACCTTCTGCACCTCTCCATCCCTGAGGCACAATTCTGCTGTCTTTTTACTACTCTGTAATTTGCTGAGGCCATACACTTGGGGAGTGAATTATAGTGAATGTGCATTAATAAGGAATCATGGTGATGATGAAGAGTTCCCTAAATGGTCCAAGTTTCTTCAACTTGATTTTACTCTTAACCCATATCCTCCCTTCATCATCAAAGCCAGGAAGTAATGTTAAAGAAACTTCTGAGAATCCACAGAGATCACTTTCTGAATATTTTCTGAGTATACCTTCATTGATAGAAAAGATCATCCAATGGTACAATCTAGATCTCCTCTTGTACATATTGTCCAGGACATGGCAGTTGGGGACTTATGGAGAGCTGGGATGGTGTGTGTCCTGCTTTCACTTCTGGCTGTTTGCTTGGGTCCCTTCATGTGTCTTACTGAAGTATTCCCTTCTATTTTATGCTATTTCTTAGAGGCATTTTTCTTGAAATGTTCGGTGCCAAACCAGGATTGTCTTTTTTTGTTGGTTGTTCTTGGAGCTTGAACTCAGGACTTGGATGCTGTCCCTAGCTTCTTTAGCTCAAGGCTAGCACTGTACCACTTTGAGGCACAGCTCTAAGTCAGGTTTTCTGGTGGTTATTTGGAGATAGAAGTGTTACACTTTCCTTCCAGGGTAGTCTTTGAACTGTGATCATCAGCTCTCAGCATCCTGAGTGGATAGGATTAAAGTGTAAGCCACCAGCCCCAGCATGATTGTTTTTTAGATGCTCAACTTCTGTGGTCATTGCCCATGAGAGCTGAGAGTATGTGTGTAGGCTTCCCTATGAGATTCACACCTCAGTTCTGTATCCCTAATACCATTTTCAGAAATGGTCTCTTTCTCCTTGGACACTACAGAAGATCCAAGGAGAGGTAGGCAGGTAATTCTATATTCACCACAGGCAGATATGCAGATTTACCTTAAATAACACTTTCCTGAGCTCCTCCCATTGCCTAACACTTCCTGAAGTAAAGGAGTGCAGTGAAGTGAGTGGAATAAGAGACCTAACATTCAGTTGACACTTGCTTTTTTTAACTCATAAAACACTTATATGTAGGGAGTGAAGAGGAGAGAAGAGAGGAGGTTTATACTCTTACCTGAGGAACTGATAGCAGAGTCTGTGGGTTGTCCAAACTACCTGCCTTTCTGTGACAACTACTTCATGAGGATAGAGTACTTAGGCATCCTAGAATATCTCTCTGATCCATACTACCTAGTGAATTGGAAGCTGAGAACACCATTGGATGATCTTTTGCTAAAGGAACAGGAACACTTGTAAGACTTGGTCACCAAAGAGATGGTGGGTGTGGCTATGGCAATGGATCATGATCAGAATACTTTCAATCACAGAGATCTTGGCAGTGATTAGTTGATTTTGTTCTGTGGTATCTGTATGTACACTGTAAGAGGAAAGAGCTCTCACTGATCTATACAATGAGAAAAACACACAGAGCAACTAAACAGAAATCTGGCTTGAGTCACTAAATGTATCATAATCAATTTTCAGATTTGAATCCATATCATAACTCCTTCCAAGGAGATGAAGCCAGAACTCCATCACAGTGATATCACTCCAAAGATGTGTTGCCAATGTACCACCCAGGCCTGAACAAAAACAACCGCAGTCATTCACTAGTGTGCTGTGTAACAGTAGATCTACTTAGATTTCTTAGAAATGGATGAATATCAACTTCGAATAGAAACTGTGTTCTGGAGATCCAAAGTATTTCTACTAACCACAGGAATATGACTTTAATAAAGAAATGTAATTACCAGAGTTTTATCTCAGGTTCATGTTTTCTTAAAATAAATATCTGTGGATCTTTGTTCTTTTGAGTTAAATCTCTTATTTCTCTGAGAATCCTTTCACATTTTTCAGTTGTTTAACTTTTAGAACCTTGTTTTAAGTGATGAGTATGTGTATGGATTAAAATGTTTTAATTGAAATTAAAAAGGTGCTATACAGTGGGCTCACAGTTACACAAGTCAGGTAAAAATTATATTTTTTTAAAAATACTTTATTGTCAGTGTTGATGTTTTGAGGTTTGCCTTCTTAGGGTTTTCTGAATCTCTTGAACTTGAAAGTTCATTTTGCCATTTGAAGTTTTCAGTCAATTTTTTCCCCAATCTTCCATAAGATTTTACAGGCAAAAATCAATGCAGAGTTCATGTCTGCAAAAATCAATGCAGAGTTCATGTCTAGTATAGTGGAAAACAGTACTTGTGGATGTATGAGAAGGGAAACACAAAGTGATGTGACTTCTATCCAAGTGGGCAAGCTATGAAATTGTATGAGTCTGTGTTTTATTGCTACCTTCAACCATTTTGAATTATAAAAAATTTAGTAGTATTTTAATTTTTTATTAATTTCCTGCTGATGATTTAGATGCATTTTAACTATTGTCAACTCTGTTCTGAAATAAAAGTGGAGCTTAAATAGCATGGTTTTAGGAAAGTCAGATTCGAGGCTAGCAAATTATAATATCAGGCAGGAATTATATCTTCTTTGTGTATTCCACCCCCACCTTTTTTTCCTTGAGATGAAGTCTCTCTATTCAGGCTAAGCTGAGCTTGACATTTTAACCCCTAACCCCAGATCCCCACATCTGTGTTGATAGCTGTAAACTACCACACTCAGCCTTCTTGTTCTTAATATTCAGTAATATATTCTTCATGAAACAAACTTCATATGATAGCAGTTAATTTCCAGATTGTGACATACTTTGTTTGAATTTAATACTAATAATTGATTCAGAAAGTTCTGCTTTGTTTGTTCTTTATGCCGAATGCAAAGGAAACACTTTTACAAAAAGCTGTGACATAAAGTTAAATTACTGTTTGCCTTCAAGCAAGTTGCAGCTATATGCAAAAGAAAAGTTCTGTACTTATAGTAATCTAAGTAATTTAAGAATTGTGTATGAATAGTACTACTAACTCTAAAAAGAACTGACATTTACTACTGTTACATAGGGCAATGTAATCCTGTATGTTCATATGGACAATAATGATAACTAATAGAACATTTTTTTTTGCAATATGGGACTTGAAATCTTGGATGCTGTTCCTAAACTTTACTTGAGCCATATCTCCACCTTTAGCACTTCGTTGGTTAATTAGAAAGAAAAATCTCATAGGATTTTCCTGTCTAGGTTGGCTTTGAAAACATGATCCTCAGATCTCAGCCTCCTGAAAAGTTCGGCTTACAAGTGTCACCAACACTTGGCTTGGTCGATGCATTCTAAAAGCATAAATTTGTAAGCCTGTCTCTACCCAATTGATCAAAGCTTTTGTGTTTTGTGCCTATAATAAATGGCATCAATATTTTAAATATCTCCATCAGCTATTTTACTAATGAAAGTATGTACGCTATGTGTATACCTGTATTGAATGGTTCTGTTTTAAGAAATTAACTGCAACCCCTGTTTAAATTAATGTAGAGTCATATTAATTTAGAGCTATTTGTAAATAAAGACAATGATAGCATGATGGAACATGCCAGGGCCCTAATGAATGGTGTCTAGGAAAAACTCAATGCTTTTTCCCCCCAATATGACTCCTTTATCCATTTAAAAAGAGAATAACTTATATTGATAACTACAATGAAAAACATAGAAAGGAGTAAACTGGAATTTTAGCTGCTGTGTCCAATTTCTCTCACAATGTACAATTTCTCTTATGTTTGTCCAGAGATTCTTCATTCATATCACATAAAACAAATATGTTTCCCTGAATTTTAGTCCCATTAATGATTTTGCTTTTATGAGAAGGTATCGAACTTATTATTTTATCATCTGCATACAATCAATCCTATTCTATGGATGAATATTTTTGTCTATTTTCAAGTAAACATTTACATCTGCTACCCTTTACATAGTGTCTTTGAAATAATGAATCACACAATATACAATTTTTAGATTGTAATTCTCAAATATTAAGTATACATGTATGATCAAGTGTTAGAAATGAAGTTCCTGGCATAAAGAATATACTAGTAATGTTGGAAAACTTACCAAGTTGATTTCCTGCTTCTTAATACAGGTACTGTGCTACTAAAAAGCTAGGCTCATCAAAACAAGTATTAGAGTCAGTCCTTTTGAGGCTATCAGAATAGGAAATGAGATTCTGTGTCACTCTTGTAGTCCAAAATTTCAGTGTTCAATATTGCAGGTCTCCATTATTGACATTGGGGAATCAAATTTTTGTTTAAGCTACTTTGAAATTACTTTGTTTTACAAACAACAAAACAAGTCTAAGGCTTATTTCTATCACTGACAAATCACTGCAACTGATATTTTCAATGTCTTTCTTTCTGAAAGAAAATTGCAACAGGTCAGACCTCCATCTCTCTGAATCAGCACAAAGGGACTGAGAAATGGATACCCAATGGTCAAAATGCCATGAATGTTTAACATTGAAGAATTAGTTTCTAAGACAGAATTTAAAAATAGATAGAAAACACAGTCTGTCCAATAGAAGAAAAGAAAACAGAACATCAGAAGGCGAACACTGTGAGCAGCTCTCATTTCAGGAAGAGTTTTGTGGAGGTGAGAGCTCTGAAGGTAGAGAACACGCTGGTGATGCTTGTGGAGAAGAAATAGCATGTAGCCACCGGCCCCACCCATGACACCCTGAAACATGGCACTGTGCATGGCCATTAGAATAAGAACTACCCACTTGGCTTTCTGGCTTTCTGGTTGAAAAGAACAATAATTGTTAGTTTTAGCAGCTTCTGATGTGTTTTCTCTGACGTTTGCGATGTGTCGAAATAAGTTGATGCTTTTTAAGGACGTGAGGATCCAAAAGAAGAGAAACAGGGGAAGAATTTTTCTTGGAGTCTTTGGCTTAAATCTCCAGCAGAGAGAGCTTCTGGGACTGATGGTGATGGCCTGGACCACAGTGAGGAGACTGCTGGTGCAGATGGAAAAATCCCGGGCCACCCGCTCTAGAAAAACAACTACCTTACAGCCTATATCATCCAGGAAGTGTCTCAAACCAAAAGCTGCTATTGCCATTGGTAATCCTTTGGAAAGAAGTATTATGGTATTTGCAAAAGCCAAATGGATGAGAATAAGGTGTGTAGACTTCTTTTGAACTCCTCTCCAAAATCTATGTATAAAATTCACAAAAACAATGATGTTCCCTAAAATGCCAATTGCAGATAGAAAGAGGAAGAGGGTTCCCTTGACAACATTCAAAATCATTTGTGTATGATGAGAAGATATTGGATGCAGCAAACACTTCTCTGGAGAGAATTCATCAGTAATGATGATATAAATGTGGGAAAGTATTTCATAACTTAGGACATTTTAGAGTTTAATTAGACAATCATGATATATGTAATTGTTCACACACTGTTGGTACCAAAATGATTTTTATGTATAAAATGATTGTTTTCCCTTTCAAACTCTTTGTGAGTTATTTTTATTATTTTCAAATCCCTTTTGGACTGCCAAAATCAAACATCCAAATTTAGAGTTTAGAATTCTTTTGAATACTGTCAGGATCAGAACTTGATCCTGAACACAGGCACAAATTGATTCAGTAGTTCTAAAGTCATATTTCTAGGAAGTGCCCTCCTTCATATTTCTGGCCTCAGAGACCTGCCCCAAAGATTAAGAAGAATGGAAATCCGAAGGCTCTCAGACCATCTCAACAACACCCTGTTTTAATCAAAGAAAAATTAGTGTTCCCAATGAAAATTTGCATAACATCATAATTCAAAGAATTATCAGGATTACTCACCTAGTAGCTGTGGTGCAGTGGAAGCCTTGGTCAGTTCTCTGCCAAGCTGAGGCCTCCCAGATCCTATTTGTATCACACTGATGTGTGAAGCTCTTGGCTTTCATAAACTCCCAGGCTTTAATTTTCTCAGTTGTGTCCATGTCAGAGAGAAGCAAACTCTGTAGAATTTCAATCCCTGTAGGACAACTTTTCTTCTCCCTGGACAATTAGTACTTATCATTGTCTCAGAAGTTATCTTTGGCTGAACTGAGACTTAATTATTTTAATAGGAGGCAGTAAAGTGGAAAACTGAACAGCAACTCAAGTGTCCAGAGCTTGTGTCAAGTGTCTTCAAACTTGCAAGCTTGGAGCAGAATGGGACTAGTTCCCAAGACAGAATAAGTCACTCTCTTTTCTATCTCAAGTCCTTCTTTCAACAGAATATAATAAAGCTGGTCACTATTGGGGACTCCATATTTGAGCAAGTCCTTACCAGTTCCTTGACAGGACAAAGGGTCTTGAGCCAGGCCTCCAATGCAACATTTTTCTGGAAAATTGGAGATAGGGTCCACAGTGTTTTCTGTTGGCATACAACTGAAGCCCTCCAGATTCAAGTCTCCTAATTAGGGCAGAGTTGTGAGGCACTGGTGCACACTTTCTAAAATTTTTATTTGTGCCAAGTAGGGGGGAAGTGTTTCTATTTTGATCTTTCCATTTGTGCATAAAATGTGTTCCAATCAAACTAACCTGTTCTGTTTTTCTTCACCTGTTCAATTGATAAAGAATTAATAGCTGGAAACTTGCCTTGAGCTGTACAGCTGAGGAACAGCACCTAGGCCCAGAGTTCAAGCCTCACAACCCCCGCAAAAAATAGTAACTGGGCGGTGGTCGCTCATACTTGTAATCCTAGCACTAAGGAGGCTGAGATCTGAGGATCACATTTCAAAGCCAGCCCAGGCAGCAAAGAGATTCTTTCCTCCAATAAACCAGAAAATTGGAGGTGGTGCTGTGGCTCAAGTGGTAGAGTGCTAGCCTTGAGGTGAAGAACTCAAGGACAGTGCCCACACCCTGAGTTCAAACCCCATGACCGAAGGAAAAAAAATCAAAATAAACAAAGAGCCAAAAATTAAAAAATTAAACAGAATGTATGCATTATCCTGCCCATGTAATTGTACCCCCTCTGTACAGTATGTTCTCAAATAAAATAAAATAAAATAAAATAAAAAATTAAACAGGAAAAAATATTAAAAGTTAAATAGCAAATAATTAATGCAACAATAATTAATGCAATTAAAAATAGGCAAATAACTTGAACAGACAACTCTAAGAAGTACATGTCATTAATAGATAAATGAAGAAATGTTCATCATCCATATCTATAAAGGAAATGAAAATAAAAACTACACTAAGATTCATTCCGTCTCACCAGACGTAATGATTATCATCAAAAACAAACAGCAATAAATACTATCAGATTGAAGGGAAAAAGAATCTATTGACACCATGGTAGAATGTAAACTAGGGCAACTATTATGGAAATATGTTTTCCTTTGCTCATAAAATAACAACAAATGGGACTCAAAGATTCAATGAGATCATCATTGTCTTTTCAAAAAACCAATTCTGAAAGTAAACTTCTGTTATTCATCTACACTGAAGAATAATGCTTCTATTATTTATTCTACTACCCTGAAGGAACACTGAGAATAAATATACACACAGGACTGGAATTGTATGTAAAGGCAGCTTTTTTCCCCAACAAAGTTGGAGCAACCCTGGCTGGGCTGGGAGGCAAATTCATGGTCATTGGTTCCCATTTTGTGTATCTTGAACACTAAAGAGACAAAAAATACTGTGCCTAAACCAATAGAACATCTCTTAATAGCATGTATATTTTCCATTATCTGATGTTGAGTAGGGAAATCCAGACACAGGTATTGAGCAAGTTTTACATGCTATTTATTAAAATATACAGAAATTGAAAAGTAGATATAATTAACTTTACCTGGGACAATGGGTAGCATTTCTTTATTTTTACAGTATTTTTAATGAAAATTATAAATTCTTTCCCCTCATGTTTATGTCTATGCTATGTATATGCACATTAGGTGTGTGCATGTGTGTGTATGTATAAAAGTTATTGAATTCTGTTGGTTTAACAAGACAGGGATGTTTTTCCCAAGGTCCTGAAACTCTCTTTAGAGCTGTTATCCTCATGGAAGACTTTGCCAAATTGTTCAGTATTTGCATAAAGGAAATAGCTTAACTTCACTGAGTACTTCATTTCTAGTTGTCAAATCAACCCTTGTCAAAAGATGTGAAGAGTGTATATTTTTTTTGTCGGTTGTGGGGCCTGAATTCTGACCCTGAGGTCTGTCCCTCAGCTCTTCATCTCAAGGGTAGTGCTCTACCACTTGAGCCACAGAGCCACCACTTGAGCCACAAAGCCACTTCTGGCTCTTTTGGCGTATGTGGTGCTGAGGAATCAAACACAGGGCCTCATGCATGCAATGCAAGCAGGCTACCACTGAGCTGCCTTCTGTGCCCCGATTTTAGTTTTTTGAGGAATCTCCATAATGATTTCTTTAGTTATTATACTAATTCACATTCCCACCAACAAACTATGCAGAATCTTTTTTCCTGCATGCTCATCAGCATTTATTGTTAGTTTTCATGGCAATAGTAATTCATACTATGGTGAAATAGAATCTCTGTATATTTATGACATGCATTTCTTTTACAACTCAAGATGTTGAACATTTTTCATGTGTATAGTTGCCATTTGTTGTTTTTAATGCTGTCCATTCATTTGCCTAAAAGTTAATTAGATTATTTGATTTTTAACATTTAGATTTTTGGACTCATATATACTAGATATCTAGCAGCCTGGAGATTAGCAAAAGAAGACATTAACCGATACTTGAAATTATCTATTACATCTGTTTGTTTGTTTTTTTTATTTGCTGTGATTCAATTAGGAAATTCTTGTGCTTATTTTTTGTGCCTGTAGAATCCCGTTCATGAAGTCATTGGTTTTCCTATATCTTCTAAGCTTTTGCTGTTGTATTTTCAAAGTTTTAAATGTCTCACAAAGGGCATTGATTTATTCATTCATTCATTCATTTATTTATTTATTTATTTATTTATTTATTTATTTATTTTTCGTCTGTTGTGAAGCTTGAACTCTGGGGATGGGCACTGTTCCTGCGCTCTTCAGCTCAATTAGAGCGCTCTACCGCTTAAGCCACAGTGTCCCTTCCAGTTTTCTAGTACTATATTAACCATAAGAGTCCCATGGACTTTCCTACCCAGTCTTGCTTTGATCCGTGATCCTCAGATCTCAGTGTCCTGAGTTGCTAGGACTAAAATGTAAGCTACCGGCGCCCGACTGGGCTTTTATTTTTATTTTCTTCTTTAATTGTTATTATTTTTTTATCGTGAAAATACCTTACAGCAAGGTTACAATTTCATGAGCAAGGTGATGAATACATTTCTTATCAAGCATTGTTGCCTCCTCCTCCTTTGTTTCCCCTTCCCATCCCTTCCCATCGTCCCCCCCCCCCCCCTCCAAAGCCCTCTCATCCCCACCGCGAGGGCTAAAGTTGTAAAGTTCGTTTTCGACATGAGGCCTTGTACATCTCATTGTTGCAATGGGTCCACCTGTATCCCTATTTAAACAATTTGTTTTTTCCCTTCCCCTTCACAAATTATACCAACATCAAATACAGTGAAAGAGGAGTTATACCGTGGGGGGAGGGACATACAAAGCAACAAAGAAATAATCTTATTAATATGTAAGAAGCAATCATAAGAAAGAAAAACCATTTGAATCCTTATCTTGGGGTTCATTTCGCTTAACAACTTATCTGACCGTTTCTGCTTGTATCAGACATATACTCGTTATTGCAAATAAGGGAAACCATGGGACCTGTTTCTTTGGGCCTGGCTTACTTCACTTAATATAATTTACCAGCACAGCTATGTTTATTGCAGCATTATTCACCATTTATTCTATGCCTCCATCAGAAAGAATGACATTGCCCCATTTGTTAGGAAATGGAAAGACTTGGGCTTTTATTTTTAAATAGCCTTTGTACAAGGTGAAAGACAGCGGTCTAATTTCAAACTCACACCTGTGGATAACCAGTTGTCCTGGAACAAATTGTTAAAAAGACTGTCTTCTCCAACGTAGGTTTTAGGGTCTTTTGTCAAAAACCAGGCAACTCTAGGTCTATGGGTACATTTCTCAACATTCTATGCTATTATTTTCTGTTTCTCTTTCACTCCGGTACTGTTGAATTCCATTTTGTTCCCATCTCATTGTTTGTCTGCATGTCTGTTTGTGCCATTACCAAGCTTTTCTTCTAATTCAGTCTGAGTAGTCCATTTCTAAGTCAGCATTTCTGTTGGTCCCCAGGTTTGTTCTATTTGAGTTCTGTTGTGAATGCCACATGAATTTTAAGACTGAGTTTTCTATTCTATGAAAATGACACTGATGTTTGGATGTGGATTGCAGTAAATGTAGATTAGTTTGAGTAATATAGCCATTCCCTCCACATGACTTCTGCCAATCCATGAGCATGGAAAGTCTACATCTTCTCTTGTCTTCTTCAAGTTCTTCCCACATGGTTGTGTAGTTAAAATTATATGAGACTTTCACCCCATCAATTTATTCCCAGGTATTTGATTGTGCCATTGTGAGTGATATTCTTTTCCTTCCCTTTCTTAGCATGATTATTGATGATATTGAATAACTACAGAGAGAATAGATATATTTGTCTCACTCTTGACAGTTTTCTACACTTAGTCAAATATTAGCTAAAGGTATATTATATGAAATCATTATGTCACTGTACATCCTTTCCATTTCTTTTTTTTCATAGATTTTATCATGTAAAGACAGTAAATTTCATTGGAGGCTCTTTTCCGTATTTATTGAGATGATTATGTGTTTTATCCATTATTCTGTTTATGTGGTACATTATGTTTATGATTCCATATATTTGAAAAATCTTTCCTTCACTAGAATGAAACCAGTTTTATCACACTGTATGGTTTACAAAATTCATATTTGAGCTACCGTTTATGTGTATTACAAGGAAGTTATGTGATATTTCCATTCTTGTGTAGAGTGCACTTGGAACAAAATCAACCACTTCACCTCTTCTATTTTCCTCTCTCTATGGTCTTTTTGACATGCTGTTTTTCAAGTATTTTATTGACAATTTTCACCTATGGGCATGAGTGAGATTTTCTATACATTTGTGATTTCATTTCTATTTGATTTAATCATTTTCTGCTTCCTTCAATGATTCACTGATCATTCAAAAATGTGTTATTTCTTTTGCATGCTTTTGTATATTTCTCTTGCTGCTGAATTCCAGGTATACTCTATTGCAGTCTGATGAAATCCAGCAGCTCATACCTGTGGTCCCAGGTACTTGAGAGAAAGGCTTTTGAAAAGGGGTGGTAGGATTTTCTAGGCAAACTTTAGTGAGAGTCTATCTCATTCAGCAAGCTGGGCTTTGTGCTGCAGGTGTGCACTCATAGTTAAGTGGGAGGCCATATGTAAAAGGATGGCTATCTGAGGCTAGCTCACAAGGCGGGGTGGGGAGGGGAGGGAAGATAACGAATGAAATATTTTATATAAAATAAAAATAAAAAAGGGCTGAGATATGTTTTTTTTTGTATCTGTGATGACTGGCTTTATCCCATAAATTTGGTTTATTTTGTTAACATTGTATAAGCTGCTTAGAAACATGTGTCTTGTTGGTGTGTATGATAAAATATTCCACACATGTCTTTTAGGTTAATTTGACTGACAGTACTGAAATCTACATCCCTACTCCTTGTTACCAGAGTTGTTGAAGTTTCCATTTCCATATTTTCAATTGATCATTTTTGCATTACTGTGAACTATCACTAAGAGGAGGCCTTCGTTTAATGGAGGTGGGGGTGTCTGTTAGCCAATGGAGTTTTGTCTCATATCCAAGATTTGTTTTAAATATTTTTTGTTTTGGCTATTTTGGGGTTTGAACTTGGGATCTCATGTTTGCTAGCAGAGGCTTTACTACTGATCCATGCCTGCTGCCCTTATGCAAAACAGTTTGTTTTCCTTATGAAAGTCCAGAACCAATCTCTGGGTTTTTCTGTCTCTCTCTTTTCTCTCTTCCTTCCCTCTCTCCCTTTCTTCCTCCCTCCCTCCTATTTTTGCTCCCTCCTTTTGTTTTCCCTCCCTCTTTCTCTTCCTCCCTCCCTCCCTCCCTTCTTTCTTTCCTTCCTTCCTTCCTTCCTTCCTTCCTTTCTTTCTTTCTTTCTTTCTTTCTTTCTTTCTTTCTTTCTTTCTTTCTTTCTTTCTTTCTTTCTTTCTTTCTTTCTTTCTTTCTTTCTTTCTTTCTGTCATTCTCCATTCTCCATAATTTTGGAGCAGTTTTCCCTTTAAAGCTAAAATATTATATTATGCCTACATCCAATAAAAACATTGAGGCACAAAACTGTTATTCAAAAGTATTCAGATGTAACTTAGGATCTCAACATTCAGAATAATAAAAAATTAATTCTGAGAAATAAAAAGATTAGAATAGCCAAGCTATTTCACTGCACTAACTTAGAAATATATGAAGTTTACAATTTTTGTTTTATTTTTGAATGGGCATATGTTCATAATACCAAGGGATTTCATTGTGGTGATTCCATACATGCACACCGCGTACCTCTAACGAGCTCACTCTGCCCATTTTGTTCCATTCCTACCTTGTTTCTGCTCCCATCATCAGGGTTTTGGGGAATTGTTTTCTGCCTCACTGTCTTTTATTTCTCCCTCTTTTTGAATACATATTTGCCTATGTATGTGTGACATCCTTCAGTCCCCTTCACTCCTCAGTATCCTTTCTTTTTCCTCTCTACCCTACTACCATTGTTCTACCCTAGATAGTCTTCTGTTTTTACTTGGGTACCATGGTTATGATTGTGATTAAGATCATCATTGTATGAGGAGCTGCTATATTTGATCTTTTTTATTTAACTGTTATTGTAAGGTGATGTGCACAGGGGTTAAAGTTACATAAGTCAGGTAATGAGACCGAAAGAAAAGAAACTGGCCCTTGCACCCTGATGCTTCCACTTATACCTTCAAGGTGGCTTGTGTTATGGCATGTGCCACATGTTTGAGATAGCATCTTGATAACTTTTTTCCTGTCTGACCTCAGACCAGAGACTTCTCAATCTAGGTCTCTTGAGTAGCTAGTATTACAAGTGTGAGCCACTAGAGCCTGGCTATGTGTAACAATTTAACTCAAGTTTCTCTCCGTCTTCTCTATGTCTTAGCATCAGAATTTATGATCGTAGAAGTGACTTACGTTTCCAAATATCAGCTCATTTTTTTGGTTGTGGGGCTTGCACTCTGGGCTTGGGTGCTGTCCCACGGCTCTTCAGCTCAAGGCTAGTGTTCTACCAGTTGAGCCATAGCACCACTTCCGGTTTTCTGAGTGGTTTCTCAGAGATAAGAGTTTCATGGTCTTTCATGCTTGGGCTGGCTTTGAACTATGATCCTCAGATCTCAGCCTCCTGAGTAGCTAGTATTAGAGGCGTGAGCCACCAGCCCCTGGCTTCCTAATCTCAACTCTAATATCTGGAAAGAAATGTAATAATGCTCAATTAAGGAAGCTCAGTGTCATTCTCTTTTTCAGTAATTTTTGTTACCATCACAAAATAGCACCTTATCCATTTAGAGACTTTCTTTAGTGCTAACCATCTCCTCTTCATGATTCAGTGTTTGCTGTCAATTCTAATTTCTCTTCAGGGATTCATATTCCTTCCTTTTGGAATGATAATGGGTACCTAGTTGGGGACCTCTTATTTGGCCTTATTTTCTGTAGCATAGCTGAAGAAAAGCCTAACATAGGAAAACTCTGACACTAAGATAAACACCATACTGCACATCTCCAATCACACCATAAACCCTCAAAGATCACAGAGTATGACATGATAATGTTACTAACACCAATTTTGTGTGGGTATAATGCAAGCCAAACACACAGATAGATACAGAGCCAGAAAAATACATGTAGATGAGGCATTCTTAACAATGGAGTGAAGAGTGTTGTGCATTTGAGTACTGGTGTGTGAGGAAGATACATGTCAGCAGCTGGCCTCAATCCCGACATTTTCCCAAACAAAAGACTACAAGAATAAAAATGTCGGAAAATTTAGCAAAATAAGTATTAAAGTAGTAATACAAAGTATTTTTACTATTTAATACTGGAGTCTAAGTCTCTGTCCATCAGTGCCAATATTTTCTATTATGGATATTTGAAATGAGTGAAACAAGTTATGTATTCTTAAACATGAGTGACTTTTGAGAGCTGAGCACCAGTGGCTCACACTTGTAAGTGGCTCACACTCAGTAGTCTGAGTTCTAAGGGTGGTAGTTTAAAGCCAACCTGGGCATGCATGTCCGTGAGACTCTTATCTCCAACTAAACATGAAAAAGCTGAAAGTGGAGCTAGGGCTCAACTGGTACAGCTCTAGACATGAGCACAAAAACATAGGACAGCACACAAGCACTTGAGCTCAAGCCCTAGGAATGGCACCCCTACCCCCCAAATGATTGACTTAATATATTAGGATGATAACTATGCATTCCATACAAGGTTTTTTTCATTCCAAAAAAGAACAACAACAGAAAAAGCTGTGCGAAGGTATGAGTGGGGCAAACTGGTAGAAAGTAAAGGAAGGGGTGACGTGTTCAAAAAAAAAGAAATGTACTCATTACCTCATTTATGAAATATGAACTTCTCTTTAAACACATTAATAGTAACAATAAAATTATTTTTGAAAACACAAAGTGTTTCACCACAATAATCATTCCCAGCTGTTTTGTCGATTACTAAAGACAGACTGTTCATTGAGCAGTGTAATAGCACTAATCAGTGATATCTATAGAGAAATTTCTATTTGTTGCATTTTCATTTATTTGTTTAACATGCATTGAATTCACAAAAAATCTGGAAACCTGTGATGAAATTCTCCTGATTATGACCCCACTAACCTAATTTCTTTCACAAGAGGGGAGATTCTATTTCCATCCCACAATCCAAACAGAAAAAAACAGAAAACATGAAATCTATGTAAGCAATAAAATCAATGATATGGAACTTTCATAAATGTGTATCCTGTGCTAACATTGAGCCAGATTTCCATCTCTGGAAATCAGTATAAAGGGACTGAGAATGGCATAACCAATTTTCAAAAATTCTTGAATGTTTTGCATCATGGAATTATTCTCTAAGAAGGAAATTAAAAGTACAGAAAAAGCACATTCTGTCCAATAAAAGAAAAGAAAACAAAGCATGAGAAGAAGAACACTGTGAGCAGCTTTTATCTCAGGAGAAGTTTTGTAGAGAAAGTTGGAATTCTGCAGGTAGAGAACACGCTGGTGGTGCTTGTGGAGAAGAAATACCATGTAGCCACTGGCCACACCCAAGATACCCTGAAACACAGCATCCCTCAAGACCATGAAGACAAAAAAAATCCATTTCATTATCAAGTTGTCTGGTACAAAATAGCAATAGGTGTCACTTATAATAGGTTGTGATATGTTCATACTGCTGATATTTTTTATGTGGAATAGTAAGTACATGCTTATCAAGGAATTGAGAATCCAAAAGAAGAACAATAGGAGAAGGATGTGCCATGTAGATTGAAGCTTTAGCTTTCTCCACACAGAGTCTCTGGGGCTGATGATGATGGCCTGGACCAGGGTGAGGAGACTGCTGGTGCAGATGGAAAGTCCTCGAGTCACTCTCTCTAGGTAAGCAGACATCACACAACCTATATCCTCTAAGAAGTTCTCCATGCCAAAGGCTGCTACTGTGGTTGGTATCACTTTTGAAAGAAGCATTATGATGTTAGTAAAAGCCAAGTGGATGAATACAATGTGTACAGATTTCTTCTTGGAACCTTTAAGCATGTGCATATAATTCAAAAGAATAAAATTGTTCCCTACAATGCCAAGTCCAGATATAGAAAGGAAGATGGTTCCCTTGAAAAAACTCAAAGACATAGCGTACTTTATAGGCAGAGAATCTTGGATCCAGCTAACACCATATTTAAGAAACCGTTAGGAATGACAATAGGCATCTGCAAAAAAATCACATATTTTGCAGTGTAAAACACAGTCATGTTCTATGAAGTGGTTTATCTTTTGTCCAAAGGATTTTATTTTGTTCTACATGACACTGTGTAGAAATGTTTCACTATAGTCTGACATGCCTTCTTGAAAAATATGTTTACAAATCTAAATTTTTCTACCAATGATTGAGTTTATAATAGCAAAAACCTATCTACTTCATTAAAGCCTGCACATTTAACATATCCAAATCAGAGTGACAGATGGAACTTCCAAGTCCTTTAACTAGACCTTAACTGTTTGTTTTTTTAAAAAACTTTCTACTTAGTGAATTCTCCTCAAACATTTCTAGACAGCTGGCTTCATGATACTGCTCCAAAGTTCTGAAATTCTATTGTTTCAACATATCAATGCCTTTCAATAACTTCCACTGTAGCTGTTGTTTTGTTAAATATGCCTGGCCTACTTACATTTTGCTTCAAAGTTTAACTTTGATGCTTATACCTTAACAGTTTTTGTGTTTCCTCAAATGATTTTATGGTTTTTACTGCTGACAAATATTCAGTGGATTTTGGGTCCTCAATATTAGGTTAAACTGTGTTGTTACCTTTTCAGCTATGATACAGCACTTAAAGCTGAATCAGCCAATCGAGTTCTAGTCATCAAAGTCAGAGTGTTAGAACCCCTCTGAACCAGGTAGGAGTGGTGCCCTAGAAGAACTCTGGATTAGTGCCTGAGGGTCATTAGGAGAGTTTTAAATTCTCATTTTGTGCCCATCAGAACCGCTGAGAGAAGCCTGAATCATTTCTGCATTTGTTGATATTTATCAAGGTAGTTCAGGGGAAGAGGATTACCTAGGTATTGTGTACAGTTTTAAGCGAAAAGCTGTGCTTGTTTTTTTTTTTTTTTTTAGAAACACCTAAGGTTAACTGTGTGTAGTTAAGTCCATTGGGGGCATTATTTGTTTGAAATGGTCATAGTCAAAAAGAGTGGCATTCAAATGGTGGCATTTTACAGTTGCTGTGTGACCTGGAAAGAAAGAATGATCTCAACTGATTTTGCAAGCTGCTTTATCTGTGTCACTTTGCTATAAAGTTGCAAGTTCCCCATCAGACCAAGTTCACTTTTCTTCCTCAAGCCTGGATAAGATTTAATCTTTTACATCTAAGAGCTCTAATTTCATTTGCTACCTAGAGATGATGTAAAACAACTAATAGTTTTTACAAAATAAAATAAATGAAGTTATTTGCATTAATCCATGGAATGTTTGCATGTTTTGGAATGTGTTTCTGTCAGCCTTTCCTTTTCCTTTCCTTCGAAATACTACAGGGTTGCTTTAACTTAATTTGTCCTGAAGGTCTGTCACAGCATGGTCTTCATAAAGGTTTATATTCAGCTAGCTTTGTGATTGTAGTTATTGCCTTTCAATCCTTTCCGTAACATTTGGAGCAATTTTACCTATAAAAGTGACTCATGGGAATAACCCATCCTAAATATGAAGCATATAATGAAACATGCCACAAGATTTAAAGGCAAAGAGCAACGATCAGTACCAAATCTTAAAATTTAAGAATTTAAAAATTATAATAACTAATATTTGAGTGATTTTGGGGAGAGGGCCTCGAAATGAGGGACACCTGGATAAGGAATAGTGACCACTTGCCTACATTGTCTTCGTAAATCCAATTAAAAAAAAGAGAGCCTTTACAATAAGCTAAGTGGATTAAGCCCTGACTAGAATGAGCATCCAGTAGTTGGGGCAAAGTAATACCCACACCTGGACATTTTCTTAAGTGAAAATAAGTTGCTAACTACTACTAGAATAAAATTCATGTGAGTTACCTCAGGCCTGGTAATTAACTTCCTGATTCAAGCTAAGAGGTTAATATTCAAGTTTCTGAGGGATATTTTTGTAACACGTACTTTGTAATAAAATAAGGAGTTGTTAAATCTACTCACCATGTTAGCTGTGGTGAAGACAAACTCCAGCTTAGTCCTTCTGGCCAAGGGAGGCTTCCCAAGTCATATTTGTACCCTCAGTGTCCCTAGAGCTCTCAGAAACTAGCACTGACACTTCAGTTTTCACACTTGTCTCCCTGACAGGGAGGAGGACACTCTGTAGAGTTTCAGTCCCTGAAGTACAACTTTTGTTCTCCCTCCATAATTACTACATTGATTACCTCAGAAATTGTAGCAGCTTAATTGTAATTTATTTATTCTAGATACAAAAGTGAGAAAGTATAACTTGAGAACAGGTACAGGAGGGAAAAGTGATGGAAGGGGTGACATTGTCCAAGAAAGAAATGTACTCATTACCTGACTTATGAAATGGTAACCCTTCTGTACACCACCTTAATAGCAACTATAAAATTGTATTTTATAAAAAGGGGAAATTGAACTACAGACTAGGTTTCTGTAATTAGAGTTTCTCACTTCTCCAGATTTGTCTTATTCTCTTTAAGTTCTAACCTCTTGGAACTAGTTATTGAGACAGAAATTAGGCCACTTTCATTTCTTTCTCAAGTTCTCTGTGAGTATATGAAATTAATACAGAATGGTTAGTACTTGGGACTCTGTTTTCTGAGTGAGTGCCAATCATTTTTCTCGGTAGGATAAGAATCACCTACTTCTATGTTTACATGCACATATACACTTCAAGGTCTTAGCCATATGTGGATTTTGATTCTTTATTTGTTCAACAGTAAATGGGACTCAGCAAATTAAGTGTGTTCACTTCTGCCCCCTTTCCTAAAAATCAACTCCAACACAGAATGTTAAATCACACTTCCATAATTTATCAATGTCAACAATTGGTCCTATCTATTATTTACTCTCTTGCCAAGAAGGACCTTTTTAGTTTCTGGTACAAAGTATTGTAAAAAAATGTGGACATAAAGGTTGGATTCCAGGTGAGAATATATCATTATTTGTTCCAGTAGTGATAGACAAGCTCATGGTTACTGACTCTGGTCACTGAGATGATACACTATTATTTATGCATCTGTAATAGTTTCAGTTTTGTGATGTATTTGGTACTTTTCTCTTTGAGGAAATATACATATATGTAAATATATATATATATATATATATATATATATATATATGCGGTTTTCCTTTTCCTTTTTTGTTTTTTCTTTTGGCTGTTGTGGGGCTTAAACTCATGGCCTGGGCACTGTCCCTGAGTTCTTTTGCTCTCAATTGCTTTGAGCCATGAATCTACTTCCATTTTTTTCAGTGTTTAAATATAAATAAGAGTCTCAGAAATTTTTTTCTGTCTCAACTCTCTTGGAACCAGGGATCTTCATTTCTCAGCCTCCTGAGTATTTAGGATTATAGGCCTGTGGCCCCAGTTCCCAGATTGTGATTTCTTTTTCTTCCCTTTTAAAAGAAACAATGTTTAAATCAGATAGTGAAACGAATTTAAATTAAAGCTTGATATCTACAGCATCCCTCAGCATTCTTTAGGTTTTCCTAATTTGGTTCAGCCCATTTCCTCAGCCAGAATTACCTATATCTTCACCACTTCTAGCAACCTTGTTCTATGTGATTCAAATTAGTCTGTTCACAGGCATTTATGATTAAACTCATCAGAATTATGCACCACTCATGCACATTTTATTCATTGTTATGATACAGCAAAAGAGAGCTAAAAAAATCTATGTCCCTTCTTTCCTGAGTCCTGAGTCTTCAAGTTTTAAGTGCTGGATCCTTTGGAAATCCATATGAAAACAAGTTAACCTTACCCTTAGAAAGCCATCTTATGATACAGATAGATATGTGTGGAAGCATCCTTGGATCTTAAGTGGGGAACAAAGTACCCCAGGAACAAGGAATAGATTCTGTGATGTTTCATCCTGCAGTGTAGAAGAATCAGTATCACTGCATAGAAATTTGGTACTGCCAGTACTACTGAACAGACAGATTTGTGAACAGACATATGGTCTCCCTTTCTATACAATTACATTAGTTGTGAATTAGGGGTCCAGACAAGATATTCTGAGTTTGACTGCACTGGCCGCAACGTGAGAGCCTCTGTCACCTAAATGCGGGTTCCAGAGTGTATCCTTGCACTACAGTGAGCACACAAGAACATTGACCAGGCTCATTGCTATTAGAAGCTATTAGTCCAGGTAGTTCCTTCTCAGCATGACCATACCTTTAACCCAGAAAGTTGCTTCCCTCAGGGGGCACCAGGAAGCAGGGAAAAAAAGAATGACCATACAAACAATGATTTTTTTCCCAATAGTCTCAACTATTTTATTAGTCATTAAAGCTAAAATCATTCTGCCCCATACTACTCCTAAAGAATGTTTTCTCCAGGTTTTTGGTCAGTAACATACAAAGTGGGAATCCCCACATCTCTCACAACTTTCCAACCCAATTTGTGAGGATCCTCTTAGTTAAGACACTATTGAGATTCCAAGTCCATATCCTCTCTGAAATAAGAAACTCAGAACAGTAACATATTATGAGGAAACTTTCTTGTGTTCAAAATAATGGAGAAATCAAGATGCTTCAATATGTGGACATTGAACAAGAAATGTGCAGAAAGTAAACAAATGTATGATTTTAAGAAATGCACACAGGGCGCAGGTGGCTCACACCTGTAATCCTAGCTACTCAGGAGGCTGAGATCTGAGCATCGTGGTTCAAAGACAGCTGGGGCAAGAAAAGTCATGAAGGTCATGAGACTCTGATTTCCAGTTGACCACCAGGAAACTGGAAGAGGTGCTGTGGCTCAAGTGGTAGAGTGGTTACCTTGAGGTGAGGAAAGCCCCTGGGCCCAGAGTTCAAGCCCATGAAAGAAAGAAAGCAAGAAGGCAAGAAAGGAAGGAAGGAAGGAAGGAAGGATACAGAAACTTCAGTAGTATTTCAAAATATTGGGTGAAATGTTAGCTTTTAAATGCAATGATAGTGCACCCAGTTTTACCATATTAACTGCAAGATGCTTTCTTTGTCTTGACTATATTCATGAGACATTTATGTATCCTAGTAACAACAATGAAAATAAATAACTCCCTTTTCAAGTTGAATCATCACATTTTTCATTATTTTGCTAATACTTGGTAATGAAGTAGAGTAGTCATAACTAGTTCTATTTATCTATACATCCATGTGCCATGTTATACACTTAAATATTCTGGTTTTGGAGGACTTATTTGGTGCAGGTTTCAAAGTCTTTACTGGTCATTGTATATATTGGCAAATTAAAAAATCATGGTATACCAGATGCCTCACAATAGATGAGTAGATCCAAACATATGGTGCACATATACAATAGAATTTTACACAACCATCAGAAGAAGAAAATAAAGTAATCTTCAGAGAAATGGATGGAGCTAGAACCAATCATGTTAAATGTGGTAAGCCCAAATCAGACAGACAAATGACACGTTGGCCCTGGTTAGCAAAAGTGATCTAAAATCCACTGAGATATGACAAATTTCTCGCATAAAGTGAGACCAAAAGAGGATAGTCTTAGGAGAGAATCACAAAGGTGTCATACCCAAGTGCCTGTTCATATATAGATAAAATAATATACATAGTGAGAGGAACACCAAAGATCCAAAGGCATGGGAGCAAAGGACATTTTTCTTAATATGCTTTTTCTTGAGCTCATAATTCTGTATTCTTTACTTTATGTAAAGTATGTTCACTTGCATACATGTAGGATGGTGGGGGAAGGGCACAGAATCTGAGGAAAAAGGGTGAAAAAGTGCAGCAGTGAAATGCACTGGACATTCATGAAAGTGAAGATTGCAACTCCTTGTGGAGATGGGGGTGAAGGAATAGGAGAGAATGAGGGAACAGATGATACTGCATGAAAGGAAATGTATATATTACCTGATGTATGTAAATGTAATTCTTCTGTACATAAGCTGGATAATAACAAAAAATTTAAAACATTCCTACTTTTGGACAATAAATCACTGATTTTAATGAATAAATTTTATGAAAGTAGACTCTGAAAAATGTGGTACAGCTGACCAATACAAATTGTGCTTTTATGTATTATGTATGTATGTATGTATGTATGTATATATGTATGTATGTATGTATGTATGTCAATCATTCAGTGGTGGGGTGCTGTGCCTGGGCACAGTCCCTGAGCTCTCTCTATGCTCAATGATAGCTCTTTACCACTTTGAGCCAGGGCAGTACTTCCAGTTTTTGATTGGCTAATTAGAGAGAAGACTCTCATGGCAACTTTTCTGTTTTTGATTGGCTTCAAAGCACCAGCTTCAGATCTCAACCTTCTGAGTAGAAAGGATTAAAAGTGAGAGTGTCCAGCACTCAGCTGCATTTGTATATTTATATGCAGTGCATTATGTAGTTTTGCTGTTTCTTCCTCACACTCTCTTATTCCCTGTTTCTCTCTGCCCCCACCCTCCAGAAAGCATAGGAAATGTTTAAAAGAAATTGACAACTTTGTGACAAATTTATTTTCTTTTCCCATAATGTTGTATGAACAATCCCAAATTTCCAATGTCATAGTTTATTTTCCTATTTTAGAAATTTATTATTATATAATGCAGTATAAGTTTTATAAATGTGTGTCTATATACATGTGCATGCATGAAACCTTTTGAGATCTCTATTACATCAGAAAAATAATGGTATTATTTTATAGTACATTTATGTATGCAAACACCATTTAATTGGATATATCTAAAGTTAAGGTTAATTATATATGACCTTAATTTATTGGTTGATTGATTGCTTGTATCAGGCTTGAACTGAGGGTTGTAACTGGTTCCCAGTGATTTTTTTTTCTCAGAGCTGGCACTTTACCACTTGAGTCAGGCTTCCAGTCCAGCATTTTTGCTGGTTAGTTGGAAATAGTCTGACAGACATTTTCCCCTAAGGTTGATTTCAATCTTAAAATCTTCTCAGTGTAAGCAGAATTCTATCAGACCTTTAAACAAGAACTAATACCCATACTCCTCAAGCTCTTCAGAGAAACAGAGAAGGAGGGAGCTATCCCAAACTCATTCTACGAAGCCAATATCACACTCATCCCCAAACCAGGCAAAGACCCAACCAAAAAGGAGAATTACAGGCCAATCTCCTTGATGAACACAGATGCAAAGATCCTTAACAAGATTCTAGCTAACAGAATCCAGAAACACATAAAAAAATAATTCACTATGACCAGGTAGGCTTCATCCCAGAGACACAGGGATGGTTTATCATACGTAAGTCAATAAATGTAATCCAACATATCAACAGAGCCAAGGTCAAGAATCACATGATTATCGCCACAGATGCAGAAAAGGCCCTTGACAAAATTCAACATTCATTCATGCTAAAAGCTCTGGAGAAAATAGGAATAGAAGGAACATTTCTAAAAACAATAAAAGTCATTTATGACAGACCAATAGCCAATATTATACTTAATGGGGAAAAGCTACAACCAATTCTCCTAAAATCAGGAACAAGGCAAGGATGCCCACTGTCTCCACTCCTCTTCAATATAGTCCTAGAACCCTTAGCCAGGGCAATAAGGCAAGAAAAAGACATTAAAGGGATCCGCATAGGGAAAGAAGAAGTTAAACTATCCCTTTTTGCAGACGACATGATACTATACCTCCACGATCCCAAAAACTCCATCCCCAAACTCTTAGAAATCATAAATCACTTCGGCAAAATAGCAGGATACAAAATAAACCCACAAAAATCAGTTGCCTTCCTATACACTGATAATGTACAGGAAGAGAGGGAAATAAAGGGAGCAACCCCATTCACAATAACCTCCCGAAAAATAAAATATTTAGGAATTAACCTAACCAAAGATGTAAAAGAACTATTTAATGAGAACTATAAAAAGTTAAAGAAAGAAATTGCAGAAGACACTAGGAAATGGAAAGACCTCCCATGCTCCTAGATAGGCCGACTTAATATAGTAAAGATGGTAATACTTCCAAAACTAATATACAAATTCAACGCAATTCCTATTAAAATCCCAATGACTTACATCACTGAAATACAGAAAACAGTCCAAAAATTCATATGGAACAACAAAAGACCTAGAATAGCAAAAACAATTCTAGGGGATAAAGACAATATGGGAGGGCTATCCATGCCGAACTTCAATCTCTACTACAGAGCTATAATAACAAAGACAGCATGGTACTGGCACAAAAACAGACCCGAAGACCAATGGAACAGAATAGAAGATCCAGAAATAAATCCACAGGCCTACAGCCAGCTGATATTCGACAAAGGAGCCAAAGACATATAATGGAAGAAACACAGCTGGTGCTGAGAAAACTGGGCAGCCACATGCAGAAAACTAAAAGCGGACCCCAGCCTATCACCATGCACCAACATCAACTCAAAATGGATTAAAGACCTTAACATTAAACCTGAATCTCTGAAACTACTGCAGGACAGAGTAGGAGAGACACTTGAACTAATAGGCACAGGAAGGAACTTCCTGAACAGAGTCCCAGGGTCACAACAAGTTGGAGAGAGACTCGACAAATGGGACTACCTTAAAATAAAAAGCTTCTGCACAGATAAAGCTATCGCAACCAAGCTAGAAAGACAACCAACTAATTGGGAAAAAATATTTACCAGCAATATATCAGACAAGGGGTTAACATCCTGTATATACAGGGAACTCAAGAAACTAATCCCTCCCAGACCTAACAAACCAATTACTAAATGGGCAAGGGAACTAAAGAGGGACTTCTCAAAAGAAGAAATAAAAATGGCAAAGAAACACATGAGGAAATGTTCATCATCCCTGGTGGTGAAGGAAATGCAAATAAAGACAACCCTGATGTACCACCTTACCCCAGTCAGAATGTCCCACATCCACAAATCAGCCAACGACAAATGCTGGAGGGGATGTGGAGAACGAGGAATGCTATTACACTGCTGGTGGGAATGTACACTCATACAACCACTTTGGAAAGCAGTCTGGAGGGTCCTTAGAAAGCTAAAGATTGACCTCCCTTACGACCAAGTCATACCACTTCTAGGCATCTACCCTGAACAACAGGAACCAATATACAAGGACACGTGCACCTCCATGTTTATTGCAGCACTGTTCGCAATAGCTAGGATATGGAAACAACCTAGATGCCCCACCACAGATGAATGGATCCAAAAATTGTGGTATCTATACACAATGGAATATTATGCAGCCATTAGAAATGACAAAATAATGGCATTTGCAGGGAAATGGATGGAGCTAGAAGGAATCATGTTGAGCGAGGTAAGCCAAGAACAAAGAGACAAACAGTACATGGTCTCCCTGATAAGTGGATGATAAATCCAAAATGTTAGGTGATATGACAAAACTAACAGGACTTAAGAAACAAAGAACTCCCACTCATCTGGTTGAACCACTACCAAATATCCCCATGCTGCTGATCACATATATGGTATATAACATGTGAGCACCATTATATATTACAGACTGTGATAGACAATTTGCTCCAGGAAAGTTAGAATGAACTTGTGACTTTAAATGAGCATCATTATTCCACAATACTGTGAATTACGAGAAATTAAGTAATCACTTAATCACAAAAAAAAAAAAAAAGAACCTTGGGGAAGGGAGGGAGGGAGGGGATGGTAGGGGGAAAACAATGGAGGGGGTAATAATGTTCAAGGGGAAGTGTACTCATTGCCTCACTCATGTATCTGTAACCCTCTGTATAGTATCTTTACAATAAAAAATTAAAAAAAATCTCCTCAGTGTAAAGTGCTAGATATATAGGCATGAGACACCATTGACCAGATCTGCTTTTAATTTTTGTAATTGCAAGATTAACAAAAATCAAGGAACATAAACAGTGCTGGATAGAAAGGTCAGCTAATTATGCTTACTCTCTTATTTTCACACATATTGCCTACCCACAAAATTTTTAACAGAGACATTTAGATTTCCAGAGACCAGTGCTGGACCTATTGATATTGCTTCCTCTAGAATGTTTCCAAAGTCAGAGCTCAGGAGATGATTTATTGAACAAATAGAATTTTGGCTTCCATTCATCAACTGCTTTCTACACCACCTAGTCTCAGAAAACACAGAGTAAGACCTCTCCCTCTTTGCTTATAGAAACCCTTTTTCTGATTCAAAAATCTTACTTAAGTGAGATCTGGAGCCAGCAGAAGTCTTTAATAAAACAGCTGAAAAGGTTTTGTGCTTCTTCTAGATGACCCTGAGATGCAGTGGTCTTCCCAGAGCACGGATGAGCTGAGATTCTTTCTGTGGATGCCTGAGGCAGTGGGAGTTTCCTGAACTTCCACTTTCTCTCGTCTCCATGGAATATCAGAGAAATGTCCACGTTGGTTTCAGCAATCACAACACACTCCTGCCTTCGGGAGTGTTGGTCCTTTTGTGCCATGAATCCAACCGACATTTGCATCTATGAAAGGGTGAATACTCAGGATTGTGACTGGAGCAAAGACTTGGAGTTGTTCCTGTGCAGGCCATGTCATGTGTGACTTGAAGTGGACGCTGTGTTCTCCAAGGGTGCAGTCTCTTGACCTGTGAAATTTATAGTAGAGATATCAGTGGCAGCGATGCCCCAGCTATACATTGGAGCACCATCTGGAGCATTGTTTTCAAAGCCAGGATAGCATCCTAGCATCCTTTGTAAAAGAATTGTTTCTTCCTGTATGTATTCCTAGATATTTCCTGACCATTATGGTCTTGGATGTGTTTCTAATTGGCATACAGTATTTCTCATGATCAATTTCTTTAATGCTTTTGAAACCAAACATCTTCTTATTTTCTGTACAGATCTAAGTGACACCTCTTAATTCTTCATTTTTCTTTTGTTCCTTAGAAAGTTGCTGGTACATACTTACAAGGTACTAAATAACTTCCTTAAGATTGTGATCACTAAAGTTTATTTGTTCTAACATTAATACAAGGTGATTGGTTAATCAAAAGTAGACGTTTGAGGGAAAATACACTATGTATTTGAAGGAACAGAAGTATTTTCTTCCTAAGAAAGAAATTACAGGATGAGAATAGGAAGAAAATAAGGATCTGTCTGCCAAGATTCCAGAATCTCTGAATCAATCTTAGATTTTCAAGAACTAGACTTCTTAAAAATAAAAGAAATCTACAAAAATAAAGCCTTATTTTCATGATTTCATAGTATGGTAGCATAAAGAAATTTGGATTGTATTACACCTCTAGCTCATTGAGGAATCAATGTAAAGTAATTTTTGTACTTCTCACTGAACTTTCCAGTATTTAGCAACCTGTGCATTCCCCATGATCCAGATGTGCAGTCACGTGTCATGATAGAACCTATAAATTGTGGAAATGAAATCTGCCCAATTAAAAAAGAAAACATTTCAAGAGAATGAGAGTACTATGAGTGGCTCTGATTTCTGGGCTGGAATTGTGTGTGAACCTGGAGCTATGAAGGTAGAGGACTCCCTTGTGCTGTTTATACAGATGGAAAGCCATGTACGTACTGCTCCAGCCCATCAGACTCTGACCCATCACATCCTGACGAGCCATAGGGAGAGGAGAAGGAAACTAACCACAGTCTTAGATCGATGCATATGACAATACCAACACGTATTTCAATTCTGGAGCTGTTCATGCTATTGAGGAACAAATAGGAACTTATCAGAGAGTTCAAGACCCAAAACAAGAGGAGATAGGGAAGAACTTGCCATGTAGTCTGTGGTTAGAGTTTTCTCCACTGGGTGGTTCTGGGGCTGATGGTAATGACCTGGACCATGGTGAGGAGACAGGTGGTGCAGATGGAAAGGCTTCTAGCTAGTTTTTCCATATAAATCAGAGTTTTGCAACCAACATCACCTAGGAAGTTTATGAAACAAAGATCTGTGTTAATATACCTCTGGCCCCTATGCTACAAATAAAAAAACAGTTGAATGTGGATAAGGTACATGGGTTTCTTTTTTTCAGGACCCATAATGATAGTATATACATGTTTCACAAGCAAAGGGAAGTTTCCTAAAATTCCAGGACCAGTAAGCATATAGAAGAATATCCTTTGAATGAAGTTACTCCAAATCATCTGATTTCATGTACAGGACCAGGAAAAGCCTTTTGAGAAGCACAACGAAGTAAAGATGACATATTTCAGGTCTATTGATTTTCCCTGTTTATATAGTAAAGTAATGTTTTATGAAGTATGTAAATGTACAAGGTCATTTCCTTGAAGATGCCTAATTTTCTTTCTTTCCTCATTTCCTCCCTCCCTTATGTCCTCATTTCCTTCATTTGTTCTCTTTCTTGTTTACTTTTTATCTTCTTTCCCTCACATTTTTCCTCTTTTCCTTCCCTCCCTCCCTATTTCCCTTCCTTCCTTCCCTCCTTCCTTAATTACTTCCTTCCCTCCCTCCCTCCCTATTTCCCTTCCTTCCTTCCTTCCTGCCTTCCTTTCTTCCTTCCTTTCTTTCTTCCTTCCTTCCTTCCTCCTTCCTTCCTTCCCTCCCTCCCTCCCTCCCTATTTCCCTTCCTTCCTTTCTTCCTTCCTTCTTTCCTTTCTTCCTTCCTTCCTTCCTTCTTCCTTCCTTCCTTCCTTCTTTCCTTCCTTCCTTTCTTCTTGCCTTCCTTCCTCTCTATCTCTTTCACACTGTCTATCTGTCTGTCTGTCTCTCAGGTCCTGCTGTCTGATCTTTTTAGCTCAATCAAGGTTACCACTTTACCAGTTGAAACACAGCTACATTTCCACATTTTTTTATTTTTGGTGGTTTATTAGAGATAAATGTCCCATGGACTTTCGTGCCTTGGCTGTTCTGGAACTGTGATCCTCTGATCTAAATCTCCTAAGTAGCTAGAATTACAAGCATGAGGTATCAGTGTCTAGCACTTTCTTCCTTTCTTGATTCCTGGGACCTGGGAATTCATGATGACTACAATTTAGAGACAGCCTACATGCATCCACCTGTTTTTCCTTCTTTGTATTCCTCATGTCAAAATTTTCTATGATCATTTTCTTTTTCCACAAGAGGTAAGCAAAAGCAATAAATATACGCAGTCAATTTCCAGTGTGTGCACATTTCAGTTCTCATACCCAATACATACAATCATTATGGTGGACTTTTTCTTTTCTTTTTTATTTTAATCAGGTGTGTTGCTCCTAGGTGTGTTCCTGAGCCTGTTTGTGTTCAAACTAAGTATTCTACCAATTGAGTAACAACATTAATTCAGGTTTTAGAATGGTTAATTGGCGATAAGGGTAGGAGGGGGACTCTTTTGCCTCGGCTGGCTTTGTGTGTGCCTACCATGATTCTCAGATCTCAACCTCTACAGTAGCTAGGATTACAGGCATGAGCCACCAGCACCTGTCATTGGTAGTTTTGTTGTACTTTTCCTTCCCTATGATCATTTGTATGATCCTGTATACATTCATCCTTCAAGTAAGCAAATAATCCATACCCTGTAAACCAAACTACTCTAAAATCTCCTGTTGTGATTGTAAAACCATTTTAAGAAGTGGTATCTTTTTTTTTCTATGCATTCTGTATTATATTAAAAAATGAAGATCACAAATTTATGTTGCTTTTATTCTTACAAATTATAAAAGCTTCCCTTGTCAACCGGAATTTAGTCCCCAACAATTTTTTTGTTTATCAATTTTATTTGTGCAATACTTACAAGATCATTCCCCACCTCCTTTGACAGTTATCACATAGACACTTTGCAAAAGAATAATCATATGTCTCCATGGTGAACTTTTTCCCAACCAGTAACCTTCCTAGCACAATGCTGGCTATGGGTCAGCAATCAGCTTGGAATTTTGTCCCTTAATATTACCTGAACTCACCGGGCTGTGTTCCCCGGCTGGCTGCTTGTCTGCCCGCTGCTATAATCCTCCCCTGCATAGTGAGAACTCCTTGGAGGTGTGGCTTTTGAGTCCATTTATATATTTTTCCTACCATAATCTCCTGTTATTAAGTGCTTGAAAAACAGCTTACAAATAAATTATGAACTGAGACATATGATTCAAAACCTTGACAATAAACTCAGCTGAGCAACATATCAGCTAAACAGTTTGTGAAGGTATTTGGGTTCCTTTTTGTTTCATTATGGATGTTAAAAACTGAGTGGCCTGGAGAACTCAATGCACTTTGATTTCAGTTTCATTGTCTCCTCACAGGTAGAGATGAGGTGAACACACAGGTTTCTATAGATACAGGGAATGACGGAGACTATCCTTAAGACACTCATAAATCAGAGTTTATCTCTGGTATTGCTCTGGCTAAGATTTTACTTTAGAAAAATATACCTGTTATTTCTCTGACATGTCAATAACAGACTTTGGAATAAAGAAAGAGTATTTTGTTGTCCTGATGAATGTTACAAGTGGGCTGGAAAAGCCATTCACCTATATCTACTCTAAAAACTGTTTAGGAGAGACATTGATGTGTATATTTCATTAATATTTTAAAAGGTTCTTATCTCCTTCTAACTCAAGGGCTTTTATTTTTTTTCTTGTGGCCATTGTGAGGCTTGAACTCTGGGCTCGGGCGCTGTCCTTCAGCAATTCAGCTCAAGGCTAGCACTCTACCACTTGAGCCACAGCACCACTTCTGGTTTTCTGAGTGGTTTATTGGAGATGAGAGTCTCAAGGACTTTCCTGCTTGGGCTGGTTTTGAACTGCGATCCTCAGATGTCAGCCTCCTGAGCTAGGATTATAGGCACCCAGCTCAAGGATGTCTTGTAGAGAGAAAAACCGAGGTTACTGGAATTAATAGGTCTTCTGCTACCTGGGTTCTGTTTGATATTTTCCTATTCTACAAATGGTCAAATGTCTCAGACCCTTCTCTTTCACCACCTACCTCTGACCAGCTCTGCCTCCACAGATTCTCTTGTAACACCAAAGGCAGCCACAAACTACAGTGCTGGATCACTTACCTACATAGTCTCTGCAGCTGCGTCTTGGTGGATATTGTGATTAAGCAGTCAGAGTCAGGATGTATTTATTCTTCATGAGTCCCAGTGCTCATAAGCAACTCCATTGTTGTCAAGATGTGACTGTCTTGAGTTTTATCTTCACCACGGAAAAGTGCACCTTCTGCACCTCTCCATCCCTGAGGCACAATTCTGCTGTCTTTTTACTACTCTGTAATTTGCTGAGGCCATACACTTGGGGAGTGAATTATAGTGAATGTGCATTAATAAGGAATCATGGTGATGATGAAGAGTTCCCTAAATGGTCCAAGTTTCTTCAACTTGATTTTACTCTTAACCCATATCCTCCCTTCATCATCAAAGCCAGGAAGTAATGTTAAAGAAACTTCTGAGAATCCACAGAGATCACTTTCTGAATATTTTCTGAGTATACCTTCATTGATAGAAAAGATCATCCAATGGTACAATCTAGATCTCCTCTTGTACATATTGTCCAGGACATGGCAGTTGGGGACTTATGGAGAGCTGGGATGGTGTGTGTCCTGCCTTCACTTCTGGCTGTTTGCTTGGGTCCCTTCATGTGTCTTACTGAAGTATTCCCTTCTATTTTATGCTATTTCTTAGAGGCATTTTTCTTGAAAGGTTCGGTGCCAAACCAGGATTGTCTTTTTTTGTTGGTTGTTCTTGGAGCTTGAACTCAGGACTTGGATGCTGTCCCTAGCTTCTTTAGCTCAAGGCTAGCACTGTACCACTTTGAGGCACAGCTCTAAGTCAGGTTTTCTGGTGGTTATTTGGAGATAGAAGTGTTACACTTTCCTTCCAGGGTAGTCTTTGAACTGTGATCATCAGCTCTCAGCATCCTGAGTGGATAGGATTAAAGTGTAAGCCACCAGCCCCAGCATGATTGTTTTTTAGATGCTCAACTTCTGTGGTCATTGCCCATGAGAACTGAGAGTATGTGTGTAGGCTTCCCTATGAGATTCACACCTCAGTTCTGTATCCCTAATACCATTTTCAGAAATGGTCTCTTTCTCCTTGGACACCACAGAAGATCCAAGGAGAGGTAGGCAGGTAATTCTATATTCACCACAGGCAGATATGCAGATTTACCTTAAATAACACTTTCCTGAGTTCTTCCCATTGCCTAACACTTCCTGACATAAAGGAGTGCAGTGAAGTGAGTGGAATAAGAGACCTACCATTCAGTTGACACTTGCTTTTTTTACCTCATAAAACACTTGTATGTAGGGAGTGAAGAGGAGAGAAGAGAGGAGGTTTATACTCTTACCTGAGGAACTGATAGCAGAGTCTGTGGGTTGTCCAAACTACCTGCCTTTCTGTGACAACTACTTCATGAGGATAGAGTACTTAGGCATCCTAGAATATCTCTCTGATCCATACTACCTAGTGAATTGGAAGCTGAGAACACCATTGGATGATCTTTTGCTAAAGGAACAGGAACACTTGTAAGACTTGGTCACCAAAGAGATGGTGGGTGTGGCTATGGCAATGGATCATGATCAGAATACTTTCAATCACAGAGATCTTGGCAGTGATTAGTTGATTTTGTTCTGTGGTATCTGTATGTACACTGTAAGAGGAAAGAGCTCTCATTGATCTATACAATGAGAAAAACACACAGAGCAACTAAACAGAAATCTGGCTTGAGTCACTAAATGTATCATAATCAATTTTCAGATTTGAATCCATATCATAACTCCTTCCAAGGAGATGAAGCCAGAACTCCATCACAGTGATATCACTCCAAAGGTGTGCTGCCAATGTACCACCCAGGCCTGAACAAAAACAACCGCAGTCATTCACTAGTGTGCTGTGTAACAGGAGATCTACTTAGATTTCTTAGAAATGGATGAATATCAACTTCGAATAGAAACTGTGTTCTGGAGATCCAAAGTATTTCTACTAACCACAGGAATATGGCTTTAATAAAGAAATGTAATTACCAGAGTTTTATCTCAGGTTCATGTTTTCTTAAAATAAATATCTGTGGATCTTTGTTCTTTTGAGTTAAATCTCTTATTTCTCTGAGAATCCTTTCACATTTTTCAGTTGTTTAACTTTTAGAACCTTGTTTTAAGTGATGAGTATGTGTATGGATTAAAATGTTTTAATTGATATTAAAAAGGTGCTATACAGTGGGCTCACAGTTACACAAGTCAGGTAAATATTATATTTTTTAAAAAATACTTTATTGTCAGTGTTGATGTTTTGAGGTTTGCCTTCTTAGGGTTTTCTGAATCTCTTGAACTTGTAAGTTCATTTTGCCATTTGAAGTTTTCAGTCAATTTTTTCCCCAATTTTCCATAAGATTTTACAGGCAAAAATCAATGCAGAGTTCATGTCTGCAAAAATCAATGCAGAGTTCATGTCTATTATAGTGGAAAACAGTATTTGTGGATGTATGAGAAGGGAAAAACAAAGTGATGTGACTTCTATCCAAGTGGGCAAGCTATGAAATTGTATGAGTCTGTGTTTTATTGCTACCTTCAACCATTTTGAATTATAAAAAATTTAGTAGTATTTTAATTTTTTATTAATTTCCTGCTGATGATTTAGATGCATTTTAACTATTGTCAACTCTGTTCTGAAATAAAAGTGGAGCTTAAATAGCATGGTTTTAGGAAAGTCAGATTCGAGGCTAGCAAATTATAATATCAGGCAGGAATTATATCTTCTTTGTGTATTCCACCCCCACCTTTTTTTCCTTGAGATGAAGTCTCTCTATTCAGGCTAAGCTGAGCTTGACATTTTAACCCCTAACCCCAGATCCCCACATCTGTGTTGATAGCTGTAAACTACCACACTCAGCCTTCTTGTTCTTAATATTCAGTAATATATTCTTCATGAAACAAACTTCATATGATAGCAGTTAATTTCCAGATTGTGACATACTTTGTTTGAATTTAATACTAATAATTGATTCAGAAAGTTCTGCTTTGTTTGTTCTTTATGCCGAATGCAAAGGAAACACTTTTACAAAAAGCTGTGAAATAAAGTTAAATTACTGTTTGCCTTCAAGCAAGTTGCAGCTATATGCAAAAGAAAAGTTCTGTACTTATAGTAATCTAAGTAATTTAAGAATTGTGTATGAATAGTACTACTAACTCTAAAAAGAACTGACATTTACTACTGTTACATAGGGCAATGTAATCCTGTATGTTCATATGGACAATAATGATAACTAATAGAACATTTTTTTTTGCAATATGGGACTTGAAATCTTGGATGCTGTTCCTAAACTTTACTTGAGCCATATCTCCACCTTTAGCACTTCGTTGGTTAATTAGAAAGAAAAATCTCATAGGATTTTCCTGTCTAGGTTGGCTTTGAAAACATGATCCTCAGATCTCAGCCTCCTGAAAAGTTCGGCTTACAAGTGTCACCAACACTTGGCTTGGTCGATGTATTCTAAAAGCATAAATTTGTAAGCCTGTCTCTACCCAATTGATCAAAGCTTTTGTGTTTTGTGCCTATAATAAATGGCATCAATATTTTAAATATCTCCATCAGCTATTTTACTAATGAAAGTATGTACGCTATGTGTATACCTGTATTGAATGGTTCTGTTTTAAGAAATTAACTGCAACCCCTGTTTAAATTAATGTAGAGTCATATTAATTTAGAGCTATTTGTAAATAAAGACAATGATAGCATGATGGAACATGCCAGGGCCCTAATGAATGGTGTCTAGGAAAAACTCAATGCTTTTTCCCCCCAATATGACTCCTTTATCCATTTAAAAAGAGAATAACTTATATTGATAACTACAATGAAAAACATAGAAAGGAGTAAACTGGAATTTCAGCTGCTGTGTCGAATTTCTCTCACAATGTACAATTTCTCTTATGTTTGTCCAGAGATTCGTCATTCATATCACATAAAACAAATATGTTTCCCTGAATTTTAGTCCCATTAATGATTTTGCTTTTATGAGAAGGTATCGAACTTATTCTTTTATCATCTGCATACAATCAATCCTATTCTATGGATGAATATTTTTGTCTATTTTCAAGTAAACATTTACATCTGCTACCCTTTACATAGTGTCTTTGAAATAATGAATCACACAATATACAATTTTTAGATTGTAATTCTCAAATATTAAGTATACATGTATGATCAAGTGTTAGAAATGAAGTTCCTGGCATAAAGAATATACTAGTAATGTTGGAAAACTTACCAAGTTGATTTCCTGCTTCTTAATACAGGTACTGTGCTACTAAAAAGCTAGGCTCATCAAAACAAGTATTAGAGTCAGTCCTTTTGAGGCTATCAGAATAGGGAATGAGATTCTGTGTCACTCTTGTAGTCCAAAATTTCAGTGTTCAATATTGCAGGTCTCCATTATTGACATTGGAGAATCAAATTTTACATGTTTAAGCTACTTTGAAATTACTTTGTTTTACAAACAACAAAACAAGTCTAAGGCTTATTTCTATCACTGACAAATCACTGCAACTGATATTTTCAATGTCTTTCTTTCTGAAAGAAAATTGCAACAGGTCAGACCTCCATCTCTCTGAATCAGCACAAAGGGACTGAGAAATGGATACCCAATGGTCAAAATGCCATGAATGTTTAACATTGAAGAATTAGTTTCTAAGACAGAATTTAAAAATAGATAGAAAACACAGTCTGTCCAATAGAAGAAAAGAAAACAGAACATCAGAAGGCGAACACTGTGAGCAGCTCTCATTTCAGGAAGAGTTTCGTGGAGGTGAGAGCTCTGAAGGTAGAGAACACGCTGGTGATGCTTGTGGAGAAGAAATAGCATGTAGCCACCGGCCCCACCCATGACACCCTGAAACATGGCACTGTGCATGGCCATTAGAATAAGAACTACCCACTTGGCTTTCTGGCTTTCTGGTTGAAAAGAACAATAATTGTTAGTTTTAGCAGCTTCTGATGTGTTTTCTCTGATGTTTGCGATGTGTCGAAATAAGTTGATGCTTTTTAAGGAAGTGAGGATCCAAAAGAAGAGAAACAGGGGAAGAATTTTTCTTGGAGTCTTTGGCTTAAATCTCCAGCAGAGAGAGCTTCTGGGACTGATGGTGATGGCCTGGACCACAGTGAGGAGACTGCTGGTGCAGATGGAAAAATCCCGGGCCACCCGCTCTAGAAAAACAACTACCTTACAGCCTATATCATCCAGGAAGTGTCTCAAACCAAAAGCTGCTATTGCCATTGGTAATCCTTTGGAAAGAAGTATTATGGTATTTGCAAAAGCCAAATGGATGAGAATAAGGTGTGTAGACTTCTTTTGAACTCCTCTCCAAAATCTATGTATAAAATTCACAAAAACAATGATGTTCCCTACAATGCCAAATGCAGTTAGAAAGAGGAAGAGGGTTCCCTTGACAACATTCAAAATCATTTGTGTATGATGAGAAGATATTGGATGCAGCAAACACTTCTCTGAAGAGAATTCATCAGTAATGATGATATAAATGTGGGAAAGTATTTCATAACTTAGGACATTTTAGAGTTTAAGAGACAATCATGATATATGTAATTGTTCACACACTGTTGGTACCAAAATGATTTTTATGTATAAAATGATTGTTTTCCCTTTCAAACTCTTTGTGAGTTATTTTTATTATTTTCAAATCCCTTTTGGACTGCCAAAATCAAACATCCAAATTTAGAGTTTAGAATTTTTTTGAGCTCTGTCATGATCAGAACTTGATCCTGAACACAGGCACAAATTGATTCAGTAGTTCTAAAGTCATATTTCTAGGAAGTGCCCTCCTTCATATTTCTGGCCTCAGAGACCTGCCCCAAAGATAAAGAAGAATGGAAATCCGAAGGCTCTCAGACCATCTCAACAACACCCTGTTTTAATCAAAGAAAAATTAGTGTTCCCAATGAAAATTTGCATAACATCATAATTCAAAGAATTATCAGGATTACTCACCTAGTAGCTGTGGTGCAGTGGAAGCCTTGGTCAGTTCTCTGCCAAGCTGAGGCCTCCCAGATCCTATTTGTATCACACTGATGTGTGAAGCTCTTGGCTTTCATAAACTCCCAGGCTTTAATTTTCTCAGTTGTGTCCATGTCAGAGAGAAGCAAACTCTGTAGAATTTCAATCCCTGTAGTACAACTTTTCTTCTCCCTGGACAATTAGTACTTATCATTGTCTCAGAAGTTATCTTTGGCTGAACTGAGACTTAATTATTTTAATAGGAGGCAGTAAAGTGGAAAATTGAACAGCAACTCAAGTGTCCAGAGCTTGTGTCAAGTGTCTTCAAACTTGCAAGCTTGGAGCAGAATGGGACTAGTTCCCAAGACAGAATAAGTCACTCTCTTTTCTATCTCAAGTCCTTCTTTCAACAGAATATAATAAAGCTGGTCACTATTGGGGACTCCATATTTGAGCAAGTCCTTACCAGTTCCTTGACAGGACAAAGGGTCTTGAGCCATGCCTCCAATGCAACATTTTTCTGGAAAATTGGAGATAGGGTCCACAGTGTTTTCTGTTGGCATACAACTGAGGCCCTCCAGATTCAAGTCTCCTAATTAGGGCAGAGTTGTGAGGCACTGGTGCACACTTTCTAAAATTTTTATTTGTGCCAAGTAGGGGGGAAGTGTTTCTATTTTGATCTTTCCATTTGTGCATAAAATGTGTTCCAATCAAACTAACCTGTTCTGTTTTTCTTCACCTGTTCAATTGATAAAGAATTAATAGCTGGAAACTTGCCTTGAGCTGTACAGCTGAGGAACAGCACCTAGGCCCAGAGTTCAAGCCTCACAACCCCCGCAAAAAATAGTAACTGGGCGGTGGTCGCTCATACTTGTAATCCTAGCACTAAGGAGGCTGAGATCTGAGGATCACATTTCAAAGCCAGCCCAGGCAGCAAAGAGATTCTTTCCTCCAATAAACCAGAAAATTGGAGGTGGTGCTGTGGCTCAAGTGGTAGAGTGCTAGCCTTGAGCTGAAGAACTCAAGGACAGTGCCCACACCCTGAGTTCAAGCCCCATGACCGAAGAAAAAAAATCAAAATAAACAAAGAGCCAAAAATTAAAAAATTAAACAGAATGTATGCATTATCCTGCCCATGTAATTGTACCCCCTCTGTACAGTATGTTCTCAAATAAAATAAAATAAAATAAAATAAAAAATTAAACAGGAAAAAATATTAAAAGTTAAATAGCAAATAATTAATGCAACAATAATTAATGCAATTAAAAATAGGCAAATAACTTGAACAGACAACTCTAAGAAGTACATGTCATTAATAGATAAATGAAGAAATGTTCAACATCCATATCTATAAAGGAAATGAAAATAAAAACTACACTAAGATTCATTCCATCTCACCAGACATAATGATTATCATCAAAAACAAACAGCAATAAATACTATCAGATTGAAGGGAAAAAGAATCTATTGACACCATGGTAGAATGTAAACTAGGGCATCTATTATAGAAATATGTTTTCCTTTGCTCATAAAATAACAACAAATGGGACTCAAAGATTCAATGAGATCATCATTGTCTTTTCAAAAAACCAATTCTGAAAGTAAACTTCTGTTATTCATCTACACTGAAGAATAATGCTTCTATTATTTATTCTTCTGCCCTGAAGGAACACTGAGAATAAATATACACACAGGACTGGAATTGTATGTAAAGGCAGCTTTTTTCCCCAACAAAGTTGGAGCAACCCTGGCTGGGCTGGGAGGCAAATTCATGGTCATTGGTTCCCATTTTGTGTATCTTGAACACTAAAGAGACAAAAAATACTGTGCCTAAACCAATAGAACATCTCTTAATAGCATGTATATTTTCCATTATCTGATGTTGAGTAGGGAAATCCAGACACAGGTATTGAGCAAGTTTTACATGCTATTTATTAAAATATACAGAAATTGAAAAGTAGATATAATTAACTTTACCTGGGACAATGGGTAGCATTTCTTTATTTTTACAGTATTTTTAATGAAAATTATAAATTCTTTCCCCTCATGTTTATGTCTATGCTATGTATATGCACATTAGGTGTGTGCATGTGTGTGTATGTATAAAAGTTATTGAATTCTGTTGGTTTAACAAGACAGGGATGTTTTTCCCAAGGTCCTGAAACTCTCTTTAGAGCTGTTATCCTCATGGAAGACTTTGCCAAATTGTTCAGTATTTGCATAAAGGAAATAGCTTAACTTCACTGAGTACTTCATTTCTAGTTGTCAAATCAACCCTTGTCAAAAGATGTGAAGAGTGTATATTTTTTTTGTCGGTTGTGGGGCCTGAATTCTGACCCTGAGGTCTGTCCCTCAGCTCTTCATCTCAAGGGTAGTGCTCTACCACTTGAGCCACAGAGCCACCACTTGAGCCACAAAGCCACTTCTGGCTCTTTTGGCGTATGTGGTGCTGAGGAATCAAACACAGGGCCTCATGCATGCAATGCAAGCAGGCTACCACTGAGCTGCCTTCTGTGCCCCGATTTTAGTTTTTTGAGGAATCTCCATAATGATTTCTTTAGTTATTATACTAATTCACATTCCCACCAACAAACTATGCAGAATCTTTTTTCCTGCATGCTCATCAGCATTTATTGTTAGTTTTCATGGCAATAGTAATTCATACTATGGTGAAATAGAATCTCTGTATATTTATGACATGCATTTCTTTTACAACTCAAGATGTTGAACATTTTTCATGTGTATAGTTGCCATTTGTTGTTTTTAATGCTGTCCATTCATTTGCCTAAAAGTTAATTAGATTATTTGATTTTTAACATTTAGATTTTTGGACTCATATATACTAGATATCTAGCAGCCTGGAGATTAGCAAAAGAAGACATTAACCGATACTTGAAATTATCTATTACATCTGTTTGTTTGTTTTTTTTATTTGCTGTGATTCAATTAGGAAATTCTTGTGCTTATTTTTTGTGCCTGTAGAATCCCGTTCATGAAGTCATTGGTTTTCCTATATCTTCTAAGCTTTTGCTGTTGTATTTTCAAAGTTTTAAATGTCTCACAAAGGGCATTGATTTATTCATTCATTCATTCATTTATTTATTTATTTATTTATTTATTTATTTATTTATTTTTCGTCTGTTGTGAAGCTTGAACTCTGGGGATGGGCACTGTTCCTGCGCTCTTCAGCTCAATTAGAGCGCTCTACCGCTTAAGCCACAGTGTCCCTTCCAGTTTTCTAGTACTATATTAACCATAAGAGTCCCATGGACTTTCCTGCCCAGTCTTGCTTTGATCCGTGATCCTCAGATCTCAGTGTCCTGAGTTGCTAGGACTAAAATGTAAGCTACCGGCGCCCGACTGGGCTTTTATTTTTATTTTCTTCTTTAATTGTTATTATTTTTTTATCGTGAAAATACCTTACAGCAAGGTTACAATTTCATGAGCAAGGTGATGAATACATTTCTTATCAAGCATTGTTGCCTCCTCCTCCTTTGTTTCCCCTTCCCATCCCTTCCCATCGTCCCCCCCCCCCCTCCAAAGCCCTCTCATCCCCACCGCGAGGGCTAAAGTTGTAAAGTTCGTTTTCGACATGAGGCCTTGTACATCTCATTGTTGCAATGGGTCCACCTGTATCCCTATTTAAACAATTTGTTTTTTCCCTTCCCCTTCACAAATTATACCAACATCAAATACAGTGAAAGAGGAGTTATACCGTGGGGGGAGGGACATACAAAGCAACAAAGAAATAATCTTATTAATATGTAAGAAGCAATCATAAGAAAGAAAAACCATTTGAATCCTTATCTTGGGGTTCATTTCGCTTAACAACTTATCTGACCGTTTCTGCTTGTATCAGACATATACTCGTTATTGCAAATAAGGGAAACCATGGGACCTGTTTCTTTGGGCCTGGCTTACTTCACTTAATATAATTTACCAGCACAGCTATGTTTATTGCAGCATTATTCACCATTTATTCTATGCCTCCATCAGAAAGAATGACATTGCCCCATTTGTTAGGAAATGGAAAGACTTGGGCTTTTATTTTTAAATAGCCTTTGTACAAGGTGAAAGACAGCGGTCTAATTTCAAACTCACACCTGTGGATAACCAGTTATCCTGGAACAAATTGTTAAAAAGACTGTCTTCTCCAATGTAGGTTTTAGGGTCTTTTGTCAAAAACCAGGCAACTCTAGGTCTATGGGTACATTTCTCAACATTCTATGCTATTATTTTCTGTTTCTCTTTCACTCCGGTACTGTTGAATTCCATTTTGTTCCCATCTCATTGTTTGTCTGCATGTCTGTTTGTGCCATTACCAAGCTTTTCTTCTAATTCAGTCTGAGTAGTCCATTTCTAAGTCAGCATTTCTGTTGGTCCCCAGGTTTGTTCTATTTGAGTTCTGTTGTGAATGCCACATGAATTTTAAGACTGAGTTTTCTATTCTATGAAAAATGACACTGATGTTTGGATGTGGATTGCAGTAAATGTAGATTAGTTTCAGTAATATAGCCATTCCCTCCACATGACTACTGCCAATCCATGAGCATGGAAAGTCTACATCTTCTCTTGTCTTCTTCAAGTTCTTCCCACATGGTTGTGTAGTTAAAATTATATGAGACTTTCACCCCATCAATTTATTCCCAGGTATTTGGGTGTGCTATTGTGAGTGATATTCTTTTCCTTCCCTTTCTTAGCATGATTATTGATGATATTGAATAACTACAGAGAGAATAAACATATTTGTCTCACTCTTGACAGTTTTCTACACTTAGTCAAATATTAGCTAAAGGTATATTATATGCAATCATTATTATGTCACTGTACATCCTTTCCATTTCCTAGGCAAACTTTAGTGAGAGTCTATCTCATTCAGCAAGCTGGGCTTTGTGCTGCAAGTGTGCACTCACAGTTAAGTGGGAGGCCATATGTAAAAGCATGGCTATCTGAGGCTAGCTCACAAAGTGCGGTGGGGAGGGGAGGGAAGATAACGAATGAAATATTTTATATAAAATAAAAATAAAAAAGGGCTGAGATATGTTTTTTTTGTATCTGTGATGACTGGCTTTATCACATAAATTTGGTTTATTTTGTTAACATTGTATAAGCTGCTTAGAAACATGTGTCTTGTTGGTGTGTATGATAAAATATTCCACACATGTCTTTT
This sequence comes from Dipodomys merriami, assembly GCF_024711535.1. Classification (NCBI taxonomy): domain Eukaryota; kingdom Metazoa; phylum Chordata; class Mammalia; order Rodentia; family Heteromyidae; genus Dipodomys; species Dipodomys merriami. Next base: position 14,343,171 of record NW_027202937.1, read on the forward strand.
AGGTTAATTTGACTGACAGTACTGAAATCTACATCCCTACTCCTTGTTACCAGAGTTGTTGAAGTTTCCATTTCCAGATTTTCAATTGATCATTTTTGCATTACTGTGAACTATCACTAAGAGGAGGCCTTCGTTTAATGGAGGTGGGGGTGTCTGTTAGCCAATGGAGTTTTGTCTCATATCCAAGATTTGTTTTAAATATTTTTTGTTTTGGCTATTTTGGGGTTTGAACTTGGGATCTCATGTTTGCTAGCAGAGGCTTTACTACTGATCCATGCCTGCTGCCCTTATGCAAAACAGTTTGTTTTCCTTATGAAAGTCCAGAACCAATCTCTGGGTTTTTCTGTCTCTCTCTTTTCTCTCTTCCTTCCCTCTCTCCCTTTCTTCCTCCCTCCCTCCTATTTTTGCTCCCTCCTTTTGTTTACCCTCCCTCTTTCTCTTCCTCCCTCCCTCCCTCCCTTCTTTCTTTCCTTCCTTCCTTCCTTCCTTCCTTCCTTCCTTCCTTCCTTCCTTTCTTTTTTTCTTCCTTCCTTTCTTTTTTTCTTCCTTCCTTCCTTTCTTCTTTCCTTCCTTCCTTCCTTCCTTCCTTCCTTCCTTCCTTCCTTCCTTCCTTCCTTCCTTTCTTTCTTTCTTTCTTTCTTTCTCTCTTTCTTTCTTTCTTTCTTTCTTTCTTTCTTTCTTTCTTTCTTTCTTTCTTTCTTTCCTTCTTTCATTCTCATTCTCCATAATTTTGGAGCAGTTTGTCCTTTAAAGCTAAAATAGTATATTATGCCTACATCCAATAAAAACACTGAGGCACAAAACTGTTATTCAAAAGTATTCAAATGTAACTTAGGATCTCAACATTGAGACTAATAAAAAATTAATTCTGAGAAATAAAAAGATTATTTCCAAGTTTTTCCATTTCCTAACAAATGGGGCAATGTCATTCTTTCTGATGGAGGCATAGAATTCCATTGTGTATATATACCACATTTTCTTGATCCATTCTTCTACTGAGGGGCATCTGGGTTGGTTCCATATCTTAGCTATGGTAAATAATGCTGCAATATACATAGTTGTGCTGGTAGCTTTAGTGTGGTCTTGTTTGTAAACATTTGGGTAAATGCCCCAAAGTGGGATTGCTGGGTCATAGGGAGTTCTATGTGAAGTCTTTTGAGGAACCTCCATACTGCTTTCCAAAGTGGTTGAACAAGTTTACATTCCCACCAACAATGAAGTAAGGTTCCTTTCTGTCCACATCCCCTCCAGCATCTGTTGTTGTTAGAGTTCTTGACTTTTGCCGTTCTAACTGGAGTGAGGTGATATCTCAATGTTGTTTTGATTTGCATTTCTTTTATGGCTAGGGATGTTGAACATTTCTTCATGTAGGAAATGGAAAAACTTGGAAAAAATTATATTAAGTGAAGTAAGCCAGGCCCAAAGAAACATAGGTCCCATGGTTTCATTTATTTGTAATATCTAGTAGATGTATGAGTCAAGTGGAAAAGGTCAGATAATGTGATGTCAGGAAAATGAACCCTTAATGTTTTTTTTCTTTTATGCATGTGTTTCTAACGCATTTATAAGATTATCTCTTTGTTGCTTTGTAAGTCCCTCCCCCACAGTATAACCCCTGCTTTCAATATATTTGATGTCAGTATAACTTGTGGAGGAGATGCGGAAAAACCAGTTGTTTAAGGATACAGGTGGACCTGTTGCAACAAAGAGAAGTACAAGTTGTCATGCCCAAAACGAGCTTTACAACATAGGTGGGGGGGGGGAGGGAGGGGAAGGGGAGGGAGGAGAAGGATTGGGATTGGTATTGGGGGGGAGGCTAGGAAGGGATGTGAAGGGTAAACAAAGGAGGAGGCTGCAATGCTTGGTAAGAAATGTACGCATTATCCTGCCCATGTAATTGTAACTCCTCTGTACAGTATGCTCACAAATAAAATAAAATTAAATTTAAAAACAAAACAAAACAAAAAAAGATTAGAATAGCCAAGCTATTTCACTGCACTAACTTAGAAATATATGAAGTTTAAAATTTTTGTTTTATTTTTGAATTAACATATGTTCATAATATCAAGGGATTTCATTGTGGTGATTCCATACATGCACACCGTGTAACTCTAACCAGCTCACTCTGCCCATTTTGTTCCATTCCTACCTTGTTTTTGCTCCCATCATCAGGGTTTTGGGGAATTGTTTTCTGCCTCACTGGCTTTTATTTCTCCCTCTTTTTGAATACATATTTGCCTATGTATGTGTGACATCCTTCACTCCCCTTCACTCCTCAGTATCCTTTCTTTTTCCTCTCTACCCTACTACCATTGTTCTACCCTAGATAGTCTTCTGTTTTTATTTGGGTACCATGGTTATGATTGTGATTACCATCATCATTGTATGAGAAGCTGCTATATTTGATTTTTTTATTTAACTGTTATTGTAAGGTGATGTACGCAGGGGTTAAAGTTACATAAATCGGGTAATGAGACCAAAAGAAAAGAAACTGGCCCTTGCACCCTGATGCTTCCACTTATACCTTCAAGGTGGCTTGTGTTATGGCATGTGCCACATGGTTGAGATAGGATCTTGATAACTTTTTTCCTGTCTGACCTCGGACCAGAGACTTCTCAATCTAGGTCTCTTGAGTAGCTAGTATTACAAGTGTGAGCCACTAGAGCCTGGCTATGTGTAACAATTTAACTCACGTTTCTCTCTGTCTTCTCTATGTCTTAGCATCAGAATTTATGATCGTAGAAGTGACTTACGTTTCCAAATATCAGCTCATTTTTTTTGGTTGTGGGGCTTGAACTCTGGGCTTGGGTGCTGTCCCTCGGCTCTTCAGCTCAAGGCTAGTGCTCTACCAGTTGAGCCATAGCACCACTTCCGGTTTTCTGAGTGGTTTCTCAGAGATAAGAGTCTCATGGTCTTTCGTGCTTGGGCTGGCTTTGAACTGGGATCCTCAGATCTCAGCCTCCTCAGTAGCTAGGTTTAAAGGCATGAGTCACCAGCCCCTGGCTTCCTAATCTCAACTCTAAATGTAATAATGCTAAATTAAGGGAGCTCAGTGTCATACTCTTTTTCAGTAATTTTTGTTACCATCACAAAATAGCACCTTATCCATTTAGAGACTTTCTTTAGTGCTAACCATGTCCTCTTCATGATTCAGTGTTTGCTGTCAATTCTAATTTCTCTTCAGGGATTCATATTCCTTCCTTTTGGAATGATAATGGGTACCTAGTTGGGGACCTCTTATTTGGCCTTATTTCCTGTAGCATAGATGAAGAAAAGCTTATCACAGTTAAACTCTGACACTACGATAAACACCATACTGCACATCTCCAATCACAGCATAAACCCTCAAACATCACAGAATATGACATGGTAAAGTTACTAACACCAATTGTGTGTGGGAATAATGCAAGCCAAACACACAGATAGATACAGAGCCAGAAAAAAACATGTAGATGAGGCATTCTTAACAATGGAGTGAAGAGTGTTTGGCATTTGAGTCCTGGTGTGTGAGGAAGATACATGCCAGCAGCTGGACTCAATTCCGACATTTTCCCAAACAAAAGACTACAAGAATAAAAATGTCGGAAAATTTAGCAAAATAAGTATTAAAGTAGTAATACAAAGTATTTTTACTATTTAATACTGGAGTCTAAGTCTCTGTCCATCAGTGCCAATATTTTCTATTATGGATATGTGAAATGAGTGAAACAAGTTATGTATTCTTAAACATGAGTGACTTTTGAGAGCTGAGCACCAGTGGCTCACACCTGTAAGTGGCTCACACTTAGTAGTCTGAGTTCTAAGGGTGGTAGTTTAAAGCCAACCTGGGCATGCATGTCCCTGAGACTCTTATCTCCAACTAAACATGAAAAAGCTGAAAGTGGAGCTAGGGCTCAACTGGTACAGCTCTAGACATGAGCACAAAAACATAGGACAGCACACAAGCACTTGAGCTCAAGCCCTAGGAATGGCACCCCTACCCCCCAAATGATTGACTTAATATATTATGATGATAACTGTGCATTCCATACAAGGTTTTTTTCATTCCAAAAAAGAACAACAACAAAAAATGCTGTGCGAAGGTATGAGAGGGGCAAACTGGTAGAAAGTAAAGGAAGGGGTGACGTGTTAAAAAAAAAAAGAAATGTACTCATTACCTCATTTATGAAATATGAACTCCTCTTTAAACACATTAATAGTAACAATAAAATTATTTTTGAAAACACAAAGTGTTTCACCACAATAATCATTCCCAGCTGTTTTGTCGATTACTAAAGACAGACTGTTCATTGAGCAGTGTAATAGCACTAATCAGTGATATCTATAGAGAAATTTCTATTTGTTGCATTTTCATTTATTTGTTTAACATGCATTGAATTCACAAAAAAATCTGGAAACCTGTGATGAAATTCTCCTGATTATGACCCCACTAACCTAATTTCTTTCAAAAGAGGGGAGATTCTATTTCCGTCCCACAATCCAAACAGAAAAAAAACAGAAAACATGAAATCTATGTAAGCAATAAAATCAATGATATGGAACTTTCATAAATGGGTATCCTATGCTAACATTGAGCCAGATTTCCATCTCTGGAAATCAGTATAAAGGGACTGAGAATGGCATAACCAACTTTCAGAAATTCTTGAATGTTTTGCATCATAGAATTATTCTCTAAGAAGGAAATTAAAAGTACAGAAAAAACACATTCTGTCCAATAAAAGAAAAGAAAACAAAGCATGAGAAGGAGAACACTGTAAGCAGCTTTCATCTCAGGAGAATTTTTGTAGAGAAAGTTGGAATTCTGCAGGTAGAGAACACGCTGGTGGTGCTTGTGGAGAAGAAATACCATGTAACCACTGGCCACACTCATGATACCCTGAAACACAGCATCCCTCAAGACCAAGAAGGTAAGAAAAATCCATTTCATTATCGAGTTGTCTGGTACAAAATAGCAATAGGTGTCACTTACACTAGGTTGTGATATGTTCATACTGCTGATATTTTTTATGTGGAATAGTAAGTCCAAGCATATCAAGGAATTGAGAATCCAAAAGAAGAGCAATAGGAGAAGGATGTGCCATGTAGATTGAAGCTTCAACTGCCTCCATACAGAGTCTCTGGGGCTGATGGTGATGGCCTGGACCAGGGTGAGGAGACTGCTGGTGCAGATGGAAAGTCCTCGAGTCACTCTCTCTAGGTAAGCAGACATCACACAACCTATATCCTCTAAGAAGTTCTCCATGCCAAAGGCTGCTACTGTCGTTGGTATCACTTTCGAAAGAAGCATTATGATGTTAGTAAAAGCCAAGTGGATGAATACAATGTGTACAGATTTCTTCTTGGAACCTTTAAACATGTGCATATAATTCAAAAGAATAAAGTTGTTCCCTACAATGCCAAGTCCAGATATAGAAAGGAAGATGGTTCCCTTGAAAAAACTCAAAGACATAGCGTACTTTATAGGCAGAGAATCTTGGAGTCAGCTAACACCATATTAAAAAACCGTTAGGAATGACAATAGGCATCTGCAAAAAAATCACATATTTTGCAGTGTAAAACACAGTCATGTTATATGAAGTGGTTTATCTTTTGTCCAAAGGATTCTATTTTGTTCTACATGACACTGTGTAGAAATGTTTCACTATACTCTGACATGCCTTCTTGAAAAATATGTTTACAAATCTAAACTATTCTACCAATGATTGAGTTTCTAATAGCAAAAACCTATCTACTTCATTAAAGCCTGCACATTTAACATATCCAAATCAGAGTGACAGATGGAACTTCCAAGTCCTTTAACTAGACCTTAACTGTTTGTTTTTTAAAAAAAACTTTCTACTTAGTGAATTCTCCTCAAACATTTCTAGACAGCTGGCTTCATGATACTGCTCCAAAGTTCTGAAATTCTATTGTTTCAACATATCAATGCCTTTCAATAACTTCCACTGTAGCTGTTGTTTTGTTAAATATGCCTGGCCTACTTACATTTTGCTTCAAAGTTTAACTTTGATGCTTATACCTTAACAGTTTTTGTGTTTCCTCAAATGATTTTATGGTTTTTACTGCTGACAAATATTCAGTGGATTTTGGGTCCTCAATATTAGGTTAAACTGTGTTGTTACCTTTTCAGCTATGATACAGCACTTAAAGCTGAATCAGCCAATCGAGTTCTAGTCATCAAATGTCAGAATGTTAGAACCCCTCTGTACCAGGTAGGAGGGGTGCCCTAGAAGAACTCTGGATTAGTGCCTGAGGGTCATTAGGAGAGTTTTAAATTCTCATTTTGTGCCCATCAGAACCGCTGAGAGAAGCCTAAATCATTTCTGCATTTGTTGATATTTATCAAGGTAGTTCAGGGGAAGGGAATTACCTAGGTATTGTGTACTGTTTTATGCCGAGAGTTGTGTTTTTTTTTTTTTTTTTTTTTTTTTTTTTTTTTTTTTTTTTTTAGCAATACCTAACGTTGACTGTGTGTAGTTAAGTCCATTGGGAGCATTATTGGTTTGAAATGGTTATACTCAAATAGGGTGGCATTCAAATGGTGGCATTTTACAGTTGCTGTGTGACCTGGGAAGAAAGAATGATCTCAACTGACTTTGCAAGCTGCTTTATCGGTGTCACTTTACTATAAAGTTGCAAGTTCCCCATCAGAGCAAGTTCACTTTTCCTCTTCAAGCCTGGATAAGATTTAATCTTTTACATCTAAGAGCTCTAATTTCATTTGCTACATAGAGATGATGTAAAACAACTAATAGTTTTTTACAAAATAAAATAAATGAAGTTATTTGCATTAATCCATGGAATGTTTGCATGTTTTGGAATGTGTTTCTGTCAGCCTTTCCTTTTCCTTTCCTTCTAAATACTACAGGATTGCTTTAACTTAATTTGTCCAGAAGGTCTGTCACAGCATGGTCTTCATAAAGGTTTATATTCAGCTAGCTTTGTGATTGTAGTTATTGCCTTTCAATCCTTTCTTTAACATTTGGAGCAATTTTGCCTATAAAAGTGACTCATGGGAATAACCCATCCTAAATATGAAGCATATAATGAAACATGCCACAAGAACCAAAGGCAAAGAGTAACAATTACCACCAAATCTTAAAATTTAAGACTTTAAAAATTATAATAACTAATTTTTGAGTGATTTTTGGGGAGAGGGCCTCAAAGTGAGGAATACCTGAATAAGGAATAGTGAGCACTTGCCTACATTGTCTTGGTAAATCCAATTAAAAAAAAAAGAGAGCCTTTACAATAAGCTAAGTGGATTAAGCCCTGTCTAGAATGAGCATCCAGTAGTTGGGGCAAATCAATGTCCACACCTGGACATTTTCTTAAGTAAAAAAAAGATGCTAACTACTACAAGAATAAAATTCAGGTGAGTTACCTCAGGCCTGGTAATTAACTTCCTGATTCAAGCTAAGAGGTTAATATTCAAGTTTCTGAGGGATATTTTTGTAACACCTACTTTGTAATAAAATAAAGAGTTGTTAAATCTACTCACCATGTTAGCTGTGGTGAAGACAAACTCCAGCTTAGTAATTCTGGCCAAGGGAGGCTTCCCAACTCATATTTGTACCCTCAGTGTCTCTAGAGCTCTCAGAGACTAGCACTGACACTTCAGTTTTCACACTTGTCTCACTGACAGGGAGGAGGACACTCTGTAGAGTTTCAGTCCCTGAAGTACAACTTTTGTTCTCCCTCCACAATTACTACATTGATTGCCTCAGAAGTTGTAGCAGCTTAATTGTAATTTATTTATTCTAGATACAAAAGTGAGAAAGTATAACTTGAGAACAGGTACAGGAGGGAAAAGTGATGGAAGGGGTGACATTGTCCAAGAAAGAAATGTACTCATTACTTGACTTATGAAATGGTAACCCTTCTGTACATCACCTTAATAGCAACTATAAAATTGTATTTTATAAAAAGGGGAAATTGAACTACAGACTAGGTTTCTGTAATTAGAGTTTCTCACTTCTCCAGATTTGTCTTATTACTCTTTAAGTTCTAACCTCTTGGAACTAGTTATTGAGACAGAGATTAGGCCACTTTCATTTCTTTCTGAAGTTCTCTGTGAGTATATTAAATTAATACAGAATGGTTATTACTTGGGACTTTGTTTTCTGAGTGAGTGCCAATCATTTTTCTCGGTAGGATAAGAATCACCTACTTCTATGTTTACATGCACATATACACTTCAAGGTCTTAGCCATATGTGGATTTTGATTCTTTATTTGTTCAACAGTAAATGGGACTCAGCAAATTAAGTGTGTTCATTTCTGTCCCCTTTCCAAAAAATCAACTCCAACACAGAATGTTAAATCACACTTCCATAATTTATCAATATCAACAATTGGTCCTATCTATTATTTAGTCTCTTGCCAAGAAGGACCTTTTTACTTTCTGGTACAAAGTATTGTAAATAAATGTGGATATAAAGGTTGGATTCCAGGTGAGAATATATCATTATTTGTTCCAGTAGTGAGAGACAAGCTCATGGTTACTGATTCTGGTCACAGAGATGATACACTATTATTTGTGCATCTGTAATAGTCTCAGTTTTGTGATGTATTTGGTACTTTTCTCTTTGAAGAAATATACATATATATATATATATATATATATATATATATATATATATATATATGCAGTTTTCCTTTTCCTTTTTTGTTTTTTCTTTTGGCTGTTGTGGGGCTTAAACTCATGTCCTGGGCACTGTCCTGAGTTCTTTTGCTCTCAATTGCTTTGAGCCATGGATCTACTTCCATTTTTTGAGTGTTTAAATGTAAATAAGAGTCTCAGAAATTTTTTTCTGTCTCAGCTCTCTTGGAACCAGGGATCTTCAGATCTCAGCCTCCTGAGTAGTTAGAATTATAGGCCCGTAGCCCCAGTTCCCAGATTGTGATTTCTTTTTCTTCTCTTTTAAAAGAAACAATGTTTAAATCAGATAGTGAAACGAATTCAAATTCAAGCTTGAAATATCCAACATCCCTCAGCATTCTTTAGGTTTTCCCAATTTGCTTCAGCCCATTTCCTCAGCCAGAATTACCTATATCTTCACCACTTCTAGCAACCTTGTTCTATGTGATTCAAATTAGTCTGTTCACGGGCATTTATGATTAAACTCATCAGAATTATGCACCACTCATGCACATTTTATTCATTGTTATGATACAGCAAAAGAGAGCTAAAAAAATCTATGTCCCTTCTTTCCTGAGTCCTGAGTCTTCAAGTTTTAAGTGCGGGATCCTTTGGAAATCCATATGAAAACAAGTTAACCTTACCCTTAGAAAGCCATCTTATGATACAGATAGATATGTGTGGAAGCATCCTTGGATCTTAAGTGGGGAACAAAATACCCCTAGAACAAGGAATAAATTCTGTGATGTTTCATCCTGCAATGTAGAAGAATCAGTATCACTGTATAGAAATTTGGTACTGCCAGTACTACTGAACAGACAGATTTGTGAACAGACATATGGTCTCCCTTTCTATACAATTACATTAGTTGTGAATTAGGGGTCCAGACAAGATATTCTGAGTTTGACTGCACTGGCCGCAACGTGAGAGCCTCTGTCACCTAAATGCGGGTTCCAGAGTGTATCCTTGCACTACAGTGAGCACACAAGAACATTGACCAGGCTCATTGCTATTAGAAGCTATTAGTCCAGGTAGTTCCTTCTCAGCATGACCATACCTTTAACCCAGAAAGTTGCTTCCCTCAGGGGGCACCAGGAAGCAGGGAAAAAAAGAATGACCATACAAACAATGATTTTTTTCCCAATAGTCTCAACTATTTTATTAGTCATTAAAGCTAAAATCATTCTGCCCCATACTACTCCTAAAGAATGTTTTCTCCAGGTTTTTGGTCAGTAACATACAAAGTGGGAATCCCCACATCTCTCACAACTTTCCAACCCAATTTGTGAGGATCCTCTTAGTTAAGACACTATTGGGATTCCAAGTCCATATCCTCTCTGAAATAAGAAACTCAGAACAGTAACATATTATGAGGAAACTTTCTTGTGTTTAAAATAATGGAGAAATCAAGATGCTTCAATATGTGGACATTGAACAAGAAATGTGCAGAAAGTAAACAAATGTATGATTTTAAGAAATGCACACAGGGCGCAGGTGGCTCACAACTGTAATCCTAGCTACTCAGGAGGCTGAGATCTGAGCATCGTGGTTCAAAGACAGCTGGGGCAAGAAAAGTCATGAAGGTCATGAGACTCTGATTTCCAATTGACCACCAGGAAACTGGAAGAGGTGCTGTGGCTCAAGTGGTAGAGTGGTTACCTTGAGGTGAGGAAAGCCCCTGGGCCCAGAGTTCAAGCCCATGAAAGAAAGAAAGCAAGAAGGCAAGAAAGGAAGGAAGGAAGGAAGGATACAGAAACTTCAGTAGTATTTCAAAATATTGGGTGAAATGTTAGCTTTTAAATGCAATGATAGTGCACCCAGTTTTACCGTATTAACTGCAAGATGCTTTCTTTGTCTTGACTATATTCATGAGACATTTATGTGTCCTAGTAACAACAATGAAAATAAATAACTCCTTTTTCAAGTTGAATCATCACATTTTTCATTATTTTGCTAATACTTGGTAATGAAGTAGAGTAGTCATAACTAGTTCTATTTATCTATACATCCATGTGCCATGTTATACACTTAAATATTCTAGTTTTGGAGGAATTATTTGGTGCAGGTTTCAAAGTCTTTACTGGTCATTGTATATATTGACAAATTAAAAAATTATGGTATACCAGATGCCCCACAATAGATGAGTAGATCCAAACACTTGGTGCCTATATACAATAGAATTTTACACAACCATCAGAAGAAGAAAATAAAGTAATCTTCAGAGAAATGGATGGAGCTCAAACCAATCATGTTAAGTGTGGTAAGCCCAGATCAGAGAGACAAATGACACATGTTTGCCCTGGTTAGCAAAAGTGATCTAAAATCCACTGAGATATGACAAATTTCTTGTATAAAGTGAGACCAAAAGAGGATAGTCTTAGGAGAGAATCACAAAGGTGTCATACCCAAGTGCCTGTTCATATATAGATAAAATAATATACATAGTGAAAGGAACACCAAAGATCCAAAGGCATGGGAGCAAAGGACATTTTTTCTTAATATGTTTTTTCTTGAGCTCATAATTCTGTATTCTTTACTTTATGTAAAGTATATTCACGTGCATATATGTAGGATGGTGGGGGAAGGGCACAGAATCTGAGGAAAAAGGGTGAAAAAGTGCAGCAGTGAAATGCACTGGACATTCATGAAAGTGAAGATTGCAACTCCTTGTGGAGATGGGGGTGAAGGAATAGGAGAGAATGAGGAAACAGATGATACTGCATGAAAGGAAATGTATTTATTACCTGATGTATGTAAATGTAACACTTCTGTATATAAGCTGGAAAATAACAAAAAATTTAAAACATTCCTACTTTTGGACAATACATCACTGATTTTCATAAATTAATTTTATGAAAGTAGACTCTGAAAATGTGGTAGAGTTGACCAATACAAATTGTGCTTTTATGTATGTATGTATGTATGTATGTATGTATGTATGTATGTATGTATGTATGTATGTATGTATGTATGTCAGTGGTGTGGTGCCGGGCCTGGGCACTGTCTCTGAGCTCTCTATGCTTAATTTAGCTCTTTACCACTTTGAGCCAGGGCAGTACTTCTAGTTTTTGATTGGCTAATTAGAGAGAAGACTCTCATGGCAACTTTTCTATTTTTGATTGGCTTCAAAGCACCAGCTTCAGATCTCAGCCTTCTGAGTAGCAAGGATTACAAGTGTGAGCGACCAGCACCCAGCTGTATTTGTATATTTATATACAGTGTATTATGTAGTTTTTCTGTTTCTTCCTTGCTGTCTCTTATTCCCAGTTTCTCTCCCACCCCCCACTCCCCGCAAGACAGCATATGAAATGTTTAAAAGTAACTGACAACTTTGTTACAAATTTGTTTATTTTTCCCACAGTGTAATAGGAACAATCCCTAATTTCCACTGTCATAGTTTATTTTCCTATTTTGGAAATTTATTATTATATAATGCTGTATAAGTTTTATAAATGTGTGTATATATACATGTGCATGAATGAAACCTTTTGAGATCTCTATTATATCAGAAAAATGAAGGTATTATTTTATAGTACATTTATGTATTCAAACAACATTTAATTGGATATACCTAAAGTTAAGGTTAATTATAAAGACGTTAATTTATTGGTTGATTGATTGCTTGTATCAGGCTTGAACTGAGAGTTGTAACTCTTTCTAGTGAGTTTTTTTTCTGAGAGCTGGCACTTTACCACTTGAGTCAGGCTTCCAGTCCAGCATTTTTGTTGGTTAGTTAGAAATAGTCTGACAAATTTTTCCCTAGGGTTGAGTTCAATCTTAAAATCTTCGCAATGTAATCTGTTAGATATATAGGCATGAGACACCATTGCCCAGATCTGCTTTTAATTTTTGTAATTGCAAGATGAACAAAAATCAAGGAACATAAACAGTGATGGATAGAGAGGTTAGCTAATTTTGCTTACTCTCTTATTTTCACACATATTGCCTACCCACAAAATTTCTAACAGAGACATTTAGATTTCCAGAGACCAGTGCTGGGTCTATTGCTCTTGCTTCCTCTAGAAAGTTTCCAAAGTCAGAGCTCAGGAGATGACTTATGGAACAAATAGAGTTCTGGCTTCCATTCCATCAACTGCTTTCTATACCACCAGGTCTCAGAAAATATAGAGTAGGACCACTTCCTCTTTGCTTATAGAAACCCTTTTTTTCTGCTTCAATAATCTTGGTTAAGTGAGATCTGAAGCCAGCAGAAGGCTTTAATAAAACAGCTGAAAAGTTTTGTGCACCTTCTAAAATAACCTGAGATGCAGTGGTCTTCCCAGAGAACGGATGAACTGAGATTCTTTCTGTGGATGCCTGAAGCAGTGGGAGTTTCCTGAACTTCCACTTTCTCTCGTCTCCATGGAAAATCAGAGAAATGTCCACCTTTATTTCAGCAATCACAACACACTCCTGCCTTCGAGAGTGTTGGTCCTTATGTTCCCTGAATCCAGCCAACATTTGCATCTATGAGAGGGTGAATACTCAGGATTGTGACTGGAGCAAAGACTTGGAGTTGTTCCTGTGCAGGCCATATCATGAGTGACTTGAAGTGGAAGCTGTGTTCTCCAAAGGTGCAGTCTCTTGACCTGTGAAATTTACAGTAGAGATATCAGTGCCAGCGATGCCCCAGCTATACATTGGAGCACCATCTGGAGCATTGTTTTCAAAGCCAGGATAGAATCCTTTATAAAAGAACAGTTTCTCCCTATGTGAATTTGTAGGTATTTCTGACAATTATGGTCTTGGATATGTTTCTAATTGGTATACAGTGTTTTTTATGATCAATTTTTTTAATGGTTTTGAAACCAAACATCTGATTTTCTGTACAGACCTAAGTGACTCATCTTGATTCTTCATTTTTCTTTTGTTCCTTAGAGAGCTGCTGGTACATACTTACAAGGTACCAAACAACTACCTTAATATTATGAACACTAAAGTTTATTTGGTCTAACATTAATACAAGGAATTGAGAAAATACACTACGTATTTGAAGGAGCAGAAGTATTTTCTTCCCAAGCAAGAAACTATAGGATGAGAATAAGAAGAAAATAAGGATCTGTCTGGCCAAGATTCTAGAATCTCTGAATCAACCTTAGATTTTTCAAGAACTAGACTTCTTAAACTGAAAAGAAATTCATGAAAATAAAGCCTCATTTTCATGATTTCATAGAATGGTAGCATAAAGAAATTTGTAATGTGTCACACCTCTGGCTCATTGAGAAATCAATATAGAAAGTAATTTTTGTATTTGTCAGTGAACATTCCAGTATTTAGCAGCCTGTCAATCCCTGATGATCAAAATGAAGGAGTTGAGATCAGCATACCTAAGGACTAGAAATACCTTGATATTTAGTGCTGTGCAGTCATGTGTCATGATAGAACCTATCTAAATTGTGGAAATGAAATCTGCCCAATTTAAAAAAAAAAGAAAACAGGTGAAGAGAATGAGAGTACTATGAGTGGCTCTGATTTCTGGGCTGGAATTGTGTGTGAACCTGGAGTTATGAAGGTAGAGGACTCGCTTGTGCTGTTTATACAGATGGAAAGCCATGTACCCACTGCTCCAGCCCATTAGACTCTGAAAGATCACATCCCAAAGAGCCATAAGGGAGAGGAGAAGCCACCTAACCATGTGTTTAGATTGATGCATATGACAATACCCAACATGTATTTTAATACTGGAGCTGTTCCTGCTATTGAGTGATGTCATGTAGAGGAACCTTATCAGAAATAGGAGCTTATCAGAGAGTTCAAGACCCAAAGAAGAGGAGATAGGGAAGAACTTGCCATGCAGTCTGTGGTTTGAGCTTTCTCCACTGGGTAGTTCTGGGACTGATGGTGATGACCTGGACCATGGTGAGGAGACAGGTGGTGGAGATGGAAAGGCCTCGAGCTAGTTTTTCCATATAAATCACAGTTTTGCAACCAACATCACCTAGGAAGTTTATGAAACAAAGATCTGTAGTTAATATACTTCTGGCCCTTATGCTACAAATAATAATTATATTTGAAAAACACCAGGTGAATGTGGATAAGATATATGGGTTTCTTTTTTTCAGGACCCAAAACGACAGTATATCCATGTTTCACTAGTACAAGGAAGTTTCCTAAAATTCCAGGACCAGTGAGTGTATAGAAGATTATCCTTTGAATGAGATTACTCCAAATCATCTGATTTCATGCACAGGACCAGGAAAAGCCTTTTGAGAAGCACAACGAAGTAAAGATGACATATTTCAGGTCTATTGATTTTCCCTGTTTATATAGTAAAGTAATGGTTTATGAAGTATGTAAATGTACAAAGTCATTTCTTGGCAACTTTATTTTTGATTGCCAAAGTTTTGCCAGATATAGTACTTTGTACCTGTAATCTCAGCACCAGAGATGGCTGAGGCAGGAAAATTACAAGTTGGAAAACAGCGTGTAGTTTTGTAAACCAAAGCCAGAACAAAGCAAAATAAATGCTGCCAAACTTGGAAGCCCCCAAGGATCTTTTAGTACTTGAATCTTAAACTGTGCACATCAGATAAGGTAATACTCAGAACCAAAAGAAATCCATGAAAACACATGGACATTAAGTACACATGGCTAAATAAACATACATGCTGTATGGTCCCAGAAGTTGGGACTAGAAAAGAGGTAACGGTAGAGAAGGTATACAGGGGATGAGATTGATGGGAATATATTGTAAACAGATGTAGAAATATAGCAATGAAATCCTCTTCTCTGCTGGGTGCCAGTGACTCATGCCTGTAATCCTAGCTTGTCTTATCAGGAGGCTGAGATCTGAAGATTACAGTTTAAAGCCAGCCTGGGCAAAAAAACACCCCAAGACTCTTATCTCCAATTAACCACTCAAAATCTAGAAGTAGAGCTGTGGCACAAGTGGTAAAGTACTAACATTGAGCACAAAAAGGCTCAGAGACAGCTCCCAGGAGCTGAATTTTAGCTCCACAACCAAAAAAGCAAAGCAAACCAAACCAAAACCTAAATCCTCCTCTCTCTATAATAATAATAATATAATAATAAAAAAATACTTTTCCTTACCTCTAAAAAATACAAGCTTGAAAAAATCCAACAAAAATTAGACAATAAGCTATAAACTATAGACATATTTTTCTTTATTTCTGAGACAAGGTTCTTACTATGTAGGCCTTGGCAGCCTTGAACTCATGAAATCCTCCTGCTTCTCATCCTGCATGCAGGGCTTGTAGCTGAGCACCAAGCCCTCACTGATCTAAAAGCTTTAGATTCAAACATGTCTACGTTGACTCTTCAACTATACCGAACGTTCTGTTCCATCAGATTTTAAAAACAGGAGAATCTAGGAGTATATGGAAATCCTGTACTTGTACTTTTCTTGTAAACATGAAACTGCTAAAAAAAAAAATCTATTAATTAAGCAGGTGTGTGGCTCCTGGCTATAATACTAGTTACACAAAGCTGAGATCTTAGAAACCCAGTTCGGATCCAGCCTGAGCAGGAAAAGTCCCTGAGACTCTCATCTCCAATTAGCCACCCAAAAAAAGCCAGAAGTGAAGCTGTGGCTCTCAAGTGGTAGAAAATAGCCCTGAGCAAAAATGCCAAGCCAAGAGCCTGAGGCCCTGAATTCAAACTTTAGTTCTGGCCAAAAAAAAAAAAAGAAAAGAAAAAGAGAGAAAGAAAACAAAAACAAAACAGCTGTTTCCTATAATAGCTAAAACTCACTATAGGAGTTAGGAGACACTGAGCTTAGCTAGGACCCAGAACAGGAGATTATCTGCAGACTCAAAGCCAGTTGTCCTGGTAGAGATGGAGGAGGAAATTCTGCAAACATATATCCTGTTTTGTGAAAAAACAGAAAACCTTTGTTTCTTCTTATTTGCCTTCACACCAAAATAAATTAACATCTTGAAGGTAGTTAGTATATTTGAGATGGATGGTAAAAAAGCAGAAAGCCTTTTTTTCTTCTTATTTGCCTTCACACCAAAATAAATTAACATCTTGAAGGTAGTATATTTGAGATGGATGGTAGTCTCCCAAAGTATGCCTTTTTCTTTTATCTCCTATTGCAATTAATTGTTTTCAGCATCTTCTTATTCCTTTTGACACATTCAGGACATAACATATTATCTTCTAGTCCTGGGGTCGGGAATAAACAGGCTGGTAACAGGAAGAGAGAAATCATTGTCTTGCGAGAGTTGGGGACCCAGGTCTGACCTGCACAAAACTGCAGGCGCACCCATCCCTTCCCATCTGCTGGGAGAAGTCTGCCATGGACTACGCACCACCTGACACCAGGGGCTGGCAGCAAAAATGTCTCTATGGTTGACTCAGTAGGACAAAACTTCACTGTCTTGGCTTCAGGAGTTTCTGCAGCAATTCGTGTCCAAGATGCCAACATAGATGCTTGGGCAGAAGTTACTACTTCCACTATATTACCTTTCAATTCTAGGCCAGACTCATTTCCAACAGTGTCCCTGCGTGTACTGGCCTTTTCACTTATACTACTTCTTTTCTGCCGACTTCTTTCCCTCTTATAGTTCTTGGAATATGGCATCATTCTGGCCTCCTTTGATGTTTTGGGGATATAATTTTGTTGTTCGGGATATCTATGCTTCAGGAGCCTCAAATACGCTTCTATTTTCTGGCCGTCTGTACTCAGGTTAAATTGTTGGCACCAGTTACGCAAGGCATCCCGAGACACCTCAGTAATAGGAGGCAAGACAGCAAGCAAAGGACCCACGGGCTTTTTCCAACGAGTTCTCGAGGGATTTTTCATGTCATTTGTTTGTGGAATATCTTTGTCATTCTTCGGTGTCTCTAGGTTGAGATTGTCTGCTGTTGGAACATTGGATTGTATAACTTCTTCAAAAGGCTCCTCTGTAACTGGGACAAGTGTTAAAACCACACTTTCTTCATCTAAGTCATCCGGAAACAAATTCTTGTGAAACTCCAGAAGTGGGGCTTAAAGCTTCTCAGAGCGGTATACCTGAACGCTGGGCAATTCAACTAGTCTCATTAAATGTCTGCTTCTGACCAGCGACACTGGGCTCTGCTTCTAACTACTGCGCTTTACTTCCTTTAACCCGAGCCTTTCCTGGCTTCTCCTTTTATAGGCAAATGTCTCCTGCTTCCTGTTACCTAGAGGGGCTTCCCCTCCTCCGCGCCGCGCCCGCCCAATCTCGTCAGATCTGCAAGTAAACCAAGTTACAACACACTGGCTACAGTGTGCTCACAGAGGACTTTCTCTCTCCCTGAGAAATTAACTTCCTCCAGTAGTTTTGTGCTCCAATGGACCTGAGGTCAATTTAATTTAAGAATACAAAATATAGCCGGGCGCTGGTGGCTCACGCCTGTAATCCTAGCTACTCAGGAGGCTGAGATCTGAGGATCGCAGTTCAAAGCCAGCCCGGGCAGGAGAGACTGTGAGACTCCTATCTCCAATAAACCACCCAAGGTCATTTCTTGGAAGATGCCTAATTTTCTTTCTTTACTCATTTCCTCCCTCCCTTATTTCCTCATTTCCTTCATTTGTTCTCTTTCTTGTTTACTTTTTATCTTCTTTCCCTCACATCTTTCCTCTTTTCCTTCCTTCCCTCCCTCCCTCTCTCTCTCACTCCCTTCCTTCCTTTCTTCCTTTCCTTCTTCCTTCCTTCCTTCCTTTTTTCTTCCTTCCTTCCTTCCTTCTTCCTTCCTTCCTTCCTTCCTTCCTTCCTTCCTTCCTTCCTTCCTTCCTTCCTTCCTTCCTTCCTTCTCTCCTTCCTTCCTTCCTTCTTCCCTTCCTTCTTTCTTACCTCTTTCCTTCCTTCTTCCCTTCCTTCTTTCTTACCTTCTTTCCTCTTTTTCACTCTGTCTGTCTGTATGTCTCTCAGGTCCTGGGTGCTGTCTTTGAACTTTTATCTCAATCAAGGCTACCACTCTACCAATTGAAACACAGCCACACTTCCACCTTTTTTATTTTTGGTGGTTTATCGGAGATAAGTTTCCCATGGACTTTCGTGCCTTGGCTGTTCTGGAACTGTGATCCTCTGATCTAAATTTCCTAAGTAGCTAGAATTACAGGCATAGCAGTGTCTAGCACTTTCTTCCTTTCTTGATTCCTGGGACCTGGGGATTCATGATGACTACAATTTAGACACAGATTACATGCATCCACCTGTTTTTCCTTCTTTGTATTCGTCATGTCCAAATTTTCTATGACCATTTTCTTTTTCCACAAGAGGTAAGCAAAAGCAATAAATACATGCTGTTAATTTCCAATATGTACACATTTCACTTCTCATACCCAATACATACAATCATTATGGTGGATTTTTTTCCTTTCTTTTCTTTTTAATCACGTGTGTTCCTCCTGGGTGTGTTCCTGAGCCTGTTTGTGTTCAAACTCAGTACTCTACCAATTGAGTAACAACACTAATTCAGGTTTTAGAGTAGTTCAAACTCAGTACTCTACCAATTGAGTAACAACACTAATTCAGCTTTTAGAGTAGTTAATTGGCGATAAGAGTGTCAGGGAGACTTTTTTTTTTTGCCTGGGCTGTTTTGTATGTGCCAAAAAAATATGAATATGTCACCATGGTTAACTTTTTCCCAACCAGTAACCTTCTTAGCACAATGCTGGCTATGGGTCAGAAATCAGCTTGAAATTGTTTCCCTTAGTATTACCTGATCCCACTGGGCTGTGTTTCCTGTCTGGATGGTTGTCTGCCAGCTGCCATCTTCCACAACTGCATAGTAAGAACACATTGGAGATGTCCTTTTGAGTCTACTTATGCTCCCTAACATAATCTCTTGCTATTAAGTGCTTGAAAAACAGCTTACAAATAAATTATGAACAGAGGCATATGATTCAAAACCTTGACAATAAACTCAGCTCAGCAATGTATCAGCCAGTTTGTGAAGGTATTTGGGTTCCTTTATGTTTCATTATGGATGATAAAAACTGAGTGGCCTGGAGAAGTCAATGCACTTTGATTTCAGTTTCAGTGTCTCCTCACAGGTAGTGATGAGTTGAACACACAGGTTTCTACAGATACAGAAAAGACAGGGACTATCCTTAAGACACTCATAAACCAGAGTTAATTTTTACTTGCAATATCTCTGGTATTGCTATGGCTAAGATTTTACTTTAGAAAAATATACGTGTTGGTTCTCTGACATATCAATAAAAGTCTTTGGAATAAAGAAAGAGTATTTTGTTGTCTTGAATGTAACAAGTGGGCTGGAAAAGCCATACACCTATATCTATTCTAAAAACTGTTTAGGAGAGACATTGATGTGTATATTTCATTAATATTTTAAAAGGTTCTTATCTCCTTCCAACTCAAGGGCTTCTTTTTTTTCTTTAATCCGATGTGGGGCTTGAACTCTGGGCCTGGGCCCTGTCCCTCAGCTCTTCACCTCAAGGCTAGAGCTCTACCACTTGAGCCACAGCACCACTTCTGGTTTTCTGAGTGGTTTATTGGAGATGAGAGTCTCAATGTCTTTCCTGCTTGGGCTGGCTTTGAACTGCAATCCTCAGATCTCAGCCTCCTGAATAGCTAGGATTACAGGCCTGAGTCACTGGACCCGGCTCAAGGACTTCTTGTAGAGAGAAAAACAGAGGTTATTGGAATTAATGGGTCTTCTGCTACCTGGGTTCTGTTTGATATTTTCCTGTTCTACAAATGGTCAAATGTCTCAGACCTTTCTCTCTCACCACCTGCATCTGACCAGCTCTGCTTCCACAACTTCCCTTGTAACACCAAAGGCAGCCACTAACTACAGTGCTGGATCACTTATCTACATAGTCTCTGCAGCTGCATCATGGTGGATATTGTGATTAAGCAGTAAGAGTCAGGCTGTATTTATTCTTCATGAGTCCCAGTGCTCATAAACAACTCCATTGTTGTCAAGATGTCACTGTGTTGAGTTTTATCTTCACCAGGGAAAAAGTGCTCCTTCTGCACCTCTCCATCCCTGAGGCACAATTCTGCTGTCTTCTTACTACTCTGTAATTTGTTGAGGCGAGAAACTTGCTGAGTGAATTATAGTGAATGTGTATTAATAAGGAGTCATGGTAATGATGAAGAGTTCCCTAAATGGTCCAAGTTTCTTCAACTTGATTTTATTTTTATTTTATTTTATTTTATTTGAGAACATACTGTACAGAGGGTTACAATTACATGGGCAGGATAATGCATACATTTCTTACCAAGCATTGCAGCCTCCTCCTTTGTTTACCCTTCACCTCCCTTCCCAGCCTCCCCCCTCTCCCCCACGCAATCATACCCCCCTCCCCCCCCACACCGACATTGTAAAGCTGGTTTTGACATGACATTTTGTACTTCTCATTGTTCAACTTGATTTTACTCTTATCCCATATCCTCCATTCATCATCAAAGCCAGGAAGTAATGTTAAAGAAACTTCTGAGAATCCACAGAGCTCATTTTCTGAATATTTTCTGAGTATACCTTCATTGATAGAAAAGATCATCCAATGGTACAATCTAGATCTCATCTTGGACATATTGTCCAGCACATGGCAGTTGGGGACTTATGAAGGGCTGGGATGGTGTCCTGCTTTCACTTCTGGCTGTTTGCTTGGGTCCCTTCATGTGTCTTACTGAAGTATTCACTTCTGTTTTATGCTACTTCTTAGAGGTATTTTTCCTTGAAATGTTCACTGCCAAACCAGGATTTTCTTTTTTTTTGTTGGTTGTTCTTGGGGCTTGAACTCAGGACTTGGACGCTGTCCCTGGCTTCTTTTGCTCAAGGCTAGCACTGTACCACTTTGAGGCACAGCTAAGTCTGGTTTTCTGGTGGTTATTTGGAGAAAGAAGTGTTACACTTTCCTTCCAGGGTAGTCTTTGAACTGTGATCATCAGCTCTCAACATCCTGAGTGGATAGGATTAAAGTGTAAGCCACTAGCCCCAGCATGATTATTGTTTTAGATGCTCAACTTCTGTGGTCATTGCCCAGGAGAACTGAGAGTATGTGTGTAGGCTTCCCTATGAGATTCACACCTCAGTTCTGTATCCCTAATACCATTTTCAGAAATGGTCTCTTTCTCATTGGACACCACAGAAGATCCAAGGAGAGGGAGGCAGGTAATTCTATATTCACCACAGGCAGATATGCAGATTTACCTTAAATAACACTTTCCTGAGCTCCTCCCATTGCCTAACACTTCCTGAAGTAAAGGAGTGCAGTGAAGTGAAGGGAATAAGAGACCTAACATTCAGTTGACACTTGCTTTTTTTTAACTCATAAAACAGTTGTATATAGGGAGTGAAGAGGAGAGAAGAGTGGAGGTTTATACTCTTACCTGAGGAACTGATAGCAGAGTCTGTGGGTTGTCCAAACTACCTGCCTTTCTGTGACAACTACTTCATGAAGATAGAGTACTTAGGCATCCTAGAATATCTCTCTGATCCATACTATCTAGTGAGTTGGAATCTGTATACACCATGGGTTGATCTTGTTTTCAAGGAACAGGAACACTTATAGGACTTGGTCACCAAAGAGATGGTGGGTGTGGCTATGGCAATGGATCATGATCAGAATACTTTCAATCACAGAGATCTTGGTGGTGATTAGTTGATTTTGTTCTGTGCTATCTGTATGTACACTATAGGACGAAAGAGGTCTCATTGATCTATACAATGAGAAAAACACACAGAGCAACTAAACAGAAATCTGGCTTCTCGAGTCACTAAATAATCAATTTTCAGATTTGAATCCATATCATAACTCCATCACTCCAAAGGTGTGCTGCCAATGTACCACCTAGGCCTGAACAAAAACAACCACAGTCATTCACTAGTGTGCTGTGTAACAGGAGATCTACTTAGATTTCTTAGAAATGGATGAATATCACTTTGAATAGAAACTATATTTTGGAGATTCAAAGTATTTCTATGAACCATAGGATTATGGCTTTAATAAAGAAATTTACTTACCAGAGTTTTGTCTCAGATCCATGTTTTCTTAAAATAAGTATCTGTGGAACTTTGTTCTTTTGAGTTAAATCTTTTATTTATCTAAGAACCGTTTCACATTTTTCAGTTGTTTAACTTTTAGAACCTTGTTTTAAGTGATGAGTGTGTGTATGGATTAAAATGTTTTAATTGATATTATAAAGGTGCTATACAGAGGGCTTACAGTTACATAAGTCAGGTAAATAATATATTTCTTAAAAATACTTTATATTCAGGGTTGATGTTTTGAGGTTTGCCTTCTTAGGGTTTTCTGAACCTCTTGAACTTGAAAATTCATTTTGCCATTTGAAGTTTTCAGGCAATTTTTCCCTCCAATCTTCCATAAGATTTCACAGGCAAAAATCAATACAGAGTTCATGTCTAGTATAGTGGAAAACAGTGCTTGTGGATGTATGAGAAGGGAAACATAAGTGATGTGACTTCTGTCCATGCGGGTAAGGTATGAAATTGTATGAGTCTGTTTTTTTTTAAAAATTTAATTTAATTTAATTTTTTGTGAACATACTGTACAGAGGGATTACAATTACATGGGCAGGATAATGCGTACATTTCTTATCAAACATTGCAGACTCCTCCTTTGTTTACACTTCACATCCCTTCCCAGCCTCCCCCCCATGCTACCACGAACCCTCCCCTAGTCCCCCCACGCCCCGCACCAATGTTGTAAAGCTCGTTTTCGACATGACAACTTGTACTTCTCATTGTTGCAACGGGTCCACCTGTATCCTTAAACGACTTGTTTTTCCCCATCTCCTCCACAAGTTATACTGACATCAAATATAGTGAAAGCAGGGGTTATACTGTGAGGGAGGGACATACAAAGCAACAAAGAGATAATGTTATAAATGTGTTAGAAACAAATGCATGAAAGAAAAAAACATTAAAATACATATCTTAGGGTTCATTTTCCTAACATCACATTATCTGAACTTTTCCGCTTGACTCATACATATACTAGATATTGCAAATAAGGGAAACCATGGGACCTATGTTTCTTTGGGCATGGCTTACTTCACATAATATAATTTTTTCCAATTTTTTCCATTTCCTAACAAATGGTGCAATGTCATTCTTTCTGATGGAGGCATAGAATTCCATTGTGTATATACATCACATTTTCTTGTTTATTGCAGCATTATTTACCATAGCTAAGATATGGAACCAACCCAGATGCTCCTCAGTAGATGAATGGATCAAGAAAATGAGTCTGTGTTTTATTGCTACCTTCAACCATTTAGATGTATAAAAAATTTAGGAGTATTTTAATTTTTTATTAATTTTCTGCTGATGATTTAGATGCATTTTAACTATTGTCAACTCAGTTCTGAATTATAAAAATGGAGCTGAAAATAGCACGGTTTTAGGAAAGTAAGATTAGAGACTAGCAATTTATAACATCAGGCTGGAATTATATCTCCTTTGTGTATACCACACCCACCTTCTTCATCTTCTTTTCCTGGAGATGGAGTCTCTTTATTCAGGCTAAGCTGAGCTTGACATTTCAACCCCTAACCCGAGATCCCCACAGCTGTTTTGACAACTGTAAAGCACCCGACTCAGCCTTCTTGTTCTTAATATTCAGTAATATATTCTTCATGAAACAAACTTCATATGCTAGCAGTTCATTTCCAGATTGCGACATACTTTGTTTGAATTTAATACTAATAATTGATTCAGAATGTTTTTGCTTTGTCCTTTATGCTGAATGCAAAGGAAACACTTTTCCAAAAAGCAGTGAAAGAAAGATAAATTATAGTTTGCCTTCAAGCAAGTCGCAGCTATATGCAAAATAAAGATCCTCTACTTTGAGTAATTTAGGCAATTTAACAATTGTGTATGAATAGTACTACTAACTCAAAAAGGAACAGACATTTACAACTGTTACTTAGGGCAATATAATCCTGTATGTTCATATAGACAATAATGATAACTAAGAGAACATTTTTTTTGCCAATGTGGGACTTAAACTCTTGGATGCTGTTCCTAAACTTTTTCTGTTCAAGGGTAGCATTCTACACTTGAGCCATATCTCCACCTTTAGCACTTCATTGGTTAATTAGAAAGAGAAATCGCATAGGATTTCCTTGTCTAGGTTGGTTATGAAAACATGATCCTCAGATCTCAGCCTCCTGAAAAGCTAGGCTTACAAGTGTCACCAACACCTGGCTTGGTCGATGCATTCTAAAAGCATAAATTTGTAAGCCTGTCTCTACCCAATTGATCAAAGCTGTTGGGTTCTGTGCTTATAATAAATTGCATCAATATTTTAAATATCTTTATCAGCTATTTTACTGATGAAAGTATGTATGCTATGCTTATACCTGTATTGAATGGTTCTGTTTTAAGAAATTAATTGCAACCCTTGTTTAAATTAATGTAGAGTCATATTAATTTATAGCTATTTGTCGATAAAGACAATGATAGCCTGATGGAACATGCCACGGCCTTAATGAATGGTGTCTCGGAAAAACTCAATGCTTTTCCCCCCAATATGACTCATTTATCCATTTAAAAAAAAGATTACATTATATTGTTAACTACAATGAAAAACATAGAAAGGAGTCAACTGGAATTTCAGCTGCTGTGTCCAATTTCTCTCATAATGTACAGTTTCTCTTATGTTTGTCCAGAGATTCTTCATTCATATCACATAAAACAAATATGTTTCCCTGAATTTTAGTCTCATTAATGACTTTGCTTTTGTGAGAAAGTATCGAACTTATTCTTTTATCATCTGCATACAATCAATCCTATTCTATGGATGAATATTTTTGTCTATTTTCAAGTAAAAATTTACATCTGCTACCCTTTACATAGTGTCATTGAAATAATGAATCACACAATATACAATTTTTAGATTGTAATTCTCAAATATTAAGTATACATGTCTGATCAAGTGTTAGAAATGAAGTTCCTGGCATAAAGATTATACTAGTAATGTTGAAAAACTTACCAAGTTGATTTCCTGCTTCTTAATACAGGTACTGTGCTACTAAAAAGCTAGGCTCATCAAAACAAGTACTAGACTCAGTCCTTGAGGCTATCAGAATAGGGAATGAGATTCTGTGTCAGTCTTGTAGTCCAAAATTTCAGTGCTAGTTCAATATTGCAGGTCTCCATTATTGACATAGGGGAATCAAATTTTACATGTTTAAGCTACTTTGAAATTACTTTGTTTTACAAACA
This sequence comes from Dipodomys merriami, assembly GCF_024711535.1. Taxonomy (NCBI): domain Eukaryota; kingdom Metazoa; phylum Chordata; class Mammalia; order Rodentia; family Heteromyidae; genus Dipodomys; species Dipodomys merriami. Next base: position 14,368,962 of record NW_027202937.1, read on the forward strand.
ACAAAAGAAGATTAAGGCTTATTTCTATCACTGACAAATCACTGCAACTGATATTTTCAATGTCTTTCTTTCTGAAAGAAAATTGCAACAGGTCAGATCTCCATCTCTCTGAATCAGCACAAAGGGACTGAGACATGCATACCCAATGGTCAAAATGCCATGAATGTTTAACATTGAAGAATTAGTTTCTAAGACTGAATTTAAAAATAGATAGAGAACACAATCTGTCCAATAGAAGAAAAGAAAACATAACATCAGAAGGAGAACACTGTGAGCAGCTCTCATTTCAGGAAGAGTTTTGCGGAGGTGAGAGCTCTGAAGGTAGAGAACACGCTGGTGATGCTTATGGAGAAGAAATAGCATGTAGCCACTGGCCCCACCCATGACACCCTGAAACATGGCACTGTGCATGGCCATTAGAATAAGAATTACCCATTTGGCTTTCTGACTTTCTGGTTGAAAAGAACAATAATTGTTAGTTTTAGCATTTTCTGATGTGTTTTCTCTGACATTTGCCGTATGTTGAAATAAGTTGATGATTTTCAAGGAAGTGAGGATCCAAAAGAAGAGAAACAGGGGAAGAATTTTCTTTGGAGTCTTTGGCTTGAATCTCCAGCAGAGAGAGCTTCTGGGACTGATGGTGATAGCGTGGACCACAGTGAGGAGACTGCTGGTGCAGATGGAAAAATCCCGGGCCACCCTCTCTAGAGAAATTACTACCTTACAGCCTATATCATCCAGGAAGTGTCTCAAACCAAAAGCTGCTATTGCCATTGGTAATCCTTTGGAAAGAAGTATTATGGTATTTGCAAAAGCCAAATGGATGAGAATAAGGTGTGTAGACTTCTTCTGAGCTCCTCTCCAAAATCTATATATAAAATTCACAAAAACAATGATGTTCCCTACAATGCCAATTGCAGTTAGAAAGAGGAAGAGGGTTCCCTTGACAACATTCAAAATCATTTGTGTATGATGAGAAGATGTTGGATCCAGCAAACACTTCTCTGAAGGGAATTAATCAGTAATGATGATATAAATGTGGGAATGTATTTCATAACTTAGAACATTTTCGAGTTTAAGAGATGATCATGATATATGTAATTGCTCACACATTGTTGTTAGCAAACTGATCATTTTCCCTTTCAAACTCTTTGTGAGTTATTTTTATTATTTTCAAATCCCTTTTGGACTGCCAAAATCAAACATCCAAATTTAGAGTTTAGAATTTTTTTGAGCTCTGTCATGATCAGAACTTGATCCTGAACACAGGCACAAAATTGATTCAGTAATTCTAAAGTCGTATTTCTAGGAAGTGGCCTCCTTCATATTTCTGGCCTCAGAAACCTCCCCCAAAGAAGAAGAATGGAAATCCGTAGGCTCTCAGACCATCTCAACAACACCCTGTTTTAATCAAAGAAAAATTAGTGTTCCCAATGAAAATTTGCATGACATCATAATTCAAAGAATTATCAGGATTACTCACCTAGTAGCTGTGGTGCAGTGGAAGCCTTGGTCAGTTCTCTGCCAAGCTGAGGCCTCCCAGATCCTATTTGTATCACACTGATATGTGAAGCTCTTGGCTTTCATAAACTCCCAGGCTTTAATTTTCTCAGTTGTGTCCATGTCAGAGAGAAGCAAACTCTGTAGAATTTCAATCCCTGTAGTACAACTTTTCTTCTCCCTCTACAATTAGTACTTATCATTGTCTCAGAAGTTATCTTTGGCTGAATTGAGACTTAATTATTTTAATAGGAGGCAGTGAAGTGGAAAACTGAACAGCAACTCAAGTGTCCAGAGCTTCTGTCAAGTGTCTTCAAACTTGTTTTCACCTGCTCCAAGTTGCAAGCTTGGAGCAGAATGGGACTAGTTCCCAAGACAGAATAAGTCACTCTCTTTTCTATCTCAAGTCCTTCTTTCAACAGAATATAATAAAGCTGGTCACTATTGGGGACTCCATATTTGAGCAAGTCCTTACCAGTTCCTTGACAGGACAAAGGGTCTTGAGCCATGCCTCCAATGCAACATTTTTCTGGAAAATTGGAGATAGGGTCCACAGAATTTTCTGTTGGCATACAACTGAAGCCCTCCAGATTCAAGTCTCCTAATTAGGGCAGAGTTGTGAGGCACTGGTGCACACTTTCTAAAATTTTTATTTGTGCCAAGTAGGGGGGAAGTGTTTCTATTTTGATCTTTCCATTTGTGCATAAAATGTGTTCCAATCAAACTAACCTGTTCTGTTTTTCTTCACCTGTTCAATTGATAAAGAATTAATAGCTGGAAACTTGCCTTGAGCTGTACAGCTGAGGAACAGCACCTAGGCCCAGAGTTCAAGCCCCACAACCCCCCCCCAAAATAGTAACTGGGCACTGGTCGCTCATTCGTGTAATCCTAGCACTAAGGAGGCTGAGATCTGAAGATCACATTTCAAAGCCAGCCCAGGCAGCAAAGAGATTCTTTCCTCCAATAAACCACCAGAAAATTGGAGGTGGTGCTGTGGCTCAAGTGGTAGAGTACTAGCCTTGAGCTGAAGAACTCAAGGACAGTGCCCACACCCTGAGTTCAAGCCCCATGACCGGGAAAAGAAAATCAAAATAAACAAAGAGTCAAAAATTAAATAATTAAACAGGAAAAAGTATTAAAAGTTAAATAGCAAAAAATTAATGCAACAACAATTAATGCAATTAAAACTAGGCAAATAACTTGAACAGACATCTCTAAGAAGTACATGTCATTAATAGATAAATGAAGAAATGTTCAACATCCATATCTATAAAGGAAATGAAAATAAAAACTACACTAAGATTCATTCCATCTCACCAGACATAATGATTATCATCAAAAACAAACAGCAATAAATACTATCAGATTAAAGGGAAAAAGAATCTATTGACACCTTGGTAGAATGTAAACTAGTGCAACTATTATGGAAATATGTTTTCCTTTGCTCATAAAATAACAACAAATGGGACTCAAAGATTCAATGAGATCATCATTGTCTTTTCAAAAAACCAATTCTGAAAGTAAACTTCTGTTATTCATCTACACTGAAGAATAATGCTTCTATTATTTATTCTACTACCCTGAAGGAACACTGAGAATGAATATACACACACAGTACTGGAATTTTATCTAAAGGCAGCCCTTTTCCCCCACAAAGTTGGAGCAACACTGGGCTGGGTTGGGAGGCAAATTCATGGTCATTGGTTCCCATTTTGTGTATCTTGAACACTAAAGAGACAAAAAAAATACTGTGTGTAAATGAATAGAACATCTCTTAATAGCACATAAATTTTCCATTATCTGATGTTGAATAGGGAAATCCAGACACAGAGGGATTGAGCAAATTTTACATGCTATTTATGAAAGTAAACAGAAATTGAAAAGTAGAAATAATTAACTTTACCTGGGGCAATACGTAGCATTTCTTTATTTCTAACAGTATTTGTTTATGAAAATTATAAGTTCTTGCCCCTCATGTTTATATCTATGCTATGTATATGTACATTATGTTTGTGTGCATGTGTGTGTTGTGTAAAAGTTATTAAATTGTGTTGGTTTAAGAAGACAGGGATGAGCTGGGCGCTGGTGGCTCACGCCTGTAATCCTAGCTACTCAGGAGGCTGAGATCTGAGGATCGCGGTTCAAAGCCAGCCCGGGCAGGAGAGACCGTGAGACTCCTATCTCCAATAAACCACCAGAAAACCGGAAGTGGCGCTGTAGCTCAAGTGGTAGAGCGCTCGCCTTGAGCTGAAGAGCTGAGGGACAGCGCCCAGGCCCAGAGTTCAAGCCCCACGACCGACAAAAAAAAAAAAAAAAAAAAAAAGAAGACAGGGATGTTTTCCCCAAGATCCTGAAACTCTCTTTAGAGCTGTTATCTTCATGGAAGACTTTGCCAAATTGTTCAGTATTTGCATAACGAAAATAGCTTAACTTCACTAAGTACTTCAATTTAAGTTGTCAAATCAATGCTTGTCAAAAGATGTGAAGACTGTAATTTTTTTGTCAGTTGTGGGGCCTGAATTCTGAGCCTGGGGGCTGTCCCTCAGCTCTTCAGCTCAAGGCTAGTGCTCTACCACTTACTTGAACCACAGTGCCACTTGCAGCTTTTTTTGCTTATGTGGTGTTGAGGAATCAAACACAGGGCCTCATGCATGCCAGGCAAGCAGGCTACCACTGAGCCACCTTCTGAGCCCTGATTTTAGTTTTTTGAGGAATCTCTATAATGATTTCTTTAGTGATTATAATAATTCACATTCCCACCAACAAACTATGCAGAATCTTTTTTTCCTGCATGCTAATCAGCCTTTATTGTTTGTTTTCTTGATAATAGTGATTCATACTATGTTTAAATACAATCTCTATATTTATGACATGCATTTCTTTTACAACTCAAGATGTTGAACATTTTTCATGTGTATAGTTGCCATTTGTTGTTTTTAATGCTGTCCATTCATTTGCCTAAAAGTTAATTAAATTATTTGATTTTTAACATTTACATTTTTGGGTTCATATATACTAGATATCTAGTGATCTGGAGATTAGCAAAAAAGGACATTAACCGTTACTTGAAATTATCTATTACATCTGTTTGTTTTTTTTAATTTGCTATGATTCAATTAGGAAATTCTTGTGCTTATTTTCTGTGCTTCTAGAATCCTGTTCATGAAGTCATTGACCTTCTAAGCTTTTGCTGTTGTATTTTCAAAGTTTTAAATGCCTCACTAAGGGCATTTATTTATTTATTTATTTATTTTTCGTCTGTTGTGGGGCTTGAACTCTGGGATTGGGTGCTGTCCCTGCGCTCTTCAGCTCAAGTATAGCGCTCTACTGCTTAAGCCACAGTGTCCCTTCCAGTTTTCTAGTGGTTTATTAGAGATAAGAGTCTCATGGACTTTCCTGCCCATTCTGGCTTTTAACCGTGATCCTCAGATCTCAGTGTCCTGAGTAGCTCGGACTAAAATTGTGAGCCACTGGCGCCCAACTGGGCTTTTATTTTTATTTTTTCTTTAATTGTTATTATTTTTTTATTGTGAAAATACCATACAGCAAGGTTTCAATTACATGAGCAAGGTGATGAATACATTTCTTATCAATCATTGTTGCCTCCTCCTCCTTGGTTTCCCCTTCCTATCCCTTCCCATCGTCCCCCCTTCCAAAGCCCCCTCCTCCCGGCCACGAGGGCTAAAGTTGTAAAGTTCGTTTTCGACATGAGGCCTTGTACATCTCATTGTTGCAATGGATCCACCTGTATCCCTATTTAAACAATTTGTTTTTTTCCCTTCCCCTTCACAAATTATATCAACATCAAATACAATGAAAGAGGAGTTATACCGTGGGGGGAATGGACGTACAAAGAAACAAACAAATCATCTTATCGATATGTTAGAAACAATCACAAGAAAGAAAAACCATTTGAATCCTTATCTTGATATTCATTTCCCTTAACTACTTATCTGACCATTTCTGCTTGTCTCAGACATATACTAGTTATTGCAAATAAGGGAAACCATGGGACCTGTTTCTTTGGGCCTGGCTTACTTCACTTAATATAATTTACCAGCACAGCTATGTTTATTGCAGCATTATTCACCATCTATTCTATGCCTCCATCAGAAAGAATGACATTGCACCATTTGTCAGGAAATGGAAAGACTTGGGCTTTTATTTTTAAATAGCCTTTGTACAAGGTGAAGGACAGAGGTTTAATTTCAAACTCACACCTGTGGATCACCAGTTGTCTTGGAACAAATTGTTAAAAAGACTGTCTTCTCCAACGTAGGTTTTAGGGTCTTTTGTCAAAAACCAGGCAACTCTAGGTCTATGGGTACATTTCTCAACATTCTATGCTATTACTTTCTGTTTCCCTTTCACTCTAGTTCTGTGAATTCCATTTTGTTCCCATCTCATTGTTTATCTGCATGTCTGTTTGTGTCATTACTAAGGTTTTTTTCTTATTCAGTCTGAGTAGTCGAATTCTAAGTCAGCATTTCTGTTGGTCCTTAGCTTTGTTCTATTTGAGTTCTGTTGTGAATTCCACATGAATTTTAAGACTGAGTTTTCTATTTCTATGAAAAATGACACTGATGTTTTGATGTGGATTGCAGTAAATGTAGATTAGTTTGAGTAATATAGCCATTCCCTCCACATGACTACTGCCAATCCATGAGCATGGAAAGTCTTCATCTTCTATTGTCTTCTTCAAGTTCTTCCCACATGGTTGTATAGTTAACATTATATGAGACTTTCACCCCATCAATTTATTCCCAGGAATTTGGGTGTGCTATTGTGAGTGATATTGTTTTCCTTCCCTTTCTTAGCACGACTATTGATGATATTGAATAACTACAGAGAGAATAGACATATTTGTCTCACTCTTGAGAGTTTTCTACACTTAGTCAAATATTAGCTATAGGTATATAATATGCAATCATTATTATGTCACAGTACATCCTTTCCATTCCTGTTTTTTTTACAGATTTTATCATGTAAAGACAGTAAATTTCATTGGAGGCTTTTTTCTGTATTTATTGAGATGATTATGTGTTCTTATTCATTATTCTGTTTATGTGGTACATTATGTTTATGATTCCATATGTTTGAAAAATCTTTCCTTCACTAGAATGAAACCAGTTTGATCACACTGTATGGTTTACAAAATTCATATTTGAGCTACCGTTTATGTGTATTACAAGGAAGTTATGTGATATTTCCATTCTTGTGCAGAGTGCACTTGGAACAAAATCAGCAACTTCACCACTTCTATTTTCCTGTCTCTATGGTCTTTTTGACATGCTGTTTTTCAAGTATTTTATTGACAATTTTCACCTATGAGCATGAGTGAGATTTTCTATACATTTGTGATTTCATTTCTATTTGATTTAATCATTTCTGCTTCCTTCAATGATTCACTGATCATTCAAAAATGTGTTATTTCTTGTGCATGCTTTTGTATATTTCTCTTGCTGCTGAATTCCAGGTATACTCTATTGCAGTCTGATGAAATCCAGCAGCTCATACCTGTGGTCCCAGATACTTGAGAGGAAGGCTTTTGAAAAAGGGTGGTAGGATTTCCTAGGCAAACTTTAGTGAGAGTCAATCCCATTCAGCAAGCTGGGCTTTGTGCTGCAGGTGTGCATTCACAGTTAAGTGGGAGGCCATATGTAAAAGCATGGCTATCTGAGGCTAGCTCACAAAGTGCGGTGGGGAGGGGAGGGAAGATAACGAATGAAATATTTTATATAAAATAAAAATAAAAAGGGCTGAGATATTTTTTTTGTACCTGTGATGACTGGCTTTATCCCATAAATTTGGTTTATTTTGTTAACATTGTATAAACTGCTTAGAAACATGGGTCTTGTTGGTGTGTATGATAAAATATTCCACACATGTCTTTTAGGTTAATTTGACTGACAGTACTGAAATCTACATCCCTACTTCTTGTTACCAGAGTTGTTGAAGTTTCCATTTCCAGATTTTCAATTGATCATTTTTGCATTACTGTGAACTATCACTAAGAGGAGGCCTTCGTTTAATGGAGGTGGGGGTGTCTGTTAGCCAATGGAGTTTTGTCTCATATCCAAGATTTGTTTTAAATATTTTTTGTTTTGGCTATTTTGGGGTTTGAACTTGGGATCTCATGTTTGCTAGCAGAGGCTTTACTACTGATCCATGCCTGCTGCCCTTATGCAAAACAGTTTGTTTTCCTTATGAAAGTCCAGAACCAATCTCTGGGTTTTTCTGTCTCTCTCTTTTCTCTCTTCCTTCCCTCTCTTCCTTTCTTCCTCCCTCCCTCCTATTTTTGCTCCCTCCTTTTGATTTCCCTCCCTCTTTTCCTTCCTCCCTCCCTCCCTTCTTTTTTTCTTTCCTTCCTTCCTTCCTTCTCTCTTTCTTTCTTTCTTTCCTTCTCTCTTTCTTTCTTTCTTTCTTTCTTTCTTTCTTTCTTTCTTTCTTTCTTTGTTTCCTTCTTTCATTCTCCATTCTCCATCATTTTGGAGCAGTTTGCCCTTTAAAGCTAAAATACTATATTACACCTACATCCAATAAAAAAACTGAGGCACAAAACTGTTATTCAAAAGTATTCAAATGTAACTTAGGATCTCAACATTGAGACTAATAAAAAATTAATTCTGAGAAATAAAAAGATTAGAATCGCCAAGCTATTTCACTGCACTAACTTAGAAATATATGAAGTTTAAAATTTTTGTTTTATTTTTGAATGAGCATATGTTCATAATACCAAGGGATTTCATGGTGGTGATTACATACATGCACACCACGTACCTCTAACCAGCTCACTCTACCCATTTTGTCCCATTCTTACCTTGTTTCTGCTCCCATCATCAGGGTTTTGGGGAATTGTTTTCTGCCTCACTGGCTTTTATTTCTCCTTCTTTTTGAATACATATTTGCCTATGTATGTGTGACATCCTTCAGTCCCCTTCACTCCTCAGTATCCTTTCTTTTTCCTCTCTACCTTATTACCATTGTTCTACCCTAGATAGTCTTTTGTTTTTACTTGGGTATCATGGTTATGATTGTGATTACCATCATCATTGTAGGAGAAGCTGCTATATTTGATTTTTTATTTAACTGTTATTGTAAAGGTGATGTACACAGGGGTTACAGTTACATAAATCAGGTAATGAGAACAAAAGAAAAGAAACTGGCCCTTGCACCCTGATGATTCCACTTTTACCTTCAAGGTGGCTTGTGTTATGACATGTGCCACATGGTTGAGATAGGATCTTGATAACTTTTTTCCTGTCTGACCTCAGACCAGAGACTTCTCAATCTAGGTCTCTTGAGTAGCTAGTATTACAAGTATGAGCCACTAGATCCTGGCTATGTATAACAATTTAACTCACGTTTCTCTCTGTCTTCTCTATGTCTTAGCATCAGAATTTATGATCGTAGAAATGACTTACGTTTCCAAATATGAGCTCATTTTTTTTTGGTTGTGGGGCTTGAACTCTGGGCTTGGGTGCTGTCCCTCGGCTCTTCAGCTCAAGGCTAGTGCTCTACCAGTTGAGCCATAGCACCACTTCTGGTTTTCTGAATGGTTTCTCAGAGATAAGAGTCTCCTGGGCTTTCGTGCTTGGGCTGACTTTGAACTGTGATCCTCAGATCTCAGCCTCCTGAGTAGCTAGCATTACAGGCATGAGCCTCCAGCCCCTGGCTTCCTAATCTCAACTCTAATATCTGGAAGGAAATGTAATAATGCTCAATTAAGGAAGCTAAGTGTCATATTCTTTTTCAGTAATTTTTGTTACCATCACAAAATAGCACCTTATCCATTTAGAGTCTTTCTTTAGTGCTAACCATGTCCTCTTCATGATTCAGTGTTTGCTGTCAATTCTAATTTCTCTTCAGGGATTCATATTCCTTCCTTTTGGAATGATAATGGGGACCTAGTTGGGGACCTCTTATTTGGCCTTATTTCCTGTAGCACAGATGAAGAAAATCTGTCACAGGAAAACTCTGATACTAAGATAAACACCATACTGCACATCTCCAATCACACCATAAACCCTCAAACATCACAGAGTATGAAATGGTAACATTACTAACACCAATTTTGTGTGGGTATATTGCAAGTCAAACACACAAATATATACAGAGCCTAAAAAAAACATGTAGATGAGGCATTCTTAACAATGGAGTGAAGAGTGTTTGGCATTTGAGTGCTGGTGTGTGAGGAAGATACATGTCAGCAGCTGGCCTCAATCTGACATTTTCCCAAACAAAAGACTTCAAGTATAAAAATGGCAGAAAATTTAGCAAAATAAGTATTAAAGAAGTAATACAAAGTATTTTTACTATTTAATACTGGAGTCTAAGTCTCTGTCCATCAGTGCCAATATTTTCTATTATGGATATGTGAAATGCGTGAAACAAGTTATGTATTGTTAAACATGAGTGACTTTTGAGAGCTGAGCACCAGTGGCTCACACTTGTAAGTGGCTCACACTCAGTAGTCTGAGTTCTAAGGGTGGTAGTTTAAAGCCAACCTGGGCATGCATGTCCGTGAGACTCTTATCTCCAACTAAGCATGAAAAAGCTGAAAGTGGAGCTAGGGCTCAACTGGTACAGCTCTAGACATGAGCACAAAAACATAGGACAGCACACAAGCACTTGAGCTCAAGCCCTAGGAATGGCACCCCTACCCCCCAAATGATTGACTTAATATATTATGATGATAACTATGCATTCCATACAAGGTTTTTTCATTCCAAAAAAGAACAACAACAAAAAAAGCTGTGCGAAGGTATGAGAGGGGCAAACTGGTAGAAAGTAAAGGAAGGGGTGACGTGTTAAAAAAAAAAAGAAATGCACTCATTACCTCACTTATGAAATGCTAACTCTTCTTTAAACACATTAATAGTAACACTAAAATTATTTTTGAAAACACAGAGTGTTTCACCACAATAATCAATCCAAGCTGTTTTGTCGATTACTAAAGACAGACTGTTCATTGAGCAGTGTATGAGCACTAATCAGTGATATCTTTAGACAAATTTCTATATGTTTCATTTTCATTTATTTGTTTAACATGCATTGAATTCACAAAAAACTGGAAACCTGTGGTGAAATTCTCCTGATTATGACCCCACTAACCTAATTTCTTTCAAAAGAGTGTCAGAAACCAAACAGAAAAAAACAGAAAGCATGAAATTTATGTAAGCAATAAAAACAATGATATGGAACTTTCATAAATGGGTATTCTATGCTAACAATGAGCCAGATTTCCATCTCTGGAAATCAGTATAAAAGGACTGAGAATGGCATAACCAACTTTCAGAAATTCTTGAATGTTTTGCATCATGGAATTATTCTCTAAGAAGGAAGTTAAAAGTAGAGAAAAAGCACATTCTGTCCAATAAAAGAAAAGAAAACAAAGCATGAGAAGGAGAACACTGTAAGCAGCTTTCATCTCAGGAGATGTTTTGTAGAGAAAGTTAGAGTTCTGCAGGTAGAGAACACGCTGGTGGTGCTTGTGGAGAAGAAATACCATGTAACCACTGGCCACATTCATGATACCCTGAAACACAGCATCCCTCAAGACCATGAAGGTAAGAAAAATCCATTTCATTATCAAGTTGTCTGGTACAAAATAACAATAGGTGTCACTTACACTAGGTTGTGATATGTTCATACTGCTGATATTTTTTATGTGGAATACTAAGTACAAGCATATCAAGGAATTGAGAATCCAAAAGAAGAGCAATAGAAGAAGGATGTGCCATGTAGATTGAAGCTTTAGCTTTCTCCACACAGAGTCTCTGGGGCTGATGGTGATGGCCTGAACCAGGGTAAGGAGACTGCTGGTGCAGATGGAAAGTCCTCGAGTCACTCTCTCTAGGTAAGTAGAAATCACACAACCTATATCCTCTAAGAAGTTCTCCATGCCAAAAGCTGCTACTGTGGTTGGTATCACTTTTGAAAGAAGCATTATGATGTCTGTAAAAGCCAAGTGGATGAATACAATGTGTACAGATTTCTTCTTGGAACCTTTAAACATGTGCATATAATTCAAAAGAATAAAGGTGTTACCTACAATGCCAAGCCCAGATGTAGAAAGGAAGATGGTTGCTTTGAAAAAACTCAAAGACATAGCGTACTTTATAGGCAGAGAATCTTGGATCCAGCCAACACCATATTTAAGAAACTGTTAGCAATGACAATAGGCATCTGCAAAAAAATCACATATTTTGCAGTGTAAAACACAGTCAAGTCCTATGATTGGTTTATCTTTTGTCCAAAGGATTCTACTTTGTTCTACATGCCAGTGTGTAGAAATGTTTCACTATAGTCTGACAGGCCTTCTTGAAAAACATGTTTACCAATCTAAACTTTTCTATGTATGATTGAGTTTATAATAGCAAAAACCTATCTACTGCATTAAAGCCTGCACATTTAACATATCCAAATCAGAGTGACAGATTGAACTTCCAAGTCCTTTAACTAGACCTTAACTGTGTGTTTTTTAAAAAACTTTCTATCTAGCTTATTCCCCTCAAACATTTCTAGACACCTTGATTCATGATACTCCCCCAAAGTTCTGAAATTCTTTTGTTTCAACATTTCAATGCCTTTCAATAACTTCCAAAGTAGCTCTTGTTTTGTTAAATATGCCTGGCCCACTTACATTTTGCTTCAAAGTTTAAGTTTGATGCCTATACCTTAATAGTTTCTGTGTTTCCTCAAATGATTTTATGGTTTTTACTGCTGACAAATATTCAGTGGATTTTGGTTCCACAATATTAGGTAAAACTGTGTTACCTTTCAGCTATGATATAGCAATTAAAACTGAATCAGCCAGTAGAGTCTCTGGTCATCAAATGGCAGTGTCAGAACCCCTCTGTACCAGGTAGGAGGAGTGCCCTAGAAGAACTCTGGATTAGTGCCTAAGGGTCATTAGGAGAGGTTTAAATTCTCATTTTGTGCCCATCAGAACCGCTGAGAGAAGCCTGAATCATTTCTGCATTTGTTGATATTTATCAAGGTAGTTCAGGGAAATGGGATTACCTAGGTATTGTGTACTGTTTTAAGCTGAGAGTTGGTTTTTTTTTTTTAGCAATACCTAACATTGACTGTGTGTAGTTGAGTCCATTGGGGGCATTATTTGTTTGAAATGGTCATACTCAAATAGGGTGGCATTCTAATGCTGGCATTTTACAGTTGCTGTGTGACTGGGAAGAAAGAATGATCTCAACTGACCTTGCAAGCTGCTTTATCTGTTTCACTTTGCTATAAAGTTACAAGTTCCCCATCAGACCAAGTTCACTTTTCCTCTTCAAGCCTGTATCAGATTTAATGTTTTACATCTAATTTCATTTGTTACCTAGAGATTATGTAAAACAACTAATAGATTTTACAAAATAAAATAAATGAAGTTATTTGCGTTAATCCATGGAACGTTTGCATTTTTTGAAATGTGTTTCTGTCAGCCTTTCCTTTTCCTTTCCTTCTAAACACTACAGGATTGCCTTAACTTAATTTGTCCTGAAGGTCTCTCACTGCATGGTCTTCATAAAGTTTTATATTCAGCTTTGGTACCAGCTAGCTTTATGATTGTAGTTATTGCCTTTCAATCCTTTCTGTAACATTTGGAGCAATTTTGCCTATAAAGTGACTCATGGGAATAAATCATCCTAAATATGAAGCATATAATGAAACATGCCACAAGCTTCAAAGGCAAAGAACAACAATTACCACCAAATCTTAAAATGTAAGAATGTAAAAATTATAATCACTGATTTTTGAGTGATTTTTGGGAAGAGGGGCTGGAAGTGAGGAATACCTGAATAAAGAATAGTGACCACTTGCCTACATTGTCTTGGCAAACCCAATTTAAAAAGGACAGACTTGACAATAAGCTAAGTGGATTAAGCCCTGTCTAGAATGAGCATCCAGTAGTTGAGGCAAATTAATGCCCATACCTGGTCATTTTCTCAAGTAAAGATGGTTGCCTATTGCTAACTACTACTAGAATAAAATTCCTGTGAGCTCCCTCCAGCTTTGTCATTAACTTCCTGATTCAAGCAAAGAGGTTAATATTCAAGTTTCTGAGCACATATTTTGCAGTAAAATGAGGAACAGTTATCTACTCACCTTGTTAGCTGTGGTGAAGACAAACTCCAGCTTAGTCCTTCTGGCCAAGGGAGGCTTCCCAAGTCATATTTGTACCCTCAGTGTCTCTAGAGCTCTCAGAAACTAGCACTGACACTTCAGTTTTCACACTTGTCTCCCTGACAGGGAGGAGGAAACTCTGTAGAGTTTCAGTCCCTGAAGTACAACTTTTGTTCTCCCTCCACAATTACTACATTGATTGCCTCAGAAGTTGTAGCAGCTTAATTGTCATTTATTTATTCTAGATACAAAAGTGATAAAGTATAACTTGAAAGCAGGTGCAGGAGGGAAAAGTGAAGGAAGGGGTGACATTGTCCAAGAAAGAAATGTACTCATTTCCTGACTTATGAAATGGTAACCCTTCTGTACAACACCTTAATAGCAACTATAAAATTATATTTTTTAAAAATGGGAAATTGAACTACAGACTAGGTTTCTGTAATTAGAGTTTCTCACTTCTCCAGATTTGTCTTATTCCTCCTTAAGTTCCAACCTGTGAGAACTAGTTATTGAGATAGAGATTAGGCCACTTTCATTTCTTTCTCAAGTTCTCTGTGAATATATGAAAATAATACAGAATGGTTAGTACTTGGGACTCCATTTTCTGAGCAAGTGCCAATCATTTTTCTCTGTAGGATAAGAATCACCTAGTTCTATGTTTGCACATAGGCACTTCAAGGTCTTAGCCATATGTGGATTTTGATTGCTTATTTATTCAACAGTAAATGGGACTCAGCAAATTAAGTGTGTTCATTTCTGCCCCCTTTCCAAAAAATCAACTCCAACACAGAATGTTAAATCACACTTCCATAATTTATCAGTATCAACAATTGGACCCACTAGTCCCTTGTCCAGAAGGACCTTTTTAGTTTCTGGTACAAAATATTGTAAATAAATGTGGACATAAAGGTGAAAATATAGCATTATTTGTTCCAGTAGTGAGAGACAAGCTCATGGTTACTTATTCTGGTCACTGAGATGATACACTATTATTTATGCACCTATAATGTTCTCAGTTTTGTAATGTACTTGGTATTTTTCTCTATTTGAAGATATGTATATGTATACACATATATACATCTATATGTGTGTGTGTGTGTGTGTGTGTGTGTGTGTGTGTGTGTGTGTGTGTATGGTTTTCTTTTTCTTTTTCTGCTTTTCTTTTGGCTGTTGTAGGGCTTAAACTCGTGGCCTGGGCGCTTTCCCTGAGATCTTTTGCTCTCAATTGCTTTGAGCCATGGATCTACTTCCATTTTTTGAGGGATTAAATGTAAATAAGAGTCTCAGAGATTTTTTTCTGTCTCAGCTGGTTTGGAACCAGGGATCTTCAGATCTCAACCTCCTGAGTAGCTAGGATTACAGGCCTGAGGCCCCAGTGCCCAGATTGTGATTTCTTTTTCTTCTCTTTTAAAATCAGATAGTGAAACAAATTTAAATTAAAGCTTGAAATCTCCAGCATCCCTCAGCATTCTTTAGGCTTTCCCAATTTGTTTCAGCCCATTTCCGCAGCCAGAATTACCTATATCTTCACCACTTCTAGCAACCTTGTTCTCTGTGATTCAAATTAGTCTGTTCAAAGGTATTTATGATTAAAATCATCAAAATCATGCACCACTCATGCACATTTTATTCATTCTTATGATACAGCAAATAGAGCTGAAAAATTTATGTCCCTTCTTTCCTGAGTTGTTTTTTCCCCTAAAAAAGAAAACTTTCTTCAAGTTTTAAGTGCTGGATCCTTTGGAAATCCATATGAAAACAAGTCAAATTTTCCCTTAGAAAGCCATCTTATGATACAGATAGATATATGTGGAAGCATCCTTGGATCTTAAGTGGGGAACAAAATACCCCAGGAACAAGGAATATACTCTGTGATGTTTCATCCTGCAGTGTAGAAGAATCAGTAATACTGGCTAGAAATTTGTTACTGCCAGTACTACTGAACAGACATATGGTCTCCTTTTCTAGACACTTACATTAATTGTGAATTAGAGGTCCAGACCAGATATTCTGAGTTTGACTGCACTGGCCCCAATGTGAGAGCCTCTGTCACCTAAATGCGGGTTCCAGAGTGCATCCTTGGACTCCAGTGAGTACACAAGAACATTGACCAGGCTCATTGCTATTAGAGGCAATAATTCCTTCTCAGCATGACCATACCTTTAACCCAGACAGTTGCTTCCCTTAGGAGGCACCAGGAAGCAGGGAAAAAAAAGAATAACCATGCAAACAATGATTTTTTTCAATAGTCTCATCTATTTTATTAGTCATTAAAGCTAAAATCATTCTGCCCCATACTACTCCTAAAGAATATCTTCTCCAGGTTTTTGGTCACTAACATACAAAGTGGGAATCCCCACATCTCTCACAACTTTCCAACCCAATTTGTGAGGATCCTCTTAGTTAAGACACTATTGGGATTCCAAATCCATATCCTCTCTGAAATAAGAAACTCAGAAGAGTAACATATTATGAGGAAACTTTCTTGTGTTTAAAATAAAGGAGAGATCAAGATGTTTCAATATGTGAACATTGAACAAGAAATATGCAGAAAGTAAACAAATGTATGATTTTAAGAAATGCACACAGGGTGCAGGTGGCTCACACCTGTAATCCTAGCTACTCAGGAGACTGAGATCTGAGGATCACAGTTCAAAGCCAGCTGGGGCAGGAAAGGTCATGAAGGTCATGAGACTCTTATCTCCAATTGACCACCAAGAAACTGGAAGAGGTGCTGTGGCTCAAGTGGTAGAGTGGTTACCTTGAGCTGAGGAAAGTGCCTGGGCCTAGAGTTCAAGCCCATGAAAGCAAGGAAGCAAGAAAGCAAGGAAAGAAAGAAGGAAGGAGGGACGGATGCAAGGAAGGAAGGAAGGAAGGAAGGATACAGCAACTTCAGTAGTATTTCAAAATGTTGGGTGAAATGTTAGCTTTTAAATGCCGTGATAGTGTACCCAGTTTTACTGTATTAAATCAAGATGCTTTCTTTGTCTTGACTATATTCATGAGACATTTATGTGTCCTAGTAACAACAATGAAAATAAATAACTCCTTTTTCAATTTGAATCATCACATTTTTCATTATTGTGCTAATACTTGGTAATGAAGTGGAGTAGTCATAACAAGTTCTATTTATCTATACATCCATGTGTCATGCTATGCACTTAAATATTCTGGTTTTGGAGGAATTATTTGGTGCAGGTTTCAAAGTCTTTATTGGTCATTGTATATATTGACAAATTAAAAAATTATGGTATACCAGATGCCTCACAATAGATGAGTAGATCCAAACATGTGGTGCACATATACAATAGAATTTTACACAACCATCAGAAGAAGAAAATAATGTAATCTTCAGGAAAATGGATGGAGCTAGAACCAATCATGTTAAGTGTGGTAAGCCCAGATCAGAGAGACAAATGACACGTTTTCCCTGGTAAGCAGAAGTGATCTAAATTCTATTGAGATATGATAAATTTCTTGCATAAAGTGAGACCAAAAGAGGATAGTCTTAGGAGAGAATCACAAAGGTGTCATACCCAAGTGCCTGTTCATATATAGATAAAATAATATACATAGTGAAAGGAACACCAAAGATCCAAAGGCATTGGAGCAAAGGACATTTTTCTTAATATGTTTTTTCTTGTGCTGATAATTCTGTATTCTTTACTTTATGTAAAGTATATTCACGTGCATATATGTAGGTAGATGGGGGAAGGGCACAGAATCTGAGGAAAAAGGGTGAAAAAGTGCAGCAGTGAAGTGCACTGGACCTTCATGAAAGTGAAGATTGCAACTCTTTGTGGAGATGGGGGTGAAGGAATAGGAGAGAATGAGGGAACGGATGATACTGCATGAAAGGAAATGTATTTATTACCTGATGTATGTAAATGTAACACTTCTGTACATAAGCTGGATAATAACAAAAAATTTAAAACATTCCTACTTTTGGACAATAAATCACTGATTTTAATAAATAAATTTCATGAAAGTAGACTCTGAAAAATGTGTTACAGTTGACCAATACAAATTATGCATTTTTGTATGTATGTATGTATGTATGTATGTATGTATGTATGTATGTATGTATGTATGTATGTCAATCATTCAGTGATGGGGTGCTGGGCCTGGGCACAGTCCCTGAGCTCTCTCTATGCTCAATGTTAGCTCTTTACCACTTTGAGCCAGGGCAGTACTTTCAGTTTTTGATTGGCTAATTAGAGAGAAAACTCTCATGGCAACACTTCTTTTTTTGATTGGCTTCAAAGCACCATCTTCAGAACTCAGCCTTCTGATTAGGGAGGATTACAAGTGTGAGTGTCCAGCACCCAGCTGCATTTGTATATTTATATGCAGTGCATTATGTAGTTTTCTCTGTTTCTCCCTCTCTGTCTCTTATTCTCCGTTTCTCTCTACCTGCCCTGCCCCCCCCCCAGAAAGCATAGGAAATGTTTAAAAGTAACTGAAAACTTTGTTACAAATTTGTTTACTTTTCCCATAGTGTTGTATGAACAATCCCAAATTTCCAATGTCATAGTTTATTTTCCTATTTTAGAAATATATTATTATATAATGCAGTATAAGTTTTATATATGTGGGTCTATATACATGTACATGTATGAAACATTTTGAGATTTCTATTACATCAAAAAATAATGGGATTATTTTATTGTACATTTCTGTATGCAAACACCATTTAATTGGATATACCTAAAGTTAAGGTTAATGATATTTAAGGTTAATTTATTGGATGATTGTTTGCTTGTATCAGGCTTGAACTGAGGGTTGTAAACTCTTTTTTAGTGACTTTTTTTCTCAGAGCTGGCACTTTACCATTTGAGTCAAGCCACCAGTCCAGCATTTTTGCTGGTTAGTTGGAAGTAGTCTGACAGACATTTTTCCCTAAGGTTGATTTCAATCTTAAAATCTTCGCATTGTAAGGTGCTAGATATATAGGCATGAGATACCATTGCCCAGATCTCCTTTAATTTTTTTAATTGCAAGATGAACAAAAACTAAGGAACATAAACAGTGCTGGATAGATAGCTAATTATGCTTACTCTCTTATTTTCACACATATTGCCTACCCTCACAATTTATAACAGAGACATTTAGATTTCCAGAGAGCAGTGCTGGGCCTATTGTTGTTTCTTCCTCTAGAAAGTTTCCAAAGTCAGAAGCTCAGGAGATGATTTATGGAACAAATATAGTTCTGGCTTCCATTCCATTAACTGCTTTCTACACCACCTAGTCTCAGAAAATACAAAGTAAGACCACTTCCTCTTTGCTCACAGAAACCCTTTTTCTGCTTCAAAAATCTTGGTTAGGTGAGATCTGGAGCCAGCAGAAGGCTTTAATAAAACAGCTGGAAAGGTTTTGGGCACCTTCTAGATGAAACTGAGCTGCAGTGGACTGTGGTCTGCCCAGAGCATGGATAAGCTGAGATTCCTTCTGTGAATGCCTGAGGCAGTGGAAGTTTCCTGAACTTCCACTTTCTCTGGTCTCCATGGAAAATCAGAGAAATGTCCACCTTGGTTCCAGCAATCACAACACACTCCTGCCTTCGGAAGTGGTGGTCCTTATGTGCCATGAATCCAGCCCACATTTGTATCCATGAAAGGGTGAATACTCAGGATTGTGACTGGAGCAAAAACTTGGAGTTGTTCCTGTGCAGGCCATGTCATGAGTGACTTGAAGTGGAAGCTGTGTTCTCCAAAGGTGCAGTCTCATGGCCTGTGAAATTTACAGTAGAGATAACAGTGCCAGAGATGCCCCAGCTATACATTGGATCATTGTTTTCAAAGCCAGGATAGCATCCTTTGTAAAAGAATAGTTTCTCCCTGTGTGAATTCCTAGGTATTTCCTGACCATTATGGTCTTGGATGTGTTTCTAATTGGTATACTGTGTTGTTTTTTTTTTTGGTCATGGGACTTGAACTCTGGGCCTGGGCGCTGTCCTCAGCTCTTCAGCTCAAGGTGAGCGCTCTACCACTTGAGCTACAGCGCCACTTCCGGTTTTCTGGTGGTTTATTGGAGATAGGAGTCTCACGGTCTCTCCTGCCTGGGCTGGCTTTGAACCACGATCCTCAGATCTCAGCCTCCTGAGTAGCTAGGATTACAGGCATGAGCCACCAACGCCCGGCTTATACAGTGTTTTTTATGATCAATTTCTTTAATGGTTTTGAAACCAATCATCTGATTTTCTGTACAGATCTAAGTGAGACATCTTGATTCTTCTTTTTCTTTTGTTCCTTAGAAAGCTGCTGGTACATACTTATAAGGTACCAAATAGTTTCCTTAATAATGTGAACACTAAAGTTTACTTTGGTCTAACATTAATTCAAGGTGATTGGTTAATCAAAAGTTGGGGTTTGAGGGAAAATACACTAAATATTTGAAGGAGCAAAAGTATTTTCTTCCCAAGCAAGAAACTACAGGATGGGAATAGGAAGAAAATAAGAATCTGTCTGGCTAAGATTCTAGAATCTTTGAATCAACCTTAGATTTTCAAGAACTACACTCCTTAAAAATAAATCTATGAAAATAAAGCCTCATTTTCATGATTTCATAGAATGTTAACATAAAGAAATTTGTAATTTATTACACCTCTGGCTCATTGAGAAATCAATGTAGAACGTAATTTTTGTATTTCTCAGTGAACATTCCCGTATTTAATAACCTGTGCATCCCTGATGATCAAGATGAAGGGGCTGAGACCAGCATACCCATGGACTAGAAATACCTTGATATTTAGTACTGTGCAGTCATGTGTCATGATAGAACCTATCTAAATTGTGGAAATGAAATCTGCCCAATAAAAAAAGAAAACAGGTGAAGAGAATGAGAGTACTATGAGTGGCTCTGATATCTGGACTGGAATTGTGTGTGAACCTGGATTCAGGAAGTTAGAGGACTCTCTTGTGATAGTTATACAGATGGAAAGCCATGTACGTACTGTTCCAGCCCATCAGACTCTGAAACATCACATCCCAAAGAGCCATAGGGAGAGGAGAAACAAACTAACCACATGCTTAGATTGATGCATATGACAATACCCAACATGTATTTCAATACTGGAGCTGTTCCTGTTATTGAGTGATGTCATGTAGAGGAACCTTATCAGAAATAGGACCTTATCAGAGAGTTCAAGACCCAAAGAAGAGGAGATAGGGAAGAACTTGCCATGCAGTCTGTGGTTTGAGCTTTCTCCACTGGGTGGTTCTGGGACTGATGGTGATGACCTGGACCATGGTGAGGAGACAGGTGGTGCAGATGGAAAGGCCTCGAGCTAGTTTTTCCATATAAATCACAGTTTTGCAACCAACATCACCTAGAAAGTTTATGAAACAAAGATCTGTGGCCAATATTGCTCTGTCCCCTATGCTACAAATAATGATTATATTTGAAAAAACCAGGTGAATGTGGATAATGCATATGGGTTTCTTCTTTTCAGGACCCATAATGACAGTATATACATGTTTCACAAGTACAAGGATGTTTCCTAAAATTCCAGGTCCAGTAAGCATATAGAAGATTATCCTTTGAATGAGGTTACTCCAAATCATCTGATTTCATGTACAGGACCAGGAAAAGCCTTTTGAGAAGCACAACCAAGTAAAGATGACATATTTCAGATCTATTGATTATCCCTGTTTACAAAGTAAAGGAATGGTTTATGAAGTATTTAAATGTACAAAGTAATTTTTGGGAGATGCCTTATTTCCTTTCTTTCCTCATTTCCTCCCTCCCTTATTTCCTCATTTCCTTCCTTTGTTCTCTTTCTTCCTTACTTCTTATCTTCTTTCCCTCCCAACTTTCCTCCTTTTCTTCCCTCCCTTCATCCCTTTCTTCCTTCCTTCCTTCCTTCCTCTCTCTCTTTCTCTTTCACTCTGTCAGTCAGTCAGTCTTTCTCTCTGCCAGTCTTGAGTGTTGAACTCTGTTTTTGAACTCTTTAGCTTATGGCTACCACGCTACCACTTGAAATACAGCTCCACTTCTACCTTTTTTATTTTTGGTGGTTTATTTGAGATAAGTGTGCCATGGACTTTCCTGCCTTCATTGGTCTGAACTGTGATCCTCAGATCTTAATCTTCTGAGTAGCTACAATTACAGGCATGAGGTGCCAGTGTGTAGCACTTTCTTCCTTTCTTGATTCCTGGGACCTGGGGATCTTAATGACTAAAATTTGGACACAGATTACATGCATCCACCTGTTTTTCCTTCTTTCTATTCCTCATGTCCAAATTTTCTATGATCATTTTCTTTTTCTACAAGAGGTAAGCAAAAGCAATAAATTATATGCAGTCAGTTTCCAATCTGTATACATTTCATTTCTCATATCCAATACATACAATCATTATGGTGGACTTTTTTTCTTTTCTTTTTTGTCAGGTGTGTTGCATGTACACAGGTCCTGGGTGTGTCTTGAGGCTGTTTGTGTTCAAACTTGGCGCTCTATCAATTGAGTAAGAACACTTAATTCAGGTTTTAGAGTGGTTAATTGGTGATAAGGGTGGCAGGGGGACTCTTTTGCCTGGGCTGGCTTTGTGTGTGCCTACTATGATCCTCAGATCTCAACCTTTACAGTAGCTAGGATTACAGGCATGAGCCACCAGCACCTGTCATTGGTAGTTTTAATTGTACTTTTCCTTCCCTAGGATCATCTGTGTGATCCTGTATACATTCATTCTTCAAGAAAGAAAAGAACCCATACCCTGTAAACCAAACTACTCTAAAATTTCCTGCTGTGATTGTAAAACCCCTTTATGGAGTGGTATCTTTTTCTTTTCTGCGCATACTGTATTATATTCAAAATGAAGATCAGAACATAAAGTTATGCTGCTTTTATTCTTACAAATCATTAAAAGCTTCCCATGTCAACCTGAATTCAGTCCCCCACAATTTTCTTATTTATTAAATTTATTTGTGCAATACTTACAAGATCATTCCCCCACCTACCCTGACAGTTATCATATAGACACTTTGCCAAAAGAATAAGCATATGTCTCCATGGTGAGCTTTTTCCCAACCAGTAACCTTCCTAGCACAGTGCTAGAAAATCAGCTTGGAATTTTATCCCTTAGTATTATTACCTGAACTCACCGGGCTGTGTTCCCTGGCTGGCTGGTTGTCCGTCTGCTGCCATCATCCTCCCCTGCATAGTGAGAACTCCTTGGAGGTGTTGCTTTTGAGTCTATTTATATATTTTTCCTAACATAATCTCCTGCTATTAAGTGCTTGAAAAACAGCTTACAAATAAATTATGAACTGAGGCATATGATTCAAAACTTGACAATAAACTCAGCTCAGCAACGTATCAGCTAAACAGTTTGTGAAGGTATTTGGGTTCCTTTATGTTTCATTAAGGATGTTAAAAACTGAGTGGTCTGGAGAAGTCAATGCACTTTGATTTCAGTTTCAGTGTCTCCTCACAGGTAGAGATGAGGTGAACATACAGGTTTCTACAGATACAGGGAATGACGGAGACTATCCTTAAAGACACTCATAAATCAGAGTTAATTTTTACTTGCCATGCCTCTGGTATTGCTATGGCTAAGAATTTACTTTAGAAAAATATACTTGTTGGTTCTCTGACATGTCAATAATAGTCTTTGGAATAAAGAAAGAGTATTTTGTTGTTTTGATGAATGTCACAAATAGGCTGGAAAAGCCATACACTTATATCTACTCTAAAAACTGTTTGGGAGAGACATTGATATGTATTTTCTATTAATAGTTTATAAGCTTCTTATCGCCTTCTAACTCAAGGACTTCTTGTAGAGAGAAAAACAGAGGTTACTGGATAGTAGAGAGGAATTAATAGGTCTTCTGCTGCCTGGGTTCTGTCTGATATTTTCCTATTCTACAAATGGTCAAATGTCTCAGACCCTTCTCTCTCACCACCTGTCTCTGACCAACTCTGTCTCCACAACTTCCCTTCTAAAACCAAAGGCAGCCGCAAACTACAGTGCTGGATCACTTACCTACACAACCTCTGCAGCTGCGTCACTGTGGATATTGTGATTAAGCAGTGAGAGTCAGGGTGTATTTATCCTTCCTGAGTCCTAGTGCTCATAAACAACTTCATTGCTGTCAAGATGTCACTGTCATGAAGGGGAAAAGTGCTCCTTCTATACTTCTCCATTCCTGAGGCACAGTTCTGCTGTCTTCTTACTACTCTGTAATTTGCTGAGGCTAGAAACTTGGGGAGTGAATTATAGTGAATATGCAATAATGAGAAGTTATGATGATGATGAAGAGTTCCCAAAAGTGTCCAAGTTTCTTAAACTTGGTTTCCCCCTTATCACATATCCTTCATTTGTCACCAAAGCCAAGAAGTAATGTTAAAGAAACTTCTGAGAATCCACAGAGATCACTTTCTGAATATTTTCTGAGTATACCTTCATTGATAGAAAAGATCATCAAGTGGTACAATCTAGATCTATTCTTGCACATATTGTCCAGCACATGGCAGTTGGGGACTTATGGAGAGCTGAGATGGTGTATGTCCTGATTTCACTTCTGGCTGTTTGCTTGGGTTCCTTCATGTGTCTTACTGAAGTATTCCCTTCTATTTTATGTTACTTCTTAGAGGTATTTTTCCTTGAAATTGTCACTGTCAAACCAGGATTGTCTTTTTTTTTGTTGGTTGGTCTTGGGGCTTGAACTTAGGACTTGGAAGCTGTCCCTGGGCTCTTTTGCTCAAGGCTAGCACTCTACCATTTTGAGGCATAGCTCTAAGTCAAGTTTTCTGGTGGTTATTTCTTGATAGAAGTGTTACACTTTCCTTCCAGGGTAGTCTTTGAACTGTGATCCTCAGCTCTCAGCATCCTGAGTAGCTAGGATTACATGTGTAAGCCACCAGCCCCAGCATGATTGTTTTTTTAGAAGCTCAACTTCTGTGGTCATTGCCCATGAGAACTGAGAGGATGTGTGTAGGCTTCTGTATGAGATTCACACCTCAGTTCTGTATCCCTAATACCATTTTCAGAAATGGTCTCTTTCTCATTGGACACCACAGAAGATCCAAGGAGAGGGAAGCAGGTAATTCTATATTCACCACAGGCAGATATGCAGATTTACCTTAAATAACACTTTTCTGAGCTCCTCCCATTGCCTAATATTTCCTGAAGTAAAGGAGTGCAGTGAAGTGAGGGGAATAAGAGACCTAACATTGAGGTGACACTTTCTTTTTTTTTAATTATTCATTTTTATATTATTTTATTTTTTGCTGGTTGTGGGGGCCTGAACTCTGGGCCTGGATGCTGTTCTTCAGCTCTTCAGGTCAAGGCTAATGCCCTACCACTTGAGCCAAAGCACCACTTCCAGCTTTTTCTGCTTGTGTGGTGTTGAGGAATTGAACCTAGGTCCTCATGCATCCAAGGCAAGCACTCTACCACTGAGCCACCTTCCCAGCCAGACACTTTGTTTTTAACCCAAAAAATAGTGTATTTAGGGAGAGTAGAAAAGAGAGGAGAGTTCCTATCCTTGCTGAGGAACTGATAGCAGAACCTATGAGTTGTACAAACTACCTGCTTTTCTGTGACAACTACTCCATGAGGATAGATTGCCTAGGAGTCCTAGAATAGCTCTGTGATCCATACTACATGGTGAGTTGGAATCTGTGAACACCATGGGTTGATCTTCTTTTAAAGTAACAGGAACACTTGTAGGACATAATCACCATAGAGATGGTAGGTGTGGCTATGGCAATGGATCACAATCAGAATACTTTGTATTACAGAGATCTTGGCAATGATAAGTTGATTTTGTTCTGTGGTATATGTATGTACAGTGTAGGAGGAAAGAGTTTAATTGACCTACACAATGAGAAAAACACAGAGCAACTAAACAGAAATCTGGCTTGAGTCACTAACTGTATCATAAACAATTCTCGGATTATATCATAACTCCTTCAAAGGAGATGAAGCCAGAGCCCCATCACAGTGATATCACTCCAAAGGTGTGCTGCCAATCCACCACCTAGGCCTGAACAAAAACAATTGCAGTCATTAATTAGTGTGCTGTGTTACAGGAGATCTACTTAGATTTCTTAGAAATGTTTGAATACCAACTCTGAATAGAAACTATTTTTTAGAGAACCAAAGTTTTCCTATGAACCATAGGATTATGGCTTTAATAAAGAAATGTAATTACCAGAGTTTTGTCTCAGGTTCATGTTTTCTTATAATAAATATCTGAGGATCTTTGTTCTCTTGAGGTAAATTTCTCTGAGAAACCTTTCACATTTTTCAGTTGTTTCAACTTTTAGAACCTTTTTTTTAAGTGATGAGTATGTGTATGGATTAAAATGTTTTAATTGATATAAAGGTGCTATAGAGAGGACTTACAGGTACACAAGTCAGGTAAATAGTATATTTCTTTAAAAATAGTTTATTGTCAGTGTTGATGTTTTGAGGTTTGCCTTCTTAAGGTTTTTTGAACCTCTTGAACTTGAAATTTCATTTTGCCATTTGAAGTTTTCAGTCAGTTTTTCCCCCAATCTTCCATAAGATTTCACAGGCAAAAATCAATGCAGAGTTCATGTCTAGTATAGTGGAAAACAGTACTTGTGGATGTATGAGAAAGGAAACACCAATGATGTGACTTCTGTCCATCTGGGCAAGCTATGAAATT
This sequence comes from Dipodomys merriami, assembly GCF_024711535.1. Lineage (NCBI taxonomy): Eukaryota > Metazoa > Chordata > Mammalia > Rodentia > Heteromyidae > Dipodomys > Dipodomys merriami. The sequence continues at coordinate 14,395,224 of NW_027202937.1, forward strand.
GTATGATTCTGTGTTTTATTGCTACCTTCATCAATTTTGATGTATAAAAAATATAATTCTATGTTAATTTTTAGTAATTTAGTAATGATTTAGATGCATTTTAACTATTGTCAACTCAGTTCTGAAATATAAAAGTGGAGCTGAAAGTAGCACGGTTTTAGGAAAGTCATATACGAGGCCTAGCAATCTATAACATCAGGCAAGAATTATATCTTCCTTGTGCATACCACCCCCACCTTGTTTTCCTTGACATGGAGTCTCTCTATTCAGGTTAAGCTGAGCTTGACATTTGAATCCCTGACCCCTGACCCCCACAGCTGTGTTGACAGCTGTAAACCACCATACTCAGTCTTCCTGTCTATTCTTAATATTCAGTAATACATTCTTCATAAAACAAACTTCAAATGCTAGCAGTTCAGTTCCAGATTGTGACAGACTTTATTTGAATTTAATACCAATAATTGATTCAGAATGTGTTTGCTTTGTTTTGTTTTTTATGTTGAATGCAAGGGAAACACTTTTACAAAAAGCTGTTAAAAAATAAATTACTATTTGCCTTCAAGCAAGTCACAGCGGTATGCAAAAGAAAGGGTCTCTACTTATAGTATTATAAGAATTGTGTACAACTAACTCGAAAAGGAACAGCCATTTACTACTGTTAAGTAGGGCAATGTAAAACCTGTATGTTTATATGGACAATAATGATAAGTAATAGAAACATTTTTTTATCCCAATTTGGTACTTAAACTCAGGTCTTGGATGCTGCTCCTAAACTTTTTCTGTTCAAGGGTAGCATTCTACACTTGAGCTATAGCTCCACCTTTAGCTCTCTGTTGGTTAATTAGAGAGAAAAATCTCATAGATTTTTCTGCCTGGGCTGGCTTTGAAAACATAATCCTCAGATCTCAGCCTCCTGAAAAGCTAGGCTTACAAGTGTCACCAACACCTGGCTTGGTCAATGCATTCTAAAAGCATAAATTTGTAAGCCTGTCTCTACCAAAGTGATCAAAGATTTTGTGTTCTGTACCTATAATAAATAGCATCAATATTTTAAGCATCTTTATCAGCTATTTTACTGATGAAACTATGTATGCTTTAAGAAATTAACTGCAACCCTTGTTTAAATTAATCTAGAATCATATTAATTTATAGCTTTTTGAAGATAAAAACATTGATAGCATGATGGAGCATGCCAGGGCCCTAATGAATGGTGTCTAGAAAAACTCAATGCGTTTTTCTCCCCCAATATGACTCATTGATCCATTTTAAAAAGAGGTTACTTTATATTGTTAACTACAATGGAAAACGTAGAAAGGAGTCAACTGGAATTTCAGCTGCTGTGTCCAATTTCTCTCTCAATATATAGTTTCTCTCATGTTTGTCCAGAGATTCTTCATTCATATCACATAAAGCAAATATGTTTCCCTGAATTTTAATCCCATTACTGACTTTGCTTTTTATTGAGTAAAATTATATGTCAAAAGTCATTTGATATGAGAAGGCATTGAACTTATTCTTTCATCATCTGCATACAATCAATCCTCTTCTATGGATGAATATTTATGGCGATTTTCTTTTTTCTTGTTTATTTTTTTTATTTATGGCTATTTTCAAGTAAAAATTTACACCTTCTATCCTTTACATTGTGTCTTTGAAATAATGAATTACACAACATACAATTTTTAGATTGTAATTCTCAAATATTAAGTGTATGACCAAGTGTTAAAAATGAAGTTTCTGGCAGAAAGAATAAACTAGTAATGTTGAAAAACTTACCAAGTTGATTTCCTACTTCTTAATACAGGTACTGTGCTACCAAAAGTCTAGGCTCATGAAAACTTGGATTAGAGTCAGTTCTTGAGGCTGTCAGAATAGGAAATGAGATTCTGTGCTACTCTGGTAATCCAAAATCTTGGTGTTAGTTCAATATTGCTGGTCTCCATTATTGACATTTGGGAATCAAATTTTGCATGTTTAAGCTTTTTTGAAATTACCCTGTTTTACAAACAACAAAACAAGACTAACATTTATTTCTATCACTAACAAATCATTGCCACATATATTTTCAGTGTCTTTCTGTCCCAAAGAAAATGGCAACAGGTCAGACCTCCATCTCTCTGAATCAGCACAAAGGGACTGAGAAATGCATAACCAATGATTGAAATGCCTTGAATGTTTGACATTGCAGAATTAGTTTCTAAGACAGAATATGAAAGTAGAGAGAGAACACAATCTGTCCAATAGAAGAAAAGAAAACAGAACAACAGAATGAGAACACTGTGGGCAGCTCTCATTTCAGGAAGAGTTTTGCGGAGGTGAGAGGTCTGAAGGTAGAGAACACGCTTGTGATGCTTGTGGAGAAGAAATAGCATGTAGCCACTGGCCCCACCCATGACACCCTGAAACATGGTACTGTGCATGGCCATTACAACAAGAACTTCCCATTTGGTTTTCTGACTTTTTGGTTGAAAATAACAATAATTGTCAGTTTTAGCAGCTTTTGATGTGTTTTCTCTGACATTTGTGATGTAATGAAGGAAGCTGATGCTTTTCAAGGAAATGAGGATCCAAAAGAAGAGAAACAGGGGTAGAATTTTCCATGGAGTCTTTGGCTTGAATCTCCAGCAGAGAGAGCTTCTGGGACTGATGGTGATGGCCTGGACCACAGTGAGGAGAGTGGTGGTACAGATGGAAAGGTCCCGGGCCTCCCTCTCTAGAAAAACAACTACCTTACAGCCTATATCATCCAGGAAGTGTCTCAAACCAAAAGCTAGTATTGCCATTGGTAATCCTTTGGAAAGAAGCATTGTGGTATTTGCAAGAGCCAAATGGATGAAAATGAGGTGTGTAGACTTCTTCTGAGCTCCTCTCCAAAATCTATATATAAAATTCACAAAAACAATGATGTTCCCTACAATGCCAAATACAGTTAGAAAGAGGAAGATGGTGCCATTGACAAGTTTTAAAATCATTTTGGTGTCATGAGCAGAAGATGTTGGATTTAGAAAACACTTCTCTGAAGGGAATCATCAGTAATGGTCATATAAATGTGGGAAAGTATTTCATAACTTAGTACTTTTCCAGAATTTAAGGGGTGATCCTGGTGTATATAATTGTTCATACATTGTTGGTACCAAAATGACTTTTTTCTGTACAAAAATGATTGTTTTCCCTTTCAAACTCTTTGTAAGTTATTTTATTATTCTCAAATCCCATTCAGACTGCCAAAATCAAACATCCAAATTTGCAGTTTAGATTTTTTCGAGCACTGTCATGATCATTATTTGGTCCTGAACACAAGCACAAAATTGATTCAGTATTTCTAGAGTCTTATTTCTAGGAAGTGGCCTCCTTCAAATTTCTGGCCTCAGAGGCCTGACCCAAAGAAGAAGAATGGAAGTCCTAAGACTCTCAGACCATCTCAGCAACACCCTGTTTCAGTCAAAGAGAAATTAGCATTCGTGTTCCCAATGAAAATTTGCATGGCATGTTATAAATCAAAGACATATCATATCAGGACTACTCACCAAGGTAGCTGTGGTGCACTGAAAGCTGGAGTTAGTTCTCTGGCAAGCTGAGGCCTCCCAGGTCCTATTTGTACCACCCTGATGTGTGACACTTTTTCGCTTTCATAAACTACCACGCTTTAATTTTCCCAGTTGTGCCCGTGTCAGAGAGAATCAAACTCTGTAGAATCTCAGTCCCTGTAGTACAATTTTTCCTCCCCCTCCACAATTAGTACATATCATTGTCAGAAGTCATTTTTGGCTGAATTGAGACTTAATTATTTTAATAGAAGGAAGTGAAATGGAAAACTAAACAGCAACTCAAGTGTCCAGAGCTTGTGTCAAGTGTCTTCAAACTTGTTTTCACCTTCCCCAAGTTGTAAGCTTGGAGCAGAATGGGACTAGTTCCCAAGATAGAATGAGTCACTTTCTTTTCTATCTCAAGTCATTCTTTAAACAGAATATAATAAGACTGGTCACTATTGGGGACTCCATATTTGAGCAAGTCCTTACCAGTTCCTTGACAGGACAAGAGGTCTCTTGGGCCATGCCTCCAGTCCAACATTTTTCTGGAAAATTGGAGACAGAGTCTCACAGAGTTTTCTGTTGGCAAACAACTGAGACCTTCTAGGTTCAAGTCTCCTAACTAGGACAGAGACATGAGGCACTGATGCACACCTTTTAAAGATTTTTGTTGTAAAAAGTAGGAGGAAGTGTTTCTATTTTGACCTTTCAATTTGTGCATAAAATGTATTCCAATCAAACTAAGCTCTTCTGTTTTTCTTCACCTGTTCTATTGATAAAGAATTAATAAAGTATACAAACAGCTAAATATTAAACAGTATAAGAAAAATTAATGCAACAATTAATATAACTAATAATCAAGTAAATTGAACCTCTCAGAAGAAGTATAAATTGCTAATAGATACATGAAGAAATGTTCAACATCCATATCCATAAAGGAAATGAAAATAGAAACTGCACTAATATTCCATCTCACCAGTCATAATGGTTATCATCGAAAGCAAACAAACAGCAATAAATACTGCCATACTGAAAGGGAAAATAACCCATTTACACCTTGATAGAATGTAAATTAGTGTATCTATTATGGAAATGTGTTCCTTTATTCATTATAATAACAACGAGTGTTTAAGGATGGCACAAATGTCAAGGTTAGCATTCCACCACTTGAGCTATAGCTGCTCCTTGGGCTTTCTACTGGTTAATCGGAGATAAGAGTCTCATGAATTTTCCTGCCCAGACTGGTTTCAAAGGGGCAGCCCTCAGATCTTAGCCTCCTGGGTAGCTAGATTACAGACCTGAGCCACCAGTGCCCAGTGATTAAAACAATTAAGCACATATTTAAAAAGTAATTTTTCTCTGTATTTTAATTGTTTCTTTTTTTCTTTTCCAAGTTCGGTGGAAATCTTTCTTTCTTTCTTTCTTTTCTTTCTTTCTCTCTCTCCTTCCTTCCTTCCTTCCTCCCTTCCTTCCTTCCTTCCTTCCTTCTTTCTTTTTCTTTCTTTCCTTCTTTCTTTCTTTTCTTTCTTTCTTTCTGTCTTTCTATCTTTCTTTCTTTCTTTCTTTCTTTCTTTCTTTCTTTCTTTCTTTCTTTCTTTCTTTCTTTCTTTCTTTCTTTCTTTCTTTCTTCCTCTTTAGTCAGTTTTGGGGCTTGAACTCAGGGCCTTGGCACTGTCCCTGAGCTCTCTTGCTCAAGGCACTCTACCAATTTAAGCCCCAACACTACTTCCAGTTTTTGAGTGATTTATTGGAGATGAGAGTCTCATGGGGTCTTTTCTGCCTGGCATGACTTTGAACCATGATCCTTAGATCTTAGCCACCTGAGTAGCTAGGATTACAGGAGTGAGCCACCACGGACCAGTAGGTGAAGAATTTTTTCAATGGTCATTTGAGTTATCTTTCCTCAACACATACAATGATAAGGAGCAAGAGCAAGACTTGCACCCAGACATTCTGACAGAAGAGAATAAGCTCCTAAACACCAAAATTGCTTCTTCACCCTGGTGTTGATTCATATATATTGCTTTGGGCAATTCTCTCCATTTTATTTCACTGTCTTGCAGTTGTCAGTCTCTCAGTGTCTTTATGAACCACATCTCTCATAGAACTGAGAACTGACCTTAAAGAGGGCTGCACCATGAATAATGATAATGAAGTTACTCAACTCCCATCACAACCACCAATGACTCCCCCTCACTACTTATCTTTTGTATTCACATCCCTGTCTTTGCTTCAGTTTGATTGTTGGTGGCTAGACTTTCATATCAGAGAAAGCATGTGTTCTTTGTCTTTCTGATAATCTCTAGCTCCAAACATTTTGTTATATAAATATGTATATTCCTCTTTATGACTGAATAATTCTTATATACTACATACTGGATTTTCTTTATCCATTCATTGATTGAAGGACACGTACTCTATGGATTGGATGTTGACTTACATTCCTCCAGGCATATGTCCAAATATAGTATAGTAGGATCATATGGTATCTCTGTGTTTTTTAAATTAATTAATTGCTTAGCATTTTTATCATCTTTAAGTAATTGTACAAAGGATTTGCCATTTATGAAAGCAGTTTATGAATACAATGCATCGTGACTGATGGCACCCCTTTCTTCATTTCCTGTTGTTATGATTTTAGTTTTTTGAGGAATCTTGGTAATGATTTTTATAGTGACTAAACTAATTTGCATTCCCACCAACAGTATATGGGAGATGCATGCTCATCAACATTTATTTGTTTTCTTGATAATAGTGGTTCATTGATTCAATTAGGAAAGTTTTGTGCCTATTTTCTGTGCTTTTAGAATCCTGTTCATGATGTCATTAACTTTCCTATATTTTCTAAGATCTTTCTGTTGTACTTTCAGAGTTTTAAATGTCTCACTAAGGGCTTTTATTTATTTTTAAATAGCCTTGTGCAAGGTGAAAGACAGAGGTTTAATTTCAGACTCACACCTGGAAATAACTAGTTGTGCTGGAACAGTTTGTTAAAAAAAAAAAAAAAAAAAAAGTGTCTTCTACAACATAGGATTTTAGGGTCTTTTGTCAAAAACCAGGCAACTCTAGCTCTGTGGGTACATTTCTGAACATTCTATTCTTTTCTTTTCTGTTTCCCTTTCAGTATGGTTCTGATGAATTCTATTCTGTTCCATTCCATTCCATCTCATTCTTTGTCTGCATGTCCGTGCCACTACCAAGCTCTTTTTGTTACTCTGGCTTGGTAGTCCAATTCTAAGTTAGTATTTCTGTTGTTCCTCGTTTGCTCTGGCTATTTGAGTTCTGTTGTGAATTCCATGTGAATTTTAAGACTAGAGATTTCTGTTTCTGTGAAAAATGACACTGATGTTTTGATGCAGAATGCAGTGAATGTAGATTAATTTCAGTAACATAGTCATTTCCTCCACATCACTAATACTAATTCATGAGCATGGAAAATGTTCATCTTCTAGTGTCTTCTTCAAGTTCTTTCGATAATGGTTATGTAGTTAAAATTGTATAACCTTTGACCTCTTTAAATTTATTCCTAGGTATTTTAGGGTGCTATTATGAGTGGTATTATTTTTATTTTCTTTCTCAGCATGATCATTAATAATATTGAGTAACTACAGAGAGAATAGACGTATGTGTCTCATTCCTGACAGTTTTCCACACTTAGTCCAATGTTAGCTATAGGTTTATTATATGTAATCATTATTATGTTGCAGTATATCACATCCTTTCCATTCCTAGTTTTTTCAGGGATTTTATCATATAAGAACATTAAATTTCATTGGAGGCTCTTTCTGTGTTTATTGAGATGATTATGTGTTTTTAATCCTTTATTTTTATGTGGTACATTATGTTTATGATTCCTATGTTTGAAAAATCTTTCCTTCACCAGAATGAAACCAGTTTGATCACAGTACATAATTTACAAAATTCATATTTGAACTAACATAAATGCACAATATGATGAAGTTATGTGATATTTCCATACTTGCACAGAGTGTGCTTTGAACAAATTCAGCCTCTTCACCCTTCTATTTTCCCCTCTCTATGGTCTTTTTGACATGCTGTTTTTCAAGTGTGTTATTGACAGTTTTCACCTATGGGCATCAAGGAGCTTTTCTATAAATTTGTGATTTCACTTCTATTTGATTTTAGTCATTTTCTGATTCCTTCAATGATTCACTGATCATTCAAAAATGTGTTATTTCTTCTACATGCTTTTACATATTTCTCTTGCTGCTGAATTCCAGGTACATTCTATTGCAGTCTGATGAAGCTCAGCAGCTCATACTTGTGGTCCCAGATACTTGAGAGGTAGGTTTTTGGAAAACTGTGGTAGGATTTTCTAGGCAAATGTTAGTGAGAGCCAATCTGATTCAATAAGCTGGGCTTGTAGCTGCAGGTGTACAGGCACAGCTAAGAAGGAGGCCATATGTAGAAGTATGGCTATCTGAGACTAGCCCACAAGGCGGGGTGGGGAGGGGAGAATTAAAACTCTTGTGTCTGTGATGACTGGCTTTATCCCATAAATTTGGTCTATTCTGATAACATTCTATAAGCTGCTTAAAAGCATGTGTATTGTGGGTCTGTTTGACAAAATATTCCAAACATGTCAATTAAGTTAATTTGATGGACAGTATTGGAATCTACACTCTTACTCCTTGTTACCAGAGTTGTTGAGGTTTCCATTTCCAGAATTTCAATTTATTTCTTTTGCATTACTGTGAACTATCACTAAGAGGAGGGCTTAGTGCTGTGTGTATGGCAGGGGTGTCTGTTAGCCAATGGAGTTTTGACTCATATCCAGGATATGTTTTTAAATATTTTTTGTTTTGGTTATTTTAGGGTTTGAACTTGGGGTCTCATGGTTGCTAGGCAGATGCTTTACTACTAATCCATGCCTATAGCCCTTGTGCAAAACAGTGGGCTTTCATTTTGAAATTACGGAACCAATCTCTGGGTTTTTTCTGTCTCTCTCTCTTTTCTCTCTTCCTTCTTTTCTTTTCTTTTTTCTTTTCTCTTCTTCTCTCTTCCTTCCTTCCTTCCTTCCTTCCTTCCTTCCTTCCTTCCTTCCTTCCTTCCTTCCGTCCTTCCTTCCTTCCTTCCTTCCTTCCTTCCTTTCTTTGTTTCTTTGTTTCTTTCTTCCTTCTATACGCCTGTAGCTGTTTGTCTGTCTGTATATCTATCATCTATCTGTCTATCTGTCTATCTGTCTATCTATCTATCTATCTATCTATCTATCTATCTATCTATCTATCTATCTATCTATCTATCTATCTATCTATCTATCTATCTGTCGACCTACCTACCTACCTGCCTATCTAATGTTTTTTGTATTACTGCAGTTTGAACTCAAAGCCTCAAATTTGCTAGGGAAGCACCCTATCTTTTGAGCCATGCCTCCAACTCTTTTTGTTTATGTTTTTGGATAGAAGACCTGCATTCTTATTTAAAATTGGCCCACTTGTCATGATCCCTCTACTTATACCTTCCAGGTGATTTTCTATCTTTAATGCGTTACCATCTACTCTTTATGATTCAACTTTTGACATCAGTTCTAATTTGTCTTCAAGGATTTATGTTCCTTCCTTTTGGAATGGTATTAGGGACCTAGTTGGAAACCTCTTATTTTACCTTATTTCCTGTGGCATAGATGAAGAATAGCCTGTCACAGGAAATCTTTGAAACTACTATATGGCACACCTTCAAGCAAGCCATAAACTCTTAAACATCATAGAATATGACACGATAACATTAGTAATATCACTTTTGTGTGGGTATAATGTAATCAAACAAGGAAGAAGACGTATTTACCATTGCTTACTAGAGAAACAAAACACACAAACGATACAGAGCCAGAAAAAACATATAGATGAGGCATTCTTAACAACGGAGTGAAGAGATGTTGGGCATTTGAATGCTGGAGTGTGAGGAAGGTACACATGAGGACTTAGCCTCAATTCCAACATTTTCAAGTTTAAAAATGGAGGAAAATCTAGTAAAATAAGTAATAAAAATCATTTTTACTATTTAATACTGGAGTGTAAGTGTCTGTCTATTAGCGCCAATATTTTCTATTATGGATATGTGAAATGAGTAAAGCCAGTCATATATTCGTAAACATGGTTAACTTTTGAGAGGTGGGTACCAGTGACTAGCACCTGTAATCCTAGCAACTTGGGAGACTGAGATCTAAGGATGGCATTTTGAAGCCAACCTGGGCATGGATATCTGTGAGACTCTCATTTCTATGAGTGAAAGCTATGTGAAAGAGAAGCTATGACTCAAGTGGTAGAGCACTAGACTTGAGTATAAAAGCTCAAGGACAGAACCCAGGCACTTGAGTTCAAGCTCAAGAAATGGCACCCCTTATCCCCCCCAAAAGGGTGACTTGATATATTATAATGAGAACTATACATTCTATACAAGTATTTGTTTCATTCCGAAGAAGAAAAACATAAAAGAAACTTGTGGGCAGGGACAGGAGGGAGGAACTGGAGGAAACGAAGGAAGGGGTGACATTGTTCAAAAAGAGAAATGTACTTGTCACCTTACTTATGAAATGGTAGTCTCTCTGTACAACACATTAATAGTAACAAAAATTATTTTGAAAAAAACAAAACAAAAGTGCTTCATCTAAAACAATCAATCCCAAATGCTTTGTGGATCACTAAAGACAGCCTGAGCATTGAGCAGTGTAAAAGCAGTAATCAACAGTATCTTTAGACACATTTCTATTTGTTTAATGTTCATTTTCATTTATTTAACATGCTTTGACTGCATGAAAAATCAGGAAATTTGACTGAAATTAACATCTCTTGATTATGGTGCATTACCCTAATTTCTTCCAAAAGAGACACCCACTATTTTGCTATTTATATATTCTTGATGAGTTTCATAATGTAATAAACAGGAAATTAGATATCTTGTTCTATCTTTATAAGTATTATTTATAAGTACTATCTTTTAATTGTAAAGGAATCTTGTATACTATTATGTATCAACACAGTTTGAATGAATTTTCTTTCATATACCCTTCTACAGCTTCACATTTTTTAAAAGCACTAGCAAAGTGGCTGTTTTAGTGGATATGTAGGTTATGTTTTCAAAACCACACTGGTGCTGGGCCTGCTGGCACACCACACTAAATCCTAGTTATATAGGATACAGAGGCAGGAGGATGACCAGGTGAGGCCAGACTGGACAAATGTAGCTGTAAGACTCTGCTTCAACCAATGGAATAGAATTGAAGACCCAGACATAATCTTGGATAAAGGAGCCAAAATGATCAGATGGAAGGAAGACAGCCTCTTCAACAAATGATGAACAACACATGTAGAAAACTGAAGTTAGTCTGGCGCTGGTGGCTCACGCCTGTAATCCTAGCTACTGAGGAAGCTGAGATCTGGGGATCAAGGTTCAAAGCCAGCCTGGGAAGAAAAGTCTGTGAGACTCTTATCTCCAATTAACCACCAGAAAACTGGAAGTGGTGCTGTGGCTCAAGTGGTAGAGAACTCACCTTTTGTTGAAGAGCTCAGGGATAGTGCCCAAGCCTAGAGTTCAAGACCCATGATCAAGAAAGAAAGAAAGAAAGAAAGAAAGAAAGAAAGAAAGAAAGAAAGAAAGAAAGAAAGAAAGAAAGAAAGAAAGAAAGAAAGAAAGAAAGAAAGAAAGAAAGAAAGAAAGAAAGAAAGAAAAGAAAACTGAAGTTAGATCTTTATGTATCACACTGAGCCAGAATCAACTCCAAATGGATCAAATACCTTAAGGTTGTTAGGAAATGGAAAGGTTTGGAAAAAATTATATTAAGTGAAGTAAGCCAGGCCCAAAGAAGCATAGGTCCCATGGTTTCCCTTATTTGCAATATCTAGTATAGGTATGAGTCAAGCGGAAAAGGTCAGATAATGTGATGTTAGGAAAATGAACCCTTAAATATGTATTTTAATGTTTTCGTTTCTTTCATGCATGTGTTTCTAACGCATTTATAAGATTATTTCTTTGTTGCTTTGTATGTCCCTCCCCCACAGTGTAACCCCCGCTTTCACTATATTTGATGTCAGTATAACATGTGGAGGAGATGGGGACAAACAAGTCGTTTAAGGATTCAGGTGGACCTGTTGCAACAATGAGAGGCTGTCAGAATAGGAAATGAGATTCTGTGCTACTCTGGTAATCCAAAATCTTGGTGTTAGTTCAATATTGCTGGTCTCCATTATTGACATTTGGGAATCAAATTTTGCATGTTTAAGCTTTTTTGAAATTACCCTGTTTTACAAACAACAAAACAAGACTAACATTTATTTCTATCACTAACAAATCATTGCCACATATATTTTCAGTGTCTTTCTGTCCCAAAGAAAATGGCAACAGGTCAGACCTCCATCTCTCTGAATCAGCACAAAGGGACTGAGAAATGCATAACCAATGATTGAAATGCCTTGAATGTTTGACATTGCAGAATTAGTTTCTAAGACAGAATATGAAAGTAGAGAGAGAACACAATCTGTCCAATAGAAGAAAAGAAAACAGAACATCAGAATGAGAACACTGTGGGCAGCTCTCATTTCAGGAAGAGTTTTGCGGAGGTGAGAGGTCTGAAGGTAGAGAACACGCTTGTGATGCTTGTGGAGAAGAAATAGCATGTAGCCACTGGCCCCACCCATGACACCCTGAAACATGGTACTGTGCATGGCCATTACAACAAGAACTACCCATTTGGTTTTCTGACTTTTTGGTTGAAAATAACAATAATTGTCAGTTTTAGCAGCTTTTGATGTGTTTTCTCTGACATTTGTGATGTAATGAAGGAAGCTGATGCTTTTCAAGGAAATGAGGATCCAAAAGAAGAGAAACAGGGGTAGAATTTTCCATGGAGTCTTTGGCTTGAATCTCCAGCAGAGAGAGCTTCTGGGACTGATGGTGATGGCCTGGACCACAGTGAGGAGAGTGGTGGTACAGATGGAAAGGTCCCGGGCCTCCCTCTCTAGAAAAACAACTACCTTACAGCCTATATCATCCAGGAAGTGTCTCAAACCCAAAGCTGCTATTGCCATTGGTAATCCTTTGGAAAGAAGCATTGTGGTATTTGCAAGAGCCAAATGGATGAAAATGAGGTGTGTAGACTTCTTCTGAGCTCCTCTCCAAAATCTATATATAAAATTCACAAAAACAATGATGTTCCCTACAATGCCAAATACAGTTAGAAAGAGGAAGATGGTGCCCTTGACAAGTTTTAAAATCATTTCGGTGTCATGAGCAGAAGATGTTGGATTTAGAAAACACTTCTCTGAAGGGAATCATCAGTAATGGTCATATAAATGTGGGAAAGTATTTCATAACTTAGTACTTTTCCAGAATTTAAGGGGTGATCCTGGTGTATATAATTGTTCATACATTGTTGGTACCAAAATGACTTTTTTTCTGTACAAAAATGATTGTTTTCCCTTTCAAACTCTTTGTAAGTTATTTTATTATTCTCAAATCCCATTCAGACTGCCAAAATCAAACATCCAAATTTGCAGTTTAGATTTTTTCGAGCACTGTCATGATCATTATTTGGTCCTGAACACAAGCACAAAATTGATTCAGTATTTCTAGAGTCTTATTTCTAGGAAGTGGCCTCCTTCAAATTTCTGGCCTCAGAGGCCTGACCCAAAGAAGAAGAATGGAAGTCCTAAGACTCTCAGACCATCTCAGCAACACCCTGTTTCAGTCAAAGAGAAATTAGCATTCGTGTTCCCAATGAAAATTTGCATGGCATGTTATAAATCAAAGACATATCATATCAGGACTACTCACCAAGGTAGCTGTGGTGCACTGAAAGCTGGAGTTAGTTCTCTGGCAAGCTGAGGCCTCCCAGGTCCTATTTGTACCACCCTGATGTGTGACACTTTTTCGCTTTCATAAACTACCACGCTTTAATTTTCCCAGTTGTGCCCGTGTCAGAGAGAATCAAACTCTGTAGAATCTCAGTCCCTGTAGTACAATTTTTCCTCCCCCTCCACAATTAGTACATATCATTGTCAGAAGTCATTTTTGGCTGAATTGAGACTTAATTATTTTAATAGAAGGAAGTGAAATGGAAAACTAAACAGCAACTCAAGTGTCCAGAGCTTGTGTCAAGTGTCTTCAAACTTGTTTTCACCTTCCCCAAGTTGTAAGCTTGGAGCAGAATGGGACTAGTTCCCAAGATAGAATGAGTCACTTTCTTTTCTATCTCAAGTCATTCTTTAAACAGAACTGGTCACTATTGGGGACTCCATATTTGAGCAAGTCCTTACCAGTTCCTTGACAGGACAAGAGGTCTCTTGGGCCATGCCTCCAGTCCAACATTTTTCTGGAAAATTGGAGACAGAGTCTCACAGAGTTTTCTGTTGGCAAACAACTGAGACCTTCTAGGTTCAAGTCTCCTAACTAGGACAGAGACATGAGGCACTGATGCACACCTTTTAAAGATTTTTGTTGTAAAAAGTAGGAGGAAGTGTTTCTATTTTGACCTTTCAATTTGTGCATAAAATGTATTCCAATCAAACTAAGCTCTTCTGTTTTTCTTCACCTGTTCTATTGATAAAGAATTAATAAAGTATACAAACAGCTAAATATTAAACAGTATAAGAAAAATTAATGCAACAATTAATATAACTAATAATCAAGTAAATTGAACAGACAACTCTCAGAAGAAGTATAAATTGCTAATAGATACATGAAGAAATGTTCAACATCCATATCCATAAAGGAAATGAAAATAAAAACTGCACTAATATTCCATCTCACCAGTCATAATGGTTATCATCGAAAGCAAACAAACAGCAATAAATACTGCCATACTGAAGGGGAAAATAACCCATTTACACCTTGATAGAATGTAAATTAGTGTATCTATTATGGAAATGTGTTCCTTTATTCATTATAATAACAACGAGTGTTTAAGGATGGCACAAAGCCCAGGCCCCGCATGTGCCATCCTTAAACTTTTTATGTCAAGGTTAGCATTCCACCACTTGAGCTATAGCTGCTCCTTGGGCTTTCTACTGGTTAATCGGAGATAAGAGTCTCATGAATTTTCCTGCCCAGACTGGTTTCAAAGGGGCAGCCCTCAGATCTTAGCCTCCTGGGTAGCTAGATTACAGACCTGAGCCACCAGTGCCCAGTGATTAAAACAATTAAGCACATATTTAAAAAGTAATTTTTCTCTGTATTTTAATTGTTTCTTTTTTTTTCTTTTCCAAGTTCGGGGGAATTCTTTCTTTCTTTCTTTCTTTTCTTTCTTTCTCTCTCTCCTTCCTTCCTTCCTTCCTCCCTTCCTTCCTTCCTTCCTTCTTTCTTTTTCTTTCTTTCCTTCCTTCTTTCTTTCTTTCTTTCCTTCTTTCTTTCCTTTCTTTCTTTCTTTCTTTCTTTCTTTCTTTCTTTCTTTCTTTCTTTCTTTCTTTCTTTCTTTCTTTCTTTCTTTCTTTCTTTCTTTCTTTCTTTCTTTCTTTCTTTCTTTCTTCCTCTTTAGTCAGTTTTGGGGCTTGAACTCAGGGCCTTGGCACTGTCCCTGAGCTCTCTTGCTCAAGGCACTCTACCAATTTAAGCCCCAACACTACTTCCAGTTTTTGAGTGATTTATTGGAGATGAGAGTCTCATGGGGTCTTTTCTGCCTGGCATGACTTTGAACCATGATCCTTAGATCTTAGCCACCTGAGTAGCTAGGATTACAGGAGTGAGCCACCACGGACCAGTAGGTGAAGAATTTTTTCAATGGTCATTTGAGTTATCTTTCCTCAACACATACAATGATAAGGAGCAAGAGCAAGACTTGCACCCAGACATTCTGACAGAAGAGAATAAGCTCCTAAACACCAAAATTGCTTCTTCACCCTGGTGTTGATTCATATATATTGCTTTGGGCAATTCTCTCCATTTTATTTCACTGTCTTGCAGTTGTCAGTCTCTCAGTGTCTTTATGAACCACATCTCTCATAGAACTGAGAACTGACCTTAAAGAGGGCTGCACCATGAATAATGATAATGAAGTTACTCAACTCCCATCACAACCACCAATGACTCCCCCTCACTACTTATCTTTTGTATTCACATCCCTGTCTTTGCTTCAGTTTGATTGTTGGTGGCTAGACTTTCATATCAGAGAAAGCATGTGTTCTTTGTCTTTCTGATAATCTCTAGCTCCAAACATTTTGTTATATAAATATGTATATTCCTCTTTATGACTGAATAATTCTTATATACTACATACTGGATTTTCTTTATCCATTCATTGATTGAAGGACATGTACTCTATGGATTGGATGTTGACTTACATTCCTCCAGGCATATGTCCAAATATAGTATAGTAGGATCATATGGTATCTCTGTGTTTTTTAAATTAATTAATTGCTTAGCATTTTTATCATCTTTAAGTAATTGTACAAAGGATTTGCCATTTATGAAAGCAGTTTATGAATACAATGCATCGTGACTGATGGCACCCCTTTCTTCATTTCCTGTTGTTATGATTTTAGTTTTTTGAGGAATCTTGGTAATGATTTTTATAGTGACTAAACTAATTTGCATTCCCACCAACAGTATATGGGAGATGCATGCTCATCAACATTTATTTGTTTTCTTGATAATAGTGGTTCATTGATTCAATTAGGAAAGTTTTGTGCCTATTTTCTGTGCTTTTAGAATCCTGTTCATGATGTCATTAACTTTCCTATATTTTCTAAGATCTTTCTGTTGTACTTTCAGAGTTTTAAATGTCTCACTAAGGGCTTTTATTTATTTTTAAATAGCCTTGTGCAAGGTGAAAGACAGAGGTTTAATTTCAGACTCACACCTGGAAATAACTAGTTGTGCTGGAACAGTTTGTTAAAAAAAAAAAAAAAAAAAAAGTGTCTTCTACAACATAGGATTTTAGGGTCTTTTGTCAAAAACCAGGCAACTCTAGCTCTGTGGGTACATTTCTGAACATTCTATTCTTTTCTTTTCTGTTTCCCTTTCAGTATGGTTCTGATGAATTCTATTCTGTTCCATTCCATTCCATCTCATTCTTTGTCTGCATGTCCGTGCCACTACCAAGCTCTTTTT
Source organism: Dipodomys merriami (assembly GCF_024711535.1). Classification (NCBI taxonomy): domain Eukaryota; kingdom Metazoa; phylum Chordata; class Mammalia; order Rodentia; family Heteromyidae; genus Dipodomys; species Dipodomys merriami. Next base: position 14,411,813 of record NW_027202937.1, read on the forward strand.
GTTACTCTGGCTTGGTAGTCCAATTCTAAGTTAGTATTTCTGTTGTTCCTCGTTTGCTCTGGCTATTTGAGTTCTGTTGTGAATTCCATGTGAATTTTAAGACTAGAGATTTCTGTTTCTGTGAAAAATGACACTGATGTTTTGATGCAGAATGCAGTGAATGTAGATTAATTTCAGTAACATAGTCATTTCCTCCACATCACTAATACTAATTCATGAGCATGGAAAATGTTCATCTTCTAGTGTCTTCTTCAAGTTCTTTCGATAATGGTTATGTAGTTAAAATTGTATAACCTTTGACCTCTTTAAATTTATTCCTAGGTATTTTAGGGTGCTATTATGAGTGGTATTATTTTTATTTTCTTTCTCAGCATGATCATTAATAATATTGAGTAACTACAGAGAGAATAGATGTATGTGTCTCATTCCTGACAGTTTTCCACACTTAGTCCAATGTTAGCTATAGGTTTATTATATGTAATCATTATTATGTTGCAGTATATCACATCCTTTCCATTCCTAGTTTTTTCAGGGATTTTATCATATAAGAACATTAAATTTCATTGGAGGCTCTTTCTGTGTTTATTGAGATGATTATGTGTTTTTAATCCTTTATTTTTATGTGGTACATTATGTTTATGATTCCTATGTTTGAAAAATCTTTCCTTCACCAGAATGAAACCAGTTTGATCACAGTACATAATTTACAAAATTCATATTTGAACTAACATAAATGCACAATATGATGAAGTTATGTGATATTTCCATACTTGCACAGAGTGTGCTTTGAACAAATTCAGCCTCTTCACCCTTCTATTTTCCCCTCTCTATGGTCTTTTTGACATGCTGTTTTTCAAGTGTGTTATTGACAGTTTTCACCTATGGGCATCAAGGAGCTTTTCTATAAATTTGTGATTTCACTTCTATTTGATTTTAGTCATTTTCTGATTCCTTCAATGATTCACTGATCATTCAAAAATGTGTTATTTCTTCTACATGCTTTTACATATTTCTCTTGCTGCTGAATTCCAGGTACATTCTATTGCAGTCTGATGAAGCTCAGCAGCTCATACTTGTGGTCCCAGATACTTGAGAGGTAGGTTTTTGGAAAACTGTGGTAGGATTTTCTAGGCAAATGTTAGTGAGAGCCAATCTGATTCAATAAGCTGGGCTTGTAGCTGCAGGTGTACAGGCACAGCTAAGAAGGAGGCCATATGTAGAAGTATGGCTATCTGAGACTAGCCCACAAGGCGGGGTGGGGAGGGGAGAATTAAAACTCTTGTGTCTGTGATGACTGGCTTTATCCCATAAATTTGGTCTATTCTGATAACATTCTATAAGCTGCTTAAAAGCATGTGTATTGTGGGTCTGTTTGACAAAATATTCCAAACATGTCAATTAAGTTAATTTGATGGACAGTATTGGAATCTACACTCTTACTCCTTGTTACCAGAGTTGTTGAGGTTTCCATTTCCAGAATTTCAATTTATTTCTTTTGCATTACTGTGAACTATCACTAAGAGGAGGGCTTAGTGCTGTGTGTATGGCAGGGGTGTCTGTTAGCCAATGGAGTTTTGACTCATATCCAGGATATGTTTTTAAATATTTTTTGTTTTGGTTATTTTAGGGTTTGAACTTGGGGTCTCATGGTTGCTAGGCAGATGCTTTACTACTAATCCATGCCTATAGCCCTTGTGCAAAACAGTGGGCTTTCATTTTGAAATTACGGAACCAATCTCTGGGTTTTTTCTGTCTCTCTCTCTTTTCTCTCTTCCTTCTTTTCTTTTCTTTTTTCTTTTCTCTTCTTCTCTCTTCCTTCCTTCCTTCCTTCCTTCCTTCCTTCCTTCCTTCCTTCCTTCCTTCCTTCCTTCCTTCCTTTCTTTGTTTCTTTGTTTCTTTCTTCCTTCTATACGCCTGTAGCTGTTTGTCTGTCTGTATATCTATCATCTATCTGTCTATCTGTCTATCTGTCTATCTATCTATCTATCTATCTATCTATCTATCTATCTATCTATCTATCTATCTATCATCTATCTATCTATCTATCTATCTATCTATCTATCTATCTATCTATCTATCTATCTATCTATCTATCTATCTATCTATCTATCTATCTATCTATCTATCTATCTAACTATCTGTCGACCTACCTACCTACCTGCCTATCTAATGTTTTTGTATTACTGCAGTTTGAACTCAAAGCCTCAAATTTGCTAGGGAAGCACCCTATCTTTTGAGCCATGCCTCCAACTCTTTTTGTTTATGTTTTTGGATAGAAGACCTGCATTCTTATTTAAAATTGGCCCACTTGTCATGATCCCTCTACTTATACCTTCCAGGTGATTTTCTATCTTTAATGCGTTACCATCTACTCTTTATGATTCAACTTTTGACATCAATTCTAATTTGTCTTCAAGGATTTATGTTCCTTCCTTTTGGAATGGTATTAGGGACCTAGTTGGAAACCTCTTATTTTACCTTATTTCCTGTGGCATAGATGAAGAATAGCCTGTCACAGGAAATCTTTGAAACTACTATATGGCACACCTTCAAGCAAGCCATAAACTCTTAAACATCATAGAATATGACACGATAACATTAGTAATATCACTTTTGTGTGGGTATAATGTAATCAAACAAGGAAGAAGACGTATTTACCATTGCTTACTAGAGAAACAAAACACACAAACGATACAGAGCCAGAAAAAACATATAGATGAGGCATTCTTAACAACGGAGTGAAGAGATGTTGGGCATTTGAATGCTGGAGTGTGAGGAAGGTACACATGAGGACTTAGCCTCAATTCCAACATTTTCAAGTTTAAAAATGGAGGAAAATCTAGTAAAATAAGTAATAAAAATCATTTTTACTATTTAATACTGGAGTGTAAGTGTCTGTCTATCAGCGCCAATATTTTCTATTATGGATATGTGAAATGAGTAAAGCCAGTCATATATTCGTAAACATGGTTAACTTTTGAGAGGTGGGTACCAGTGACTAGCACCTGTAATCCTAGCAACTTGGGAGACTGAGATCTAAGGATGGCATTTTGAAGCCAACCTGGGCATGGATATCTGTGAGACTCTCATTTCTATGAGTGAAAGCTATGTGAAAGAGAAGCTATGACTCAAGTGGTAGAGCACTAGACTTGAGTATAAAAGCTCAAGGACAGAACCCAGGCACTTGAGTTCAAGCTCAAGAAATGGCACCCCTTATCCCCCCCAAAAGGGTGACTTGATATATTATAATGAGAACTATACATTCTATACAAGTATTTGTTTCATTCCGAAGAAGAAAAACATAAAAGAAACTTGTGGGCAGGGACAGGAGGGAGGAACTGGAGGAAACGAAAGGAAGGGGTGACATTGTTCAAAAAGAGAAATGTACTTGTCACCTTACTTATGAAATGGTAGTCTCTCTGTACAACACATTAATAGTAACAAAAATTATTTTGAAAAAAAAAAAACAAAAGTGCTTCATCTAAAATAATCAATCCCAAATGCTTTGTGGATCACTAAAGACAGCCTGAGCATTGAGCAGTGTAAAAGCAGTAATCAACAGTATCTTTAGACACATTTCTATTAGTTTAACGTTCATTTTCATTTATTTAACATGCTTTGACTGCATGAAAAATCAGGAAATTTGACTGAAATTAACATCTCTTGATTATGGTGCATTACCCTAATTTCTTCCAAAAGAGACACCCACTATTTTGCTATTTATATATTCTTGATGAGTTTCATAATGTAATAAACAGGAAATTAGATATCTTGTTCTATCTTTATAAGCATTATTTATTTAAAGTATTTATTTAAAGTATTATTTATTTATTTATTATAAGTATTATAAGTAGTATCTTTTAATTGTAAAGGAATCTTATATACTATTATGTATCAACACAGCTTGAATTTTCTTTCATATACCCTTCTACAGCTACACATTTTTTAAAAGCACTAGCAAAGTGGCTGTTTTAGTGGATATGTAGGTTATGTTTTCAAAACCACACTGGTGCTGGGCCTGCTGGCACACCACCCTAAATCCTAGTTATATAGGATACAGAGGCAGGAGGATGACCAGGTGAGGCCAGACTGGACAAATGTAGCTGTAAGACTCTGCTTCAACCAATGGAATAGAATTGAAGACCCAGACATAATCTTGGATAAAGGAGCCAAAATGATCAGATGGAAGGAAGACAGCCTTTTCAACAAATGATGAACAACACATGTAGAAAACTGAAGTTAGTCTGGCGCTGGTGGCTCACGCCTGTAATCCTAGCTACTGAGGAAGCTGAGATCTGGGGATCAAGGTTCAAAGCCAGCCTGGGAAGAAAAGTCTGTGAGACTCTTATCTCCAATTAACCACCAGAAAACTGGAAGTGGTGCTGTGGCTCAAGTGGTAGAGAACTCACCTTTTGTTGAAGAGCTCAGGGATAGTGCCCAAGCCTAGAGTTCAAGACCCATGATCAAGAAAGAAAGAAAGAAAGAAAGAAAGAAAGAAAGAAAGAAAGAAAGAAAGAAAGAAAGAAAGAAAGAAAGAAAGAAAGAAAGAAAGAAAGAAAGAAAGAAAGAAAGAAAGAAAGAAAGAAAAGAAAACTGAAGTTAGATCTTTATGTATCACACTGAGCCAGAATCAACTCCAAATGGATCAAATACCTTAAGGTTGTTAGGAAATGGAAAGGTTTGGAAAAAAATTATATTAAGTGAAGTAAGCCAGGCCCAAAGAAGCATAGGTCCCATGGTTTCCCTTATTTGCAATATCTAGTATAGGTATGAGTCAAGCGGAAAAGGTCAGATAATGTGATGTTAGGAAAATGAACTCTTAAATATGTATTTTAATGTTTTCGTTTCTTTCATGCATGTGTTTCTAATGCATTTATAAGATTATTTCTTTGTTGCTTTGTATGTCCCTCCCTCACAGTGTAACCCCCGCTTTCACTATATTTGATGTCAGTATAACATGTGGAGGAGATGGGGACAAACAAGTCGTTTAAGGATTCAGGTGGACCTGTTGCAACAATGAGAAGTACAAAATGTCATGTCAAAACCAACTTTACAATGTCGGTGTGGGGGGGGAGGGGGGTATAATTGGGTGGGGGGAGGGGGGGAGCTGGGAAGGGAGGTGAAGGGTAAACAAAGGAGGAGGCTGCAATGCTTGGTAAGAAATGTATGCATTATCCTGCCCATGTAATTGTAGCCCCTCCGTACAGTATGTTCTCAAATAAAATAAAATTAAAAAATAAAAAAATAAAAAAATAAAATAAAATCACATCTGAAAATTAAAAAAAAAAAAAAAAGAGCAGATACCCTGAAAATATTACAGGAAGGGGTAGAGGATACACTAGAGCTCCTTGGCATGGGTTGAAACTTCCTAAATAAAAATACAGAAACACATCAAATCAAAGAAAGGCTGGATAAATCAGATCACATTCAACTGCAGAGCTTCTTTATGGCAAAGGACATAGTGAGCAGGATAAAGAGAAAGCCCACATATTGGAAGAAGATCTTCATCAACTATACAACAGAAAAGGGCCTTATATCAAATATATCTTATATATTTAACATTATCTAATAAGAGCTCAAAAATTAAATCCCTCCAATAAAAAAATCCTCAAAGAAACAACCACCCCATTAAGAAGTGGGCTAAATAATTAAACAGAAACACTTTGGAAAGGAAATAAGAATAGCCTGTAGGACTAGGAAGGTGGCTCAGTGGTAGAGTGCTTGCCTTGTATATATGAGGTCCTGGGTTCGATTCCTCAGCACAACATAAGCAAAAAGAAAAAAGCCGGAAGTGGTGCTGTGGCTCAAGTGGTAGAGTGTTAGCCTTGAGCTGAAGAGCTGAAGGACAACGCCCAGACCCAGAGTTCAGGCCCATGACTGGAGCCCCCCGCCCCCCAAAAAAAGAATGGCCTATAGATATTTGAAGAAATGTTCATCATCTGTGGCCATAAAGAAATGCAAATCAAAACCACATCCCACATTCCACCTCATCATAGTTTGAAAGGCCATTATTAAGAAAACAATAGTAGATCCTGGCTTGGATTTGGCCTAAAGGGAATGCTGGTATACTGTTGGTGAGAGTGTAAACTGGTTCAACCACTCTGGGAAGCAGTATGGAGATTCCTCCAAAAACTAAATGTAGGGCTCCCCTATAATCCAGCAATCCCACTCCTGGGCATTTACCCAAATGATCACAAACAAGGCCACAGTAAAGCTACCAGCACAACTATGTTCATTGCAGCATTATTTACCATAGCTAAGATATGGAACCAACCCAGATGCATGGCAGTAGATGCATGGACCAAGAAAATGTGGTATATATATACAACGGAATTCTAAAGAATGATATCACCTCATTTGTAAGGAAATGGAAAGACGAGAAAAAATCATATTAAATGAAGTAAGCCAGACTGAAAGGAACACAGGTTCCATGGTTCCCCTAATTTGTAATAATTAGAATATGTTTAGGATGGTCCTAGCTGGGGACCACAACAGCTCAATAGCTATGTACATATGACCATATAAAATTATGTTAATAAAAATGACTCTCCAAGATGTGGAAACAAGAGGTTTTTTGTTATTGTTGATATTGTTGTTTTTAATGTAATGTATGAAGTTCTTTCTTTTTTTCCCCCTGTAGTCACTGTATATATGTTTATCTGATTTGGGAAAGTGAAGGGAATAACAAAATGGTGAAGCAAGGACAAAGGGTGAACCAATGCAACAGTGATGCTCACGAAACACCTTATAACGTGGTGCAGAGGTGGGGGGAGTCAGGGTCAAGGGATAGAGGGAGAAAATGAGGGAAGTGGTAACAATGTTCAAGAAATGTACTCATCACCTTACTTATGTAACTGTAACCTCTTACTACATCACCTTTATAACAAAATAAAATTAAATTTATTAAAAAAGATATTACTAATTCCCATTTTTACTGAATGGCTAACTATGTTATGAGTTCAAAATGTTTTCGGTGTAGTTGAACAAGTGAATTTTTCAAACGGTATCATCCTTAAACTAAAAACTGAAGGCAACTGTAAGGAAATCAGGCCAATCTTCTATCTGCAGGATTATGTGTGAATAAATTGTGTTTGGCTGTAAGACAAGATTGCAGAACTGACACAATATTGTGCTTTACCTATAATTAAGCTACTTCAGAAGGCCACCAGGACAAGTTCACTTAGTTGTTTTAGATTATTAAAGTCACAAGAACCTAACATGCATGTCCTTGAATCAAAGCAGGACCTCCCAAAGACATTGTGTGGAAGGACACCAGTCACCATTTCTTGCCTACATCCTTCTTGTTGTATTATTGATCCTGAGACATCCGACTTTGTAGGTGACAGCAATGAGTGTTTTGAGAGGACTGGCATAACATTTTCTATTCAACAAGTGATCAGATCCCAGGAGCCACTGTTCTACCACTTCACACAACAGAACTATTCATTTGCAGTCTGAACTCATTCACTTGATGCAGAAATGTATGACACCTTGTCACTCCTAATTATGTCTGATCATAAGGCAAGGAATCCTGAGAGTTTTGTATTTTAAGGAGAAAAAATAATGTTGCATGGGTTGTTACAAATTCAGAGGTAAAATGATGATATTTTTCAACAGTGTGATAGAATTTCATAGTATAATGATGGACTTTTGTGCTGACACTCAGCACCCAAGTGGTCATGCAATCATCCACACTGAGATGCACCTGTGATAGTCTGAGAGTCAAGGAGACACTCAAGTTCAAACAGAGTGAACTATGATAGGTGACGACACAGACTCTTGATAAGCAAACATGACAAGAAAATCTATTTCTTACAATAAAAAATCTAGAGAATAAATCCTCCCCAAACTAATTCTGCCTAAAAAAATAAGAAGAAAAAGTGGCTGGGCCATTGATCAGGTGTAAGAAGTCTAGCCTCAGATGGGCCAGGTCTTATTTTAGTTCCCCAAACCAAACAGAACAGAACAAAACACTATAATCTATGTAATCAATAAAATCAATGAAATGGAACTTTTATCAAAGTGTTTTCAATGCCAACATTCAGTCAGATTTCTATCCTTGGGAATCAGCAAGAAGGGACCAAGAATTGCATAACCAACCCTCAAATATTCTTGAATATTTTCCAGCATGTAATTATTCTCTAAGAAGGCATTTGAAAATAGAGAAAGAATACATTCTGTCCAATAAAAGAAAAGAAAACAAAGCATGAGAAGGAGAACACTGTAAGCAGCTTTCATCTCAGGAGAAGTTTTGTAGAGAAAGTTGGAATTCTGCAGGTAGAGAACACGCTGGTGGTGCTTGTGGAGAAGAAATACCATGTAGCCACTGGCCACACCCATGATACCCTGAAACACAGCATCCCTCAAGACCATGAGGGTAAGAAAAATCCATCTCATTATCAAGTTGTCTGGTACAAAATAGCAATAGGTGTCACTTACACTAGTTTGTGATACGTTCATACTGCTGATATTTTTTATGTGGAATAGTAAGTTCATGCTTATCAAGGAATTGAGAATCCAAAAGAACAGCAATGGGAGAAGGATGTGCCATGCAGATTGAAGCTTTAGCTTCCTCCACACAGAGTCTCTGGGGCTGATGATGATGGCCTGGACCACGGTCAGGAGACTGCTGGTGCAGATGCAAAGTCCTCGAGTCACTCTCTCTAGGTAAACAGAAATCATACAGCCTATATCCTCTAAGAAGTTCTCCATGCCAAAGGCTGCTACTGTGGTTGGTATCACTTTTGAAAGAAGCATTATGATGTTAGTAAAAGCCAAGTGGATGAATATAATGTGTACAGATTTCTTCTTGGAACCTTTAAACATGTGCATATAATGCAAAAGAATAAAGGTGTTCCCTGCAATGCCAAGTCCAGATATAGAAAAGGAGAATGTTCCCTTGAAAAATCTCAAAGACATATTGGACTTCATAGGCACAGAAATTTGAATCCAGCAAACACCATATTTGAGGAACTGTTGGTAAGGACAATACCTATTTGCAAAACAAATCATATATAATATACTTCTGCAGGACAAAGAACTGTCCTGTTCCCTGTACTGGTTTATCTCTATTTTGTTTTTTACATGACATTCCCTGAGAATCTTTCAGTATAGTCTAAAATGCCTTCTTGGCAAATGTGTTCACCAATCTAAACTTCCTACAGAGAGTTTTTTTTTTGAGCTCTTAATAGCAAAACCTATCTACTTCCTTAAACACTACACAGGATCATGTCCAAGTTAGAGTGACAGAATTGAACCTTAAAGTCCTTTAAACAGAATTTCTCCCCATTTAAAAAAGTCGCATCCTATCATAATCCCATCAAACATTTCCAGAGACCTGGACTCATGTTTCACTTACCTCCCCACCACCCCGCTAGACCATTCTGAAATCCTGTTGCTTCATCATTGTCAATGTTTTTCAATAACTTCACGGTGTCTTTTGTTAAGTATTTCTCCCTTGATTTTTGATGAGTATAACAATTCAGGGGTTAAATTTTGCTTCAAAGTTTTAACTTTGATGCCTATTTCTTAATATGTTTTTGTGTTTCAATACTTCAAATGATTTGATGGCTTTTACTGCTGACAAATATTTAGTGAACTTGGGGTCCTCAATATTAGGTGAAACTGTATAACCTTTTCAGCTATGGTACAGTACTTAAAACTGAATCATCCAATAGAGTCTGGTTAGCAAATGACAGAGAAAGCCCACTGGCTCCAGCCAGGAAGAATGTCCTAGAGGAACTGTGAGTTGCTGCCTGAGGGTTATTAGGAGAGGTTTAAATTCCCGTTTTGTACCCAACAGGACCTCTGAGGGAAGCCAGAATCATTTTATTGATATTTATCAAGATAAATCAGGGGGAGGGGATTACCTAGACATTGTGTACTGTTACAAGTTGAGAGCTGGTTTTGTGTTATCAATACCCAATGTTGACCGTGTGTAGTTAAGTCAATTGGCGACATTATTGGTTTTAAATGGTAGTATTTAAATAGGGTGGCATTCAAATGGTGACATTTTACAGTTACTGCATGACCTGAGAAGAAAGAATGACCTAAACTGACTTTTCAGGCTACTTTATCTGTGTCACTTTTCCTACTAAGATTGCAAGTTCCTCATCAGAGCAAATTGACTTTTCCTCTTAAAGCCTGTATAGGATTTAATCTTTCACATCTAAGAGCTCTAATTTCATTTGCTACCCAGAAATTATGTAAAACAACTAATAGTTTTTACAAAATAAAATAAATGAAGTTATTTGCATTAACATGCATGGGATGTTTGAATGATTTGGAAGGTGTTTCTGTCACCCTTTCCTTTCTCCTTCCTTCTAAATACTACAGGATTGCTTTAACTTAATTTGTCTCTCACAGCATGATTTTAGTAAAGGTTTATACTCAGCTTTAGTACCAGCTAGCTTTATGATTATAGTTATTGCTTTCAATCCTTTCCCTAACAATTGAAGCAATTTCACCAATAAAAGAGAATCACAGGAAGAAATAATCCATCCTAAATATCAAGCATATAATAAAACATGCCACAAGATTTAGAGGCAAACAGCAACAGTCACTAACAAATCTTAAATTTTAAGAATTTGGAGATTATAATCACTGATTTTTTAGTCAGAGATTTTAATCCATTAAAACCTCCTGCAATCAATATGTCTTACTATTTTAATGGACTTCTAAATCTTTTATTGTTTAATTAATGCTTGTTTGTTTGCCAGTGATTCCCATTTTTCCAGCTCTTTCTTTCTTCCTTTCCCCAAACTCCAAAGTTCTGAATCCTATTTGGAACAGGCTTCTTAGACACATATTAAAAGACTTGGTTGCTTTTTGTTTTGGTGGTGAGTTTTTTTTGCTGGAAATTAAGAATATTAGAAGGAATAATTTCTGCTTGCCTACATTGTCTTAGCAAACCCAATAGAAAATGTTTTAAAGACAGACTTTACAATAAACTAGGTGGATAAAGCCCTGTTGGACCGAGCATCCAATAGTTGAGGCAAGATCATGTCCAAACTTGGTCATTTCTTCAAATAAAAATAAAATGGTTGTCTATTGCTAAATAATAGTAGGATAAAATTCATGTGAGCTACCTCAGGTCTTGTCATTAACTCCCTGATTCAAGCAAAGAAGTTAACCTTCTAGTTTCTGAGGGATATTTTTGTAGCACCTATTTTGTAGTAAAATAAGGAACTGTTAAATCTACTCACCATGTTAGCTGTGGTGAAGACAAACTCCAGCTTAGTCCTTCTGGCCAAGGGGGGCTTCCCAAGTCATATTTGTACCCTCAGTGTCTCTAGAGCTCTCAGAAACTAGCACTGACACTTCAGTTTTCACACTTGTCTCCCTGACAGAGAGGAGGACACTCTGTAGAGTTTCAGTCCCTGAAGTACAACTTTTGTTCTCCCTCCACAATTACTACCTTGATTGCCTCAGAAGTTGTAGCAGCTTAATTGTCATTTATTTATTCTAGATAAAAAAAGTGAGAAAGTATAACTTGAGAGCAGGTATAGGAGTGAAAAGTGAAGTAAGGGATGACATTGTCCAAGAAAAGAATGTACTCATTACCTAACATGAAATGGTAACCCCCTCTATACACTAATAATAACAATACAATTATATTTTTATTTTTGGATCCAGTTGTGGGGCCTGAATTCTGGGCCTGGGTGCTGTCCCTCAGCTCTTCAGCTCAAGGCTAGCGCTCTACCACTTGAGCCACAGCGCCACTTCCAGCTTTTTTTTTTCTTTTTGCTTATGTGGTGCTGAGGAATCGAACCCAGGGCCTGAGGCATGCAAGGCAAGCGCTCTACCACTGAGCCATCTTCCCAGCCCTACAATTATATTTTTAAATGAGAAATTGAAGTACAGAAAAGGTTTATGTAATTAGAGTCTCTCATTTCTCCCAATCTGTCTTATTCTTCCTTAAGTTCCAACCTGTGGGAACCAGCTATTGAGACTGAGTGCCACTTCCATTTCTTTCTCAAGTCCTTCCGTAAATATGTGAAATTAATACAGAATGGTTAGTACTTGGCACTCCATTTTCTGAGCAAATCCCAACCATTTTTCTAGAGAAGATAAGAATCACCTAATTCTATGTATGTGCATGGACACTTCAAGGATTTTGCTATATGTGGATTGTGATTCCTTATTTATTCAACAGTAAATATGACTCAAAAAGTAGGTGTGCTCATTCCTTCCCCTTTCCATTGTTTTTTCCCACTTGCTTGAAACTTTCTCTTTTCTTTTCTTTCTTTCTTTATTGTAAAGGTGCTGTGCAGAGGGGTTACAGTTGCATAAGTAAGGAAATGAGTGCAATTCTTGTTGAACATTGTTACGCCCCTCCCTTGTTTTCTCCTGCTATCCCTCCCCAGATTCCCCCGCCCCCCGCAATTGTTAAGTTCATTTCCAACATATTGTCTTCTGAGGATCACTGTTGCATTGGTTCACCCTTTGTCCTTTGCCTGACCATTTTTGTAATTCCCCTTTCCATCCCCAAATAGGTGATTTGTTTATCTACACTTAAACACAATACAAAATAGAGCTGAAAGAAAATCTATGGCCCTCCTTGCTTGGGTCTTAGAAGAAGATCATCTTAAAGATTTAAGTGCTGGATCCATTGGAAATTCATATGAAAACAAGTCAGTCTTTGCTTTAAAAAACTATCTTAAGATACATATAGATACTTGGGGAAAAATTCTTGGATCTGACCTAACTACCTGGGACAAGAGCCTCAGGAACAAGGAGTAGTCCCTGTGAAGTTTCATCCTGCAGTGTAGAGAAGCAGCAGAAACACTGGGTAGAAACTCAGTACTACCAGTAGACAATGTGTGAACAGACACATGGTGTCCTTTCTCAGACTCTTTCATTAGCTGTGAATAAGGGGTCCAGATGAGTTTTTCCCAAGGTTGACTCCATTGAGACCAATGTGTGAGCCTCTGTCAACTATCTGTGGGTTCCAGAGGGCATCCTTGGGTTACAGTGAGCACACAGGTTCATGGCAGCTAGAGGCTCTTACTCCAGGTAGTTCCTTCTCAGCATGGCACTGGCCTCAGCCTACAAATGGGCTTCCTGCAGGGAGCTCTAGGCGGCAGGGAAAAAAGAGTGACCACACAAGCAATGATTTTCCAATAGTCTCAACTATTTTATAAGTCACTAAACCCATTCTTCCTCATTCTACTCCTGAAAGAGCGTCCACTCCAGGTTTTTATTCATTAATCTAGAAAGTTGTAATCTCCATATATCTCAGAGGTTTCCAACACATTTTGTAAGCATTCTCTTAGTTAAGACATTTTTGGGATTCCAAGTCTGTATCCTCTCTGAAATAAGGTACTCAAGGTAGCATATTGTGAGGAAGCTTTCCTGTGTTTAAAGTAATGGAGAGATCAAAGTGCTTCACTATGTGGATATTAAACAAATAATGTGCTAATAGTAAACAAATGTATCATTTTAAGAAATGTATACAGCAGTTTCAATAGTAATTCAAAATGATGGGTAAAATGTGCACTTTTCAAGCACAATGATAGCCCACTTAGTTTGTTTTCTTTTTCTTGACTATATTCATGCATCTTACATGTGCCCTTGTAACAACAATGAAAATAAATGACTTTTTCAAATTGAACCATCGCTTTTTTAAGACTTTGTAACGAAATGGAGTGGGCATAACAGGTTCTATTTATCCATCCATCCATGTGTCATGTTATATATTTATATATTCTGGTTTTGGGAGAATTATTTGGTGCAAGATTTCAAAGTTTTTACTGATCATTGAATATATTGTCAAATTAAATTGTGCAATATAAATCGTTCCTTTGTATTTTTATACACAGTGCATTATGTATTTTTCTTTTTTTCTCTTTGTCTTTCTCCGTCTCTCTCTCAGAAAGGAATAGAGAAATGTTTAAAAGTAACTGACAGTTTTGTTTACAAATTTCTGGTTTCTTTTCACATGCAACCACACAGTGATGTATGAGTGCAACCACACAGTGATGTATGAGCAATCTGAAATCTCCAGTGTCATAGTTTGCTTTCCTACTTGAGATTGATAGGTTTATAGAATGCAGTATAAGTTATATAAATGTATGTTTATGTACATACACATATATGAAACAATTTGAGATCCCTATGATATCAGAAAATGATGGGATTATTGGTGAAATTTCAAGTAGGGGACCTTGCATTTCTATGCAAGAAGATTTCAAGAAAGACATGAAACATAAAGTAAACATAGCAAACTGTATTAAAACCAGTAAAGTTTATTAAGAAAAGGGAGAATGTACACTAACAGAGACTAGTGGGCAGACTCAGAGAGGTCAATGATGCAGTTCTTTGTATTCTATCCTTATAGAGCTTAAAGAGGAGTTTTTTGAGAGTTTTATAAATTTATCCAGGCAGCATTGTTTTTTATTAAATATATCTCATTATAACTTCTACCATAATCACCTTGCTTACTAGTATTTGCTCAAGTACCTTTGATTATTTCCTTCTTATTAATTACATTTATTTAAAATAAAATCCAACACTCTGCTGTGTTCAAATATTTCTTTGATGTGATGCTATCTGTAAGATCCTCCTTCTTTCTTTAAAAATATTCTGACTTGGGCTGGGAAGGTGGCTTAGTGGTAGAGCGCTTGCCTTGCATGCCTGAGGCCCTGGGTTTGATTCCTCAGTACCACATAAGCAAAAAGAAAAAAGCCAGAAGTGACGCTGTGGCTCAAGTGGTAGAGTGCTAGCCTTGAGCTGAAGAGCTGAGGGACAGCGCCCAGGCCCAGAGTTCAGGCCCCACGACTGGACCCAAAAAAAATAAAAATAAAAATATATGGGATGGGGAGGTGGCTCAGTGGTAGAGTGCTTGCCTTGCATGCATGAGGCCCTGGGTTTGATTCCTCAGCACCACATAAACAAAAAGAAAAAAGCTGGAAGTGGTGCTGTGGCTCAAGTGGTAGAGCACTAGCCTTGAACTGAAGAGCTGAGGGATAGCGCCCAGGCCCAGAGTTCAGGCCCCATGACTGACAAAAAAAAAAAAAAAAAATCTGACTTTTCACTTTTGAAGAATTCAGAATAATTTTGCCATTGGCCTTTTATATCTAAATAAGATCCACTTCCATGTGGTCATCTAGTTCACTAAATTTGTAGGCTCGACAGCATTAAGCGTGATGACTTGATTTTAGCTAGGTCTGCATATTTTACTAGACCGCATCCAATAATGTTGACAGTTCAAGAGGTTCTGTGGATCCATCAGAATTCTGCAGTAGATTTCAGAGCAAGATATGATTAGAACAACATAGAATAGAATTGAGAAAAATGTTTCTAGATTGTTTATAATTCCATTGAGAGATATGTGTGAAAATTATGGTACATATGTATTCAAGTAATCCATATTTCTATTAGGAAGGAAAGCTCTTTACCAATTTGGAATATTATAAATAACCGAAGAGCTGTATATACAACCAATCCAAAGGAAGCATGCATTGTTAAGTAGAGCAGTGTAAACCTAATGTTTCTAGGAACAATGAAATGTAATATAGCATAGGGTACAAACAAGGGCATCTCTGTCAGCACAAAGGTTTTGTACTCTAAGCTTAATCAGTAAGTAAACTTATTTATTTTATCAGTACTAGTGTTTAAATTCAGGGCCTAATGTTTGTCCTACTGTCACTCTACCACTTGAGCCACACTCCCTATCCTGCTTTGTGCTAATTATTTTGGAGATTAAAGTCTAGCGAACTCTTCTGTCTAGGTGGGGTTCAAACTGTGATCTGATAGATCTCAGCTTCCTGAGTAGTCGTTAAGCATCTTTATACTTTAAAATTTTTTACTGTAAAGGTGATATACAGAGGGATTACAGTTACATGTCAGGTAATGAATAAATTTTAAAAACAGTGTCATTTCTTCCCTTGTTTTCTCCAAATTTTCCTTAGCTATCTGATGACAAAACTTTGTATTCCACCCATATTGAATGTTTCTAATTGAAAAATTAAGGACTGCATATCTCATGAACATTTATGTAGAACCAGATCAATCTAGAGGTCTTTGAGAATAAAGACATGCTCCATAAGTTGTTGTAAAATATGACTTATTTAGTACTTTTGAAAGAGATGAATTCACACTCTTGACAACGATGGAAAATATGGAAAGGTATAAACTGAAATTCCATCCTCGATGCAATCATTTTTAAATAATTTCCTTAAGTTATTTACTAATTATTAGTTTCTTACATTTATTCAGAGATTTTTCTTCATGTAAATGACATCATACAATATTTCTCTTCATGGTAAAGCCCATTACTCTGGCATTGCTTTTTGACTGATTAAACTTACACAAATCAGTTCCTTCCTTCCTTCTTTCTTTCTTTTTCTCAACTTTTCTTTTTATATTTCTATTTTATTTTTTGCGAGTCGTAGGGCCTGAACTCTGGGCCTTGGAGCTGTCCCTCAGCTCTTCAGCTCAAGACTAGCATTCTACTACTTGAGCCACAGCACGACTTCCAGCTTTTTCTGCTGCTTCATGAGTGCAAGGCAAGAATTCTACCACTGAGACACCATCCCAGCTCCCACAAGTCACTACTTAAGAGCAGACTTTTACCTCATCATTGTGTTTTACTGCATTCATTCTATGAATAAATGCTTATGGATATTTTAACATAACCAAAAACTCCTCTTCTGCTAGTATTTAAATTGTGTTTATGAAATAATGAGATTCTTGCTACAAAGGATAGATACACAGGAATATTTTAGAAAATTTGCAAAACTGTTTCCTGGCTGCCTACTACATAGTTAATGCTAATGAAAAACCCAGACTCAGAAATATTGGAATTAAAGCTAACAGGGCAGAGTAGAGAAAGAGATTTCTATGTCATTCTGTTTTTCTATGATCTCTCTGTCAACCCAGGGCTACAGATCACAAGAGTCGGTGTCTGGCAATAAAAATTTATATATTAACCTATTTGAAATGACTTTTATTTATAACCAGCAAAACGGAAATAAGAACTCTTTCAAACTTACTATAAAGTCATTGAAATAGACATTTTCTTAATGTCTTGGTCTCCTCCAAGGCTTGCAACTATCCAGATTTCCCTCTCTGTGAATCAGCACAAAGGGACTGAGAAATGGATAACCGATGGTCAAAAATTCTTGGACATTTAACACCATAGAATTATTCTGTAAGAAAGAATTTGAAAAGAAAGAAAAAAGGTAATATGTCCAATAGAAGAAAAGAAAACAGAACATCAGAAGGAGAACACTCTTAGCAGCTTTCATTTCAGGAAGACTTTTATGAAGGTGAGTGCTCTGAAGGTAGAGAACATGCTGGTGATGCTTGTGGAGAAGAAATAGCATGTAGCCACTGGCCCCACCCATGACACCCTGAAACATGGCACTGTGTATGGCCATTAGAATAAGAAGTATCCATTTTATTTCCTGACTTTCTGGTTGAAAAGAACAATAATTGTTAGTTTTAGCAGCTTCTGACATGTTTTTACTGCTACTTGTGATGTAATGAAGCAAGTTGATGCTAATAGAGGAACTGAGGATCCAAAAGAAGAGAAACAGGGGAAGAATTTTCCATGGAGTCTTTGGCTTGAATCTCCAGCACACAGAGCCTCTGGGACTGATGGTGATGGCCTGGACAACAGTGAGGAGACTGCTGGTACAGACAGAAAGGTCCCGGGCCACCCTCTCCAGATAAACAACTATCTTACAGCCTATATCATCCAGGAAGTTTCTTAAACCAAAAGCTGTTATTGCTCTTAGCAATCCTTTGGAAAGAAGTATTATGGTATTTGCAAAAGCCAAGTGGATGAGAATAAGATGTACAGATTTCTTCTGATCACCTCTCCAAAAACTACATGCAAAATTCACAAAAACAATGATGTTCCCTACAATGCCAAGCGCAGTTACACAGAGGAAGATGGTGCCCTTGACAAGATTCAAAATACTTTCTTGTGTCATGTCAGAAAAACTGGGATCCACCAAATGCCCTTGTGAAGAAAAAGCATCAGTAATGGTGATAATTATCTGCAAAAATAGCTCCTGTTTTCAGCAATTTTCTCGAGTATAGGGACATTCATTTCATTAGAATGACGCAGAGTTTTTGACCTTAAAGTCTTCCTTTGTGTGGCAATCCTTTTGAATTCTTTGATTATTGTGAAATGCCATTTGGAATAATAACACGTTGTTGTCACTGTATTTTATTTTGGTGCCATGGGTCTTGTATGTATGTTTATCTGATTTGGGAAAGGGAAGAGGAAAAACAAAATGATGAGACAAAAGACAAAGAGTGAACCAATGACATAGCTGTACTCACAAAACACTACTTTGGAAATGAACTTCTTGGTGGGGGGAGGGGAGTGGAGGGACAGGAAAGTGGGAGCACATGAGGGAGGAGGAAACAATGTTTGGCAAGAAATGTACTCATCACCTTACTTTTTAACTGTAACCCCTCAGTACATAACTATTGCAATAAAATAAAATTGAAACAACAACAACAACAACAAAAGAAATGAGCATTAAAAATATTTTTGAATACTCAGTCTTTCACTCTGGCCTGGCTTTTTCACTAAAGACTAACACTCTACCACATGAGCAGCACATCTATTTTTGGTTGGTGTTGGTGGTTGTAGGCTAGAACACAGGGCCTGAATGCTGTCCCTGAGCTGGGTGCTCAAGGTTATAGGCCTACTACTTTCACTTTGAGCCAGCCACAGCTCAACTTCCTTTTTTTTTTTTGGTGGTTAATTGGACATAAGAGTCTCATAGACTTCCTAAGTGGGCTGGCTTTCTACCATGATCCTGAAATCTTAGTCTCCTGTGTAGCTCAGGTTACAGGTGTGATCCACCAGGACCTGGCCACACTTCTGAGTTTTTACTGGTTAACTGGAGGTAAGAGTATTACTCCAGGCTGCCTTTGAACTGCAATTCTCAGCTCTCAGCCTCCTGAGTAGTTAGGATTATAGGCATTATCCACCAATGCACAGCACTCCACCTGTTTGGCTTTTTTCATAGTTTCATACTAGTAAAACCACCTGACTAGTGCCATTCCTTATCTGTCCCACCTACCTTCATCATCAACATGGCTGAATAAAATTCAAAATCCAACAAGTAGAGTTTTTGTGATTTTAAGTTTGTTTGCCAGTGAACAGTATCAGTGTGTTATAATAATATTTTTTGTGTGATAGTAATGTAGCCTACTCTATGCACTTTCAAGTTACGGTTCTTAGATGTACTATAGGGAAATTTAAATAAACTTAAAGTTCTCAATGCCAGACATTTCAATGATTCTACAAATATCAATTATTGCCATCCAATTATTATTTTCTCTTCTCACAAATGGGGAAATTAATGTCTGGCTTTAGGCATTAAGAAACACAATCCTAAATGTCTAGCATATAGAGAATTATGCTATGATCTTCAAAATTTTGCTTAGTCATTTTGTGTAACAAAACTGGATCACAAAATTAATAAATACACACTCAGACATGGAGTTTGTTTCAAATGATCGGAGTCAGTATTCCTCAATTGCCTGATGGACTCACCTAAGCTGTTTTTTTTTTCTTTTAACTGAAACATTGTTGGTATTTCCATTATTTTTCTAGCCCATCCTCAAGTTCCCAAATCTCTCTGGCTCTAAATAATATTTAGAATCAACTTCTGAGACACTTAGTAAGTCCCCTCTCATTCTGAGAGAATGAAATGAAGAATACCAAAAGAAAGAAGCAAGAAGTATATTGTAACAGATTGGTTTTGAAATAATGCAGGAAGTTATTTCAGCAAGGGGCATAATATCTCATCTAGACCTAATAAGCACAGCATAGGCCAATAAGTGCACCCATCATAGGCCCAATCTTTTCAGCTAAACTATGAGCTCAGTATCCCTAACATCATAACTAGGATAAATTTAAGCTGAGTTTTCTCAAGTTATACTTACAAGCAGCCTTCTGAAACATAATAAGAATTCTCTAAAGAATACCCATAATATGAAATTATATTTTAATGAATAGGGCCAACAATAAATAAGCACATAAGTTTAGTTGACAAGATTGTGTGATATAATGTTATGTCTAAGTGTTGAGAGATTTTTAAGAATGGATGCAGAAAGAATATCTTCAAAATTAAATGTAATATACTAATTACAGAATTATTTTGAAAGAACAAAGGATATCCCATTGGAAACATAGCAATACATTAAACATTAGGCAAAGAAATGTTGTGAAAGCTAATTATGAATAGTCAATTATCATGTCAATAAAAATAGAAGCTACAAATGAGGGTTTTTTCCTAGAAATCTTAGTCTTAAATGGTTCTCTTCTAATTGCTAGAAGAAACCAACATGAGACCTTGTACAAAGACCTATCATTAAGGTGCCTAATGAGAGAAGGTCCTGAGTAGTAGAACAAAAAATCTTATGCATTTGTCAAATGATATCTGCTCTAAATGATATCCAGTATTTCTTTCAACCCAGGTACATTCCTTTAGTTATCAGGAGAGTAAAGATCTAAAGGCTCAGGGATCCTCTTCCTCAACTCATTGCTTAATTAAAGAAAGATGAACATCCATGCCTCTGACAGAATTAACATGCATATGTGAGTGAATCAAAGAAGCAAGTCAAATCTCTTGTAGCTGTAGTGTAGAAAAGCTCTGGGTTAGTCCCCTCCTCAAATTATATTTTAATCCCTTAGGATTTGTGGAGTTCTTGGCTACTTTAAACTATCACCAGGATTTCAATTGCTGTTGCCTGGTCAGGGACAAGGAAACTGTCTGGAAAAAATATGTTTCCAACTCCACAAACTCATCATTACTTTGACTCAGAAGTGAAACTAGAGGCTTAAAAAAATTAGAACATTGAAAATTTTTTATATCTTTCTGATTTTTTGAAGTTGATATCCACACAACTTTATACAAAGCTCATCCTGGAGTAGAAGCTTGTTATTTAATCCTGAACCAAATAAAAGAGAATTAACTAAATATTTCTAGGGGGTTTTTCTTAGACATGGTCCTTCTTGTTGCTTGTGTCAGGGACATGCCGTTGTAAGGGTAAAATAATGAGTGAAGGTTCAAGACTCTGTTAGCTACTCCAGGGCTTCTCTAAAGACAGCTTAATATTAATGTGTCTGAGAAATACTACAGGGCCTATGTGATAACAAAATTTTCAAGTCTACTCACCTAAGTAGCTGTGATGCAGACAAGCTTTGGGGTAGTCCTGGCAAGCTGAATCTTTCCAGATCCTATTTATACCTCCATGGTTTGTGGAGATCTGGGCTGAGTGAGACTTCACTCAGGTCACAGAGGTCCTCCTGTTGGACAGAAGGATGCCTCTGAAGAATCTCAATCCCTGAAGTACAGCTTTTCTTCTCCCTCCATAATTACTACTTTTGATTGGCTCAGAAGTTATCTGAGGCTAATTGAAGACTTAATTATGTTTATATAAGGATGTGGAGGTGCATTGTTAGGCTATTTATTTGAGATTACTCTAATTTCCCATGTAGGCATTCATAGTTATAAACTTTTCCTTTTATTCATTCTTTTCCTGTATCCCAAAGGTACTGTTTTCATTTTCTTTTGATCTTTGCCATTTCTTGATTTTTCACCTCCTATTTCTTTGGTGACCCACTCATCATTCAAAAGTAAATTGTTCACTTCCTGTGTCCTTGTTTATTGTCTGTGATACACTTGCTCTACTAGAACATGGAACATTTTTTATGTTTTAAAATATATTTGATCCTTTCTTTCTGTAAACTTAAAAATCTTCCTACCCTTCCCCAAGGGGACAGGTAAGCATTTAAACAAGTACCCAGATAGTGAGGAAAGGATAAAAACATACATTTTTGGAGATTTAGAGGCTTGGCATATAAACTGACAATAATATTCGGATCCTAATTATTACTGTGAAGTATTTGGTGGGGTATGGTGACTCAGTATTGTCTGAAGTCCAGTCCAGATGATTGTTTCTTCTTCAACTCATCCTTCTTGTGCCAGTCCAAACTCAAGGTCGAGATACTGTCACTAACCTTTTTTCCCCTTCTTTTCTCAAGGCTAGCACTCTACTATTTCAACCACAACTCCACTTTTCAGGTTTTGGTTAATTGGAGATAAGAGTCTCACAGGCTAGGACTGGGCTGGCTTCAAACAATGGTCCTCAGATTGCAGCCTTCTAAGTAGTTAGGATCACAGATGGGAGCCACTGGTGTGTGGCTCCTAACTTAATTCCTTGATGTCATTCTTAATTACCTTTCTAGTACTACATTCTTTTTTGGGGGGGAGGGGTCCGGTTGTGGGGCCTGAACTCTGGGCCTGGGCGCTGTCCCTCAGCTCTTCAGCTCAAGGCTAGCACTCTACCGCTTGAGCCACAGCGCCACTTCTGGCTTTTTTTTCTGTTTATTAGTGCTGTGGACTCGAACCCAGGGCCTCAAGCATACATGGCAAGGGCTCTACCACTGAACCACCTTCCCAGTCCTAGTATTACATTCTTTTGGATTGATTACCACTGACTTGTTTAAGGACCTCTCTGCTTGGTTCTCTATGCAATATGGGGGGAAAAAAGCCAGTTACAGTAGATAAATGTAAAACTAATATAAATAACAGCAGTTATATAAGGAGATATAGTAACTGGCTTTTTCTGTTCTCCTATCTTTTGCTGTTCTCAGGGCCTGAGCTCTGTTCCTAAGCCTCTCTGTGCTCAAGGCTAGAGCTCTACCACTTGAGCCACAGCACCACTTCTGCTCTCTGGGATTTTCATGGCCATCTAAAATAGTCTAAAATGTCTTCTGGATAACGATGTTAAAATCTGAAGAATCTCACTCAAGTATTTATAAAATTTACAATAGTATAACTGATCTACTTGCTTAAATACTTACCCATTTAATTTACCTTGAATCTCAGCCTTGCTGAATTGGATCCCTAATTATTCCAACCAACATTTCTCCATATGTTTTTTCAAAGTCTAATTTGATAATATACCCATCAAATATTTTCAAAAACCTTGCCTTATGCTTCATCTGTCTCTGCATTCTTAACAATCCACAAACACATGTTACAAAATTTCTATAGGTTTAATATCTAACATATCACAAATTGAGTCATATTTTAATTTATACAATGTCTTATAAACGCGAATCATATGAGAATTCCTAGTGAGAATTTATCAGTTTATGAGTTACTGTAACCTGAGGATACTTAATTTCACTTAAGTATTATTTGTGTGTGCCTACACACCCACCCACCCACCCCCCCACACACACATCCTTTGGATCCATTTTAATTTTTATTAGTATATATTAATTGTACAAAGGAAAGAATTTACTTATATTTCCTTACTTGCATATAAAGTACTAGGATTATATTCACCTCCATCTTTTCTCTTTTCCAATTCCATCTCCATAGTCACCCCTTTTACTTTCATGAGCTTGATCTTCCATTAAGATTTGCTTCCATAGCTCCAATAAATGAGAGAAATATGTAACCTGTCTTGGATGGACTCATTTATTTCAGTAAATATGATTATCACCAGTTCCATCTAGTTTCCTTCTTTTTTGTAGGCAAGTAAAATTCCATTGTGTACACATATTACCCTTTCTTAATTCATTTATCTGCTAATGGACAACTACACAGGTTCCATTGTTCTGTTATTGTGAGTTGTGACATGGTATACATGGGTGTGAAAATACCTCCACAGTAAAATGGCTTGAATATTCACTGAAATGATGGGGCTAGTTCATATAGATTTTTGTCTTGAATTTATTGAGAAATTTTCATACTGATGTTGGGTTTTTTTCTATGTTGAGGACTAAATTTAGTCAAGAGAAGATGTAGTACAATCCCAGCGTGTACCAGGATCCCTCAACCATTGTAACTCAAGTAAAAACTCAGATGTACTTGGTAGTCCATGAAAAGACTGTGATCAGAAACAGAGATTGGTGCTCCAGAGTTACAACTGGTTAACTCATGGCATTAATATAGCAGTAGTTATTAAGTTAAGCCTAATTGGTAGCATCTTTCTGAAACCTGAGATTGCTTCTGCTAAAGGAAGACATATTTATTTGTGCTATCCTATATATTTGATGCTTATACTTCATGGTTTTTACTAGGTTTGTAACTGGTTCGCTATTTTTTTCTTGTCAGTTTCCTTAGCACTCCAGAACCACCGGTGAATCCCTTGTTGTGTAGAGAGTTAGAGTCTCTTACAGATCAGCATCAGTTTGTCCTAAAAGTAGAACTCAGAAAAGGAATATTACCTGAACAGCTTCTTCATAATTTGCTCTTAAGGTCATTGTTCTTTTGGAGCCATAGTATATATACTTAGTATGTATCCCAAGTCAAAAACTTGTGTGAGCTATAAGCAAGGAAATCCATTTGAGGGTTCACAAAGGTGGAAAATAGTTGGGGTTTCTGTTTGGTGCAGAGCTTAAGCTCAGGAAATATGCCAACAGCTGGGAGCTGGTGGCTCACACCTGTAATTCTAGCTACTCAGGAGGCTGAGGTCTGAGGATCATGGTTCAAAGCCAGCCTGGGCAGGAAGGTCTGGGAGACTCTTATCTCCAATTATCTACTCAGAAGCAGCCAGAAGTAGCAGTGTGGTTCCAGTGTAGGTAGAGCACTAGTCTTGGGCAAAACAGGCTCAGGCATTATACTCAGGACCTGAGTTCACCCTCCGGGACCAGCAAAAACAACAACAAGAAATTATGGTAACAGACTTAATTTCTAGTTTTTTCCCCATGAAAGCAAGAAACTGAGAGTTAAATCATAGGGATGACTGAAATGGGAGGCTGATAAGAATCTTTCCTGCTAAATTCTTGAAACAAATGAATCCATTTTAGATTGCTTAGGATGAGATCTATTAAAAATGTAAATAAACCTATGAAAATGTGTCTAAATGAATGTTAATGTTCTGAAATATTGGAACAGCAGGTCAAACCAATTCCTCATTTTTATACTTTTGGTTATGGAGGAATGGATATATAATTTCTGTATTTCTCAGTGAGAACACCAGTATTTGGCAACACGAATATCTCTGATGAGCAAAAGAAAGGGGCTGATACTAGCATAAGCAAGAACTAGAAATATTTTAATATTTATTATTATGGAGTCAAAGGTCATGAGGGAACCTGCATAGAAGGAAAAAATGAAATCTGCCCAATAAAAGACAAGGAAACAGGCCATAAGAACAAGGGTACTTAGAGTAGCTCTGATTTCTGGGCTGGAATTGTTTGCAGACCTGGAGTTATGAAGATAAAGGACTCTCTTGTGATGGTTATACAGATAGAAAGCCATGTACCCACTGCTGCAGCCCATGAGACTCTGAAAGATCACATCCCGGAGAGCCATTAGGGAGAGGAAAAGCCATCTAACTATTTGCATAGATGGTAGCATATGACAATACACAACATACATTCCAAGTCCAGATCCATTCGTGTTATTGACTGCTGTAATATAGTGGAGCAAGTTGGAGCTTATCAGCGAATTTAAAATCCAAAAGAGAAGGAGATAGGGGAGAACTTGCCATGCAGTCGTAGGTTTGAGCTTTCTCCACTGTGTGGTCCTGGAACTGATGGTGATGGCCTGGATCATGCTGAGGAAACAGGTGGTGCAGATGGAAAGCCCTCGAGCCACTCTTTCCAGATAAACTACAAGTTTACAACCCACATCACCTAGAAAATTTCTGACATAAAAAACAGTGGCTATCTCTCTTACCCCTGTGCTACAAATAATGATGACATTAGAAAAAGTCAAGTGGATGAGGATGAGGTCTATGGGCTTTTTGTCAGGACCTGTGAAAAAACTGTACACATGTCTCACACATACAAGGATGTTGCCCACAATTCCAGGTCCAGTAAGAGAAAGGAAGATTATCCTCTGAATGATGTTACTCCACATCCTCTCTGGACTTCATGCTCAGTGCTGGGAAACACATTTTGAAAAACACAAATGAGTGAAAGGATGTATTTCAGGTGTCTTGATTTTTCTGTGCTTAGTGAAAAGAAGAGTTTCTTAAATATATGAATGTAAACACTTCTTTCCTAACAGCCTATGATATCATTGTTTGCTTTTCTTCATATTTCCTTGCTGTGTCAACTTGGGCATAAGTGTCATATGATTGCTACTACTTGCCTTTCCCAAACACCTTTCTTTATAGCCTTCATATCTAAAATTTATATAATAAATGTCTTTACTGACAAAAGCTAAACAAAGGCAATATCATTCACTGAATTCCTAATCCATTTCCTGAGCATTCTTGTAAAATTAATGCCTAATAAATAAGTTATCTGGCTCTCGTGGGTTTTGTTGGTGCTCCACCCAGGTTAGTTTTACCATGCTATACATATTTATTCCTCAAAGAATTACTCACAAAGGATTGTAATTGCTCTAGAAAATTTTGTCTAATCAAATGAAGCAGCTTTCCTGGAGAAGTCATATGCCCTTTCCGTCAGCCCTATGGGAAGACTTAGTGGTACGGACGACCTCCTTAAAAATAAGACTAAGAATGTTGTTTAACGTGAATTCCCAAACCTCTACATGGGCTAGAGGTCATTGAAGCTGATTTTTCTCCTTATATACCTTGCTTTTATTCTTCATTCTCCCTAGAGTGCTCTTCTAATAAAACACCAGAAAAATATTCAGATACAGAAGCTCTTATCCTATGGCCTTCAACCAAAGATACAATTTAACTGATTCTGTGTTTTAAACATTGTCAAATCAAGTGATTTTTCTCAATCAGAAAGCCCCTCCTCTGTAGGTCAGTTTCTCTTCATCACTCACACTGTGATTTATATAACAACTTCTTCTCTTTTTATTAGCAAAATGACACTTTAGAACAAATAATCTAAATCCTCACATGCCAAAAGTCACCATATTTTTCTTCCACAGTTGGAAAATTCCTTCTTGTCATAGTTACTTCCAAATTAATTTAAACTCCCACAAAACAAATATGACATTGACACTTAGAATATCAAAATGTCCAAAAGTCAATCTTTAGCCCAATCATCACACTTCACAGCTAACTGCCCCATATTCATCACAAATGAGCCTAAAATTTGATCTCATACACTTTTCCCAAACTTAGCAAACTAGTTTCCTATGCATATGCTTCCAACCTAGCATCTAAGTTATCTAACATAGCATCTGCTATTAAATACTAAACACACTTACTACTAAAGTTTAACATTAAATCAGAGTTGAGCTGATAAACCTGTCTGGAAGACATGTGAGTTGGTCTGTGTGTTTTCATGAATATTCATCTAAATGCCTATAGAAAATAATCTTCTTTAGATGAAATATTTAGTCAGGATTTTAGTGTTCTCTCATAGGTAAAAAGGTGAGTTTCTATACTTTACCCATCCAGATAATCCATGAATGACATATGTTATCCTTAAAGAGATTTAGAAATCATGGTTACATTTCAGTAACCGTGTCTTCTACTGAGTTAGGACTGAACTTTTTTTTCAGATATACATTACTTTGTTAAGATATCAATGTATTTTGGAATAAAGATGTTGTTTTTCTTTTCCTGAATAGTGTTACACATGGCCTGGAAAAGCTATGCATCTACAACTCCTCTGAAGGCTGTTGGGAAAAGATACTTATGGTTAATAATTTAACAAGATTGCATCAGTTTTTTCCAAGCATGTAAGAATTAACCAAACACACATTTTGTGAATCTAGTTAAGTCATAGTTTTGTGCAACAAGTGGTGGTGAGGATGCACGTGTTCTAGATGATGGAGAACTATCATTAAACTTGAGAGGTATGATGTTTAGGGCTCACTAGAAGGTTTCCCGTTAGGAACTCTTGATTCCACACTCTTAATTTCCTTCCCATCTCATAAATGAATGACTTTTAAAAACAAAAGATATAGCTTCTCAGATCCAGTTCTCTCAGCTACACACTAGCTATGGTGCTTTGTACTACCCAGATATACTGTGCCCATTCAATGAACTAAAGTGTGTAGTGCTTGTAAAAGTGAGCAGAAAGTATTAAATGATAATTTTCTTAACGCCGATTGGTAGTGTTATTATGGATCCTCCTGCCTAATTCCCTGTAGCTAGAAATTATATTGTATATGGGATCCTGGAAAAGGAAAATAAATACTAAATATTTTAATAAAGATAGAATGTAATATCCTTAAGAGACTGAAGAACTCTATCAATAAGAAATATGCTTAAGTGAAAATGCCACCTGGTTGATGGGAAATAAAGCACAAATGTTATGCAGAGATTTCATGGGAGAAATGGGTCCTCACACCCATGCTCCTATACACCTCTGACTTATTTGAAAAGAATGTCTTCAGGGGCTGGGAAGGTGGCTCAGTGATAGAGTGCTTGCCTTGCATGCCTGAGGCCCTGGGTTCGATTCCTCAGCACCACATAAGCAAAAAAGAAAAGAAAAGAAAAGAACGTCTTCAGTGCAGCAAACATTTGTGCACAAGGCCTCCATCACAGACCAAATAACAGAGGTTTCTGAATGGTGATCTAACATCAAATTCACTTCCTTTTGAATGCCTTAACTATAGCGTGTATTACCTACTTATTAAAATCACAAGTTTATGTCATTCCACATGAATACATGCTGAACTTACTATTATTTTCTAAGTTCCTCAATCCCATTCTGAGCAGATATACCTAAAGGAAATACTAGGGTTATCAAATGCTATCAATTAGCCACAAAAGATCTTTTCATTAGTATTTATGATAGTTGTGTTACAAGAGAAGAAATACTACAATGTATAAATTTTACCTAACACAGATCTAAAAGCACAAATCTTTTTGTACAATTAGTCCTGATCTAATAATGTTGATTAGAATTTACCAAATTGTGAATCCCTATTATTAGAATAGAGGTAGTGAAAGACTAGTCTCAGGACTTGAAATTAGAGTATAGACATGTGTGAAGCAGTAACAATGATTCCCCTCCCCCACATAAATGATAAAAGCCAGTTTTAAAGGAATTTGGAATTACATCCAATTTTTTGAGAGTAGCAGAGTGAAAATGAGATTTCTAGATCATTCTACTTGTCTCTAGTTTTTGTGTCAGCCTTAGCTGGAGGCTACTAGGATTGTTGTTCAACTATGAATATGTCTATGTTTATGCTATTTGATGTGATTGTATTTTACACAGAGAATAACTGAACAAAGACTACTTTGAAGCTTACATATTAAAAGGTGAATGAAACAAAAGTTCTAATATTTTTCTCACCCACTAACATGCCAACTTTGAGCCAAAGTTCACCTCTTTGAATTGCCATAAATGGCCTGGCAAACAACGGTCACAGATTCTTAAACACTCCTTGCTAAGACATCTTTCTCTAAGGAGAATGTTAAATATGAACAGAGGATATAAGCTGTCTAGTTAAAAGGAAAGGAAAACAAAGCATAAGAAGGGTCAGCATTCATCTCCGGTTGAGGTTTGCAAAGAATTATGGAGCTCTGAAGGTAGAGAGCACAGAGTTCTAAAACGGTGCCATGTGGAGTAGAAATGCCCTGGCCTTAGCCATGACAACCTGAAACACGGCATCACATGGAATCATAAGAGTGAAAAAAATGCATTTCATGTTCTGACTTTCTGGTGGAAAATAGCAAAAGTTGTCACTTTTGCTAATTTTAGGTGTCTTTATGCTAGTTTTTTGTTGGAATGGATAAAGTCATGCTTATCAATGAATTGAGAATCCAAAAGAAGACTAGCATGGAAAAAATGTGCCATAGAGACCCCAGCTTGATTCTCTCCCACTATGAAGCTCTGGGACTGCTGGTGATGGTCTGGACCACCATTAGGAGAATGCTGATACTGAATGAAATGCCCTGGGCCATTCTGTCCATGGAAACAACATTCTGACAGCCTATGGCATCTAGTACATTTATCAAACCAAAAGCTACTCTTGTCTTTAGCATTCCTTTAGGAAGCAGCATTAGTGTCTTTGTAAAAACCCAGTGGATGAATTGAAATTGCTTAGATTTCCTCTCTGTGCTTCCCACCAAACTGAGCATATTAATTACAAAAGCAGAAAGGTTTATCCACAATACCAAGTCCAGTAATAAAGAAGTTTTTGCCTTAGCAATGTTCAAAGCCATTTTTGTCTTCATAGGTAGAAAAACTTAGATGCAGGAAATGCTGTTTTGAAGAAAAGCATCAGTAGTGATTGTATGTATCTGTAAAAAAAAAAAAAAAAAACTCACTTCATCCTATAGCTATTTCCTGGCATATAGGGGAAAACAAACTCTCTCTCTGTCTCTCTCTGTCTCTGTCTCTGTCTCTCTGTCTCTGTCTCTGTCTCTCTCCCTATATATATATATACATTATATATATATATATATTATCTGGTTTATATATTATCAAGTTTTTGTTCAGTAACTCTGATTTCTTTTTTTTTTCACACTTGGTGGGTCATTGGTTGTGGTCTCAAATGCCATCCTGAAAACTAATATTCAATGGTCTAAATTCTCTATCCAAATTTTCCTTTGAGGTCCATAGTAACCAAGGACTCAATTTGCTTAAATCCTAATATGTTGTATCTATTTTCAATTTCAGCCTGGTGAAGGTAAATGCCCCAATTTTGGCCAGGATATTTTCCTGTTGTTTTTTTTTTTAATTTTATTCTGTCATGTTTCCAATATCTACTTGCAAATGTCTGGGGTTCATGCTTAACCTGTCTGATTTCCTAACACCCTTCAACTTCTTTAATATTTCTTAATTTTAGGAACAGTTCAACTTCAATTCTCTCTCTTAGTTTTTTTTTTTTCAATTTTCCTTTCTCTACTTTTCATGAGTAAAATTTCTACATTTGGTTTTTGATTACACATTTTTTTTTTTTTTTGTCATTCATGGGACTTGAACTCTGGGCCTGAGCGCTTTCCCTCAGCTCTTCAGCTCAAGGCTAGCGCTCTACCAGTTGACCTTCAGCGCCACCTCCGGTTTTCTAGTAGTTTATTAGAGAGAAGAGATTCATGGACTTTCCTGCCCAGGCTGGCTTTGAACAGTGAACCTCTGATCTCAGCCTCCTGAGTAGCTAGGATTACAGGGGTGAGCCACTAGCGCCCGGCTTGCTTCCAAATTTTATAACTCTTTTTTTGACTAATCTCAGTATTACAGAGATAAATTTGAACCCCAAATTGATTCTGTGATTTAGTTACTTACAAATATTCTGTAGTACTTTGTAAGCCTCAATAGCAGGCCAAATGCCATAACCTTTTCATTTAGGATTCAATAGTTAAAAGTGAGTCAGCCAAAGACAAGTACCAAGTATCCATCTGAAAAAAAAAATCAGATAATTGATGGGCTGCAGCCAGGAATGATACCCTACAGATTGGAATGCTACCTAGGAGGTCTTTAGAGAAAGGTTTGATTTTGCATTGACTTATATCTGGGACCTGTGTCAGACTGCTGAATGGGTTTGAGACATGTTTATGTTTATCCAGGCTGTTAGAAGGGAGTGTGTGTTAATATGTTTTCATAAGATGTAGGAATCTGTGATAATAGCTTTAATAGTATAATTGTTCTGAAGGGAGATTGTTCAGATTGTGGGCCATGGTGGTATTTTATAGGTGCTGCATAACTCTATGAGAAACGATTTAAAAAAAAAACAGGTATAACTTTATCCTGATTACTTTGATTAAAAGTGACCTGATAGAAAATGAGGCCTCTTTGGTCTTGATCATCTCAAGCTGATTTTCAGACTTGAAGACTGGATAAAATCTTAGAGTTCCTAATTCCTATCTCACGTACAAACTTAAACCAAACTATGGAGAATTTAAAAGAATAGAAGAACTCAGTACATACAGTCCACTCATAGTATTTGCATTTTTTCTCTATACATGGAATGCAATTCGATAAGCAGTCCACTTTGACTCCCTATCACATATAAATGGGTTTATTATATTTCCTTCTCCTCTTTCTCTATCACATATAAATGCATTTATTATATTTCTCTCCTTTTTCTCCTTGGAAATACGGATTGTAAGAACATAGACTTGTACGTGGGTTTGTATCAGCTGACTTTAGGAGTAGCAACTATTGTCTATTAGATTCTTCCTCGTCCCCTAAATTTGAGTGACTAAAGAATTCTTGACAAGATGCTTTGTACTCATAAACAAGCATTTTGAATTGAAACCTCTTTGCATAGATACTTAAAGGAAATAAAAAATCTTAAACAGGATTCTTAGATGCATTAAAGAAAGCAGAACATAATCCCAAATGTCTACCATGTAGTGATGTATAAGAACATGTAGTGTTCTATAAGAACAAAGGAATTGCTTAGTATGGCTGGAATAGTAAGTGGTTAGTATTTAGTCTGATATCAGGAGCTCTTAAAAATTATTGCACTTTAAGTAGTATATGTCTGAGTCAAGCAGAAAAGGTCAGATAAGTTGATGTTAGAGAAATGAACCCCAAGATAATTATTGCAATGTTTTTTTCCCTTTCATGCAATAGTTTCTATCATATTTATAAGATGATTTCTATGTTGCTTTGTATGTTCCTCCCCCACAGTATAACCCATACTTTCACTGTTTTGATATTGGTATAATTTGTAGAGGGGAAGGGAAAAAACAAATTGTTTAACTAGGGATACAGGTGGACCCATTGCAACAATGGGATGTACAAGTCGTTATGTCGAAAAACGAACTTAACAACTTTGGTGGGGCATTAGGGGAGGATCTGGTGGGGAGAGGGAAGGAGTATGGGAAGGGATGGGAAGAGGAAACAATGAGGAGGCAACAATGCTTGATAAGAAATGTACTCATTATCTTGCCCATGTAATTGTAACTCCTCTGTATGTTATTCTCATAATAAAAAAATATTGCACTTGCTGGACATGGTGCTGTATGACTAGACTTCCAGCACACAGGAGGCTGAGACAGGAGGTTTGATAGTTGGAAGCCAGTCTGAGCTGCACAGTGAGTCCCTCTACCAACCAAACAAAAATATGAGTGTCCATAAAAGGTATGGAACTCATAACAGACTTAACATAAGTATTTTTAGTGATATCTTTCTATAGAGTCCCAATATTTTCCATCAATCGCTTCACTGTTTTACAATGTCAAAATCTTAGCAAAATAACAGGAATGAATCAAATATTAAATAAATTTTATGGATTCTGACCACGCTGACAGTAATAATATTGGCAGGCAAAATTGAATGCTAAGAAAAACAGTTTTCCTAATAACTTATAAATCTCTCCTATCTTCACACTGGGGAAAACACAAAGTGAGAATCTTTTTTTTTGGGGGGGGGGGTCCGGTTGTGGGGCCTCAACTCTGGGCCTGGGCGCTGTCCCTCAGCTCTTCAGCTCAAGGCCAACGCTCTACCACTTGAGCCACAGCGCCACTTCCAGCTGTTTCTTTTTGCTTATGTGGTGCTGAGGAATCGAACCCAGGGCCTCATGCATGCAAGGCAAGCGCTCTACCACTGAGCCACCTTCCCAGCCCAAAGTGAGAATCTTATGGGAAACCCACTGAAGAGTTTTTTTCCAGATCTTAAACCTCAGGTCAGAGATGTCCAAGCATTTCTAGAGGACTAGCTGTTGGAATAGTCCCTCCACTTTCTTGCTCACAATTGATACCTTAGATATTAGAAAAGGAAAGTAGTATCTAAGATTCATAGGCCCTCTTATCGATTTTCTAGATTAGTGAAAGACAGATTAACATTTCTACTCAAATGGCATCTGTGAATAGCCAACAACAAAAAAATCACATCTACCTACCTGAGCTGTGCTGTAGACAAGCTCTGGGTTAATCCTTTTGCTAAGATGAGGCTTTTCATGTTATGGTTATAGAAGTCTTTTTTTGGAGGGGGTCCAGTTGTGGGGCCTGAACTCTGGGCCTGGGCGCTGTCCCTCTGCTCTTCAGCTCAAGGCTAGCGCTCTTCCAGTTTAGCCACAGCGCCACTTCCGGCTTTTTTCTTTTTGCTTATGTGGTGCTGAGGAATCGAACCCAGGGCCTCAGGCATGCAAGGCAAGCACTCTACCACTGAACCACCTTCCCAGCCCCTGGTTATAGAAGTCTTGATGCCCAAAATATATCATGAATACTTCAGTTTCATTGCTATCATCCTGCCAGGAAGAAGAAAACTCTGCAGAATCTCAGTCCCTAAAGTACAACTCCCTCCCCGCAATTATTGTATTTGTTTGTCCCAGAAATTATCTCATAGTTAATTAAGGATTAATTAGTTTAATTGGAGTTTGTGATCTGAGTAAGTGAACCACAAAGCAAGTTTTTTCACTTCACCTGCCTAAAGTTGTAACCTGTAAACCAGCATACGGACATAGAATTAGACATGTTTTCATCAAAAGTTCTTTCAACCCCAAAAAAGCAATAATGATTGTCAGAGAGAAAGAGAGTTATAAATTGAAATAATTTATAGCACTAACACATCCAAGGAATTCTATTCAAAGATATATACAGATTAAACACAGAACCTCTCTAAATTCCAATGGTGCTTTCCACAGTAAACAACTTATCAAATCAATATGGAAGCACAAAAGACCAAACCAATTCTGAGAATTAAACTATTGAGTTATCACAGTACTTGACTATAAGACAAAATGTACAGAAATTTGTTTAAAGCAGTGACAATGGAGGAAAGAATAATACAAAATAACTTTGGAGAATGTAAAGGGGCCAGCACAGTCAAGTACTTGTAAAAGGCTACAATAATCAACATTTTATAAAGCCCAGATATACCCTCAAGCATATACAGTCAATTGATTTTACAGGATACCAAGAATTCACAACGAAGAAAAACCAAGTACGTCTCTTTAGTAAGTGATGTGACAAAATTGAGTGTTCACAGAAAGTGAAATTCGATCTTTATTGCAAACCACATAGGAAATCAACTAAAATTACTATAAATATTGAAGCATAAGACTTGGAACCGTAAAACTCCTAGAAAAACTGGGAAGCACTCCTTGAAATTGTCCTGGGCAATAAGAATTTTGAAAACACTGAAGCAATAACTCTATAAACATACAGGTTTATATGTAAACAAAAAGCTTCTATACAACAAAGAAGCCAATCTATAATTGAAACAACCTGGCAGAAAACATTTTTAAGTTATAGACCATGTAAGCACACACAAAGACAAACATATTCATACATGTGCAGACACACCACTCACACCACCATCACCACCACCACCAAAATAATACCCTAGTTTAATTTTAACCTAGAAACTTCCAGAGTTTCAGAGACACATTTCATACCCCTTTGCAGTTGTGTTCCCTAGAAATTTCAATTCAAGACAAAGAGTTTGTTAGCCCTCAGTGTATTCATTACTTGGTAGATAACTTAGTCATAGAAAATGCAGCACCACTCCCTTCAATACCTCCTCTTTATTTTTCTAGCATATGTATTGGGACAGGGGGAGAATGTGAGCAAGCTGGCAGCAGTGGCTTTAGTAAACACCTGAAGGGGCTTGGAGTTCCTCCCAAGATGACGTCCAATAGGCTTTCTACAACAAGAATCTTACTGAGGCACGGAAAAAAAATCACCAGGAAAAACTTACCTATAAGACAAAAGGTACAGAAATTCAAAAAAAAAAAAAAAACAGCGCCAAAGGAGAAAAGAATAAAGCAAAATAACTTTGGGGAAGGTAAGGTGGAGCACAGAAATGGTGGAACAAAGGGTGAACAAATGCGGCTTGATACACACTAGACACTGTTGAAAATGAACTATACAACTTGTGGGCAAAGGGAGTTGGGAGGGGAAAAATGGGAGAAAGGGAGAGACCAAGTGACCCTGTTCAAAAAGAAACATACTCATTACTTCACTTATGTAACTATAAACTTTCTGTACATCCCGTTCCCAATATAAACAAACCAACAAATAAAATCAACAGGAAGAGAGGAAAGGAAAATGCTTCTTATCTACTCAGACAAGAGATGTCTGTCCACCCACAAGGTCACCACTGGGAATCTTCTCCAAGGTGCCTGAGTCAGTGGAGTTCCATGGGAGCCCACAGGTTTTCTGGTCATTTTGGAAGGGAGTGTCTATCACAGTTTCAGCAAGCAGAGCATTGTCTTTACCTTCAGTACTAGTCGTTCCAGTGCAGCCCACAGCTGAACCCAGACCACATTTGACATATCAAAGAGACATGTAATATGGATTTGGAGAA
This sequence comes from Dipodomys merriami, assembly GCF_024711535.1. Taxonomy (NCBI): domain Eukaryota; kingdom Metazoa; phylum Chordata; class Mammalia; order Rodentia; family Heteromyidae; genus Dipodomys; species Dipodomys merriami. The sequence goes on from NW_027202937.1 coordinate 14,447,889, forward strand.
TGCACCGGGAAATTCCCAGGCCCCTTGGATTGAAGCAAAACCTTTTGTATGTTTTTGATAGGCCATGCAATGAACTTAACCAGAAATGGAGGTCAGAAAAGAAGTTGTTTGCAGTACTTACACAAAGTATATGTCATAGGGTGTGAGTTTGAGCCTGGAAAGGAGCATCCTTTTTGAATCCAAAAGTATTCTTGGAAGGCGAATCTTTCCCTCTGCTTTCCTATGAATTTGCTGACCATAATTCAGTCTTCAGTGTATTTTGAATTGACTCACAATGTTTATATATGTTACAAGTTCCTTAGATCTTTGGAAACAATAACACCAAGAAACTGTGAACCACATCCATTGTACTCCAGTGAACTAGTGTCTCTCACTGACCATCTCCATTTTTTCCAGTAGAGATACACGGTATTTACTGATACTCTACATCACTATTTTGTACTTTGATCATTGTTTCTTGGGTATCGCCTGGCACAAACTTCGTGAGTACTAGTAACTAAATTAAGGAGATATTTCAAATCTATTTGAAAAAAAAAAACAAGATAGACAATACTTGGATGTTCCTGTTTGATTCAAATGCTTTTGTAAAAAATAACACTGATTTCTGGCAAGAAAGTTATCTTCAGCACTTTCCCTCCATGCAAACAAGAAGCCAAAGTCCCATTGGAATTAGAAGCTAAAAACCTGGGAATAATCTGTATTTTCAACTTGCTGAAAACTCTGAACTAGTCTAGACTGCCAAGTACTAGACATTTTAAAAATGAAGATGTAACTCTTAAATACGCCTTTATTATTTTTAGCATCTTGATAAAGTAAAAAAAATAGAGTATTTTTTGAAAGTCTTTTTTGTACTTGAATTCTCAGTATAATTACATACTAGAATAACATGTTTTATTTCAATAAACTCTTCGGTGTATCAGATTGAAAAAAAAATAGAAATTCTTAGTTTATATACTTTGGGTTGTGTTGCTGGGCCTGGGCTCTGTCCCTGAGCTCTTTCTAGCCCTTTACCACTTTGAGCCAGGGCAGTACTTTGATTGGCTAATTAGAGAAAAGACTCTCATGGCAACTTTTCTGTTTTTGATTGGCTTCAAAGCACCATATTCAGATCTCAGCCTTCTGAGTAGCAAGGATTACAAATATGAGCGTCCAGCACCCAGCTGCATTTGTACATACATTGCATTATGTAATTTTTGTTTCTCCCTCTCTATCTCTTATTCCCTGTTTCTCTCTCCACAACCCCCCCCCAGAAAAGCATAGGAAATGTTTAAAAGTAACTGACAACTTTGTTTACAAATTTGTTTACTTTTCCCATAGTGACGTATGAACAATCCCAACTTTCCAATGTTATAGTTTGCTTTCCTATTTTAGACTTTATTTTTATTTAATTAAATTAATTAATTAATTTATTTTTTGGTCGGTCGTGGGGCTTGAACTCTGGGCCTGGGCGCTGTCCCTCAGCTTTTCAGTTCAAGGCCAGCACTCTACCAATTGACCTACAGTGCCACTTCCAGTTTTCTGGTGGTTTATTGGAGATAGGAGTCTCACGGTCTCTCCTGCCCAGGCTGGCTTTGAACCGCGATCCTCAGATCTCAGCCTCCTGAGTAGCTCGGATTACAGGCGTGAGCCACCAGCACCCGGCCTAGACTTTATTTTTATATAATGCAGTATAAGTTCTATAAATGTGTGTCTATGTACATGTGCATGCATAAAACATTTTGAGATCTCTATTATATCAGAAAATGATAGGAAACTTTTATGGTACACTTATGTATCAAAACATCATTTAATTGGATATGCCTAAAGTTAAGGTTAATTATACTTAAGTCAATTAATTTATTGGTTGATTGTTGTAACAGGTTTGAACTGAGGGTTGTAAGCTCTTTATCAGTGACTTTTTTCTCAGAGCTGGCACTTTACCACTTGAGTCAGGTTCCAGTTGGTTAGTTGGAAATAGTCTGAAAGACTTTTTACCCTAGGGTTGGTTTCAATCTGCAATCTTAAAATCTTCGCATTGTAAAGTGCTAGGTATATAGGCATGAGACACCATTGCCCAGATCTGCTTTTAATTTTTGTAATTGCAAGATGAATAAAAATCAAGGAACATAAACAGTGTTGGATAGAAAGGTCAGCTAATTTTGCTTACTCTCTTATTTTCACACATATTGCCTACCCACACAATTTCTTACAAAGACATTTAGATTTCCAGAGACTAGTGCTGGTCCTATGGCTGTTGCTTCCTCTGGAAAGTTTCCCAAGTCAGAAGCTCAGGACATGACTTTGGAACAAAGAGAGTTCTGGCTTCCATTCCATCAACTGCTTTCTAACCACCTAGTCTCAGAAAATGCAGAGTAAGACCACTTCCTCTTTGCTCACAGAAACCCTTTTTCTGCTTCAAGAAATCTTTGCTAAGTAAGATCTAGAGCCAACACAAAGCTTTAATAAAACAGCTGAAAAGATTTTGTGCACCTTCTAGATGAAACTGAGCTGCAGTGGACTGTGGTCTGCCTAGAGCATGGATTCCTTCTGTAGATGCCTCAGGCAGTGGAAGTTTCCTGAACTTCCCCTTTCCCTGGTCTTCTTTGAAAGTCAGAGAAATGTTCACCTTAGTTTCAGCAATCACAACACACTCCTGCCTTTGGGAGTGGTGGTCCTTATGTGCCATGAATCCAGCCCACATTTGCATCCATGAGGGGATGAATACTCAGGATTGTGACTAGAGCAAAGACTTGGAGTTGTTCCTGTGCAGGCCATATCATGAGTGACTTGAAGTGGAAGCTGTGTTCTCCAAAGGTGCAGTCTCTTGGCCTGTGAAATTTATAGTAGAGATATCAGTGCCAGCGATGGCCCAGCTATACATTGGAGCACCATCTGGAGCATTGTTTTCAAAGCCAGGATAGCATCCTTTGTAAAAGAATACTTTCTTCCTGTGTGTATTCCTAGGTATTTTCTGACCATTATGGTCTTGGATGTGTTTCTAATTGGCATACAGTGTTTCTCAGGATCAATTTCTTTAATGCTTTTGAAACCAAACATCTTCTGATTTTCTATACAGAGCTCAGTGAGATGTCTTGATTCTTCATTTTTCTTTTGTTCCTTAGAAAGCTACTGGTACATACTTACAAGGTACTAAATAACTTCCTGAAGATTGTGAGCACTAAAGTTTATTTGGTCTAACATTAATACAAGGGATTAGTTCATCAAAAGTTGGGGTTTGAGGGAAAATACACTCTGTATTTGAAGGACTAGAAGTATTTTCTTCCCAGGCAAGAAACTACAGGATGGGAATAGGAAGAAAATAAGAATCTGTCTGGCCAAGATTCTAGAATCTTTGAATCAACCTTAGATTTTTCAAGAACTAGACATCTTAAAAATAAAATAAATCTATGAAAATATAGTCTTATTGTCATGATTTCATAGAATGGTAGCATAAAGAAATTTACACATCTGGCTCATTGAGGAATCAACGTAATGTAATTTTTGTACTTATCAGTGAATAGTCCAGTATTTAGCAGCCTGTGCATCCCTGATGATCAAGATGAAGGGGCTGAGACCAGCATACCCAAGGACTAGAAATACCTTGGTATTTAGTACTGTGCAGTCATGTGTCATGATAGAACCTATATAAATTGTGGAAATGAAATCTGCCAAATAAAAAAAAAGAAAATAGGTCAAGAGAATGAGAGTACTTAGAGTGGCTCTGATTTCTGGGCTGGAATTGTGTGTGAACCTGGAGTTATGAAGGTAGAGGACTCGCTTGTGATGGTTATACAGATGGAAAGCCATGTACCCACTGTTCCAGCCCATGAGACTCTGAAAGATCACATCCTGGAGAGTCATGAGGGAGAGGAAAAGCCACCTAACCCCATGCTCAGATTGATGCATATGACAATACCTAACATGTATTTCAATTCTGGAGCTGTTCATGCTATTGAGTGATGTCATGTAGAGGAACAAATAGGAGCTTATCAGAGAGTTCCAGACCCAAAAGATGAGAAGATAGGGGAGAACTTGCCATGCAGTCTGTGGTTTGAGCTTTCTCCACTGAGTGGTTCTTGGACTGAGAGTAATGGCCTGGACCATGGTGAGGAGACATGTGGTGCAGATGGAAAGGCCTCGAGCTAGTTTTTCCATATAAATCACAGTTTTGTAACCAACATCACCTAGGAGGTTTATGGTACAAAGATCTGTGGCTAATATTCCTCTGGCCCCTATGCTACAAATAATGATTATATTTGAAAAAACCAGGTGAATGTGAATAATGCATATGGGTTTCTTTTTTCAGGACCCATAATGACAATATATACATGTTTCACAAGTACAAGGATGTTTCCTAAAATTCCAGGTCCAGTAAGCATATAGAAGATTATCCTTTGAATGAGGTTACTCCAAATCATCTGATTTCATATACAGGATCAGGAAAAGTCTTTTGGGAAGCACAACCAAGTGAAGATGACATAGTTCAGGTCTATTGGTTATCCCTGTTTACAAAGTAAAGGAATAGTTTATGAAGTATTTAAATTCCATTTCCTGGAAGATGCCTAAGCTCCTTTCTTTCCTCATTTCCTCCCTCCCTTATTTCCTCTTTTCCTTCTTTTGTTTTCTTTCTTTTTTCTTTCCCTCCAAACTTTCTTCCTTTTCTTCCCTCCCTTCGTCCCTCCCTCCCTTCCTTCCTTCCTTCCTTCCTATTCCCTTGCTTCCTCTCTTTCTCTTTCACTCTGTCTGTATGTCTATCTGCCAGTCCTGAGGGTTGAACTCTCTTTGAACTCTTTAGCTCAAGGCTACCACTCTACCACTTGAAATACAGATCCACTTCCACCTTTTTTATTTTTGGTGGTTTATTGGAAATAAGTGTCCCATGGACTTTCCTGCCTTCATTGGTCTGAACTGTGATCCTCAGATCTTAATCTCCTGAGTAGCTAGAATTACAGGCATGAGGTACCAGTGTCCAGCACTTTCTTCCTTTCTTGATTCATGTGACCTGGGCATCTTGATGACTACAATTTAGACATAGATTACATGCATCCACCTGTTTTTTCCTTCTTTCTATTCCTCATGTCCAAATTTTCAAGGATCATGTTCTTTTTACACAAGAGGTAAGCAAAAGCAATAAATATATGCAGTCAATTTCCAATCTGTACACCTTTCACTTCTCATTACCAATACATGCAATCACTATGGTGGATATTTTTCTTCTCTTGTCTTTTTTTTATCATGTGTGTTGCTTGAACTCAGGTCCTGGGTGTGTCACTGAGGCTGTTGTGTTCAAACTTGGTACTCTACCAATTGAGTAACAACACTACTTCAGGCTTTAGAGTGGTTAATTGGAGATATGGGTCTCATGGGGACTTTTTTTGCCTAGGCTGGCTTTGTACTACGATCCTCAAGATCTCAACCTCTACAGTAGCTAGGATTACAGGCATGATCCACCAGCACCTATCATTGGTAGATTTGATTGTAGTTTTCCTTCCCTGGGATCATCTGTATGATCTTGTATGCATCTATCCTTCAAGTAAGCAAAGAATCCACACACTGTAAACCAAACTACTCTAAAATCTCCTGCTGTGATTTGTAAAACCACTTTATGAAGTGGGGTCTTTTTATTTTCTGCATATTCTGTATTATATTCAAAATGAAGATCAGAACATAAATTTATGTTGCTTTTATTCTTACCTATCATAAAAAGCTTTCCATGCAACCTGAATTTAGTCCTCCACAATTTTCTTGTTTATTAAATTTATTTGTGCAATACTTTCAACATTTTTCCCCATCAGCTCCTCCAGAAGATATCATATAGACACTTTGCCAAAAAGAATATGCAGAATGTCTCCATGGTGAACTTTTTCCCAACCAGTAACCTTCCTAGCACAATGCTGGCTATGGGTCAGAAATCAGCTTGGAATTTTGTCCCTTAGTATTATTACCTGACCCCACCGGGATATGTTCCCTGGCTGACTGGATGTCTGCCAGCTGCCATCATCCTCCCTTGCATAATAAAAACTACTTGGAGATGTCACTTTTGAGTCTATTTACATATGTTTCCTGACATAATCTCCTGCTATTAAGTGCTTGAAAAACAGCTTACAAATCAATTAGGAATTCAAGCATATGACTCAAATCTTGACAATAAACTCAGCTCAGCAACGTATCAGCTAAACAGATTGTGAAGGTATTTGGGTTCCCTATGTTTCATTATAGATGTTAAAACTGAATGGCCTGGAGAAGTCAATGCACTTTGATTTCATTTTCAGTGTCTTCTCACATGTAGAGATGAGATGAACATACAGGTTTCTACGGATACAGGAAATGACGGGGACTATCCTTAAAGACACTCATAAATCAGAGTTAATTTTTACTTGCCATACCCCCGGTATTGCTCTGGCTAAGATTTTACTTTAGAAAAATATACATATTGGTTCTCTGAAATATTCATAATAAACCTTAGAATAAAGAAAGAGTATCTTTGTTGTCTTGATGAATGTTACAAGTGGGCTGGAAAAGCCATACACCTATATCTACACTAAAACCTTTTTAGCAGAGACATTGATGTGTATATTAATATTTTATAAGCTTCTTATCTCCTTCTAACTCAATGACTTCTTATACAGAGAAAAACAGAGGTTAGAGGTAGAGAGGAATTAATAAGTCTTCCTCTACCGCAGTTCTGTCTGATACCTTCCTATTCTACAAATGGTCAAATGTCTCAGACCCTTCTCTCTCACAACCTGCCCCTGACCTGTGTCTCCACAGCTTCCCTTTTAAAGCCAAAGGTAGCCCCAACCTTTAGTACTGGATCACTTACCTACATAGATGTCGCAGCTGACTCAACTTGGAAATTGTGATTAAGCAGTAAGAGTCAGGTTGTATTTATCCTTCCTTAGACTCAGTGCTCATAACCAATTCCATTGCTGTCAAGATGTCACTGTCATGAGTTTTATCTTCACCAGGGGAAAAGTGCTCCTTCTGCACCTCTCCATCCCTGAGGCACAATTCTGCTGTCTTCTTACTACTCTGTAATTTGCTGAGGCAAGAAACTTGCTGAGTGAATTATAGTGAATGTACAATAATGAGGAGTCACGGTGATGATGAAGAGTTCCCTAAAGAGTCCAAGTTTCTTCAACTTGGTTTTGCTCTCATCCCATATCCTCCATTCATCATCAAAGCCAGGAAGTAATGTTAAAGAAACTTCTGAGAATCCACAGAGGTCACTTTCTGAATATTTTCTGAATACACCTTCATTGATAGAAAAGATCATCAAACTGTGTGCAACAGAAAAAAGCAAAGCAAAGCTCATCAAATGGTACAATCTAGATCTATTCTTGCACATATTGTCCAGAACATGGCAGTTGGGGACTTATGGAGAGCTGGGATGGTATGTGTCCTGATTTCACTTCTGGCTGTTTTCTTGGGCCCCTTCATGTGTTTTACTGAGGTATTCACTTCTATTTTCCTTGTTATAGGTATTTTTCCTTGAAATGTTCACTGCCAAACCAGGATTGTCTTTTTTTTTTTGTTGGTTGTTGTTCTTGGGTCTTGAACTCAGGACTTGGATGCTGTCCCTGAGCTCTTTTGTTCAAGGCTAGCACTCTACCACTTTGAGGCACAGCTCTAAGTCAGGTTTTCTGGTGGTTATTTGGAGATAGAAGTGTTACACATTCCTTCCAGAGTAGTCTTTGAACTGTGATCCTAAGCCATCAGCATCCTGAGTAGGTAGGATTACGCATGTAAGCCACTAGCCCCAGCATGATTGTCTTTTTAGATGCTCAACTTCTGTGGTCATTGCCCAGGAGAACTGCCAGGATGTGTGTAGGCTTCCCTATGAGATTCACACCTCAGTTCTGGATCCCTAATACCATTTTCAGAAATGGTCTCTTTCTCATTGGACACCACAAAGGATCTAAGGAGAGGGAGGCAGGTAATTCTATATTCACCACAGGCAAATATGCAGATTTACCTTAAATAACACTTTTTTCCTCCCATTGCCTAAAATTTCCTGAAGTAAAGGAATGCAGTGAAGTGAGGGGAATAAGAGACCTAACATTCAGGTGACACTTTCTTTTTTAACCCACAGTTGTATTTAGGGAGAGCAGAGAAGAGAGGAGAGTTCCTACACTTGCCAGAGGAACTGATAGCAGAATCTGTTGGTTGTCCAAACTACCTGCCTTTCTGTGACAACTATTCCATGAGAATAGATTACCTATGCATCCTAAAATAGCTCTGGTCACCATAGAGATGGTGGGTGTGGCTATGGCAATGGGTCACAATCAGAATACTTTCAATCATAGAGATCTCAGCGGTGATTAGTTGATTTTGTTCTGTGGTATCTATATGTACACTGTAGGAGGAAAGAGCTTAATTGATCTACACAATGAGAAAAACACACAGAGCAACTAAACAGAAATCTGGCTTGAGTCACTACATGTATCATAATCAATTTTCAGATTTGAATCCATATCGTAACCCCTTCAAACGAGATGAAGCCAGAGCCCCATCACACTGACATCACAACAAAGGTGTGCTGCCAATCTACAGCCAGGCTTGAACAAAAACAACTGCAGTCATTCATTAGTGTGCTGTGTTACAGGAGATCTACTTAGATTTCTTAGAGATGGATGAATACCAACTCTGAATAGAAATTATCTTCTGGAGATCCAAAGTATTCCTATGAACTATAGGATTATGGCTTTAATAAAGAAATTTAATTACCAGAGTTTTGTCTCAGACTCATGTTTTCTTATAAGACATATCTGAGGATCTTTGTTCTCTTGAGGTAAATCTCTTATTTCTTTGAGAACTCTTTCACCGTTTTGAGTTGTTTCAACTTGTAGAATCTTGTTTTAAGTGATGGGTATGTGTATGGATTGAAATGGGGTTTTTTTGTTTTTGTTTTTTTTAGAAAAGAACCATTCTGGATTTAATGTAAATAATTTTCATTACTTTTTTTAAATTTTATTTTATTTTATTTGTGAACATACTGTACAGAGGGGTTACAATTACATGGGCAGGATAATGCATACATTTCTTACCAAGCATTGCAGCCTCCTCCTTTGTTTATCCTTCACATCCCTTCTCAGCCTCCCCACTCCCAATCCCAATCCCAATCCCAATCCTTCCCCTCCCCCCCCCCATCCTTCCCACCCCCCTACACTGACGTTGTAAAGCTCTTTTTGGACATGACAACTTGTACTTCTCATTGTTGCAACAGGTCCACCTGTATCCTTAAACAACTGGTTTTTCCCCATCTCCTCCACAAGTTATACTGACATCAAATATAGTGAAAGCAGGGGTTATACTGTGGGGGAGGGACATACAAAACAACAAAAAATAATCTTATAAATGCGTTAGAAACACATGTATGAAAGAAAAAATACATTAAAATACATATCTAAGGGTTCATTCTCTTAACATCACATTATCTGACCTTTTCTGCTTGACTCACACATATATTAGATGTTGCAAATAAGGGAAACCATGGGACCTATGTTTCTTTGGGCCTAGCTTACTTCACTTAATATAATTTTTTCCAAGTTTTTCCATTTCCTAACAAATGGGGCAATGTCATTCTTTCTGATGGAGGCATAGAATTCCATTGTGTATATATACCACATTTTCTTGATCCATTCATCTGCTGAGGGGCACCTAGGTTGTTTCCATATCTTAGCTATGGTAAATATGGCTGCAATTAACATAGTTGTGCTGGTAGCTTTTTTTTTTTTAATATTATTTTATTTTATTTGAGAACATACTGTACAGAGGGGCTACAATTACATGGGCAGGATAATGCATACATTTCTTACCAAGCATTGCAGCCTCCTCCTTTGTTTACCCTTCACCTCCCTTCCCAGTCTCCCCCCTCCCCCCACCCAATTATACCCCCCTCCCCCCCACAAACATTGTAAAGCTGGTTTTGACATGACATTTTGTACTTCTCATTGTTGCAACAGGTCCACCTGAATCCTTAAACGACTTGTTTGCACCCATCTCCTCCACATGTTATACTGACATCAAATATAGTGAAAGCGGGGGTTACACTGTGGGGGAGGGACATACAAAGCAACAAAGAAATAATCTTATAAATGCGTTAGAAACATATGCATGAAAGAAACGAAAACATTAAAATACATATTTAAGGGTTCATTTAATGGAAAGGCTTGGAAAAAATTATATTAAGTGAAGTAAGCCAGGCCCAAAGAAGCATAGGTCCCATGGTTTCCCTTATTTGCAATATCTAGTATAGGTATGAGTCAAGCAGAAAAGGTCAAATAATGTGCTGGTAGCTTTAGTGTGGTCTTGTTTGTAAACATTTGGGTAAATGACCAAAAGTGGGATTGCTGGGTCATAGGGAAGCTCTATGTGAAGTCTTTTGAGGAACCTCCATACTGCTTTCCAAAGTGGTGGAACAAGTTTACATTCCCACCAACAATGAAGTAAGGTTCCCTTCTGTCCACATCCCCTCCAGCATCTGTTGTTGTTAGAGTTCTTGATTTTTGCCATTCTAACTGGAGTGAAGTGGTATCTCAATGTTGTTTTGATATGCATTTCTTTTATGGCTAGGGATGTTGAGCATTTCTTCATATGTCTATTGGCCATCCTTCTTTCCTCTTCAGAGAAGTTTCTCTTTAAGTCTTTGCCCACTTATTTATTGGGCAGTTGTTCCTTTGAGGATTTGTTGTTGGGGGATTTAATTTTTTGAGTTCCAAGTATATTTTAGATATGAGACCCTTGTCTGTTGTATGGCTAGTGAAGATCTTCTCCCAACCCGTGGGCTTTCTATTGATCTTGCTAGCTATGTCCTTTGCCATGCAGAAACTCTGCAACTTTATGCAATCCCATTTGTCCAACCTTTCTTTGATTTGTTGTGTTTCCGGATCTCTATTCAGAAAATTTCGGCCTGAGCCAAGGAGACCTAGGGTTTCTCCTATTCCTGGATTGAAATGTTTTAATTGATATAAAAGTGATATTCATAGGGTTTATAGTTATACAAGTCAGGTAATGAGTATATTTCTTAAAAAATACTTTATTTTCAGTGTTGATGTTTGGAGGTTTGCCTTGTTAGGGTTTTCTGAACCTCTTGAACTTGAAAGCTCATTTTGTCATTTGAAGTTTTCAGTCAATTTTTTCCTCAATCTTTCATAAGATTTCACAGGAAAAAATCAATGCAGAGTTCATGTCTAGTGTATTGGAAAACAGTACTTGTGGATGTATGAGAAGGGAAAAGCAAATGATGTGACTTCTCTCCATGTGGACAAACTGTAAAATTGTATGATTCTGTGTTTTATTTGCTACCTTCCACCATTTTGATGTATAAAACATTTAATTCTATGTTAATTTTTTAGTAGTTTTCTTCTGATGATTTAGATGTATTTTAACTGTTGTAAACTCTGTTCTGAAATATAAATGTTGGGAAACTCAAATTCGAGGCCTAGCAATTCAAAACATCAGGCAGGAATTATATTTTACTTGTGTATAACATCCCCCTTTTTCTTCTTGAGATGGAGTCTCTCTATTCAGGCTAAGCTAAGCTTGTTGTTTGAACCCCTAACCCCAGATCCCCACAGCTGTGTTGACAGCTGTATACCACCACACCAAGTCTTCCTGTCTGTTCTTAATATTCTTCATGATACAAACTTCATATGGTAGCATTTCATTTCCAAATTGTGACATACTTTGTTTGAGTTTAATACCAATAATTGATTGAGAAAGTATTTGCTTTGTTTTGTTCTTTATGTTGAATGCAAGAAAACACTTTTACAAAAAGCTGTGAAAGAAAGATAAATTACTGTTTGTTTTCAAGCAAGTCACATCTATATTAAAAATAAAGGGTCTGTACTTATAGTAATACAAGTAATTTAAGAGTTTTTTATGTATAGTACAACTAACTATAAAAGGAACAGCCATTTACTACTGTTAAGTAGGGCAATGTAAACCTGTATGTTTATATGGACAATAATGTTAAGTAATAGAATATTTTTTTTTTTGCCAATGTGGGACTTAAACTCAAGTCTTGGATGCTGTTCCTAAACTTTTTCTGTTCAAGGTTAGCATTCTACACTTGAGCCATAGCTCCACCTTTAGCCTATGGTTGGTTAGAGAGAAAAATATCTTAGATTTTCCTGCCTAGGTTGGCTTTGAAAACATAATTCTCAGATCTCAGCCTCCTGAAAAGCTAGGCTTATAAGTGTCAGTCACCAGAACCTGGCTTGGTAGATGCATTCTAAAAGCATAAATTTGTAAGCCTGTCTCTACCAAATTGATCAAAGATTTTGTGTTCTGTGCCTATAATAAATGGCATCAATATTTTAAATATCTTTATCAGCTAGTTTACTGATGAAACTATGTATGCTACACATATACCTGTTTTGAATGGTTCTGTCTTAAGAAATTAACTGCAACCCCTGTTTAAATTAATGTAGAATCATATTAATTTATAGGTCTTTGAAGATAAAGACATTGATAGCATGATGGAGCATGCCAGGGCCCTAATGAATGGTGTCTAGAAAAACTCGATGTGTTTTTCCCCCAATATGACTCATTGATCCATTTTTAAAAGAGATTAATTTATATTGTTAACTACAATGGAAAACATAGAAAGGAGTCAACTGGAATTTCAGCTGTTGTGTCTCTCACATATATAGTTTCTCTTATGTTTGTCCAGAGATTCTTCATTCATGTCACATAAAACAAATATGTTTCCCTGAATTTTAATCCCATTACTGACTGCTTTTTATTGAGTAAAATTATATGTCAAAAGTCATTTGATATGAGAAGGCATTGAACTTATCCTTTCATCATCTGCATACAATCAATCCTATTCTATGGATGAATATTTGTGACTATTTTCAAGTACAAATTTATATCTGCTACCCTTTTCATAGTGTCTTTAAAATAATGATTCACACAATATATAATTTTTAGATTATAATTCTCAAATATTAAGTATACATGTATGACCAATTGTTAGAAATAAAGTCCCTTTATTTGTAATAACTAGTAGATGTCTGAGACAAACAGAAGAGGTCAGATAAGATGATGTTAGGCAAAATGAACCCCAAGATAAGGACAAAAGTGATTTTTTTTTCTTTCTTGCTATTGTTTCTTTCTTTCTTTCTTTTTTTTTTTTTTTTTTTTTTGGGGTCCGGACGTGGGGCCTGAACTCTGGGCCTGGGCGCTGTCCCTCAGCACTTCAGCGCAAGGCTAGTGCTCTACCACTTTTGCCAGAGCGTCACTTCCGGCTTTTTCTTTTTTTGCTTATGTGGTACTAAGGAATCGAACCCAGGGCCTCGAGCATGCAAGGCAAGCGCTCTACCACTGTGCCACCTTCCCAGCCCTCTTGCTATTGTTTCTAACATATTTGTAAGGTGATTATTTTTGTTGCTTTGTATGTTCCTCCCCCATGGTATAACCCTTGTTTTCATTTTATTTGATGTTGTTATTATTTGGGGAGGGAAAGGGAAAAAATAAATTGTTGTAATAGGGATACAGGTGAACCCATTGCAACAATGAGATGTACATGACGTTTTGTCGAAAAAAGAACTTTACAACTTTGGTGGGGTAGGATGGTAGGGGAAAATCAAATGAGGAGGCAACAATACTTGATAAGAAATGTACTCATTACCTTGCTCATGTAATTGTAGCCCCTCTGTACAGTGTTTTCACAATAAAAAATTATTAAAATGAAAAGAAATGAAGTTCCTTGCAAAAATAGAAAAAATAAAGTAGCAATGTTGAAAAACTTACCAAGTTAATGTCCTGCTTCTTTTTTTAATTATTAGTAATAAGTTGTTTTTTATTATGAAAATTCCATACAGGGGGGGTTAAAATTACATGAGCAAGGTAATGAGTACATTTCTTAACAAGCATTCTTGCCTCCTCCTGTTTCCCCTTACATTCCCTGCCCTCCCATTTCTCCTCTATTCCCCAACCCCCCACCACTCCCCACCACCAAAGTTGCAAAGTTTGTTTTTCGACATAATGTCTTGTCTTGTACATCTCATTGTTAGAATGGATCAGCCTATATCCCTATTTTAAAAATTTGTTTTTTGCCTTCCCCTGCACAAATTATACCAACATCAAATACAATGAAAACAGGGGTTATACCGTGGGGGAGGGACATACAAAGCAACAAAGAAATATCTTATAAACATGTTAGAAACAATAGCAAGAAAGAAAAAACATTTGAGTCCTTATCTTGAGGTTCATTTCGCCTAACAACTTATCTGACCGTTTCTGCTTGTCTCAGACATATACTAGTTATTGCAAATAAGGGAAACCATGGGAGCTATGTTTCTTTGGACCTGGCTTCCTTCACTTAATATATTTTTTTCCAAGTCTTTCCATTTCCTAACAAATGGGGCAATGTCATTCTTTCTGATGGAGGCATAGAATTCCATTGTGTATATATACCACATTTTCTTGATCCATTCATCTACTGAGGGGCATCTGGGTTAGTTCCACATCTTAGCTATGGTAAATAATGCTGCAATAAACATAGTTGTGCTGGTAGCTTTAGTGTGGGCTTGTTTGTAACCATTTGGGTAAATGCCCAAAAGTGGGATTGCTGGGTTATAGGGGAGCTCTATGTAGAGTGTTTTGAGGAACCTCCATACTACTTTCCAAAGTAGTTGAACAAGTTTACACTCCCACCAACAATGCAGTAAGGTTCCCTTCTATCCACATCCCATCCAGCATCTGTGGTTATTAGAATTCTTGATTATAGCCATTCTAACTGGGGTGAGGTGGTATTTCAGTGTTGTTTTGATTTGCATTTTTTTTATGGCTAGGGAGTTTCAGTATTTCTTCATGTGTCTATTGGCCATCCTTCTTTCCTCTTCAGAGAAGTTTCTCGGTAAGTCTTTAGCCCACCTATGTATTGGATCAGTTGTTTCTTTGATGATTTGTTGTTGGAGGATTTAATTTTTCGAGTTCCAGGTATATTTTAGATATGAGACCCTTGTCCATTCTATGGCTAGTGAAGATCTTCTCCCAATCCGTAGGCTTTCTATTGATCTTGCTAGGTATGTCCTTTGCCATGCAGAAGCTCTGCAATCCCATTTGTCCAACTTTTCTTTGATTTGTTGTGTTTCTGGGTCTCTATTAAAAACATTTGGGACTGTGCTAAGGAGAACTAGGGTTTCTCCTATTCCATCGAGTAATGTTTTCAAGGTGTCCACAGACTTTAACTTCATCATTGTGTTCCACTACATTCATTCTATGAAAAAATGCTTACGGATATTTTAACATAACCAAAAATTCCTCTTCTGCTAGTATTTAAATTGTGGTTATGAAATAATGATCCATATGTGTGATCAAAACCTAGAAACTGGATTCTTGCTAGAATTTAAATTGTGTTTATGAAATAATGAGCCAAATGTAGGATCAACACTTAGAAACTGGATTCTTGCCACAAAGGATAGATATACAGGAATATTTTAGAAAATTTGCCAAATTGTTTCCTGGCTACCTACTACATATTTAGTGGTAATGAAAAACCCAGACTCAAAAATATTAGAAATAAAGGTAATAGGGGAGAGTAGAGAAAGAGATTTCTATGTCATTCTGTTTTTCTTTTTCTTTTTGGTGAGGGTCCCCTCGTGGGGCAGGAACTCTGGGCCTGGGCACGGTTCCTCAGCTCTTCCGCTCAAAACTACCACTCTATCACTTGAGTCACAGATCCACTTCCGCCTTTTTTTCTTTTTGCTTATGTGGTGCTGAGGAATCGAACCCAGAGCCTCATGCATGCAAGGCAAGCAATCTACCTCTGAGCCACCTTCCGAGCCCCATCATTCTGTTTTTCTATGATCTCTCTGTCAACTCAGGGTACAGATCATAAGAGTCGGTGTCTGATGGAAATAAGAGGTCTTTCTTTGTTGTTGTTATTGTTTTTAATGTAGAATGTGATTTCTTTTTTCTTTTCTGTTTTTCTTTCTTTTTCCTATGGTTTATATCTGCTGTCATTGTCTTTGATTTTGGTACCCTGGGTATTGTATATATGTTTATATAGATATACATATGCATATCTATATATACATATGTATATATTTTTAGGGAAGGAAAAGGGAACAACAAAATGGTGAGACAAAGGACAAGGGGGAAACCTATGCAACAGTGATGGTCATATGACAATATGTTGGAAATGATCTATACAATTGCGGGGGGGGTGGTTGTAGGGGAGGAAAAGTGGGAGAAAAATGACCTGAATAACAAGAAAATAACAAGAAATGTTACTACCACCTTACGACTGTACATCGCCTTAATAAAATTTTTTAATAAAAATAAAAAGACACTGAACAAAATTAAAAAAAAAAAAGAGTCGGTGTCTGGCAATAAAAATTTATATATTAGGCTATTTTAAAATGATATTGATAACCAGCAAAACAGAATTAAGAACTCTTTCAAACTTAATATAAAGTCATTGAAATAGACATTTTCTTAATGCCTTGGTCTCCTCCAAGACTTGCAACTATCCAGATTTCCCTCTCTGTGAATCAGCACAAAGGGACTGAGAAATGGATAACCGATGGTCAAAAATTCTTGGACATTTAATATCATAGAATTATTCTGTAAGAAAGAATTTAAAAAGAAAGAAAAAATGTAATCTGTCCAATAGAAGAAAAGAAAACAGAACATCAGAAGGAGAACACTCTTAGCAGCTTTCATTTCAGGAAGACTTTTATGAAGGTGAGAGCTCTGAAGGTAGAGAACACGCTGGTGATGCTTGTGGAGAATAAATAGCATGTAGCCACTGGCCCCACCCATGACACCCTGAAACATAGCACTGTGTATGGCCATTAGAATAAGAAGTATCCATTTTATTTCCTGACTTTCTGGTTGAAAAGAAAATAATTGTTAGTTTTAGCAGCTTCTGACATGTTTTTCCTGTTATTTGTGATGTAATGAAGTAAGTTGATGATTTTCAAGGAATTGAGGATCCAAAAGAAGAGAAACAGGGGAAGAATTTTCCATGGAGTCTTTGGTTTGAATCTCCAGCACAGAGAGCTTCTGGGACTGATGGTGATGGCCTGGACCACAGTGAGGAGACTGCTGGTGCAGATGGAAAAGTCCCCGGCCACCCTCTCCAGATAAACAAGTATCTTACAGCCTGTATCATCCAGGAAGTTTCTTAAACCAAAAGCTGTTATTGCTCTTAGCAATCCTTTGGAAAGAAGTATTATGGTATTTGCAAAAGCCAAGTGGATGAGAATAAGGTGTATAGATTTCTTCTGATCACCTCTCCAAAAACTACATACAAAATTCGCAAAAACAATGATATTCCCTACAATGCCAAGTGCGGTTACAAAGAGGAAGATGGTGCCCTTGACAAGATTCAAAATACTTTCTTGTGTCATGTCAGAAAAACTGGGATCCACCAAATGCCCTTGTGAAGAAAAAGCATCAGTAATGGTGGTAATTACCTGCAAAAATAGCTCCTGTTTTCAGCAATTTTCTCGAGTATAGGGACATTCATTTTATAAGAATGACACAGAGTTTTTGACCTCAAAGTCTTCCTTTGTGTGGCAATCCTTTTGAATTCTTTTATTATTGTGAAATGCCATTTAGAATAATAACACGCTGTTGTCACTGTATTTTATTTTGGTGCCATGGGTCTTGTATGTATGTTTATCTGATTTGGGAAAGGAAAGAGGAAAAACAAAATGATGAGACAAAAGACAAAGAGTGAACCAATGACATAGCAGTACTCACAAAACACTACTTTGGAAATGAACTCCTTGGTGGGAGGAGGGGGGAGGGGCAGGATAGTGGGAGAACATGAGGGAGGAGGAAACAATGTTTGGCAAGAAATGTACTCATCACCTTACTTTGTAACTGTAATCCCTCAGTACATAACCCTTGCAATAAAATAAAATTGAAATGACAACAACAACAAAAGAAATGGGCATTAAAAATTTTTTGAACACTGAGTCTTTCACTCTGGCCTGGCTTTTTCACTCAAGACTAACACTCTACCACATGAGCAGCACATCTACTTTTGGTTGTTGGTGGTGGTTATGGGCTTGAATTCCCAGCCTGAATCCTGTCCCTGAGCTGGGTGCTCAAGGTTATAGGCCTACTACTTTCACTTTGAGCCAGCCACAGCTCAACTTCCTTTTTTCTTTTTTTGGTGGTTAATTGGACATAAGATTCTCATAGACTTCCTAAGTGGGCTGGCTTTCTACCATGATCCTGAAATCTTAGTCTCCTGTGTAGCTCAGGTTACAGGCTTCAGCCACAAGGACCTGGCCACACTTCTGAGATTTTGCTGGTTAACTGGAGGTAAGAGTATTACTCCAGGCTGCCTTTGAACTGCAATTCTCAGCTCTCAGCCTCCTGAGTAGTTAGGATTATAGGCATGATCCACCAATGCACAGCACTCCACCTGTTTTGTTTTGTTCATACTTTCATACTAGTAAAACCACCTAACTAGTGCCATTCCTTATCTGTCCCACCTACCTTAATTATCAACATGGCTGAATAAAACTCAAAATCCAACAAGTAGAGTTTTTGTGATTTTAAGTTTGTTTGCCAGTAAACAGTATCAGTATGTTATAATAATATTTTTTGTGTGATGATAGTAATGTAGCCTACTCTATGCACTTTCAAGTTACAGGTTCTTAGATGTACTATAGGGAATTTAAATAATTTTAAAGTTCTCAATGCCAGGCATTCTGAGCATTCATAGTTTTTCCAACACAAAGCTCCTGCAAGTTTTAAGATACCAACAGTTTACTGAACTGTCTGTCCTTTTTATCAGTCCAAGCTGATTTCCAGATCTCAGGCCTGCATAAAGTTTTAGTTTCCCTTTCTAAAAAGTCAGATCTAACATCTCATTTAAGAATATGCAACAAAGCACATACAATTTCTCTAGAATAAATGAAAACAGGATTTGCATATTTTATAAAGAATTATAAGCCTTTCCCTCTTCCTTCTTACTAAACATTGGAGAATTGCTTTAGACAGCTCTGTCTGTAAGGTCTCTGTCAGGATGAACTATGTGAGTATCACATAGTTCACACATCGTGTCACACATTTCAATGATTCTGCAAGTATCAATTATTGCCATCCAATTATTATTTTCTCTTCTCACAAATGAGGATATTAGGGGCTGGGAAGGTGGCTCAGTGGTAGAGCGCTTGCCTTGCATGCTCGAGGCCCCGGGTTCGATTCCTCAGCACCCCATAAGCAAAACGAAAAAAGCCAGAAGTTGGCACTGTGGCTCAAGGGGTAGAGTGCTAGCCTTGAGCTGAAGAGCTGAGGGACAGCGCCTAGGCTGAGAGTTCAAGCCTCAAACCAGACCCAGAAAAAAAAAAAAAAAAACAAAAACAAATGGGGATATTAATGCCTGGATTTAAGCATTAAGAAACACAATCCTAAATGTCTAGCATATAGTGAATTATGCTATGATCATCAAAATTTTGCACAGTTATTTTGTGTAACAAAACTAGATTACAAAATTATTAAACACACAACCAGACATTGAGTTTGTTTCAAATGACTGGAGTCAGTATTCCTCAGTTGCCTGATGGACTGATCTAAGTTTTTTTTTGGTTGTTTCATTTTTTTTTTACTGAAACATTCCTGCTTTTTCCATTGTTTTTCTAGCCCTTCCTCAAGTTCCTAAAATTCTCTGACTCTAAATAATATTTGGAATCCCCTTCTCAGACACTTAGTAAGTTCCCTCTCATTCTGACAGAATGAAATGAAGAATGCCAAAAGAAAGAAGCAAGAAGTGTATTGTCACAGATTGGTTTTGAAATAATGCAGGAAATTATTTCAGCTAGGGGTATAATATCTCATCTAGACCTAATAAGCACAGCATAGGCCAATAAGTGCATCCATCTTAGGCCCAATCTTTTCAATTAAAATATGAGATCAGTATCCCTAATATCATAACTAGGATCAATTTAAGCTGAGTTTTCTCAAATTATACTTACAAGCAGCCTGTCTGAAACATAATAGGAATTCTCTAAAGAATACCCATAATATGAAATTATATTTTAATGAATAGGGCCACCAATAAATAAGCATGTAAGTTTAGTTGCCAACACTGTGTGATATAATGTTGTGTCTAAGTGTCGAGAGATTTTAACAATGGATGCAGAAAGAGTATCTTCAAAATTAAATGTAATACACTAATAACAGAATTATTTTGAAAGAACAAAGGATAACCCATTGGAAACATAGCAATACATTAAACATTAGGCAAAGAAATGTTGTAAAAGCTAATTATGAATAGTCAGTTATCATGTCAGTAAAAATAGAAGCTAAAGGGCTGGGAAGTTGGCTCAGTGTTGGAGCGCTTGCCTTGCATGCCTGAGGCTCTGGGTTCAATTCCTCAGCACCACATTAGCAAAAAGAAAAAAGCCGGAAGTGGCGCTGTGGCTCAAGTGGTAGAGTGCAAGCCTTGAGCTAAAGAGCTGAGGGACAGCACCCAGGCTTAAAAAAAATTAGAACCTTGAAAATTTTTTATATCTTTCTGATTTTTTGAAGTGGGTATCCAGACAATTTTATACAAAACTCATCCTGGAGTAGAAGCTTGTTATTTAATCCTGAACAAAAAAAAGAGAATTAACTAAATATTTCTAGGGTGTTTTTCTTAGACATGGTCCTTCTTGTTGCTTGTGTCAGGGACATGCCGTTGTAAGGGTAAAATAATGAGTGAAGGTTCAAGACTCTGTTAGCTACTCCAGGGCTTCTCTAAAGACAGCTTAATATTAATGTGTCTGAGAAATACTACAGGGCCTATGTGATAACAAAATTTTCAAGTCTACTCACCTAAGTAGCTGTGATGCAGACAAGCTTTGGGGTAGTCCTGGCAAGCTGAATCTTTCCAGATCCTATTTATACCTCCATGGTTTGTGGAGATCTGGGCTGAGTGAGACTTCACTCAGGTCACAGAGGTCCTCCTGTTGGACAGAAGGATGCCTCTGAAGAATCTCAATCCCTGAAGTACAGCTTTTCTTCTCCCTCCATAATTACTACTTTTGATTGGCTCAGAAGTTATCTGAGGCTAATTGAAGACTTAATTATGTTTATATAAGGATGTGGAGGTGTATTGTTAGGCTATTTATTTGAGATTACTCTGATTTCCCATGTAGGCATTCATAGTTATAAACTTTTCCTTTTATTCATTCTTTTCCTGTATCCCAAGGGTACTGTTTTCATTTTCCTTTGATCTTTGCCATTTCTTGATTTTTCACCTCCTATTTCTTTGGTGACCCACTCATCATTCAAAAGTAAATTGTTCAGTCCCTGTGTCCTTGTTTATTGTCTATGATTCGCTTGCTTTACTAGAACATGGGACATTTTTTATATTTTAAAACATATTTGATCCTTTCTTTCTGTAAACTTAAAAATCTTCCTACCCTTCTCCAAGGGGACAGGTAAGCATTTAAACGAGGACCCAGATAGTGGGGAAAGGATAGAAACATACATTTTTGGAGCTTTAGAGGCTTGGCATATAAACTGACAATAATATCCGGATACTAATTATTACTGTGAAGTATTTGGTGGGGTATGGTGACTCAGTATTGTCTGAAGTCCAGTCCAGATGATTGTTTCTTCTTCAACTCATCCTTCTTGTGCCAGTCCAAACTCAAGGTCGAGATACCGTCACTAACCTTTTTTCCCATTTTTTCTCAAGGCTAACACTCTACTATTTCACCCACAACTCCACTTTACAGGTTTTGGTTAATTGGAGATAAGAGTCTCACAGGCTAGGACTGGGCTGGCTTCAAACAGTGATCCTCAGATTGCAGCCTTCTAAGTAGTTAGGATCACAGATGGGAGCCACTGGTGTGTGGCTCCTAATTTAACTCTTTGATGTCATTCTTAATTACATTTCCAGTACTACATTCTTTTTTTGGGGGGGGGGGTCCAGTTGTGGGGCCTGAACTCTGGGCCTGGGCGCTGTCCCTCAGCTCTTCAGCTCAAGGCTAGCACTCTACCGCTTGAGCCACAGCGCCACCTCCGGCTTTTTGTTCTGCTTATTAGTGCTGCGTAATCGAACCCAGGGTCTCAAGCATACATGGCAAGGGCTCTACCACTGAGCCACTTTCCCAGTCCTAGTATTACATTGTTTTGGATTGATTACCACTGACTTGTTTAAGGACCTCTCTGCTTGGTTCTCTATGCAATATGAAAAAAAAAGCCAGTTACAGTAGATAACTGTAGAACTAATATAAATAACAACAGTTATATAAGAAGATATAGTAACATTACTAACATCAAGTTTGTGCAATGCCAGGCACTGGTGGCTCACGCCTATAATCCTAGCTACTGAGGAGGCAGAGATCTGAGGATCACGGTTCAAAGTCAGCCCAAAGGTAAGTCCGTGAGACTCTTATCTCCAATAAACCACTAGAAAACTGGAAGTGGCACTGTGGCTCAAGCAATAGAGTGCTCCCTTGAGCTGAAGAGCTGAGGGACAGCCCTCAGGCCCAGAGTTCAAACCCTAAGACTGACAAATAAAAACAATGTGCAACCATGGCATGACCGAAACCAGAAAGAATAGGCATTGACTACTATTATTAACGAAGTAAAATATCCAAGTATACAAAGTCATGTGGGAGCTACTGATGAGACATTTTTAATAATAGCATAGAGAAGGTTAAAATATAGCTCAGTAGTAGAATACGTGGGTAGTAGGCATAAGGCCATGGGCTTAATCACCAGCAAGCTCCTCTCTCCCACAGATTTCAAATATAAAAGTGAGAAGTGAAGTACTTTTACTATTTAATAATAGGGTAAAGCTATCTTTCCATATAGATTCTAATATTTTATACTATGAATATATGTAATCAGTAAAGGGAAATCATAGACTGATTTAAAGACTTGGTCAAGGGCTGGAAAGTTGGCTCAGTGGTAGAGCGTTGCCTTGCATACATGAGGCCCTGGGTTCTATTCCTCAGCACCACATAAGCAGAAAAAAAAAAGCCGGAAGTGGTAGAGTGCTAGCCTTGAGCTGAATAACTGAGGGACAGGGCCCAGTCCAGTCCAGAGTTCAGGCTCCACACCCGGACCAAAGAAAAAAAAGACTTGGTCAAGAGCTAAAACCATAGTTCCATATTTTACCAGAATAGGAGTTTTGGTTCTAATATAAGAAAAATAAAAACAAAATGCTTCACTTAAACTAATGAAGAACTCAAGAATTAGCTGGGCACTGGTGGCTCATACCTGTAATCTTTGCTACTAAGGAGGCTAAGATCTGGGGATTGCAGTTCAAAGCCAGCCCACACAAGAAAGTCCATGAGACTCTTATCTCCAATTAACCACCAGAAAACCAGAAGTGGTATTGTAGTTTCAAGTGGTAGAGTGCTAACCTTACATGAAAAAGCTCAGAGACAGTGCTGAAACCCTGAGTTCAGGCCCCATGATCTACCAAAACAAAAGAAAGGAACCGAAATATTTGTGACTATGTAAAGACACAGACTTAAGAGCATTAGGCAATGTAAAACCATTAACAAGTGATGCTGTGAAATAAGCTTCAAGCAGTATTGAACATTATTTTCCATATATTTTTATACAAATACATTTAAATATATAACAAATAAGATAATATACAACAAAATTAAATCTAACTTACTCTGACTCAACCTGATTTCTTTTAGAAGGCACAAATTCTACTCTCTTCCTTTTATAATACTTTAGTGTATAATAATACAGTAAGCAGATCATTAAACTTTATGAAATTTTATCTTATTCATAAATAGTTATTTTGATCTGTGTATTTAATTAACTGTAAATAAGTCTTGAGATACAGCACTTATCAGCTCCATTGGAATTTGCCCAGTCTTTCATATGATCAAGAAAATTCTTACACATGGATGGATATTTTTAATACCTTCACACATGGATGGATATTTTTAATACCTTCAAACTGTGAAAAAACAACAAAATGAATATTTCACTGGATATTAATATATTTTATTTTTATATAAGTCTTTTTAATTCACTTAAAAAAAACAACAATACTGGAGCCATCTATAGTGGCTATAAGTTTCTTGGGTGGTTGAGCCAGGAGAGTCATCACTTTGAGGCCATTCTGGGCAAGGTAGCAGCAAGATCTTGTCTCACAACTTTGAAAATCAACTTGACAATTAAAAATTTAAAAAAACGATGATGCCTGGTGTCTGTGGCTCACACCTGTAATCCTAGCTATTTAGGAGGCTGAGATCTGAGGATTGTGGTTCAAAGCCAGCCTGGACAGGAAAGTCCATGAGACTTACCTCCAATAAACCACTCAGAAACCCAGAAATGGTGCTGTGACTCAAATGGTAGAGTGCTCAACTTGAGATGAAGAGCACAGGGACAGTACCCAAGCCCAGAGTTCAAGCTCGACAACTGACCAAAAAAAAAAAAAAAAAAAAAAAAAGATGATGCTAACTGAAATGAACTCTAAGGCATGGACACAAGAGGTTTCTCTAGGTGCTTGTTTTTAATGTACTACGTGTTCTCTTGTTTCTTTTGTGTGTTCTTCCTCCCTATGGCTTATACCTTGTTTCTCTCTGTCTCTGTCTCTCTCTGTCTCTGTCTCTGTCTCTCTCTCTAACGCTCTCTATCTTTTACTGTTCTCAGGGCCTGAGGTCTGTTCCTGAGCCTCTCTGAGCTCAAGGCTAGAGTTCTACCACTTGAGCCACAGCACCACTTCTGCTCTCTGGCATTTTCGTGGCCATCTAAAGTAGTCTAAAATGTCTTCTGGATAAACATATTAAAATCTGAGGAATCTCACTCAAGTTTTTATAAAATTCACAATAGTATAACCGATCTACTTGCTTAAATACTTACCCATTTAATTTACCTTGAATCTCAGCCTCGCTGAGTTGGATCCCAAATTATTCCAACCAACATTCTCCATATGTTTTTTTCAAAGTCTAATTTGATAATATACCCATCAAATATTCTCAAAAACCTTGTCTTATGCTTCATCTGTCTCTGCATTCCTCACAATCCACAAACACATGTTACAAAATTTCTATAGGTTTAATATCTAACATCTCACAAATTGAGTCATATTTTAATTTATACAATGTCTTATGAACGCGAATCATATGAGAATTCCAAGTGAGAATTTTCCAGTTTATGAGCTACTGTAACCTGAGGATACTTAGTTAATTTCAGTTAAGTATTATGTGTGTGTGCCTACACACACACACACACACACACACACAAACACATCCTTTGGATCCATTTTAATTTTTATTAGTATATATTAATTGTACAAAGGAAAGAATTTACTTATATTTCCTTACTTGCATATAAAGTACTAGGATTATATTCACCTCCATCTTTTCTCTTTTCCAATTCCATCTCCATAGTCACCCCTTTTACTTTCATGAGCTTGATCTTCCATTAAGATTTGCTTCCATAGCTCCAATAAATGAGAGAAATATGTAACCTGTCTTGAATGGACTCATTTATTTCAGTAAATATGATTATCACCAGTTCCATCTAGTTTCCTTCTTTTTTGTAGGCAAGTAAAATTCCATTGTGTACACATATTACCCTTTCTTAATTCATTCATCTGCTAATGGACACCTACACAGGTTCCATTGTTCTGTTCTTGTGAGTTGTGACATGGTATACATGGGTGTGAAAATACCTCCACAGTAAAATGGCTTGAATATTCACTGAAATGATGGGGCTAGTTCATATAGATTTTTGTCTTGAATTTATTGAGAAATTTTCATACTGATGTTGGGGTTTTTTTCTATGTTGAGGACTAAATTTAATCAAGAGAAGATGTAGTACAATCCCAGCGTGTACCAGGATCCCTCAACCATTGTAACTCAAGTAAAAACTCAGATGTACTTGGTAGTCCATGAAAAGACTATGATCAGAAACGGAGATTGGTGCTCCAGAGTTACAACTGGTTAAATCATGGCATTAATATAGCAGTAGTTATTAAGTTAAGCCTAATTGGTAGCATCTTTCTGAAACCTGAGAATGCTTCTGTTAAAGGAAGACATATCTCTTTGTGCTATCCTATATATTTGATGCTTATACTTCATGGTTTTTACTAGGTTTGTAACTGGTTCGCTATTTTTTTCTTGTCAGTTTCCTTAGTACTCCAGAACCACCGGTGAATCCCTTGTTGTGTAGAGAGTTAGAGTCTCTTACAGATCAGCATCAGTTTGTCCTAAAAGTAGAACTCAGAAAAGGAATATTACCTGAACAGCTTCTTCATAATTTGCTCTTAAGGTCATTGTTCTTTTGGAGCCATAGTATATATACTTAGTATGTATCCCAAGTCAAAAACTTGTATGAGCTATAAGCAAGGAAATATGGCAACAGCTGGGAGCTGGTGGCTCACACCTGTAATTCTAGCTACTCAGGAGGCTGAGGTCTGAGGATCATGGTTCAAAGCCAGCCTGGGCAGGAAGGTCTGGGAGACTCTTATCTCCAATTATCTACTCAGAAGCAGCCAGAAGTAGCAGTGTGGTTCCAGTGTAGGTAGAGCACTAGTCTTGGGCAAAACAGGCTCAGGCATTATACTCAGGACCTGAGTTCACCCTCCGGGACCAGCAAAAACAACAACAAGCAATTATGGTAACAGACTTAATTTCTAGTTTTTTCCCCATGAAAGCAAGAAACTGAGAGCTGAATCATAGGGATGACTGAAATGGGAGGCTGATAAGAATCTTTCCTGCTAAATTCTTGGAACAAATGAATCCATTTTAGATTGCTTAGGATGAGATCTATTAAAAATGTAAATAAACCTATGAAAATGTGTCTAAATGAATGTTAATGTTCTGAAATATTGGAACAGCAAGTCAAACCAATTCCTCATTTTTATACTTTTGGTTATGGAGGAATGGATATATAATTTCTGTATTTCTCAGTGAGAACACCAGTATTTGGCAACACGAATATCTCTGATGAGCAAAAGAAAGGGGCTGATACTAGCATAAGCAAGAACTAGAAATATTTTAATATTTATTATTATGGAGTCAAAGGTCATGAGGGAACCTGTATAGAAGGAAAAAATGAAATCTGCCCAATAAAAGACAAGGAAACAGGCCATAAGAACAAGGGTACTTAGAGTAGCTCTGATTTCTGGGCTGGAATTGTTTGCAGACCCGGAGTTATGAAGATAAAGGACTCTCTTGTGATGGTTATACAGATAGAAAGCCATGTACCCACTGCTGCAGCCCATGAGACTCTGAAAGATCACATCCCGGAGAGCCATTAGGGAGAGGAAAATCCATCTAACTATTTGCATAGATGGTAGCATATGACAATACACAACATACATTCCAAGTCCAGATCCATTCGTGTTATTGACTGCTGTGATATAGTGGAGCAAGTTGGAGCTTATAACAGAATTTAAAATCCAAAAGAGGAGGAGATAGGGGAGAACTTGCCATGCAGTCTTAGGTTTGAGCTTTCTCCACTGTGTGGTCCTGGAACTGATGGTGATGGCCTGGATCATGCTGAGGAAACAGGTGGTGCAGATGGAAAGCCCTCGAGCCACTCTTTCCAGATAAACTACAAGTTTACAACCCACATCACCTAGAAAATTTCTGACATAAAAAGCAGTGGCTATCTCTCTTACCCCTGTGCTACAAATAATGATGACATTAGAAAAAGTCAAGTGGATGAGGATGAGGTCTATGGGCTTTTTGTCAGGACCTGTGAAAAAACTGTACACATGTCTCACACATACAAGGATGTTGCCCACAATTCCAGGTCCAGTAAGAGAAAGGAAGATTATCCTCTGAATGATGTTACTCCACATCCTCTCTGGACTTCATGCTCAGTGCTGGGAAACACATTTTGAAAAACACAAATGAGTGAAAGGATGTATTTCAGGTGCCTTGATTTTTCTGTGCTTAGTGAAAAGAAGAGTTTCTTAAATATATGAATGTAAACACTTCTTTCCTAACAGCCTATGATATCATTGTTTGCTTTTCTTCATATTTCCTTGCTGTGTCAATTTGGGCATAAGTGTCATATGATTGCTACTACTTGCCTTTCCCAAACACCTTTCTTTATAGCCTTCATATCTAAAATTTATATAATAAATGTCTTTACTGACAAAAGCTAAACAAAGGCAATATCATTCACTGAATTCCTAATCCAGTTCCTGAGCATTCTTGTAAAATTAATGCCTAATAAATAAGTTCTCTGGCTCTCGTGGGTTTTGTTGGTGCTCCACCCAGGTTAGTTTTACCATGCTGTACATATTTATTCCTCAAAGAATTACTCACAAAGGATTGTAATTGCTCTAGGAAATTTTGTCTAATCAAATGAAGCAGCTTTCCGGGAGAAGTCATATGCCCTTTCCGTCAGCCCTATGGGAAGACTTAGTGGTACGGACGACCTCCTTAAAAATAAGACTAAGAATGTTGTTTAACGTGAATTCCCAAACCTCTACATGGGCTAGAGGTCATTGAAGCTGATTTTTCTCCTTATATACCTTGCTTTTATTCTTCATTCTCCCTAGAGTGCTCTTCTAATAAAACACCAGAAAAACATTCAGATACAGAAGCTCTTGTCCTATGGCCTTCAACCAAAGATACAATTTAACTGATTTTGTGTTTTAAACATTGTCAAAACAAGTGATTTTTCTCAATCAGAAAGCCCCTCCTCTGTAGGTCAGTTTCTCTTCATCACTCACACTGTGATTTATATAACAACTTCTTCTCTTTTTATTAGCAAAATGACATTTTAGAACAAATAATCTAAATCCTCACATGCCAAACGTCACCATATTTTTCTTCCACAGTTGGAAAATTCCTTCTTGTCATAGTTACTTCCAAATTAATTTAAACTCCCACAAAACAAATATGACATTGACACTTAGAATATCAAAATGTCCAAAAGTCAATCTTTAGCCCAACCATCACACTTCACAGCTAACTGCCCCATATTCATCACAAATGAGCCTAAAATTTGATCTCATACACTTTTCCCAAGCTTAGCAAACTAGTTTCCTATGCATATACTTCCAACCTAGCATCAAAGTTATCTAACATAGCATCTGCTATTAAATACTAAACACACTTACTACTAAAGTTTAACATTAAATCAGAGTTGAGCTGATAAACCTGTCTGGAAGACATGTGAGTTGGTCTGTGTGTTTTCATGAATATTCATCTAAATGCCTATAGAAAATAATCTTCTTTAGATGAAATATTTAGTCAGAATTTTAGTGTTCTCTCATAGGTAAAAAGGTGAGTTTCTATACTTTACCCATCCAGATAATACATGAATGACATATGTTATCCTTAAAGAGACTTAGAAATCATGGTTACATTTCAGTAACTGTGTCTTCTACTGAGTTAGGAGTGAACTTTTTTTTCAGATATACATTACTTTGTTAAGATATCAATGTATTTTGGAATAAAAATGTTGTTTTTCTTTTCCTGAATAGTGTTACACATGGCCTGGAAAAGCTATGCATCTACAACTCCTCTGAAGGCTGTTGGGAAAAGATACTTATGGTTAATAATTTAACAAGATTGCATCAGTTTTTTCCAAGCATGTAAGAATTAACCAAACACAGATTTTGTGAATCTAGTTAAGTCATAGTTTTGTGCAACAAGTGGTGGTGAGGATGCACGTGTTCTAGATGATGGAGAACTATCATTAAACTGGAGAGGTATGATGTTTAGGGCTCACTAGAAGGTTTCCCGTTAGGAACTCTAGATTCCACACTCTGAATTTCCTTCCCATCTCATAAATGAATGACTTTTAAAAACAAAAGATATAGCTTCTCAGATCCAGTTCTCTCAGCTACACACTAGCTATGGTGCTTTGTACTACCCAGATATACTGTGCCCATTCAATGAACTAAAGTGTGTAGTGCTTGTAAAAGTGAGCAGAAAGTATTAAATGATAATTTTCTTAACGCCGATTGGTAGTGTTATTATGGATCCTCCTGCCTAATTCCCTGTAGCTAGAAATTATATCGTATATGGGATCCTGGAAAAGGAAAATAAATACTAAATATTTTAATAAAGATAGAATGTAATATCCTTAAGAGACTGAAGAACTCTATCAATAAGAAATATGCTTAAGTGAAAATGCCACCTGGTTGATGGGAAATAAAGCACAAATGTTATGCAGAGATTTCATGGGACAAATGGGTCCTCACACCCATGCTCCTATACACCTCTGACTTATTTGAAAATAACGTTTTCAGGAGCTGGGAAGGTGACTCAGTGATAGAGTGCTTGCCTTGCATGCCTGAGGCCCTGGGTTCAATTCCTCAGCACCACATAAGCAAAGAAGAAAAGAAAAGAAAAGAACGTCTTCAGTGCAGCAAACATTTGTGCACAAGGCCTCCATCACAGACCAAATAACAGAGGTTTCTGAATGGTGATCTAACATCAAATTCACTTCCTTTTGAATGCCTTAACTATAGCGTGTATTACCTACTTATTAAAATCACAAGTTTATGTCATTCCACACGAATACATGCTGAACTTACTATTATTTTCTAAGTTCCTCAATCCCATTCTGTGCAGATATACCTAAAGGAAATACTACGGTTATCAAATGCTATCAATTAGCCACAAAAGATCCTTTCATTAGTATTTATGATAGTTGTGTTACAAGAGAAGAAATACTACAATGTATAAATTTTACCTAACACAGATCTAAAAGCACAAATCTTTTTGTACAATTAGTCCTGATCTAATAATGTTGATTAGAATTTACCAAATTGTTTTTGTGAATCCCTATTATTAGAATAGAGGTAGTGAAAGACTAGTCTCAGGACTTGAAATTAGAGTATAGACATGTGTGAAGCAGTAACAATGATTCCCCTCCCCCACATAAATGATAAAAGCCAGTTTTAAAGGAATTTGGAATTACATCCAATTTTTTGAGAGTAGCAGAGTGAAAATGAGATTTCTAGATCATTCTACTTGTCTCTAGTTTTTGTGTCAGCCTTAGCTGGAGGCTACTAGGATTGTTGTTCAACTATGAATATGTCTATGTTTATGCTATTTGATGTGATTGTATTTTACACAGAGAATAACTGAACAAAGACTACTTTGAAGCTTACATTCAAAAGATGAATGAAACAAAAGTTCTAATATTTTTCTCACCCACTATCATGCCAACTTTGAGCCAAAGTTCACCTCTTTGAATTGGCATAAATGGCCTGGCAAACAACGGGTCACAGATTCTTAAACACCCATTGTTAAGACATCTTTCTCTAAGGAGAATGTTAACTATGAATAGAGGATATAAGCTGTCTAGTTAAAATGAAAGGAAAACAAAGCATCAGAAGGGTCAGCATTCATCTCCGGTTGAGGTTTGCAAAGAATTAGGGAGCTCTGAAGGTAGAGAGCACAGAGTTCTAAGATGGTGCCATGTGGAGAAGAAATGCCCTTGCCTTAGCCATGACAACCTGAAACACGGCATCACATGGAATCATAAGAGTGAGAAAAATCCATTTCATGGAAAATAGCAAAAGTTGTCACTTTTGCTAATTTTAGGTGTCTTTATGCTAGTTTTTTGTTGGAATGGATAAAGTCATGCTTATCAATGAATTGAGAATCCAAAAGAAGACCCACATGGAATTGTGCCATGGAGACGCCAGCTTGATTCTCTCCCACTGGGAAGCTCTGGGACTGCTGGTGATGGTCTGGACCACCATTAGGAGAATGCTGGTACTGACTGAAATGCCCTGGGCCATTCTGTCCACGGAAACAACACTCTGACAGCCTATGGCATCTAGTATATTTATCAAACCAAAAGCTACTCTTGTCTTTAGCATTCCTTTAGGAAGCAGCATTAGTGTCTTTGTAAAAACCCAGTGGATGAAATGAAATTGCTTAGATTTCCTCTCTGTGCTTCCCACCAAACTGAGCATATTAATTACAAAAGCAGAAAGGTTTATCCATAATATCAAGTCCAGTAATAAAGAAGTTTTTGCCTTAGCAATGTTCAAAGCCATTTTTGTCTTCATAGGTAGAAAAACTTAGATGCAGGCAATGCTGTTTTGAAGAAAAGCATCAGTAGTGATTGTATGTATCTGTAAAAAAAAAAAAAAAAACTCACTTCATCCTATAGATATTTCCTGGCATATAGGGGAAAACAAACTCTCTCTGTCTCTCTCTGTCTCTATCTCTGTCTCTCTGTCTCTGTCTCTCTCTATATATAATACATTATATATATATATATATATATATTATCTGGTTTATATATTACCAAGTTTTTGTTCAGTAACTCTGATTTCTTTTTTTTTTTTCACACTTGGTGGGTCATTGGTTGTGGTCTCAAATGCCATCCTGAAAACTAATATTCAATGGTCTAAATTCTCTATCCAAATTTTCCTTTGAGGTCCATAGTAACCAAGGACTCAATTTGCTTAAATCCTAATATGTTGTATCTATTTTCAATTTCAGCCTGGTGAAGGTAAATGCCCCAATTTTGGCCAGGATATTTTCCTGTTGTTTTTTTTTTTAATTTTATTCTGTCATGTTTCCAATATCTACTTGCAAATGTCTGGGGTTCATGCTTAACCTGTCTGATTTCCTAACACCCTTCAACTTCTTCAATATTTCTTAATTTTAGGAATAGTTCAACTTCAATTCTCTCTCTTAGTTTTTTTTTTTTTTCAATTTTCCTTTCTCTACTTTTCATGAGTAAAATTTCTACATTTGGTTTTTGATTCCACATTTTTTTTTGTCATTCATGGGACTTGAACTCTGGGCCTGAGAGCTTTCCCTCAGCTCTTCAGCTCAAGGCTAGCGCTCTACCAGTTGACCTACAGCGCCACCTCCGGTTTTCTAGTGGTTTATTAGAGAGAAGAGATTCATGGACTTTCCTGCCCAGGCTGGCTTTGGACAGTGAACCTCTGATCTCAGCCTCCTGAGTAGCTAGGATTACAGGCGTGAGCCACTAGCGCCCAGCTTGCTTCCAAATTTTATAACTCTTTTTTTGACTAATCTCAGTATTACAGAGATAAATTTGAACCCCAAATTGATTCTGTGATTTAGTTACTTACAAATATTCTGTAGTACTTTGTAAGCCTCAATAGCAGGCCAAATGCCATAGCTTTTTCATTTAGGATTCAATAGTTAAAATGAGTCAGCCAAAGACAAGTACCAGGTATCCATCTGAAAAAAAAAATCAGATAATTGATGGGCTGCAGCCAGAAATGATACCCTACAGATTGGAATGCTACCTAGGAGGTCTTTAGAGAAAGGTTTGATTTTGCATTGACTTATATCTGGGACCTGTGTCAGACTGCTGAATGGGTTTGAGACATGTTTATGTTTATCCAGGCTGTTAGAAGGGAGTGTGTGTTAATATGTTTTCATAAGATGTAGGAATCTGTGATAATAGCTTTAATAGTATAATTGTTCTGAAGGGAGATTGTTCAGATTGTGGGCCATGGTGGTATTTTATAGGTGCTGCATAACTCTATGAGAAACGATTTTAAAAATAACAGGTATAACTTTATACTGATTACTTTGATTAAAAGTGACCTGATAGAAAATGAGGCCTCTTTGGTCTTTATCAGCTCAAGCTGATTTTCAGACTTGAAGACTGGATAAAATCTTAGAGTTCCTAATTCCTATCTCACGTACAAACTTAAACCAAACTATGGAGAATTTAGAAGAATAAAAGAACTCAGTACATACAGTCCACTCATAGTATTTGCATTTATCCTCTATACATGGAATGCAATTCAATAAGCAGTCCACTTTGACTCCCTATCACATATAAATGGGTTTATTATATTTCCCTCTCCTCTTTCTCTATCACATATAAATGCATTTATTATATTTCTCTCCTTTTTCTTCTTGGAAATATGGATTGTAAGAACATAGACTTGTACGTGGGTTTGTATCAGCTGACTTTAGGAGTAGCAGCTATTGTCTATTAGATTCTTCCTCGTCCCCTAAATTTGAGTGACTAAAGAATTCTTGACAAGATGCTTTGTACTCATAAACAAGCATTTTAAATTGAAACCTCTTTGTATAGATACTTAAAGGAAATAAAAAATCTTAAACAGGATTCTTAGATGCATTAAAGAAAGCAGAACATAATCCCAAATGTCTACCATGTAGTGATGTATGCCAAAGCTTCTACAAGAACAAAGGAATTGCTTAGTATGGATGGAATAGTAAGTGGTTAGTATTTAGTCTGATATCAGGAGCTCTTAAAAATTATTGCACTTTAAGTAATATATGTCTGAGTCAAGCAGAAAAGGTCAGATAAGTTGATGTTAGGGAAGTGAACCCCAAGATAATTATTGCAATGTTTTTTTTCCCTTTCATGCAATAGTTTCTATCATATTTATAAGATGATTTCTATGTTGCTTTGTATGTTCCTCCCCCACAGTATAACCCATACTTTCACTGTTTTGATATTGGTATAATTTGTAGAGGGGAAGGGAAAAAACAAATTGTTTAACTAGGGATACAGGTGGACCCATTGCAACAATGGGATATACAAGTCGTTATGTCGAAAAACGAACTTAACAACTTTGGTGGGGCATTAGGGGAGGATCTGGTGGGGAGAGGGAAGGAGTATGGGAAGGGATGGGAAGAGGAAACAATGAGGAGGCAACAATGCTTGATAAGAAATGTACTCATTATCTTGCCCATGTAATTGTAACTCCTCTGTATGTTATTCTCACAATAAAAAAATATTGCACTTGCTGGACATGGTGCTCTATGACTAGACTTCCAGCACACAGGAGGCTGAGACAGGAGGTTTGATAGTTGGAAGCCAGTCTGAGCTGCACAGTGAGTCCCTCTACCAACCAAACAAAAATATGAGTGTCCATAAAAGGTATGGAACTCATAACAGACTTAACTTTTTTTTTTAATGACATCTTTCTATAGAGGCCCAATATTTTCCATCAATCGCTTCACTGTTTTACAATGTCAAAATCTTAGCAAAATAACAGGAATGAATCAAATATTAAATAAATTTTATGGATTCTGACCACGCTGACAGTAATAATATTGGCAGGCAAAATTGAATGCTAAGAAAAACAGTTTTCCTAATAACTTATAAATCTCTCCTATCTTCACACTGGGGAAAACACAAAGTGAGAATCTTTTTCTTGGGGGGGTCCGGTTGTGGGGCCTCAACTCTGGGCCTGGGCGCTGTCCCTCAGCTCTTCAGCTCAAGGCCAACGCTCTACCACTTGAGCCAGAGGGCCACTTCCAGCTTGTTTCTTTTTGCTTATGTGGTGCTGAGGAATCGAACCCAGGTCCTCATGCATGCAAGGCAAGCACTCTACCACTGAGCCACCTTCCCAGCCCAAAGTGAGAATCTTATGGGAAACCCACTGAAGAGCTTTTTTCCAGATCTTAAACCTCAGGTCAGAGATGTCCAAGCATTTCTAGAGGAATAGCTGTTGGAATAGTCCCTTCCACTTTCTTGCTCACAATTGATACCTTAGATATTAGAAAAGGAAAGTAGTATCTAAGATTCATAGGCCCTCTTATCGATTTTCTAGATTAGTGAAAGACAGATTAACATTTCTACTCAAATGGCATCTGTGAATAGCCAACAACAAAAAAATCACATCTACCTACCTGAGCTGTGCTGTAGACAAGCTCTGGGTTAATCCTTTTGCTAAGGAGGCTTCTCCTGTTATGGTTATAGAAGTCTTTTTTTGGGGGGGGTCCAGTTGTGGGGCCTGAACTCTGGGCCTGGGCGCTGTCCCTCTGCTCTTCAGCTCAAGGATAGCGCTCTTCCAGTTGAGCCACAGCGCCACTTCCGGCTTTTTTCTTTTTGCTTATGTGGTGCTGAGGAATCGAACCCAGGGCCTCAGGCATGCAAGGCAAGCACTCTACCACTGAACCACCTTCCCAGCCCCTGGTTATAGAAGTCTTGATGCCCAAAATATATCATGAATACTTCAGTTTCATTGCTATCATCCTGCCAGGAAGAAGAAAACTCTGCAGAATCTCAGTCCCTAAAGTACAACTCCCTCCCCGCAATTATTGTATTTGTTTGTCCCAGAAATTATCTCATAGTTAATTAAGGATTAATTAGTTTAATTGGAGCTTGTGATCTAAGTAAGTGAACCACAAAGCAAGTTTGTTCACTTCACCTGACTAAAGTTGTAACCTGTAAACCAGCATACGGACATAGAATTAGACATGCTTTCATCAAAAGTTCTTTCAACCCCAAAAAAGCAATAATGATTGTCAGAGGGAAAGAGAGTTATAAATTGAAATAATTTATAGCACTAACACATCCAAGGAATTCTATTCAAAGATATATACAGATTAAAAACAGAACCTCTCTAAATTCCAATGGTGCTTTCCACAGTAAACAACTTATCAAATCAATATGGAAGCACAAAAGACCAAATCAATTTTGAGAATTAAACTATTGAGTTATCACAGTACTTGACTATAAGACAAAATGTACAGAAATTTGTTTAAAGCAGTGACAATGGAGGAAAGAATAATACAAAATAACTTTGGAGAATGTAAAGGGGCCAGCACAGTCAAGTACTTGTAAAAGGCTACAATAATCAACATTTTATAAAGCCCAGATATACCCTCAAGCATATACAGTCAATTGATTTTACAGGATACCAAGAATTCACAACGAAGAAAAACCAAGTACGTCTCTTTAGTAAGTGATGTGACAAAATTGAGTGTTCACAGAGTGTGAAATTCGATCTTTATTGCAAACCACATAGGAAATCAACTAAAATTACTATAAATATTGAAGCATAAGACTTGGAACCATAAAACTCCTAGAAAAACTGGGAAGCACTCCTTGAAATTGTCCTGGGCAATAAGAATTTTGAAAACACTGAAGCAATAACTCTATAAACATACAGGTTTATATGTAAACAAAAAGCTTTAATACAACAAAGAAGCCAATCTATAATTGAAACAACCTGGCAGAAAACATTTTTAAGTTATAGACCATGTAAGCACACACAGAGACAAACATATTCATACATGTGCAGACACACCACTCACACCACCATCGCCACCACCACCAAAATAATACGCTAGTTTAATTTTAACCTAGAAACTTCCAGAGTTTCAGAGACCCATTTCATACCCCTTTGCAGTTGTGTTCCCTAGAAATTTCAATTCAAGACAAAGAGTTTGTGAGCCCTCAGTGTATTCATTACTTGGTAGATAACTTAGTCATAGAAAATGCAGCACCACTCCCTTCAATACCTCCTCTTTATTTTTCTAGCATATGTATTGGGACAGGGGGAGAATGTGAGTAAGCTGGCAGCAGTGGCTTTAGTAAACACCTGAAGGGGCTTGGAGTTCCTCCCAAGATGACGTCCAATAGGCTTTCTACAACAAGAATCTTACTAAGGCACGGAAAAAAAATCACCAGGAAAAAGTTACCTATAAGACAAAAGGTACAGAAATTAAAAAAAAAAAAAACAGCGCCAAAGGAGAAAAGAATAAAGCAAAATAACTTTGGGGAAGGTAAGGTGGAGCACAGAAATGGTGGAACAAAGGGTGAACAAATGCGGCTTGATACACACTAGACACTGTTGAAAATGAACTATACAACTTGTGGGCAAAGGGAGTAGGGAGGGGAAAAATGGGAGAAAGGGAGAGACCAAGTGACCCTGTTCAAAAAGAAACATACTCATTACTTCACTTATGTAACTATAATCTTTCTGTACATCCCGTTCCCAATATAAACAAACCAACAAATAAAATCACCAGGAAGAGAAGAAAGGAAAATGCTTCTTATCTACTCAGACAAGAGATGTCTGTCCACCCACAAGGTCACCACTGGGAATCTTCTCCAAGGTGCTTGAGTCAGTGGAGTTCCATGGGAGCCCACAGGTTTTCTGGTCATTTTGGAAGGGAGTGTCTATCACAGTTTCAGCAAGCAGAGTATTGTCTTTACCTTCAGTACTAGTCGTTCCAGTGCAGCCCACAGCTGAACCCAGACCACATTTGACATATCAAAGAGACATGTAATATGGATTTGGAGAATGCACCGGGAAATTCCCAGGCCCCTTGGATTGAAGCAAAACCTTTTGTATGTTTTTGATAGGCCATGCAATGAACTTAACCAGAAATGGAGGTCAGAAAAGAAGTTGTTTGCAGTACTTACACAAAGTATATGTCATAGGGTGTGAGTTTGAGCCTGGAAAGGAGCATCCTTTTTGAATCCAAAAGTATTCTTGGAAGGAGAATCTTTCCCTCTGCTTTCCTATGAATTTGCTGACCATAATTCAGTCTTCAGTGTATTTTGAATTGACTCACAATGTTTATATATGTTACAAGTTCCTTAGATCTTTGGAAACAATAACACCAAGAAACTGTAAACCACATCCATTGTACTCCAGTGAACTAGTGTCTCTCACTGACCATCTCCATTTTTTCCAGTAGAGATACACGGTATTTACTGATACTCTACATCACTATTTTGTACTTTGATCATTGTTTCTTGGGTATCCCCTGGCACAAACTTCATGAGTACTAGTAACTAAATTAAGGAGATATTGCAAATCTATTTGAAAAAAAAAAACAAGGTAGACAATACTTGGATGTTCCTGTTTGATTCAAACGCTTTTGGAAAAAATAACACTGATTTCTGGCAAGAAAATTATCTTCAGCACTTTCCCTCCATGCAAACAAGAAGCCAAAGTCCCATTGGAATTAGAAGCTAAAAACCTGGGAATAATCTGTATTTTCAACTTGCTGAAAACTCTGAACTAGTCTAGACTGCCTAGTACCAGACATTTTAAAAATGAAGATGTAACTCTTAAATAAGCCTTGATTATTTTTAGCATCTTGATAAAGTAAAAAAAATAGAAATTCTTAGTTTATATATTTTGGGTTGGGGTGCTGGGCCTGGGCTCTGTCCCTGAGCTCTTTCTAGCTCTTTACCACTTTGAGCCAGGGCAGTACTTCCGGTCTTTGATTGGCTAATTAGAGAGAATACTCTCATGGCAACTTTTCTGTTTTTGATTGGCTTCAAAGCACCATATTCAGATCTCAGCCTTCTGAGTAGCAAGGATTACAAATGCGAGCGTCCAGCACCCAGCTGCATTTGTATATACAGTGCATTATGTAATTTTTGTTTCTCCCTCTCTATCTCTTATTCCCTGTTTCTCTCTCTACACCTCCCCCCCCCCCCGAAAAGCATAGGAAATGTTTAAAAGTAACTGACAACTTTGTTTACAAATTTGTTTTCCCATAGTGACGTATGAACAATCCCAACTTTCCAATGTTATAGTTTGCTTTCCTATTTTAGACTTTGTTTTTATTTTATTTTATTTGTTTATTTATTTATTTTTAGGTCGGTCGTGGGGCTTGAACTCTGGGCCT
The DNA here is from genome assembly GCF_024711535.1 of Dipodomys merriami. NCBI lineage: Eukaryota > Metazoa > Chordata > Mammalia > Rodentia > Heteromyidae > Dipodomys > Dipodomys merriami. The sequence goes on from NW_027202937.1 coordinate 14,487,140, forward strand.
GGGCGCTGTCCCTCAGCTTTTCAGTTCAAGGCCAGCACTCTACCACGTTAGCTACAGCGCCACTTCCAGTTTTCTGGTGGTTTATTGGAGATAGGAGTCTCACGGTCTCTCCTGCCCCGGCTGGCTTTGAACCGAGATCCTCAGATCTCAGCCTCCTGAGTAGCTAGGATTACAGGCGTGAGCCACCAGCACCCGGCCTAGACTTTATTTTTATATAATGCAGTATAAGTTCTATAAATGTGTGTCTATGTACATGTGGATGCATAAAACATTTTGAGATCTCTATTATATCTGAAAATGATAGGAAACTTTTATGTTACACTTATGTATCAAAACATCATTTAATTGTATATGCCTAAAGTTAAGGTTAATTATACTTAAGTCAATTAATTTATTGGTTGATTGTTGTATCAGGTTTGAACTGAGGGTTGTAAGCTCTTTATCAGTGACTTTTTTCTCAGAGCTGGCACTTTACCACTTGAGTCAGGTTCCAGTCCAGCATTTTTGCTGGTTAGTTGGAAATAGTCTGAAAGACTTTTTCCCCTAGGGTTGGTTTCAATCTGCAATCTTAAAATCTTCGCATTGTAAAATGCTAGGTATATAGGCATGAGACACCATTGCCCAGATCTGCTTTTAATTTTTGTAATTGCAAGATGAATAAAAATCAAGGAACATAAACAGTGTTGGATAGAAAGGTGAGCTAATTTTGCTTACTCTCTTATTTTCACACATATTGCCTACCCACACAATTTCTTACAAAGACATTTAGATTTCCAGAGACTAGTGCTGGTCCTATAGCTGTTGCTTCCTCTGGAAAGTTTCCCAAGTCAGAAGCTCAGGACATGACTTTGGAACAAAGAGAGTTCTGGCTTCCATTCCATCAACTGCTTTCTAACCACCTAGTCTCAGAAAATGCAGAGTAAGACCACTTCCTCTTTGCTCACAGAAACCCTTTTTCTGCTTCAAGAAATCTTTGCTAAGTAAGATCTAGAGCCAACACAAAGCTTTAATAAAACAGCTGAAAAGATTTTGTGCACCTTCTAGATGAAACTGAGCTGCAGTGGACTGTGGTCTGCCCAGAGCATGGATTCCTTCTGTAGATGCCTCAGGCAGTGGAAGTTTCCTGAACTTCCCCTTTCCCTGGTCTTCTTGGAAAGTCAGAGAAATGTTCACCTTGGTTTCAGCAATCACAACACACTCCTGCCTTTGGGAGTGGTGGTCCTTATGTGCCATGAATCCAGCCCACATTTGCATCCATAAGGGGATGAATACTCAGGATTGTGACTGGAGCAAAGACTTGGAGTTGTTCCTGTGCAGGCCATATCATGAGTGACTTGAAGTGGAAGCTGTGTTCTCCAAAGGTGCAGTCTCTTGGCCTGTGAAATTTATAGTAGAGATATCAGTGCCAGCGATGACCCAGCTATACATTGGAGCACCATCTGGAGCATTGTTTTCAAAGCCAGGATAGCATCCTTTGTAAAAGAATACTTTCTTCCTGTGTGTATTCCTAGGTATTTTCTGACCATTATGGTCTTGGATGTGTTTCTAATTGGCATACAGTGTTTCTCAGGATCAATTTCTTTAATGCTTTTGAAACCAAACATCTTCTGATTTTCTATACAGAGCTAAGTGAGACGTCTTGATTCTTCATTTTTCTTTTGTTCCTTAGAAAGCTACTGGTACATACTTACAAGGTACCAAATAGTTTCCTTAATAATGTGAACACTAAAGTTTATTTGGTCTAACATTAATACAAGGGATTAGTTCATGAAATGTTGGGGTTTGAGGGAAAATACACTCTGTATTTGAAGGACTAGAAGTATTTTCTTCCCAGGCAAGAAACTACAGGATGGGAATAGGAAGAAAATAAGAATCTGTCTGGCCAAGATTCTAGAATCTTTGAATCAACCTTAGATTTTTCAAGAACTAGACATCTTAAAAATAAAATAAATCTATGAAAATATAGTCTTATTGTCATGATTTCATAGAATGGTAGCATAAAGAAATTTACACATCTGGCTCATTGAGGAATCAATGTAATGTAATTTTTGTACTTCTCAGTGAATAGTCCAGTATTTAGCAGCCTGTGCATCCCTGATGATCAAGATGAAGGGGCTGAGACCAGCATACCCAAGGACTAGAAATACCTTGGTATTTAGTACTGTGCAGTCATGTGTCATGATAGAACCTATATAAATTGTGGAAATGAAATCTGCCAAATAAAAAAAAAGAAAATAGGTCAAGAGAATGAGAGTACTTAGAGTGGCTCTGATTTCTGGGCTGGAATTGTGTGTGAACCTGGAGTTATGAAGGTAGAGGACTCGCTTGTGATGGTTATACAGATGGAAAGCCATGTACCCACTGTTCCAGCCCATGAGACTCTGAAAGATCACATCCTGGAGAGTCATGAGGGAGAGGAAAAGCCACCTAACCCCATGCTCAGATTGATGCATATGACAATACCTAACATGTATTTCAATTCTGGAGCTGTTCATGCTATTGAGTGATGTCATGTAGAGGAACAAATAGGAGCTTATCAGAGAGTTCCAGACCCAAAAGATGAGAAGATAGGGGAGAACTTGCCATGCAGTCTGTGGTTTGAGCTTTCTCCACTGAGTGGTTCTTGGACTGAGAGTAATGGCCTGGACCATGGTGAGGAGACATGTGGTGCAGATGGAAAGGCCTCGAGCTAGTTTTTCCATATAAATCACAGTTTTGTAACCAACATCACCTAGGAAGTTTATGGTACAAAGATCTGTGGCTAATATTCCTCTGGCCCCTATGCTACAAATAATGATTATATTTGAAAAAACCAGGTGAATGTGAATAATGCATATGGGTTTCTTTTTTTCAGGACCCATAACGACAGTATATACATGTTTCACAAGTACAAGGATGTTTCCTAAAATTCCAGGTCCAGTAAGCATATAGAAGATTATCCTTTGAATGAGGTTACTCCAAATCATCTGATTTCATATACAGGATCAGGAAAAGTCTTTTGAGAGTACAACCAAGTGAAGATGACATAGTTCAGGTCTATTGATTATCCCTGTTTACAAAATAAAAGAATGGTTTATGAAGTATTTAAATTCCGTTTCCTGGAAGATGCCTAAGCTCCTTTCTTTCCTCATTTCCTCCCTCCCTAATTTCCTCTTTTCCTTCTTTTCTTTCTTTTTTCTTTCCCTCCAAACTTTCCTCCTTTTCTTCCCTCCCTTCGTCCCTCCCTTCCTCCCTCCTTTCCTTCCTTCCTTCCTTCCTTCCTTCCTTCCTTCCTTCCTTCCTTCCTTCCTTCCTTCCTTCCTTCTTTCCTTCCTTATTCCCTTGCTTCCTCTCTTTCTCTTTCACTCTGTCTGTATGTCTGTCTATCTGCCAGTCCTGACGGTTGAACTCTGTCTTTGAACTCTTTAGCTCAAGGCTACCACTCTACCACTTGAAATACAGATCTACTTCCACCTTTTTTATTTTTGGTGGTTTATTGGAAATAAGTGTCCATGGACTTTCCTGCCTTCATTGGTCTGAACTGTGATCCTCAGATCTTAATCTCCTGAGTAGCTAGAATTACAGGCATGAGGTACCAGTGTCCAGCACTTTCTTCCTTTCTTGATTCATGTGACCTGGGCATCTTGATGACTACAATTTAGACATAGATTACATGCATCCACCTGTTTTTTTCTTCTTTCTATTCCTCATGTCCAAATTTTCAATGATCATGTTCTTTTTCCACAAGAGGTAAGCAAAAGCAATAAATATATGCAGTCAATTTCTAATCTGTACACCTTTCACTTCTCATAACCAATACATACAATCACTATGGTGGATATTTTTCTTCTCTTGTCTTTTTTAATCATGTGTGTTGCTTGAACTCAGGTCCTGGGTGTGTGACTGAGGCTGTTGTGTTCAAACTTTGTACTCTACCAATTGAGTAACAACACTACTTCAGGCTTTAGAGTGGTTAATTGGAGATATGGGTCTCATGGGGACTTTTTTTTGCCTAGGCTGGCTTTGTACTACAATCCTCAGATCTCAACCTCTACAGTAGCTAGGATTACAGGCATGAGCCACCAGCACCTGTCATTGGTAGATTTGATTGTAGTTTTCCTTCCCTGGGATCATCTGTATGATCTTGTATGCATCTATCCTTCAAGTAAGCAAAGAATCCACACAGTGTAAACCAAACTACTCTAAAATCTCCTGCTGTGATTTGTAAAACCACTTTATGAAGTGGGGTCTTTTTATTTTCTGCATATTCTGTATTATATTCAAAATGAAGATCAGAACATAAATTTATGTTGCTTTTATTTTTACCTATCATAAAAAGCTTTCCATGCAACCTGAATTTAGTCCTCCACAATTTTCTTGTTTATTAAATTTATTTGTGCAATACTTTCAACATTTTTCCCCATCAGCTCCCCCAGAAGATATCATATAGACACTTTGCCAAAAAGAATATGCAGAATGTCTCCATGGTGAAGTTTTTCCCAACCAGTAACCTTCCTAGCACAATGCTGGCTATGGGTCAGAAATCAGCTTGGAATTTTGTCCCTTAGTATTATTACCTGACCCCACCGGGCTGTGTTCCCTGGCTGGCTGGATGTCTGCCAGCTGCCATCATCCTCACCTGCATAATGAAAACTACTTGGAGATGTCACTTTTGAGTCTATTTACATATGTTTCCTGACATAATCTCCTGCTATTAAGTGCTTGAAAAACAGCTTACAAATCAATTAGGAATTCAAGCATATGACTCAAATCTTGACAATAAACTCAGCTCAGCAACGTATCAGCTAAACAGATTGTGAAGGTATTTGGGTTCCCTATGTTTCATTATAGATGTTAAAACTGAATGGCCTGGAGAAGTCAATGCACTTTGATTTCATTTTCAGTGTCTTCTCACATGTAGAGATGAGGTGAACATACAGGTTTCTACAGATACAGGAAATGACGGGGACTATCCTTAAAGACACTCATAAATCAGAGTTAATTTTTACTTGCCATACCCCCGGTATTGCTCTGGCTAAGATTTTACTTTAGAAAAATATACATGTTGGTTCTCTGAAATATTCATAATAAATCTTAGAATAAAGAAACCTTAGAATAAAGAAAGAGTATCTTTGTTGTCTTGATGAATGTTACAAGTGGGCTGGAAAAGCCATACACCTATATCTACTCTAAAACCTTTTTAGCAGAGACATTGAGTGTATATTAATATTTTATAAGCTTCTTATCTCCTTTTAACTCAATGACTTCTTATAGAGAGAAAAACAGAGGTTAGAGGTAGAGAGGAATTAATAAGTCTTCCTCTACCGCAGTTCTGTCTGATACCTTCCTATTCTACAAATGGTCAAATGTCTCCGACCCTTCTCTCTCACAACCTGCCCCTGACCTGTGTCTCCACAGCTTCCCTTTTAAAGCCAAAGGTAGCCCCAACCTTCAGTACTGGATCACTTACCTACATAGATGTCGCAGCTGACTCAACTTGGAAATTGTGATTAAACAGTAAGAGTCAGGTTGTATTTATCCTTCCTTAGACTCAGTGCTCATAACCAATTCCATTGCTGTCAAGATGTCACTGTCATGAGTTTTATCTTCACCAGGGGAAAAGTGCTCCTTCTGCAACTCTCCATCCCTGAGGCACAATTCTGCTGTCTTCTTACTACTCTGTAATTTGCTGAGGCAAGAAACTTGCTGAGTGAATTATAGTGAATGTACAATAATGAGGAGTCACGGTGATGATGAAGAGTTCCCTAAAGAGTCCAAGTTTCTTCAACTTGGTTTTGCTCTCATCCCATATCCTCCATTCATCATCAAAGCCAGGAAGTAATGTTAAAGAAACTTCTGAGAATCCACAGAGGTCACTTTCTGAATATTTTCTGAGTACACCTTCATTGATAGAAAAGATCATCAAACTGTGTGCAACGGAAAAAAGCAAAGCAAAGCTCATCAAATGGTACAATCTAGATCTATTCTTGCACATATTGTCCAGAACATGGCAGTTGGGGACTTATGGAGAGCTGGGATGGTGTGTGTCCTGATTTCACTTCTGGCTGTTTTCTTGGGCCCCTTCATGTGTTTTACTGAGGTATTCACTTCTATTTTCCTTGTTATAGGTATTTTTCCTTGAAATGTTCACTGCCAAACCAGGATTGTCTTTTTTTTTTGTTGGTTGTTGTTCTTGGGTCTTGAACTCAGGACTTGGATGCTGTCCCTGAGCTCTTTTGTTCAAGGCTAGCACTCTACCACTTTGAGGCACAGCTCTAAGTCAGGTTTTCTGGTGGTTATTTGGAGATAGAAGTGTTACACTTTCCTTCCAGAGTAGTCTTTGAACTGTGATCCTAAGCCATCAGCATCCTGAGTAGGTAGGATTACGCATGTAAGCCACTAGCCCCAGCATGATTGTCTTTTTAGATGCTCAACTTCTGTGGTCATTGCCCAGGAGAACTGCCAGGATGTGTGTAGGCTTCCCTATGAGATTCACACCTCAGTTCTGGATCCCTAATACCATTTTCAGAAATGGTCTCTTTCTCATTGGACACCACAAAGGATCTAAGGAGAGGGAGGCAGGTAATTCTATATTCACCACAGGCAAATATGCAGATTTACCTTAAATAACACTTTTTTCCTCCCATTGCCTAAAATTTCCTGAAGTAAAGGAATGCAGTGAAGTGAGGGGAATAAGAGACCTAACATTCAGGTGACACTTTCTTTTTTAACCCACAGTTGTATTTAGGGAGAGCAGAGAAGAGAGGAGAGTTCCTACACTTGCCAGAGGAACTGATAGCAGAATCTGTTGGTTGTCCAAACTACCTGCCTTTCTGTGACAACTATTCCATGAGAATAGATTACCTATGCATCCTAAAATAGCTCTGGTCACCATAGAGATGGTGGGTGTGGCTATGGCAATGGGTCACAATCAGAATACTTTCAATCACAGAGATCTCAGCGGTGATTAGCTGATTTTGTTCTGTGGTATCTGTATGTACACTGTAGGAGGAAAGAGCTTAATTGATCTACACAATGAGAAAAACACACAGAGCAACTAAACAGAAATCTGGCTTGAGTCAATAAATGTATCATAATCAATTTTCAGATTTGAATCCATATCATAACCCCTTCAAAGGAGATGAAGCCAGAGCCCCATCACACTGACATCACAACAAAGGTGTGCTGCCAATCTACAGCCAGGCTTGAACAAAAACAACTGCAGTCATTCATTAGTGTGCTGTGTTACAGGAGATCTACTTAGATTTCTTAGAGATGGATGAATACCAACTCTGAATAGAAATTATCTTCTGGAGATCCAAAGTATTCCTATGAACTATAGGATTATGGCTTTAATAAAGAAATTTAATTACCAGAGTTTTGTCTCAGACTCATGTTTTCTTATAAGACATATCTGAGGATCTTTGTTCTCTTGAGGTAAATCTCTTATTTCTCTGAGAACTCTTTCACCGTTTTGAGTTGTTTCAACTTGTAGAATCTTGTTTTAAGTGATGGGTATGTGTATGGATTGAAATGGGTTTTTTTGGGTTTTTTTTGTTTTTTTTGTTTTTTAGAAAAGAACCATTCTGGATTTAATGTAAATAATTTTCATTACTTTTTTAATTTAATTTTATTTTATTTGTGAACATACTGTACAGAGAGGTTACAATTACATGGGCAGGATAATGCATACATTTCTTACCAAGCATTGCAGCCTCCTCCTTTGTTTACCCTTCACATCCCTTCCCAGCCTCCCCACTCCCAATCCCAATCCCAATCCCAATCCCAATCCTTCCCCTCCCCCACCATCCTTCCCACACCCCTACAACGACGTTGTAAAGCTCTTTTTGGACATGACAACTTGTACTTCTCATTGTTGCAACAGGTCCACCTGTATCCTTAAAAGACTTGTTTTTCCCCATCTCCTCCACAAGTTATACTGACATCAAATATAGTGAAAGCAGGGGTTATACTGTGGGGGAGGGACATACAAAGCAACAAAGAAGTAATCTTATAAATGCATTAGAAACACATGTATGAAAGAAAAAATATATTAAAATACATATCTAAGGGTTCATTCTCTTAACATCACATTATCTGACCTTTTCCGCTTGATTCACACATATATTAGATATTGCAAATAAGGGAAACCATGGGACCTATGTTTCTTTGGGCCTAGCTTACTTCACTTAATATAATTTTTTCCAAGTTTTTCCATTTCCTAACAAATGGGGCAATGTCATTCTTTCTGATGGAGGCATAGAATTCCATTGTGTATATATACCACATTTTCTTGATTCATTCATCTGCTGAGGGGCATCTAGGTTGTTTCCATATCTTAGCTATGGTAAATAAGGCTGCAATAAACATAGTTGTGCTGGTAGCTAGCTTTAGTGTGGTCTTGTTTGTAAACATTTGGGTAAATGACCAAAAGTGGGATTACTGGGTCATACGGAAGCTCTATGTGAAGTCTTTTGAGGAACCTCCATACTACTTTCCAAAGTGGTTGAACAAGTTTACATTCCCACCAACAATGAAGTAAGGTTCCCTTCTGTCCACATCCCCTCCAGCATCTGTTGTTGTTAGAGTTCTTGATTTTTGCCATTCTAACTGGAGTGAAGTGGTATCTCAATGTTGTTTTGATTTGCATTTCTTTTATGGCTAGGGATGTTGAGCATTTCTTCATGTGTCTATTGGCCATCCTTCTTTCCTCTTCAGAGAAGTTTCTCTTTAAGTCTTTTGCCCACTTATTTATTGGGCAGTTGTTCCTTTGAGGATTTGTTGTTGGGGGATTTAATTTTTTGAGTTCCAAGTATATTTTAGATATGAGACCCTTGTCTGTTGTATGGCTAGTGAAGATCTTCTCCCAATCCGTGGGCTTTCTATTGATCTTGCTAGCTATGTCCTTTGCCATGCAGAAACTCTGCAACTTTATGCAATCCCATTTGTCCAACCTTTCTTTGATTTGTTGTGTTTCCGGGTCTCTATTCAGAAAATTTCGGCCTGAGCCAAGGAGACCTAGGGTTTCTCCTATTCCTGGATTGAAATGTTTTAATTGATATAAAAGTGATATTCATAGGGTTTATAGTTATACAAGTCAGGTAATGAGTATATTTCTTAAAAAATACTTTATTTTCAGTGTTGATGTTTGGAGGTTTGCCTTGTTAGGGTTTTCTGAACCTCTTGAACTTGAAAGTTCATTTTGTCATTTGAAGTTTTCAGTTAATTTTTTCCTCAATCTTTCATAAGATTTCACAGGAAAAAATCAATGCAGAGTTCATGTCTAGTGTATTGGAAAACAGTACTTGTGGATGTATGAGAAGGGAAAAGCAAATGATGTGACTTCTCTCCATGTGGGAAAACTGTAGAATTGTATGATTCTGTGTTTTATTTGCTACCTTCCAACATTTTGATGTATAAAATGTTTAATTCTATGTTAATTTTTTAGTAGTTTTCTTCTGATGATTTAGATGTATTTTAACTGTTGTCAACTCTGTTCTGAAATATAAATGTTGGGAAACTCAAATTCGAGGCCTAGCAATTCAAAACATCAGGCAGGAATTATATTTTACTTGTGTGTAACATCCCGCTTTTTCTTCTTGAGATGGAGTCTCTCTATTCAGGCTAAGCTAAGCTTGTTGTTTGAACCCCTAACCCCAGATCCCCACAGCTGTGTTGACAGCTGTATACCACCACACCCAGTCTTCCTGTCTGTTCTTAATATTCAGTAATATATTCTTCATGATACAAACTTCATATGGTAGCATTTCATTTCCAAATTGTGACATACTTTGTTTGAGTTTAATACCAATAATTGATTGAGAAAGTATTTGCTTTGTTTTGTTCTTTATGTTGAATGCAAGAAAACACTTTTACAAAAAGCTGTGAAAGAAAGATAAATTACTGTTTGTTTTCAAGCAAGTCACATCTATATTAAAAATAAAGGGTCTGTACTTATAGTAATACAAGTAATTTAAGAGTTTTTTATGTATAGTACAACTAACTATAAAAGGAACAGCCATTTACTACTGTTAAGTAGGGCAATGTAAACCTGTATGTTTATATGGACAATAATGTTAAGTAATAGAATATTTTTTTTTGCCAATGTGGGACTTAAACTCAGGTCTTGGATGCTGTTCCTAAACTTTTCCTGTTCAAGGTTAGCATTCTACACTTGAGCCATAGCTCCACCTTTAGCCTATGGTTGGTTAGAGAGAAAAATATCATAGATTTTCCTGCCTAGGTTGGCTTTGAAAACATAATTCTCAGATCTCAGCCTCCTGAAAAGCTAGGCTTATAAGTGTCAGTCACCAGAACCTGGCTTGGTAGATGCATTCTAAAAGCATAAATTTGTAAGCTTGTCTCTACCAAATTGATCAAAGATTTTGTGTTCTGTGCCTATAATAAATGGCATCAATATTTTAAATATCTTTATCAGCTAGTTTACTGATGAAACTATGTATGCTACACATATACCTGTATTGAATGGTTCTGTCTTAAGAAATTAACTGCAACCCCTGTTTAATGTAGAATCATATTAATTTATAGGTCTTTGAAGATAAAGACATTGATAGCATGATGGAGCATGCCAGGGCCCTAATGAATGGTGTCTAGAAAAACTCGATGTGTTTTTCCCCCAATATGACTCATTGATCCATTTTTAAAAGAGATTAATTTATATTGTTAACTACAATGGAAAACATAGAAAGGAGTCAACTGGAATTTCAGCTGTTGTGTCTCTCACATATATAGTTTCTCTTATGTTTGTCCAGAGATTCTTCATTCATGTCACATAAAACAAATATGTTTCCCTGAATTTTAATCCCATTACTGACTGCTTTTTATTGAGTAAAATTATATGTCAAAAGTCATTTGATATGAGAAGGCATTGAACTTATCCTTTCATCATCTGCATACAATCAATCCTATTCTATGGATGAATATTTGTGACTATTTTCAAGTACAAATTTATATCTGCTACCCTTTTCATAGTATCTTTAAAATAATGATTCACACAATATATAATTTTTAGATTATAATTCTCAAATATTAAGTATACATGTATGACCAATTGTTAGAAATAAAGTCTCTTTATTTGTAATAACTAGTAGATGTCTGAGACAAACAGAAGAGGTCAGATAAGATGATGTTAGGCAAAATGAACCCCAAGATAAGGACAAAAGTGATTTTTTTTTTCTTTCTTGCTATTGTTTCTTTCTTTCTTTTTTTTTTTTTTTGGGTCCGGTCATGGGGCCTGAACTCTGGGCCTGGGCGCTGTCCCTCAGCTCTTCAGCGCAAGGCTAGTGCTCTACCACTTGAGCCAGAGTGTCACTTCCGGCTTTTTTCTTTTTTTGCTTATGTGGTACTAAGGAATCGAACCCAGGGCCTTGAGCATGCAAGGCAAGCGCTCTACCACTGTGTCACCTTCTCAGCCCTCTTGCTATTGTTTCTAACATATTTGTAAGGTGATTATTTTTGTTGCTTTGTATGTTCCTCCCCCATGGTATAACCCTTGTTTTCATTTTATTTGATGGTGTTATTATTTGGGGAGGGGAAGGGAAAAAATAAATCGTTGTAATAGAGATACAGGTGAACCCATTGCAACAATGAGATGTACATGGTGTTATGTCGAAAAAAGAACTTTACAACTTTGGCGGGGTAGGATGGTAGGGGAAAATCAAATGAGGAGGCAACAATACTTGATAAGAAATGTACTCATTACCTTGCTCATGTAATTGTAGCCCCTCTGTACAGTGTTTTCGCAATAAAAAATTATTAAAATAAAAAGAAATGAAGTTCCTTGCAAAAATACAAAAAATGAAGTAGCAATGTTGAAAAACTTACCAAGTTAATGTCCTGCTTCTTTTTTTAATTATTAGTAATAAGTTGTTTTTTATTATGAAAATTCCATACAGAGGGATTACAATTACATGAGCAAGGTAATGAGTACATTTCTTATCAAGCATTCTTGCCTCTTCCTTTGTTTACTCTTACCTTCCCTGCCCTCCCATTTCTCCCCTATTCCCCAACCCCCCCCCCACTCCCCACCACCAAAGTTGCAAAGTTTGTTTTTCGACATAATGTCTTGTCTTGTACATCTCATTGTTAGAATGGATCAGCCTATATCCCTATTTTAAAAATTTGTTTTTTGCCTTCCCCTGCACAAATTATACCAACATCAAATACAATGAAAACAGGGGTTATACCGTGGGGGAGGGACATACAAAGCAACAAAGAAATATCTTATAAACATGTTAGAAACAATAGCAAGAAAGAAAAAACATTTGAGTCCTTATCTTGAGGTTCATTTCGCCTAACATCAACTTATCTGACCATTTCTGCTTGTCTCAGACATATACTAGTTATTGCAAATAAGGGAAACCATGGGAGCTATGTTTTTTTGGACCTGGCTTCCTTCACTTAATATATTTTTTTCCAAGTCTTTCCCTTTCCTAACAAATGGGGCAATGTCATTCTTTCTGATGGAGGCATAGAATTCCATTGTGTATATATACCACATTTTCTTGATCCATTCATCTACTGAGGGGCATCTGGGTTAGTTCCACATCTTAGCTATGGTAAATAATGCTGCAGTAAACATAGTTGTGCTGGTAGCTTTAGTGTGGGCTTGTTTGTAACCATTTGGGTAAATGCCCAAAAGTGGGATTGCTGGGTTATAGGGGAGCTCTATGTAGAGTGTTTTGAGGAACCTCCATACTACTTTCCAAAGTAGTTGAACAAGTTTACACTCCCACCAACAATGCAGTAAGGTTCCCTTCTATCCACATCCCATCCAGCATCTGTGGTTATTAGAATTCTTGATTATAGCCATTCTAACTGGGGTGAGGTGGTATTTCAGTGTTGTTTTGATTTGCATTTTTTTTATGGCTAGGGAGTTTCAGTATTTCTTCATGTGTCTATTGGCCATCCTTCTTTCCTCTTCAGAGAAGTTTCTCGGTAAGTCTTTAGCCCACCTATGTATTGGATCAGTTGTTTCTTTGATGATTTGTTGTTGGAGGATTTAATTTTTCGAGTTCCAGGTATATTTTAGATATGAGACCCTTGTCCATTCTATGGCTAGTGAAGATCTTCTCCCAATCCGTAGGCTTTCTATTGATCTTGCTAGGTATGTCCTTTGCCATGCAGAAGCTCTGCAATCCCATTTGTCCAACTTTTCTTTGATTTGTTGTGTTTCTGGGTCTCTATTAAAAACATTTGGGACTGTGCTAAGGAGAACTAGGGTTTCTCCTATTCCATCGTGTAATGATTTCAAGGTGTCCACAGACTTTAACTTCATCATTGAGTTCCACTGCATTCATTCTATGAATAAATGCTTACGGATATTTTAACATAACCAAAAATTCCTCTTCTGCTAGTATTTAAATTGTGGTTATGAAATAATGATCCATATGTGTGATCAAAACCTAGAAACTGGATTCTTGCTAGAATTTAAATTGTGTTTATGAAATAATGAGCCAAATGTAGGATCAACACTTAGAAACTGGATTCTTGCCACAAAGGATAGATATACAGGAATATTTTAGAAAATTTGCCAAATTGTTTCCTGGCTACCTACTACATATTTAGTGGTAATGAAAAACCCAGACTCAAAAATATTAGAAATAAAGGTAATAGGGGAGAGTAGAGAAAGAGATTTCTATGTCATTCTGTTTTTCTTTTTCTTTTTGGTGAGGGTCCCCTCGTGGGGCAGGAACTCTGGGCCTGGGCACGGTTCCTCAGCTCTTCCGCTCAAAATTACCACTCTATCACTTGAGTCACAGATCCACTTCCACCTTTTTTCTTTTTGCTTATGTGGTGCTGAGGAATCGAACCCAGAGCCTCATGCATGCAAGGCAAGCACTCTACCTCAGAGCCACCTTCCCAGCCCCATCATTCTGTTTTTCTATGATCTCTCTGTCAACTCAGGGCTACAGATCATAAGAGTCGGTGTCTGGCAATAAAAATTTATATATTAGGCTATTTTAAAATGATATTGATAACCAGCAAAACAGAATTAAGAACTCTTTCAAACTTACTATAAAGTCATTGAAATAGACATTTTCTTAATGCCTTGGTCTCCTCCAAGGCTTGCAACTATCCAGATTTCCCTCTCTGTGAATCAGCACAAAGGGACTGAGAAATGGATAACCGATGGTCAAAAATTCTTGGACATTTAATATCATAGAATTATTCTGTAAGAAAGAATTTAAAAAGAAAGAAAAAATGTAATCTGTCCAATAGAAGAAAAGAAAACAGAACATCAGAAGGAGAACACTCTTAGCAGCTTTCATTTCAGGAAGACTTTTATGAAGGTGAGAGCTCTGAAGGTAGAGAACACGCTGGTGATGCTTGTGGAGAATAAATAGCATGTAGCCACTGGTCCCACCCATGACACCCTGAAACATAGCACTGTGTATGGCCATTAGAATAAGAAGTATCCATTTTATTTCCTGACTTTCTGGTTGAAAAGAACAATAATTGTTAGTTTTAGCAGCTTCTGACATGTTTTTCCTGTTATTTTTGATGTAATGAAGTAAGTTGATGATTTTCAAGGAATTGAGGATCCAAAAGAAGAGAAACAGGGGAAGAATTTTCCATGGAGTCTTTGGTTTGAATCTCCAGCACAGAGAGCTTCTGGGACTGATGGTGATGGCCTGGACCACAGTGAGGAGACTGCTGGTGCAGATGGAAAAGTCCCCGGCCACCCTCTCCAGATAAACAAGTATCTTACAGCCTGTATCATCCAGGAAGTTTCTTAAACCAAAAGCTGTTATTGCTCTTAGCAATCCTTTGGAAAGAAGTATTATGGTATTTGCAAAAGCCAAGTGGATGAGAATAAGGTGTATAGATTTCTTCTGATCACCTCTCCAAAAACTACATACAAAATTCACAAAAACAATGATATTCCCTACAATGCCAAGTGCGGTTACAAAGAGGAAGATGGTGCCCTTGACAAGATTCAAAATACTTTCTTGTGTCATGTCAGAAAAACTGGGATCCACCAAATGCCCTTGTGAAGAAAAAGCATCAGTAATGGTGGTAATTACCTGCAAAAATAGCTCCTGTTTTCAGCAATTTTCTCGAGTATAGGGACATTCATTTTATAAGAATGACACAGAGTTTTTGACCTCAAAGTCTTCCTTTGTGTGGCAATCCTTTTGAATTCTTTTATTATTGTGAAATGCCATTTAGAATAATAACACGCTGTTGTCACTGTATTTTATTTTGGTGCCATGGGTCTTGTATGTATGTTTACCTGATTTGGGAAAGGGAAGAGGAAAAACAAAATGATGAGACAAAAGACAAAGAGTGAACCAATGACATAACAGTACTCACAAAACACTACTTTGGAAATGAACCCCTTGGTGGTGGGAGGAGGGGGGAGGGGCAGGATAGTGGGAGAACATGAGGGAGGAGGAAACAATGTTTGGCAAGAAATGTACTCATCACCTTACTTTGTAACTGTAATCCCTCAGTACATAACCCTTGCAATAAAATAAAATTGAAATGACAACAACAACAAAAGAAATGGGCATTAAAAATTTTTTGATCACTCAGTCTTTCACTCTGGCCTGGCTTTTTCACTCAAGACTAACACTCTACCACATGAGCAGCACATCTACTTTTGGTTGTTGTTGGTGGTTATGGGCTTGAATTCCCAGCCTGAATGCTGTCCCTGAGCTGGGTGCTCAAGGTTATAGGCCTACTACTTTCACTTTGAGCCAGCCACAGCTCAACTTCCTTTTTTTTTTTGGTGGTTAATTGGATATAAGAGTCTCATAGACTTCCTAAGTGGGCTGGCTTTCTACCATGATCCTCAAATCTTAGTCTCCTGTGTAGCTCAGGTTACAGGCTTCAGCCACAAGGACCTGGCCACACTTCTGGGATTTTGCTGGTTAACTGGAGGTAAGAGTATTACTCCAGGCTGCCTTTGAACTGCAATTCTCAGCTCTCAGCCTCCTGAGTAGTTAGGATTATAGGCATGATCCACCAATGCACAGCACTCCACCTGTTTTGTTTTGTTCATACTTTCATACTAGTAAAACCACCTAACTAGTGCCATTCCTTATCTGTCCCACCTACCTTCATTATCAACATGGCTGAATAAAACTCAAAACCCAACAAGTAGAGTTTTTATGATTTTAAGTTTGTTTGCCAGTGAACAGTATCAGTATGTTATAATAATATTTTTTTGTGTGATGATAGTAATGTAGCCTACTCTATGCACTTTCAAATTACAGGTTCTTAGATGTACTATAGGGAATTTAAATAATTTTAAAGTTCTCAATGCCAGACATTCTGAGCATTCATAGTTTTTCCAACACAAAGCTCCTGCAAGTTTTAAGATACCAACAGTTTACTGAACTGTCTGTCCTTTTTATCAGTCCAAGCTGATTTCCAGATCTCAGGCCTGCATAAAGTTTTAGTTTCCCTTTCTAAAAAGTCAGATCTAACATCTCATTTAAGAATATTCAACAAAGCACATACAATTTCTCTAGAATAAATGAAAACAGGATTTGCATATTTTATAAAGAATTATAAGCCTTTCCCTCTTCCTTCTTACTAAACATTAGAGAATTGCTTTAGACAGCTCTGTCTGTAAGGTCTCTGTCAGGATGAACTATGTGAGTATCAAATCGTGTCACACATTTCAATGATTCTGCAAGTATCAATTATTGCCATCCAATTATTATTTTCTCTTCTCACAAATGAGGATATTAGGGGCTGGGAAGGTGGCTCAGTGGTAGAGCGCTTGCCTTGCATGCTCGAGGCCCCGGGTTCGATTCCTCAGCACCCCATAAGCAAAACGAAAAAAGCCAGAAGTTGGCACTGTGGCTCAAGGGGTAGAGTGCTAGCCTTGAGCTGAAGAGCTGAGGGACAGCGCCTAGGCCGAGAGTTCAAGCCTCAAACCAGACCCAGAAAAAAAAAAACAAAAAAAACAAATGGGGATATTAATGCCTAGATTTAAGCATTAAGAAACACAATCCTAAATGTCTAGCATATAGTGAATTATGCTATGATCATCAAAATTTTGCACAGTTATTTTGTGTAACAAAACTAGATTACAAAATTATTAAACACACAACCAGACATTGAGTTTGTTTCAAATGACTGGAGTCAGTATTCCTCAGTTGCCTGATGGACTGATCTAAGTTTTTTTTTGGTTGTTTCATTTTTTTTTTACTGAAACATTCCTGCTTTTTCCATTGTTTTTCTAGCCCTTCCTCAAGTTCCTAAAATTCTCTGACTCTAAATAATATTTGGAATCCCCTTCTCAGACACTTAGTAAGTTCCCTCTCATTCTGACAGAATGAAATGAAGAATGCCAAAAGAAAGAAGCAAGAAGTGTATTGTCACAGATTGGTTTTGAAATAATGCAGGAAATTATTTCAGCTAGGGGCATAATATCTCATCTAGACCTAATAAGCACAGCATAGGCCAATAAGTGCATCCATCTTAGGCCCAATCTTTTCAATTAAAATATGAGATCAGTATCCCTAATATCATAACTAGGATCAATTTAAGCTGAGTTTTCTCAAATTATACTTACAAGCAGCCTGTCTGAAACATAATAGGAATTCTCTAAAGAATACCCATAATATGAAATTATATTTTAATGAATAGGGCCACCAATAAATAAGCATGTAAGTTTAGTTGCCAACACTGTGTGATATAATGTTGTGTCTAAGTGTCGAGAGATTTTAACAATGGATGCAGAAAGAGTATCTTCAAAATTAAATGTAATACACTAATAACAGAATTATTTTGAAAGAACAAAGGATAACCCATTGGAAACATAGCAATACATTAAACATTAGGCAAAGAAATGTTGTAAAAGCTAATTATGAATAGTCAGTTATCATGTCAGTAAAAATAGAAGCTAAAGGGCTGGGAAGTTGGCTCAGTGTTGGAGCGCTTGCCTTGCATGCCTGAGGCTCTGGGTTCAATTCCTCAGCACCACATTAGCAAAAAGAAAAAAGCCGGAAGTGGCGCTGTGGCTCAAGTGGTAGAGTGCAAGCCTTGAGCTAAAGAGCTGAGGGACAGCACCCAGGCTTAAAAAAAATTAGAACCTTGAAAATTTTTTATATCTTTCTGATTTTTTGAAGTGGGTATCCAGACAATTTTATACAAAACTCATCCTGGAGTAGAAGCTTGTTATTTAATCCTGAACAAAAAAAAGAGAATTAACTAAATATTTCTAGGGTGTTTTTCTTAGACATGGTCCTTCTTGTTGCTTGTGTCAGGGACATGCCGTTGTAAGGGTAAAATAATGAGTGAAGGTTCAAGACTCTGTTAGCTACTCCAGGGCTTCTCTAAAGACAGCTTAATATTAATGTGTCTGAGAAATACTACAGGGCCTATGTGATAACAAAATTTTCAAGTCTACTCACCTAAGTAGCTGTGATGCAGACAAGCTTTGGGGTAGTCCTGGCAAGCTGAATCTTTCCAGATCCTATTTATACCTCCATGGTTTGTGGAGATCTGGGCTGAGTGAGACTTCACTCAGGTCACAGAGGTCCTCCTGTTGGACAGAAGGATGCCTCTGAAGAATCTCAATCCCTGAAGTACAGCTTTTCTTCTCCCTCCATAATTACTACTTTTGATTGGCTCAGAAGTTATCTGAGGCTAATTGAAGACTTAATTATGTTTATATAAGGATGTGGAGGTGTATTGTTAGGCTATTTATTTGAGATTACTCTGATTTCCCATGTAGGCATTCATAGTTATAAACTTTTCCTTTTATTCATTCTTTTCCTGTATCCCAAGGGTACTGTTTTCATTTTCCTTTGATCTTTGCCATTTCTTGATTTTTCACCTCCTATTTCTTTGGTGACCCACTCATCATTCAAAAGTAAATTGTTCAGTCCCTGTGTCCTTGTTTATTGTCTATGATTCGCTTGCTTTACTAGAACATGGGACATTTTTTATATTTTAAAACATATTTGATCCTTTCTTTCTGTAAACTTAAAAATCTTCCTACCCTTCTCCAAGGGGACAGGTAAGCATTTAAACGAGGACCCAGATAGTGGGGAAAGGATAGAAACATACATTTTTGGAGCTTTAGAGGCTTGGCATATAAACTGACAATAATATCCGGATACTAATTATTACTGTGAAGTATTTGGTGGGGTATGGTGACTCAGTATTGTCTGAAGTCCAGTCCAGATGATTGTTTCTTCTTCAACTCATCCTTCTTGTGCCAGTCCAAACTCAAGGTCGAGATACCGTCACTAACCTTTTTTCCCATTTTTTCTCAAGGCTAACACTCTACTATTTCACCCACAACTCCACTTTACAGGTTTTGGTTAATTGGAGATAAGAGTCTCACAGGCTAGGACTGGGCTGGCTTCAAACAGTGATCCTCAGATTGCAGCCTTCTAAGTAGTTAGGATCACAGATGGGAGCCACTGGTGTGTGGCTCCTAATTTAACTCTTTGATGTCATTCTTAATTACATTTCCAGTACTACATTCTTTTTTTTTGGGGGGGGGTCCAGTTGTGGGGCCTGAACTCTGGGCCTGGGCGCTGTCCCTCAGCTCTTCAGCTCAAGGCTAGCACTCTACCGCTTGAGCCACAGCGCCACCTCCGGCTTTTTGTTCTGCTTATTAGTGCTGCGTAATCGAACCCAGGGTCTCAAGCATACATGGCAAGGGCTCTACCACTGAGCCACTTTCCCAGTCCTAGTATTACATTGTTTTGGATTGATTACCACTGACTTGTTTAAGGACCTCTCTGCTTGGTTCTCTATGCAATATGAAAAAAAAAGCCAGTTACAGTAGATAACTGTAGAACTAATATAAATAACAACAGTTATATAAGAAGATATAGTAACATTACTAACATCAAGTTTGTGCAATGCCAGGCACTGGTGGCTCACGCCTATAATCCTAGCTACTGAGGAGGCAGAGATCTGAGGATCACGGTTCAAAGTCAGCCCAAAGGTAAGTCCGTGAGACTCTTATCTCCAATAAACCACTAGAAAACTGGAAGTGGCACTGTGGCTCAAGCAATAGAGTGCTCCCTTGAGCTGAAGAGCTGAGGGACAGCCCTCAGGCCCAGAGTTCAAACCCTAAGACTGACAAATAAAAACAATGTGCAACCATGGCATGACCGAAACCAGAAAGAATAGGCATTGACTACTATTATTAACGAAGTAAAATATCCAAGTATACAAAGTCATGTGGGAGCTACTGATGAGACATTTTTAATAATAGCATAGAGAAGGTTAAAATATAGCTCAGTAGTAGAATACGTGGGTAGTAGGCATAAGGCCATGGGCTTAATCACCAGCAAGCTCCTCTCTCCCACAGATTTCAAATATAAAAGTGAGAAGTGAAGTACTTTTACTATTTAATAATAGGGTAAAGCTATCTTTCCATATAGATTCTAATATTTTATACTATGAATATATGTAATCAGTAAAGGGAAATCATAGACTGATTTAAAGACTTGGTCAAGGGCTGGAAAGTTGGCTCAGTGGTAGAGCGTTGCCTTGCATACATGAGGCCCTGGGTTCTATTCCTCAGCACCACATAAGCAGAAAAAAAAAAGCCGGAAGTGGTAGAGTGCTAGCCTTGAGCTGAATAACTGAGGGACAGGGCCCAGTCCAGTCCAGAGTTCAGGCTCCACACCCGGACCAAAGAAAAAAAAGACTTGGTCAAGAGCTAAAACCATAGTTCCATATTTTACCAGAATAGGAGTTTTGGTTCTAATATAAGAAAAATAAAAACAAAATGCTTCACTTAAACTAATGAAGAACTCAAGAATTAGCTGGGCACTGGTGGCTCATACCTGTAATCTTTGCTACTAAGGAGGCTAAGATCTGGGGATTGCAGTTCAAAGCCAGCCCACACAAGAAAGTCCATGAGACTCTTATCTCCAATTAACCACCAGAAAACCAGAAGTGGTATTGTAGTTTCAAGTGGTAGAGTGCTAACCTTACATGAAAAAGCTCAGAGACAGTGCTGAAACCCTGAGTTCAGGCCCCATGATCTACCAAAACAAAAGAAAGGAACCGAAATATTTGTGACTATGTAAAGACACAGACTTAAGAGCATTAGGCAATGTAAAACCATTAACAAGTGATGCTGTGAAATAAGCTTCAAGCAGTATTGAACATTATTTTCCATATATTTTTATACGAATACATTTAAATATATAACAAATAAGATAATATACAACAAAATTAAATCTAACTTACTCTGACTCAACCTGATTTCTTTTAGAAGGCACAAATTCTACTCTCTTCCTTTTATAATACTTAAGTGTATAATAATACAGTAAGCAGAACATTAAACTTTACGAAATTTTATTTTATCTTATTCATAAATAGTTATTTTGATCTGTGTATTTAATTAACTGTAAATAAGTCTTGAGATACAGCACTTATCAGCTCCATTGGAATTTGCCCAGTCTTTCATATGATCAAGAAAATTCTTACACATGGATGGATATTTTTAATACCTTCACACATGGATGGATATTTTTAATACCTTCAAACTGTGAAAAAACAACAAAATGAATATTTCACTGGATATTAATATATTTTATTTTTATATAAGTCTTTTTAATTCGCTTAAAAAAACAACAATACTGGAGCCATGCATAGTGGCTATAAGTTTCTTGGGTGGTTGAGCCAGGAGAGTCATCACTTTGAGGCCATTCTGGGCAAGGTAGCAGCAAGATCTTGTCTCACAACTTTGAAAATCAACTTGACAATTAAAAATTTAAAAAAACGATGATGCCTGGTGTCTGTGGCTCACACCTGTAATCCTAGCTATTTAGGAGGCTGAGATCTGAGGATTGTGGTTCAAAGCCAGCCTGGACAGGAAAGTCCATGAGACTTACCTCCAATAAACCACTCAGAAAACCAGAAATGGTGCTGTGACTCAAATGGTAGAGTGCTCAACTTGAGATGAAGAGCACAGGGACGGTACCCAAGCCCAGAGTTCAAGCTCGACAACTGACCAAAAAAAAAAAAAAAAAAAAAGATGATGCTAACTGAAATGAACTCTAAGGCATGGACACAAGAGGTTTCTCTAGGTGCTTGTTTTTAATGTACTACGTGTTCTCTTGTTTCTTTTGTGTGTTCTTCCTCCCTATGGCTTATACCTTGTTTCTCTCTGTCTCTGTCTCTCTCTGTCTCTGTCTCTCTCTCTCTCTCTAACGCTCTCTATCTTTTACTGTTCTCAGGGCCTGAGGTCTGTTCCTGAGCCTCTCTGAGCTCAAGGCTACAGTTCTACCACTTGAGCCACAGCACCAATTCTGCTCTCTGGCATTTTCGTGGCCATCTAAAGTAGTCTAAAATGTCTTCTGGATAAACATATTAAAATCTGAAGAATCTCACTCAAGTTTTTATAAAATTCACAATAGTGTAACCGATCTACTTGCTTAAATACTTACCCGTTTAATTTACCTTGAATCTCAGCCTCGCTGAGTTGGATCCCAAATTATTCCAACCAACATTCTCCATATATTTTTTCAAAGTCTAATTTGATAATATACCCATCAAATATTCTCAAAAACCTTGTCTTATGCTTCATCTGTCTCTGCATTCCTCACAATCCACAAACACATGTTACAAAATTTCTATAGGTTTAATATCTAACATCTCACAAATTGAGTCATATTTTAATTTATACAATGTCTTATGAACGCGAATCATATGAGAATTCCAAGTGAGAATTTTCCAGTTTATGAGCTACTGTAACCTGAGGATACTTAGTTAATTTCATTTAAGTATTATGTGTGTGTGCCTACACACACACACACACACACACACACACACACAAACACATATCCTTTGGATCCATTTTAATTTTTATTAGTATATATTAATTGTACAAAGGAAAGAATTTACTTATATTTCCTTACTTGCATATAAAGTACTAGGATTATATTCACCTCCATCTTTTCTCTTTTCCAATTCCATCTCCATAGTCACCCCTTTTACTTTCATGAGCTTGATCTTCCATTAAGATTTGCTTCCATAGCTCCAATAAATGAGAGAAATAT
This sequence comes from Dipodomys merriami, assembly GCF_024711535.1. NCBI lineage: Eukaryota > Metazoa > Chordata > Mammalia > Rodentia > Heteromyidae > Dipodomys > Dipodomys merriami. Next base: position 14,510,134 of record NW_027202937.1, read on the forward strand.
GTAACCTGTCTTGAATGGACTCATTTATTTCAGTAAATATGATTATCACCAGTTCCATCTAGTTTCCTTCTTTTTTGTAGGCAAGTAAAATTCCATTGTGTACACATATTACCCTTTCTTAATTCATTCATCTGCTAATGGACACCTACACAGGTTCCATTGTTCTGTTCTTGTGAGTTGTGACATGGTATACATGGGTGTGAAAATACCTCCACAGTAAAATGGCTTGAATATTCACTGAAATGATGGGGCTAGTTCATATAGATTTTTGTCTTGAATTTATTGAGAAATTTTCATACTGATGTTGGTTTTTTTTCTATGTTGAGGACTAAATTTAATCAAGAGAAGATGTAGTACAATCCCAGCGTGTACCAGGATCCCTCAACCATTGTAACTCAAGTAAAAACTCAGATGTACTTGGTAGTCCATGAAAAGACTATGATCAGAAACGGAGATTGGTGCTCCAGAGTTACAACTGGTTAACTCATGGCATTAATATAGCAGTAGTTATTAAGTTAAGCCTAATTGGTAGCATCTTTCTGAAACCTGAGATTGCTTCTGTTAAAGGAAGACATATCTTTTTGTGCTATCCTACATATTTGATGCTTATACTTCATGGTTTTTACTAGGTTTGTAACTGGTTCGCTATTTTTTTCTTGTCAGTTTCCTTAGTACTCCAGAACCACCGGTGAATCCCTTGTTGTGTAGAGAGTTAGAGTCTCTTACAGATCAGCATCAGTTTGTCCTAAAAGTAGAACTCAGAAAAGGAATATTACCTGAACAGCTTCTTCATAATTTGCTCTTAAGGTCATTGTTCTTTTGGAGCCATAGTATATATACTTAGTATGTATCCCAAGTCAAAAACTTGTGTGAGCTATAAGCAAGGAAATATGGCAACAGCTGGGAGCTGGTGGCTCACACCTGTAATTCTAGCTACTCAGGAGGCTGAGGTCTGAGGATAATGGTTCAAAGCCAGCCTGGGCAGGAAGGTCTGGGAGACTCTTATCTCCAATTATCTACTCAGAAGCAGCCAGAAGTAGCAGTGTGGTTCCAGTGTAGGTAGAGCACTAGTCTTGGGCAAAACAGGCTCAGGCATTATACTCAGGACCTGAGTTCACCCTCCGGGACCAGCAACAACAACAAGAAATTATGGTAACAGACTTAATTTCTAGTTTTTTCCCCATGAAAGCAAGAAACTGAGAGCTAAATCATAGGGATGACTGAAATGGGAGGCTGATAAGAATCTTTCCTGCTAAATTCTTGGAACAAATGAATCCATTTTAGATTGCTTAGGATGAGATCTATTAAAAATGTAAATAAACCTATGAAAATGTGTCTAAATGAATGTTAATGTTCTGAAATATTGGAACAGCAAGTCAAACCAATTCCTCATTTTTATACTTTTGGTTATGGAGGAATGGATATATAATTTCTGTATTTCTCAGTGAGAACACCAGTATTTGGCAACACGAATATCTCTGATGAGCAAAAGAAAGGGGCTGATACTAGCATAAGCAAGAACTAGAAATATTTTAATATTTATTATTATGGAGTCAAAGGTCATGAGGGAACCTGTATAGAATGAAAAAATGAAATCTGCCCAATAAAAGACAAGGAAACAGGCCATAAGAACAAGGGTACTTAGAGTAGCTCTGATTTCTGGTCTGGAATTGTTTGCAGACCTGGAGTTATGAAGATAAAGGACTCTCTTGTGATGGTTATACAGATAGAAAGCCATGTACCCACTGCTGCAGCCCATGAGACTCTGAAAGATCACATCCCGGAGAGCCATGAGGGAGAGGAAAAGCCATCTAACTATTTGCATAGATGGTAGCATATGACAATACACAACATACATTCCAAGTCCAGATCCATTCGTGTTATTGACTGCTGTGATATAGTGGAGCAAGTTGGAGCTTATAACAGAATTTAAAATCCAAAAGAGGAGGAGATAGGGGAGAACTTGCCATGCAGTCTCAGGTTTGAGCTTTCTCCACTGTGTGGTCCTGGAACTGATGGTGATGGCCTGGATCATGCTGAGGAAACAGGTGGTGCAGATGGAAAGCCCTCGAGCCACTCTTTCCAGATAAAGCACAAGTTTACAACCCACATCACCTAGAAAATTTCTGACATAAAAAGCAGTGGCTATCTCTCTTACCCCTGTGCTACAAATAATGATGACATTAGAAAAAGTCAAGTGGATGAGGATGAGGTCTATGGGCTTTTTGTCAGGACCTGTGAAAAAACTGTACACATGTCTCACACATACAAGGATGTTGCCCACAATTCCAGGTCCAGTAAGAGAAAGGAAGATTATCCTCTGAATGATGTTACTCCACATCCTCTCTGGATTTCATGCTGAGTGCTGGGAAACACATTTTGAAAAACACAAATGAGTGAAAGGATGTATTTCAGGTGTCTTGATTTTTCTGTGCTTAGTGAAAAGAAGAGTTTCTGAAATATATGAATGTAAACACTTCTTTCCTAACAGCCTATGATATCATTGTTTGCTTTTCTTCATATATCCTTGCTGTGTCAATTTGGGCATAAGTGTCATATGATTGCTACTACTTGCCTTTCCCAAACACCTTTCTTTATAGCCTTCATATCTAAAATTTATATAATAAATGTCTTTACTGACAAAAGCTAAACAAAGGCAATATCATTCACCGAATTCCTAATCCAGTTCCTGAGCATTCTTGTAAAATTAATGCCTAATAAATAAGTTATCTGGCTCTTGTGGGTTTTGTTGGTGCTCCACCCAGGTTAGTTTTACCATGCTATACATATTTATTCCTCAAAGAATTACTCACAAAGGATTGTAATTGCTCTAGGAAATTTTGTCTAATCAAATGAAGCAGCTTTCCGGGAGAAGTCATATGCCCTTTCGGTCAGCCCTATGGGAAGACTTAGTGGTACGGACGACCTCCTTAAAAATAAGACTAAGAATGTTGTTTAACGTGAATTCCCAAACCTCTACATGGGCTAGAGGTCATTGAAGCTGATTTTTCTCCTTATATACCTTGCTTTTATTCTTCATTCTCCCTAGAGTGCTCTTCTAATAAAACACCAGAAAAATATTCAGATACAGAAGCTCTTGTCCTATGGCCTTCAACCAAAGATACAATTTAACTGATTCTGTGTTTTAAACATTGTCAAATCAAGTGATTTTTCTCAATCAGAAAGCCCCTCCTCTGTAGGTCAGTTTCTCTTCATCACTCACACTGTGATTTATATAACAACGTCTTCTCTTTTTATTAGCAAAATGACATTTTAGAACAAATAATCTAAATCCTCACATGCCAAATGTCACCATATTTTTCTTCCACAGTTGGAAAATTCCTTCTTGTCATAGTTACTTCCAAATTAATTTAAACTCCCACAAAACAAATATGACATTGAAACTTAGAATATCAAAATGTCCAAAAGTCAATCTTTAGCCCAACCATCACACTTCACAGCTAACTGCCCCATATTCATCACAAATGAGCCTAAAATTTGATCTCATACACTTTTCCCAAGCTTAGCAAACTAGTTTCCTATGCATATACTTCCAACCTAGCATCAAAGTTATCTAACATAGCATCTGCTATTAAATACTAAACACACTTACTACTAAAGTTTAACATTAAATCAGAGTTGAGCTGATAAACCTGTCTGGAAGACATGTGAGTTGGTCTGTGTGTTTTCTTGAATATTCATCTTAATGCCTATAGAAAATAATCTTCTTTAGATGAAATATTTAGTCAGAATTTTAGTGTTCTCTCATAGGTAAAAAGGTGAGTTTCTATACTTTACCCATCCAGATAATCCATGAATGACATATGTTATCCTTAAAGAGACTTAGAAATCATGGTTACATTTCAGTAACTGTGTCTTCTACTGAGTTAGGACTGAGCTTTTTTTTCAGATATACATTACTTTGTTAAGATATCAATGTATTTTGGAATAAAGATGTTGTTTTTCTTTTCCTGAATAGTGTTACACATGGCCTGGAAAAGCTATGCATCTACAACTCCTCTGAAGCCTGCTGGGAAAAGATACTTATGGTTAATAATTTAACAAGATTGCATCAGTTTTTTCCAAGCATGTAAGAATTAACCAAACACACATTTTGTGAATCTAGTTAAGTCATAGTTTTGTGCAACAAGTGGTGGTGAGGATGCACGTGTTCTAGATGATGGAGAACTATCATTAAACTTGAGAGGTATGATGTTTAGGGCTCACTAGAAGGTTTCCCGTTAGGAACTCTAGATTCCACACTCTGAATTTCCTTCCCATCTCATAAATGAATGACTTTTAAAAACAAAAGATATAGCTTCTCAGATCCAGTTCTCTCAGCTACACACTAGCTATGGTGCTTTGTACTACCCAGATATACTGTGCCCATTCAATGAACTAAAGTGTGTAGTGCTTGTAAAAGTGAGCAGAAAGTATTAAATGATAATTTTCTTAACGCCGATTGGTAGTGTTATTATGGATCCTCCTGCCTAATTCCCTGTAGCTAGAAATTATATTGTATATGGGATCCTGGAAAAGTAAAATAAATACTAAATATTTTAATAAAGATAGAATGTAATATCCTTAAGAGACTGAAGAACTCTATCAATAAGAAATATGCTTAAGTGAAAATGCCACCTGGTTGATGGGAAATAAAGCACAAATGTTATGCAGAGATTTCATGGGACAAATGCGTCCTCACACCCATGCTCCTATACACCTCTGACTTATTTGAAAATAACGTTTTCAGGAGCTGGGAAGGTGACTCAGTGGTAGAGTGCTTGCCTTGCATGCCTGAGGCCCTGGGTTCGATTCCTCAGCACCACATAAGCAAAGAAGAAAAGAAAAGAAAAGAACGTCTTCAGTGCAGCAAACACATTTGTGCACAAGGCTTCCATCACAGACCAAATAACAGAGGTTTCTGAATGGTGATCTAACATCAAATTCACTTCCTTTTGAATGCCTTAACTATAGCGTGTATTACCTACTTATTAAAATCACAAGTTTATGTCATTCCACACGAATACATGCTGAACTTACTATTATTTTCTAAGTTCCTCAATCCCATTCTGTGCAGATATACCTAAAGGAAATACTAGGGTTATCAAATGCTATCAATTAGCCACAAAAGATCCTTTCATTAGTATTTATGATAGTTGTGTTACAAGAGAAGAAATACTACAATGTATAAATTTTACCTAACACAGATCTAAAAGCACAAATCTTTTTGTACAATTAGTCCTGATCTAATAATGTTGATTAGAATTTACCAAATTGTTTTTGTGAATCCCTATTATTAGAATAGAGGTAGTGAAAGACTAGTCTCAGGACTTGAAATTAGAGTATAGACATGTGTGAAGCAGTAACAATGATTCCCCTCCCCCACATAAATGATAAAAGCCAGTTTTAAAGGAATTTGGAATTACATCCAATTTTTTGAGAGTAGCAGAGTGAAAATGAGATTTCTAGATCATTCTACTTTTCTCTAGTTTTTGTGTCAGCCTTAGCTGGAGGCTACTAGGATTTTTGTTCAACTATGAATATGTCTATGTTTATGCTATTTGATGTGATTGTATTTTACACAGAGAATAACTGAACAAAGACTACTTTGAAGCTTACATTCAAAAGATGAATGAAACAAAAGTTCTAATATTTTTCTCACCCACTAACATGCCAACTTTGAGCCAAAGTTCACCTCTTTGAATTGCCATAAATGGCCTGGCAAACAACGGGTCACAGATTCTTAAACACCCATTGTTAAGACATCTTTCTCTAAGGAGAATGTTAACTATGAATAGAGGATATAAGCTGTCTATTTAAAATGAAAGGAAAACAAAGCATCAGAAGGGTCAGCATTCATCTCCGGTTGAGGTTTGCAAAGAATTATGGAGCTCTGAAGGTAGAGAGCACAGAGTTCTAAGATGGTGCCATGTGGAGAAGAAATGCCCTTGCCTTAGCCATGACAACCTGAAACACGGCATCGCATGGAATCATAAGAGTGAGAAAAATCCATTTCATGGAAAATAGCAAAAGTTGTCACTTTTGCTAATTTTAGGTGTCTTTATGCTAGTTTTTTGTTGGAATGGATAAAGTCATGCTTATCAATGAATTGAGAATCCAAAAGAAGACCCACATGGAATTGTGCCATGGAGACGCCAGCTTGATTCTCTCCCACTGGGAAGCTCTGGGACTGCTGGTGATGGTCTGGACCACCATTAGGAGAATGCTGGTACTGACTGAAATGCCCTGGGCCATTCTGTCCACGGAAACAACACTCTGACAGCCTATGGCATCTAGTATATTTATCAAACCAAAAGCTACTCTTGTCTTTAGCATTCCTTTAGGAAGCAGCATTAGTGTCTTTGTAAAAACCCAGTGGATGAAATGAAATTGCTTAGATTTCCTCTCTGTGCTTCCCACCAAACTGAGCATATTAATTACAAAAGCAGAAAGGTTTATCCATAATATCAAGTCCAGTAATAAAGAAGTTTTTGCCTTAGCAATGTTCAAAGCCATTTTTGTCTTCATAGGTAGAAAAACTTAGATGCAGGCAATGCTGTTTTGAAGAAAAGCATCAGTAGTGATTGTATGTATCTGTAAAAAAAAAAAAAAACTCACTTCATCCTATAGCTATTTCCTGGCATATAGGGGAAAACAAACTCTCTCTGTCTCTCTCTGTCTCTATCTCTGTCTCTCTGTCTCTGTCTCACTCTATATATAATACATTATATATATATATATATATATATTATCTGGTTTATATATTACCAAGTTTTTGTTCAGTAACTCTGATTTCTTTTTTTTTTTTTCACACTTGGTGGGTCATTGGTTGTGGTCTCAAATGCCATCCTGAAAACTAATATTCAATGGTCTAAATTCTCTATCCAAATTTTCCTTTGAGGTCCATAGTAACCAAGGACTCAATTTGCTTAAATCCTAATATGTTGTATCTATTTTCAATTTCAGCCTGGTGAAGGTAAATGCCCCAATTTTGGCCAGGATATTTTCCTGTTGTTTTTTTTTTTAATTTTATTCTGTCATGTTTCCAATATCTACTTGCAAATGTCTGGGGTTCATGCTTAACCTGTCTGATTTCCTAACATCCTTCAACTTCTTCAATATTTCTTAATTTTAGGAATAGTTCAACTTCAATTCTCTCTCTTAGTTTTTTTTTTTTCAATTTTCCTTTCTCTACTTTTCATGAGTAAAATTTCTACATTTGGTTTTTGATTACACATTTTTTTTTGTCATTCATGGGACTTGAACTCTGGGCCTGAGAGCTTTCCCTCAGCTCTTCAGCTCAAGGCTAGCGCTCTACCAGTTGACCTACAGCGCCACCTCCGGTTTTCTAGTGGTTTATTAGAGAGAAGAGATTCATGGACTTTCCTGCCCAGGCTGGCTTTGAACAGTGAACCTCTGATCTCAGCCTCCTGAGTAGCTAGGATTACAGGCGTGAGCCACTAGCGCCCAGCTTGCTTCCAAATTTTATAACTCTTTTTTTGACTAATCTCAGTATTACAGAGATAAATTTGAACCCCAAATTGATTCTGTGATTTAGTTACTTACAAATATTCTGTAGTACTTTGTAAGCCTCAATAGCAGGCCAAATGCCATAGCCTTTTCATTTAGGATTCAATAGTTAAAATGAGTCAGCCAAAGACAAGTACCAGGTATCCATCTGAAAAAAAAAATCAGATAATTGATGGGCTGCAGCCAGAAATGATACCCTACAGATTGGAATGCTACCTAGGAGGTCTGTAGAGAAAGGTTTGATTTTGCATTGACTTATATCTGGGACCTGTGTCAGACTGCTGAATGGGTTTGAGACATGTTTATGTTTATCCAGCCTGTTAGAAGGGAGTGTGTGTTAATATGTTTTCATAAGATGTAGGAATCTGTGATAATAGCTTTAATAGTATAATTGTTCTGAAGGGAGATTGTTCAGATTGTGGGCCATGGTGGTATTTTATAGGTGCTGCATAACTCTATGAGAAACAATTTTAAAAATAACAGGTATAACTTTATCCTGATTACTTTGATTAAAAGTGACCTGATAGAAAATGAGGCCTCTTTGGTCTTTATCATCTCAAGCTGATTTTCAGACTTGAAGACTGGATAAAATCTTAAGAGTTCCTAATTCCTATCTCACGTACAAACTTAAACCAAACTATGGAGAATTTAGAAGAATAAAAGAACTCAGTACATACAGTCCACTCATAGTATTTGCATTTATCCTCTATACATGGAATGCAATTCAATAAGCAGTCCACTTCGACTCCTTATCACATATAAATGGGTTTATTATATTTCCCTCTCCTCTTTCTCTATCACATATAAATGCATTTATTATATTTCTCTCCTTTTTCTTCTTGGAAATATGGATTGTAAGAACATAGACTTGTACGTGGGTTTGTATCAGCTGACTTTAGGAGTAGCAGCTATTGTCTATTAGATTCTTCCTCGTCCCCTAAATTTGAGTGACTAAAGAATTCTTGACAAGATGCTTTGTACTCATAAACAAGCATTTTGAATTGAAACCTCTTTGTATAGATACTTAAAGGAAATAAAAAATCTTAAACAGGATTCTTAGATGCATTAAAGAAAGCAGAACAAAATCCTGTAGCGACCGTCTACTCGACCAGCGAGGAAAAACGACCACCACACCAGGAGTCTTCTCAGATCACGCTTTATTGGAGAGCCTTTTAGTTGTAGGAGAGCTTGGGCACAAGAGAGCGTGCACCCGAAACACAGCCGCTTATATAGGGAATTCGAACACGGGTCTTTTCTATTGTTGGTCGCCTGCCTTTTACCGTCACCAGGTGTCATGGGATTGGCTGGGGACACTACCGGGCTCGTGCACGCGCACAGCCCAGGCGTCCCGCCAAGCACCGTCTGGAGTGGTAATCCTCAAAACTGCAAGGGAGTGGGCGGAGTCTCGCCTCGGCTCCCTACAGTTCCCCCTTCTTTGTTTTATGGCAACAGGTAAGAGTAGAGGTTGGGCCTCTGTCTAAGACATTAATGAGAGGACCTTGCACTGGCCTTCGCCTGAGGGGCGCGCCTTCCCCAGTGATGACCAGGCCCGTCCGATGCCTTTTTTGCAGAGGTGGGATCTTGGGCATCAACCCACTTGCAACCCAGCATGCTCTTCTTGAGGAGATGAGAACCATCTCCTCAAGTGCAGTGCACTTGCCTTGCACCCTGTCCCAAATTGCAAATTGCATACCTGTCCCGGTGCAATGGGATCCCCTGATCCCTCGGGGTGCTAAGGCTATGCAGAATGGTAAGGCTTAACTGCCTCTTAGGGCCGACAGCAAAATCTGGGGTGAGGATCCACTCTCCAAAGTGGCTAATGCTTGCGAGATAACAACCTTGTCCCTTCTGGTTTGGGCTCGAAGGCGACAGACCAACCATAGGCAGACCACGCATCCTCCCAAGCAGCAGGCTAAAAACATTCCGACTCCCACCCGCTCTTTGGAAAAGGACACCGCAGAGGCAATCCAGTCAGTAAATTGTAACAGCCCACAGCATCATCGGTTTAGCTATCACAGGGATTGCTATTAGCACTGTTGCTAACAGCAGGAAGATCAGCTGAGTGGATGGCATCTTCAAGATGGGGTTCTTCTGCAGTCTCCACTGGCCTGGTCAGTCTCGTTGGCACCCAGTGAGGTACTTCTTGACTCTGTGGAAAAACACAAACAGCTCCCCTGGATCTCGTTATTACCGGATCCGGTCCATACCATTTATTATTAATAACATCCTTCCACATAACCATGTCTTTAGTATCCATGGAGTCTCTTGTCATATGCCGATCTGCGGCAGACTGATCGTTGTCATTTAGAATTAAAAAATTAAGGGTAAAGAGCGCAAGAGAAAGTCTTTCCCTGGGGGACGTGGACTCAGCAACTCCCCCTTTTTGTTTTTGAAGCATTTCTTTTATGCTTCAATTAGCTCTTTCCACTATACCTTGTCCTTGAGGATTGTAGGGCAATCCGGTGGTGTGGGCAACCTGCATTTGTGCGCAAAAGGCGCGAAAACCATGGGAAGTATAAGCAGGGCCATTATCCGTCTTAAGTCTAAGGGGCTTTCCCCAAGCTGCCCAAGCTTCTAAGCAGTGTATTCTGACGTGAGACACCTTTTCTCCTGCCAGAGGTGTGGCATGAATGACACCAGAAAAGGTGTCCACAGACACATGTAAATATTTCAACTTACCAAATTCCGTCAGATGAGTAACATCCATTTGCCATAGGGCATTTGGTCTCAACCCCCTGGGGTTTACCCCCACATGGGGAGGATGAAGAAAGGTGACACAAGATTTACAGGCTTTAACAATATCTCTTGCCACATGCCTGGACAAATTATATCTTTTCCTAAGGGTATTAGCAGGTACATGATACAATCTATGAAAGTCTTTTGCCAATTCTACAGGATCAGCAGCGACCAGAGCCACAGCCCGAGTTGCCTGGTCCACCAAATCATTACACTTTGCCATCGGGCCCGGCAACATAGAGTGGGCACGAATATGTCCAATATAAAAAGGATGTTTTCTGTTTAAGATAAGGGATTGAATCTGTAACAAAACATTAGAAATTGTACTGGCCTGCTTAACTGAAGCAGCAACTTCAAGAGAAGCAACGGCATTTACAACATATAATGAATCAGAAAATAAGTTAAAAGGTTGATCAAATCTTTTAAAAACTTCAAGCACAATTAAACATTCAACAGCCTGTGGGACATTAGGCCGAAAATTAAAAACTACCGGCTGTTTGTGTCCTTGAACAAAAAAGGCACCTTGTCCAGATTTTGATCCATCCGTAAAGATGGTCAGAGCATCAACCAAGGGCTCCTTTGAAGTGACAACAGGAAAATACACTAAATTTTTGTTAACTATGGCAAGCAGAGGATGCTTAGGATAATGATTATCAATTACATTTGGAAATGAGCAAACAAGAATTGCCCACATATCCATTGTGGCTGCTAAAATTTCAACTTGCTCACGGGTGTATGGAATAATTAATTTATCTGGAATTTTTGCAAAGTGCATTAAACAACACTTCATACCCAAAATTGCCTGTTTTTTTTTTATTTTTTTATTTTTTTTTATTTTTTTTTTATTTTTATTTTTTTTTCTCAGATCAAAATTGCCTGTTTAGCCACTAATTCAGGAAAATATTGAACAGTTTTTGCTCCCACAGAATCATAGCATTAATAGTTAGCCTTTGAAGCAAGGCAGTGGTATAATTGGCCGTCACTCCATAAGTCCGGACTGCCTCAACTAAATCCTTAAGCTGGAAGTAGGAAACCGGCTCAAGAATTCTCTCATTAGTAATGGGATTTTCAAAAACTGGAAAGGCGGCCGCTAACAGCGACCAGGTGCTGCCTTTTATAAAGTGACTCTTCCCTGCCGGCGGGCACGGCAGGGGGGCCGACGGGTGAGGGGCAGCTCCGTTTCCTCTCCCTGGCTGCTGCGGTACTCCCACCCCTAGGGGGCGCCACCCTCCATATCTGTCTGCCACGTGCTCTGCCGCAGCCTCTTCTAACTCTTCACTATCAGCTGGATCGAGCTGCTCTCCCTCCTCCTCTAACATTTCTTCCTCTGAGTCACTCACAAGATTACTATATTCTTGGTCCCGCCCTTCCACATGTAGGGCTGAGAACCGGTTTGCTTTTAAAGAAGGGTAAGGGAGTCTCCTTGAGACCCCCTCCTCTCTGAAACCCTTCTCCTTTTGTGAGGGCTGCAGCCCCTCTTGCTTTAATTCTTTAGGATCCTTTTCTCTTTTTTCCCTTTTTCTTTTAGGCCTCTTTTCCTCCCCATTACTGTATACTGACTCTGATAGACTATCCTGATGCTGCGTTAGTACTTTGCGTCCTTCCTGGATTAAATCAAACCCTCCCTCTTCGAGGCAACTGCGCACCATCAAAAAGACAAGCCACAAGGGAAGAAGCAATGCAAGCAACCAATAAATATCTAAATCTACAGTGAACAGCATACCGGGGGATATTTACCGACGTCTCCTCTCCGCGTGTTGAGTTCTGGCTCCAATTCGGCCTCTCGCGCGGGTCCCGTACCAGGTTCGTTCCCGGGTTTCAGCACCAGTTGTAGTGACCGCCTACTCGACCAGCGAGAAAAAACGACCACCACACCAGGAGTCTTCTCAGATCACGCTTTATTGGAGAGCCTTTTAGTTGTAGGAGAGCTTGGGCACGAGAGAGCGTGCACCCGAAACACAGCCGCTTATATAGGGAATTCGAACACGGGTCTTTTCTATTGTTGGTCGCCTGCCTTTTACCGTCACCAGGTGTCATGGGATTGGCTGGGGACACTACCGGGCTCTCGCACGCGCACAGCCCAGGCGTCCCGCCAAGCACCGTCTGGAGTGGTAATCCTCAAAACTGCAAGGGAGTGGGCGGAGTCTCGCCTCGGCTCCCTACAAAATCCCAAATGTCTACCATGTAGTGATGTATGCCAAAGCTTCTACAAGAACAAAGGAATTGCTTAGTATGGATGGAATAGTAAGTGGTTAGTATTTAGTCTGATATCAGGAGCTCTTAAAAATTATTGCACTTTAACTAGTATATGTCTGAGTCAAGCAGAAAAGGTCAGATAAGTTGATGTTAGGGAAGTGAACCCCAAGATAATTATTGCAATGTTTTTTTTCCCTTTCATGCAATAGTTTCTATCATATTTATAAGATGATTTCTATGTTGCTTTGTATGTTCCTCCCCCACAGTATAACCCATACTTTCACTGTTTTGATATTGGTATAATTTGTAGAGGGGAAGGGAAAAAACAAATTGTTTAACTAGGGATCCAGGTGAACCCATTGCAACAATGGGATGTACAAGTCGTTATGTCGAAAAACAAACTTAACAACTTTGGTGGGGCATTAGGGGAGGATCTGGTGGGGAGAGGGAAGGAGTATGGGAAGGGATGGGAAGAGGAAACAATGAGGAGGCAACAATGCTTGATAAGAAATGTACTCATTATCTTGCCCATGTAATTGTAACTCCTCTGTATGTTATTCTCACAATAAAAAAATATTGCACTTGCTGGACATGGTGCTCTATGACTAGACTTCCAGCACACAGGAGGCTGAGACAGGAGGTTTGATAGTTGGAAGCCAGTCTGAGCTGCACAGTGAGTCCCTCTACCAACCAAACAAAAATATGAGTGTCCATGAAAGGTATGGAACTCATAACAGACTTAACATAAGTTTTTTAATGATATCTTTCTATAGAGTCCCAATATTTTCCATCAATCGCTTCACTGTTTTACAATGTCAAAATCTTAGCAAAATAACAGGAATGAATCAAATATTAAATAAATTTTATGGATTCTGACCACGCTGACAGTAATAATATTGGCAGGCAAAATTGAATGCTAAGAAAAACAGTTTTCCTAATAACTTATAAATCTCTCCTATCTTCACACTGGGGAAAACACAAAGTGAGAATCTTTTTCTTGGGGGGGTCCAATTGTGGGGCCTCAACTCTGGGCCTGGGCACTGTCCCTCAGCTCTTCAGCTCAAGGCCAACGCTCTACCACTTGAGCCAGAGCGCCACTTCCAGCTTGTTTCTTTTTGCTTATGTGGTGCTGAGGAATCGAACCCAGGGCCTCATGCATGCAAGGCAAGCACTCTACCACTGAGCCACCTTCCCAGCCCAAAGTGAGAATCTTATGGGAAACCCACTGAAGAGCTTTTTTCCAGATCTTAAACCTCAGGTCAGAGATGTCCAAGCATTTCTAGAGGAATAGCTGTTGGAATAGTCCCTTCCACTTTCTTGCTCACAATTGATACCTTATATATTAGAAAAGGAAAGTAGTATCTAGGATTCATAGGCCCTCTTATCGATTTTCAGATTAGTGAAAGACAGATTAACATTTCTACTCAAATGGCATCTGTGAATAGCCAACAACAAAAAAATCACATCTACCTACCTGAGCTGTGCTGTAGACAAGCTCTGGGTTAATCCTTTTGCTAAGATGAGGCTTCTCCTGTTATGGTTATAGAAGTCTTTTTTTGGGGGGGGTCCAGTTGTGGGGCCTGAACTCTGGGCCTGGGCGCTGTCCCTCTGCTCTTCAGCTCAAGGCTAACGCTCTTCTAGTTGAGCCACAGCGCCACTTCCGGCTTTTTTCTTTTTGCTTATGTGGTGCTGAGGAATCGAACCCAGGGCCTCAGGCATGCAAGGCAAGCACTCTACCACTGAACCACCTTCCCAGCGCCTGGTTATAGAAGTCTTGATGCCCAAAATATATCATGAATACTTCAGTTTCATTGCTATCATCCTGCCAGGAAGAAGAAAACTCTGCAGAATCTCAGTCCCTAAAGTACAACTCCCTCCCCGCAATTATTGTATTTGTTTGTCCCAGAAATTATCTCATAGTTAATTAAGGATTAATTAGTTTAATTGGAGTTTGTGATCTAAGTAAGTGAAGCACAAAGCAAGTTTGTTCACTTCACCTGACTAAAGTTGTAACCTGTAAACCAGCATACGGACATAGAATTAGACATGCTTTCATCAAAAGTTCTTTCAACCCCAAAAAAGCAATAATGATTGTCAGAGGGAAAGAGAGTTATAAATTGAAATAATTTATAGCACTAACACATCCAAGGAATTCTATTCAAAGATATATACAGAGTAAAAACAGAACCTCTCTAAATTCCAATGGTGCTTTCCACAGTAAACAACTTATCAAATCAATATGGAAGCACAAAAGACCAAATCAATTTTGAGAATTAAACTATTGAGTTATCACAGTACTTGACTATAAGACAAAATGTACAGAAATTTGTTTAAAGCAGTGACAATGGAGGAAAGAATAATACAAAATAACTTTGGAGAATGTAAAGGGGCCAGCACAGTCAAGTACTTGTAAAAGGCTACAATAATCAACATTTTATAAAGCCCAGATATACCCTCAAGCATATACAGTCAATTGATTTTACAGGATACCAAGAATTCACAACGAAGAAAAACCAAGTACGTCTCTTTAGTAAGTGATGTGACAAAATTGAGTGTTCACAGAGTGTGAAATTCGATCTTTATTGCAAACCACATAGGAAATCAACTAAAATTACTATAAATATTGAAGCATAAGAGTTGGAACCATAAAACTCCTAGAAAAACTGGGAAGCACTCCTTGAAATTGTCCTGGGCAACAAGAATTTTGAAAACACTGAAGCAATAACTCTATAAACATACAGGTTTATATGTAAACAAAAAGCCTCTATACAACAAAGAAGCCAATCTATAATTGAAACAACCTGGCAGAAAACATTTTTAAGTTATAGACCATGTAAGCACACACAGAGACAAACATATTCATACATGTGCAGACACAGCACTCACACCACCATCGCCACCACCACCAAAATAATACGCTAGTTTAATTTTAACCTAGAAACTTCCAGAGTTTCAGAGACCCATTTCATACCCCTTTGCAGTTGTGTTCCCTAGAAATTTCAATTCAAGACAAAGAGTTTGTTAGCCCTCAGTGTATTCATTACTTGGTAGATAACTTAGTCATAGAAAATGCAGCACCACTCCGTTCAATACCTCCTCTTTATTTTTCTAGCATATGTATTGGGACAGGGGGAGAATGTGAGCAAGCTGGCAGCAGTGGCTTTAGTAAACACCTGAAGGGGCTTGGAGTTCCTCCCAAGATGACGTCCAATAGGCTTTCTACAACAAGAATCTTACTGAGGCATGGAAAAAAAAATCACCAGGAAAAAGTTACCTATAAGACAAAAGGTACAGAAATTAAAAAAAAAAAAAACAGCACCAAAGGAGAAAAGAATAAAGCAAAATAACTTTGGGGAAGGTAAGGTGGAGCACAGAAATGGTGGAACAAAGGGTGAACAAATGCGGCTTGATACACACTAGACACTGTTGAAAATGAACTATACAACTTGTGGTCAAAGGGAGTAGGGAGGGGAAAAATGGGAGAAAGGGAGAGACCAAGTGACCCTGTTCAAAAAGAAACATACTCATTACTTCACTTATGTAACTATAATCTTTCTGTACATCCCGTTCCCAATATAAACAAACCAACAAATAAAATCACCAGGAAGAGAAGAAAGGAAAATGCTTCTTATCTACTCAGACAAGAGATGTCTGTCCACCCACAAGGTCACCACTGGGAATCTTCTCCAAGGTGCTTGAGTCAGTGGAGTTCCATGGGAGCCCACAGGTTTTCTGGTCATTTCGGAAGGGAGTGTCTATCACAGTTTCAGCAAGCAGAGTATTGTCTTTACCTTCAGTACTAGTCGTTCCAGTGCAGCCCACAGCTGAACCCAGACCACATTTGACATATCAAAGAGACATGTAATATGGATTTGGAGAATGCACCGGGAAATTCCCAGGCCCCTTGGATTGAAGCAAAACCTTTTGTATGTTTTTGATAGGCCATGCAATGAACTTAACCAGAAATGGAGGTCAGAAAAGAAGTTGTTTGCAGTACTTACACAAAGTATATGTCATAGGGTGTGAGTTTGAGCCTGGAAAGGAGCATCCTTTTTGAATCCAAAACAGTATTCTTGGAAGGCGAATCTTTCCCTCTGCTTTCCTATGAATTTGCTGACCATAATTCAGTCTTCAGTGTATTTTGAATTGACTCACAATGTTTATATATGTTACAAGTTCCTTAGATCTTTGGAAACAATAACACCAAGAAACTGTGAACCACACCCATTGTACTCCAGTGAACTAGTGTCTCTCACTAACCATCTCCATTTTTTCCAGTAGAGATACACGGTATTTCCTGATACTCTACATCACTATGTTGTACTTTGATCATTGTTTCTTGGGTATCCCCTGGCACAAACTTCATGAGTACTAGTAACTAAATTAAGGAGATATTGCAAATCTATTTGAAAAAAAAAAAACAAGGTAGACAATACTTGGATGTTCCTGTTTGATTCAAACGCTTTTGGAAAAAATAACACTGATTTCTGGCAAGAAAATTATCTTCAGCACTTTCCCTCCATGCAAACAAGAAGCCAAAGTCCCATTGGAATTAGAAGCTAAAAACCTGGGAATAATCTGTATTTTCAACTTGCTGAAAACTCTGAACTAGTCTAGACTGCCTAGTACCAGACATTTTAAAAATGAAGATGTAACTCTTAAATAAGCCTTGATTATTTTTAGCATCTTGATAAAGTAAAAAAAATAGAAATTCTTAGTTTATATACTTTGGGTTGGGGTGCTGGGCCTGGGCTCTGTCCCTGAGCTCTTTCTAACTCTTTACCACTTTGAGCCAGGGCAGTACTTCCGGTCTTTGATTGGCTAATTAGAGAGAATACTCTCATGGCAACTTTTCTGTTTTTGATTGGCTTCAAAGCACCATATTCAGATCTCAACCTTCTGAGTAGCAAGGATTACAAATGTGAGCGTCCAGCACCCAGCTGCATTTGTATATACAGTGCATTATGTAATTTTTGTTTCTCCCTCTCTATCTCTTATTCCCTGTAACTCTCTCTACAACCCCCCCCCGAAAAGCATAGGAAATGTTTAAAAGTAACTGACAACTTTGTTTACAAATTTGTTTTCCCATAGTGACGTATGAACAATCCCAACTTTCCAATGTTATAGTTTGCTTTCCTATTTTAGACTTTATTTTTATTTTATTTTATTTATTTATTTATTTATTTTTGGGTCAGTCGTGGGGCTTGAACTCTGGGCCTGGGCGCTGTCCCTCAGCTTTTCAGTTCAAGGCGAGCACTCTACCACGTGAGCTACAGCGCCACTTCTGGTTTTCTGGTGGTTTACTGGAGATAGGAGTCTCAAGGTCTCTCCTGCCCGGGCTGGCTTTGAACCGAGATCCTCAGATCTCAGCCTCCTGAGTAGCTAGGATTACAGGCGTGAGCCACCAGCACCTGGCCTACACTTTATTTTTATATAATGCAGTATAAGTTCTATAAATGTGTGTCTATGTACATGTGCATGCATAAAACATTTTGAGATCTCTATTATATCAGAAAATGATAGGAAACTTTTATGGTACACTTATGCATCAAAACATCATTTAATTGGATATGCCTAAAGTTAAGGTTAATTATACTTAAGTCAATTAATTTATTGGTTGATTGTTGTAACAGGTTTGAACTGAGGGTTGTAAGCTCTTTATCAGTGACTTTTTTCTCAGAGCTGGCACTTTACCACTTGAGTCAGGTTCCAGTCCAGCATTTTTGCTGGTTAGTTGGAAATAGTCTGAAAGACTTTTTCCCCTAGGGTTGGTTTCAATCTGCAATCTTAAAATCTTCGCATTGTAAAGTGCTAGGTATATAGGCATGAGACACCATTGCCCAGATCTGCTTTTAATTTTTGTAATTGCAAGATAAATAAAAATCAAGGAACATAAACAGTGTTGGATAGAAAGCTCAGCTAATTTTGCTTACTCTCTTATTTTCACACATATTGCCTACCCACACAATTTCTTACAAAGACATTTAGATTTCCAGAGACTAGTGCTGGTCCTATGGCTGTTGCTTCCTCTGGAAAGTTTCCCAAGTCAGAAGCTCAGGACATGACTTTGGAACAAAGAGAGTTCTGGCTTCCATTCCATCAACTGCTTTCTACACCACCTATTCTCAGAAAATGCAGAGTAAGACCACTTCCTCTTTGCTCACAGAAACCCTTTTTCTGCTTCAAGAAATCTTTGCTAAGTAAGATCTAGAGCCAGCACAAAGCTTTAATAAAACAGCTGAAAAGATTTTGTGCACCTTCTAGATGAAACTGAGCTGCAGTGGACTGTGGTCTGCCCAGAGCATGGATTCCTTCTGTAGATGCCTCAGGCAGTGGAAGTTTCCTGAACTTCCCCTTTCCCTGGTCTTCTTTGAAAGTCAGAGAAATGTTCACCTTGGTTTCAGCAATCACAACACACTCCTGCTTTTGGGAGTGGTGGTCCTTATGTGCCATGAATCCAGCCCACATTTGCATCCATGAGGGGATGAATACTCAGGATTGTGACTGGAGCAAAGACTTGGAGTTGTTCCTGTGCAGGCCATATCATGAGTGACTTGAAGTGGAAGCTGTGTTCTCCAAAGGTGCAGTCTCTTGGCCTGTGAAATTTATAGTAGAGATATCAGTGCCAGCGATGACCCAGCTATACATTGGAGCACCATCTGGAGCATTGTTTTCAAAGCCAGGATAGCATCCTTTGTAAAAGAATACTTTCTTCCTGTGTGTATTCCTAGGTATTTTCTGACCATTATGGTCTTGGATGTGTTTCTAATTGGCATACAGTGTTTCTCAGGATCAATTTCTTTAATGCTTTTGAAACCAAACATCTTCTGATTTTCTATACAGAGCTAAGTGAGACGTCTTGATTCTTCATTTTTCTTTTGTTCCTTAGAAAGCTACTAGTACATACTTACAAGGTACTAAATAACTTCCTGAAGATTGTGAGCACTAAAGCTTATTTGGTCTAACATTAATACAAGGGATTAGTTCATCAAAAGTTGGGGTTTGAGGGAAAATACACTCTGTATTTGAAGGACTAGAAGTATTTTCTTCCCAGGCAAGAAACTACAGGATGGGAATAGGAAGAAAATAAGAATCTGTCTGGCCAAGATTCTAGAATCTTTGAATCAACCTTAGATTTTTCAAGAACTAGACATCTTAAAAATAAAATAAATCTATGAAAATATAGTCTTATTGTCATGATTTCATAGAATGGTAGCATAAAGAAATTTACACATCTGGCTCATTGAGGAATCAATGTAATGTAATTTTTGTACTTCTCAGTGAACAGTCCAGTATTTAGCAGCCTGTGCATCCCTGATGATCAAGATGAAGGGGCTGAGACCAGCATACCCAAGGACTAGAAATACCTTGGTATTTAGTACTGTGCAGTCATGTGTCATGATAGAACCTATATAAATTGTGGAAATGAAATCTGCCAAATAAAAAAAAGAAAATAGGTCAAGAGAATGAGAGTACTTAGAGTGGCTCTGATTTCTGGGCTGGAATTGTGTGTGAACCTGGAGTTATGAAGGTAGAGGACTCGCTTGTGATGGTTATACAGATGGAAAGCCATGTACCCACTGTTCCAGCCCATGAGACTCTGAAAGATCACATCCTGGAGAGTCATGAGGGAGAGGAAAAGCCACCTAACCCCATGCTCAGATTGATGCATATGACAATACCTAACATGTATTTCAATTCTGGAGCTGTTCATGCTATTGAGTGATGTCATGTAGAGGAACAAATAGGAGCTTATCAGAGAGTTCCAGACCCAAAAGATGAGAAGATAGGGGAGAACTTGCCATGCAGTCTGTGGTTTGAGCTTTCTCCACTGAGTGGTTCTTGGACTGAGAGTAATGGCCTGGACCATGGTGAGGAGACATGTGGTGCAGACGGAAAGGCCTCGAGCTAGTTTTTCCATATAAATCACAGTTTTGTAACCAACATCACCTAGGAAGTTTATGGTACAAAGATCTGTGGCTAATATTCCTCTGGCCCCTATGCTACAAATAATGATTATATTTGAAAAAACCAGGTGAATGTGAATAATGCATATGGGTTTCTTTTTTTCAGGACCCATAACGACAGTATATACATGTTTCACAAGTACAAGGATGTTTCCTAAAATTCCAGGTCCAGTAAGCATATAGAAGATTATCCTTTGAATGAGGTTACTCCAAATCATCTGATTTCATATACAGGATCAGGAAAAGTCTTTTGAGAGTACACCCAAGTGAAGATGACATAGTCCAGGTCTATTGATTATCCCTGTTTACAAAATAAAGGAATGGTTTATGAAGTATTTAAATTCCGTTTCCTGGAAGATGCCTAAGCTCCTTTCTTTCCTCATTTCCTCCCTCCCTTATTTCCTCTTTTCCTTCTTTTCTTTCTTTTTTCTTTCCCTCCAAACTTTCCTCCTTTTCTTCCCTCCCTTCGTCCCTCCCTCCCTCCCTCCTTTCCTTCCTTCCTTCCTTCCTTCCTTCCTTCCTTCCTTCCTTCCTTCCTTCCTTCCTTCATTCCTTCCTTCTTTCCTTCCTTCTTCCCTTGCTTCCTCTCTTTCTCTTTCACTCTGTCTGTATGTCTGTCTATCTGCCAGTCCTGAGGGTTGAACTCTGTCTTTGAACTCTTTAGCTCAAGGCTACCACTCTACCACTTGAAATACAGATCCACTTCCACCTTTTTTATTTTTGGTGGTTTATTGGAAATAAGTGTCCCATGGACTTTCCTGCCTTCATTGGTCTGAACTGTGATCCTCAGATCTTAATCTCCTGAGTAGCTAGAATTACAGGCATGAGGTACCAGTGTCAAGCACTTTCTTCCTTTCTTGATTCATGTGACCTGGGCATCTTGATGACTACAATTTAGACATAGATTACATGCATCCACCTGTTTTTTCCTTCTTTCTATTCCTCATGTCCAAATTTTCAATGATCATGTTCTTTTTCCACAAGAGGTAAGCAAAAGCAATAAATATATGCAGTCAATTTCCAATCTGTACACCTTTCACTTCTCATAACAAATACATACAATCACTATGGTGGATATTTTTCTTCTCTTGTCTTTTTTTATCGTGTGTGTTGCTTGAACTCAGGTCCTGGGTGTGTCACTGAGGCTGTTGTGTTCAAACTTGGTACTCTACCAATTGAGTAACAACACTACTTCAGGCTTTAGAGTGGTTAATTGGAGATATGGGTCTCATGGGGACTTTTTTTTGCCTAGGCTGGCTTTGTACTACAATCCTCAGATCTCAACCTCTACAGTAGCTAGGATTACAGGCATGAGCCACCAGCACCTGTCATTGGTAGATTTGATTGTAGTTTTCCTTCCCTGGGATCATCTGTATGATCTTGTATGCATCTATCCTTCAAGTAAGCAAAGAATCCACACACTGTAAACCAAACTACTCTAAAATCTCCTGCTGTGATTTGTAAAACCACTTTATGAAGTGGGGTCTTTTTATTTTCTGCATATTCTGTATTATATTCAAAATGAAGATCAGAACATAAATTTATGTTGCTTTTATTCTTACCTATCATAAAAAGCTTTCCATGCAACCTGAATTTAGTCCTCCACAATTTTCTTGTTTATTAAATTTATTTGTGCAATACTTTCAACATTTTTCCCCATCTTCCCCCAGAAGATATCATATAGACACTTTGCCAAAAAGAATATGCAGAATGTCTCCATGGTGAACTTTTTCCCAACCAGTAACCTTCCTAGCACAATGCTGGCTATGGGTCAGAAATCAGCTTGGAATTTTGTCCCTTAGTATTATTACCTGACCCCACCGGGCTGTGTTCCCTGGCTGGCTGGATGTCTGCCAGCTGCCATCATCCTCACCTGCATAATGAAAACTACTTGGAGATGTCACTTTTGAGTCTATTTACATATGTTTCCTGACATAATCTCCTGCTATTAAGTGCTTGAAAAACAGCTTACAAATCAATTAGGAATTCAAGCATATGACTCAAATCTTGACAATAAACTCAGCTCAGCAACGTATCAGCTAAACAGATTGTGAAGGTATTTGGGTTCCCTATGTTTCATTATAGATGTTAAAACTGAATGGCCTGGAGAAGTCAATGCACTTTGATTTCATTTTCAGTGTCTTCTCACATGTAGAGATGAGGTGAACATACAGGTTTCTACAGATACAGGAAATGACGGGGACTATCCTTAAAGACACTCATAAATCAGAGTTAATTTTTACTTACTATACCCCCGGTATTGCTCTGGCTAAGATTTTACTTTAGAAAAATATACATGTTGGTTCTCTGAAATATTCATAATAAATCTTAGAATTAAGAAACCTTAGAATAAAGAAAGAGTATCTTTGTTGTCTTGATGAATGTTACAAGTGGGCTGGAAAAGCCATACACCTATATCTACTCTAAAACCTTTTTAGCAGAGACATTGAGTGTATATTAATATTTTATAAGCTTCTTATCTCCTTCTAACTCAATGACTTCTTATAGAGAGAAAAACAGAGGTTAGAGGTAGAGAGGAATTAATAAGTCTTCCTCTACCGCAGTTCTGTCTGATACCTTCCTATTCTACAAATGGTCAAATGTCTCAGACCCTTCTCTCTCACAACCTGCCCCTGACCTGTGTCTCCACAGCTTCCCTTTTAAAGCCAAAGGTAGCCCCAACCTTCAGTACTGGATCACTTACCTACATAGATGTCGCAGCTGACTCAACTTGGAAATTGTGATTAAACAGTAAGAGTCAGGTTGTATTTATCCTTCCTTAGACTCAGTGCTCATAACCAATTCCATTGCTGTCAAGATGTCACTGTCATGAGTTTTATCTTCACCAGGGGAAAAGTGCTCCTTCTGCACCTCTCCATCCCTGAGGCACAATTCTGCTGTCTTCTTACTACTCTGTAATTTGCTGAGGCAAGAAACTTGCTGAGTGAATTAGAGTGAATGTACAATAATGAGGAGTCACGGTGATGATGAAGAGTTCCCTAAAGAGTCCAAGTTTCTTCAACTTGGTTTTGCTCTCATCCCATATCCTCCATTCATCATCAAAGCCAGGAAGTAATGTTAAAGAAACTTCTGAGAATCCACAGAGGTCACTTTCTGAATATTTTCTGAATACACCTTCATTGATAGAAAAGATCATCAAACTGTGTGCAACAGAAAAAAGCAAAGAAAAGCTCATCAAATGATACAATCTAGGTCTATTCTTGCACATATTGTCCAGAACATGGCAGTTGGGGACTTATGGAGAGCTGGGATGGTGTGTGTCCTGATTTCACTTCTGGCTGTTTTCTTGGGCCCTTTCATGTGTTTTCCTGAGGTATTCACTTCTATTTTCCTTGTTATAGGTATTTTTCCTTGAAATGTTCACTGCCAAACCAGGATTGTCTTTTTTTTTTTGTTGGTTGTTGTTCTTGGGTCTTGAACTCAGGACTTGGATGCTGTCCCTGGGCTCTTTTGTTCAAGGCTAGCACTCTACCACTTTGAGGCACAGCTCTAAATCAGGTTTTCTGGTGGTTATTTGGAGATAGAAGTGTTACACTTTCCTTCCAGAGTAGTCTTTGAACTGTGATCCTCAGCCCTCAGCATCCTGAGTAGGTAGGATTACACGTGTAAGCCACTAGCCCCAGCATGATTGTCTTTTTAGATGCTCAACTTCTGTGGTCATTGCCCAGGAGAACTGCCAGGATGTGTGTAGGCTTCCCTATCAGAATCACACCTTAGTTCTGGATCCCTAATACCATTTTCAGAAATGGTCTCTTTCTCATTGGATAAAACAGAAGATCCAAGGAGAGGAAGGCAGGTAATTCTATATTCACCACAGGCAGATATGCAGATTTACCTTAAATAACACTTTTCTGAGCTATTTCCATTGCCTAAAATTTCCTGAAGTAAAGGAGTGCAGTGAAGTGAGTGGAATAAGAGACCTAACATTCAGGTGACACTTTCTTTTTTAACCCACAACCCACAGTTGTATTTAGGGAGAGCAGAGAAGAGAGGAGAGTTCCTACACTTGCCAGAGGAACTGATAGTAGAATCCGTTGGTTGTCCAAACTACCTGCCTTTCTGTGACAACTATTCCATGAGAATAGATTACCTATGCATCCTAGAATAGCTCTGGTCACCATAGAGATGGTGGGTGTGGCTATGGCAATGGGTCATAATCAGAATACTTTCAATCACAGAAATCTCGGCGGTGTTTAGTTGATTTTGTTCTGTGGTATCTGTATGTACACTGTAGGAGGAAAGAGCTTAATTGATCTACACAATGAGAAAAACACACAGAGCCACTAAACAGAAATCTGGCTTGAGTCACTAAATGTATCATAATCAATATTCAGATTTGAATCCATATCATAACTCCTGCAAAGGAGATGAAGCCAGAACCCCATCACAGTGATATCACAACAAAGGTGTGCTGCCAATCTACAGCCAGGCCTGAACAAAAACAATTGCAGTCATTCATAAGTGTGCTATGTTACAGGAGATCTACTTAGATTTCTTAGAGATGGATGAATACCAACTCTGAATAGAAATTATCTTCTGGAGATCCAAAGTATTCCTACGAACTATAGGATTATGGCTTTAGTAAAGAAATTTAATTACCAGAGTTTTGTCTCAGGCTCATGTTTTCTTATAAGACATATCTGAGGATCTTTGTTCTCTTGAGGTAAATCTCTTATTTCTCTGAGAACCCTTTCACCGTTTTGAGTTGTTTAAACTTGTAGAATCTTGTTTTAAGTGATGAGTATGTGTATGGATTGAAATGTTTTAATTGATATAAAAGTGGTATTCATAGGGTTTATAGTTATACAAGTCAGGTAATGAGTATATTTCTTAAAAATTACTTTATTGTCAGTGTTGATGTTTGGAGGTTTGCCTTCTTAGGGTTTTCTGAACCTCTTGAACTTGAAAGTTCATTTTGTCATTTGAAGTTTTCAGTCAATTTTTTCCTCAATCTTTCATAAGATTTCACAGGCAAAAATCAATGCAGAGTTCATGTCTAGTGTATTGGAAAACAGTACTTGTGGATGTATTAGAAGGGAAACGCAGTGATGTGACTTCTCTCCATGTGGGCAAACTGTAAAATTGTATGATTCTGTGTTTTATTTGCTACCTTCCACCATTTTGATGTATAAAATGTTTAATTCTATGTTAATTTTTTAGTAGTTTTCTTCTGATGATTTAGATGTATTTTGACTGTTGTCAACTCAGTTCTGAAATGTAAAAGTGGAGCTGAAATTAGCAGTGTTGGGAAACGCAAATTCGAGGCCTAGCAATTCATAGCATCGGGCAGGAATTATATTTTACTTGTGTGTAACATCCCCCTCCCCCTTTTTTTTTCTTGAGATGTAGTCTCTCTATTTAGGCTAAACTGAGCTTGACATTTGAACCCCTGGCCCCAGACACCACAGCTGTGTTGACAGCTGTAAATCACCACACCCAGCTTAATATTCAGTAATATATTCTTCATGATACAAACTTCGTACAGTAGCAGTTCATTTCCAGATTGTGCCATACTGTGTTTGAATTTAATACCAATAATTGATTCAGAATGTGTTTGCTATGTTTTGTTCTTTATGTTGAATGCAAGAGAAACACTTTTACAGTGTTTTCACAATAAAAAATTATTAAAATAAAAAGAAATGAAGTTCCTTGCAAAAATACAAAAAATAAAATAGCAATGTTGAAATACTTACCAAGTTGATGTCCTGCTTCTTTTTTTAATTACTAGTAATAAGTTGTTTTTTATTGTGAAAATTCCATACAGAGGGGTTACAATTACATGAGCAAGGTAATGAGTACAATTCTTATCAAGCATTCTTGCCTCCTCCTTTGTTTCCCCTTACCTTCCCTGCCTTTCCATTTCTCCCCTATTCCCCAACCCCCCCACTCCCCACCACCAAAGTTGCAAAGTTTGTTTTTCGACATAGTGTCTTGTCTTGTACATCTCATTGTTACAATGGATCAGCCTGTATCCCTATTTTAAAAATTTGTTTTTCCCTTCCCCTGCACAAATTATACCAACATCAAATACAATGAAAACAGGTGTTATACCATGGGGGAGGGACATACAAAGCAACAAAGAAATGTCTTATAAACATGTTAGAAACAATAGCAAGAAAAAAAACATTTGAGTCCTTATCTTGAGGTTCATTTCGACTAACATCAACTTATCTGACCGTTTCTGCTTGTCTCAGACATATACTAGTTATTGCAAATAAGGGAAACCATGGGAGCTATGTTTCTTTGGACCTGGCTTCCTTCACTTAATATATTTTTTTTCCAAGTCTTTCCATTTCCTAACAAATGGGGCAATGTCATTCTTTCTGATGGAGGCATAGAATTCCATTGTGTATATATACCACATTTTCTTGATCCATTCATCTACTGAGGGGCATCTGGGTTAGTTCCACATCTTAACTATGGTAAATAATGCTGCAGTAAACATAGTTGTGCTGCTAGCTTTAATGTGGTCTTGTTTGTAACCATTTGGGTAAATGCCCAAAAGTGGGATTGCTGGGTCATAGGGGAGCTCTATATAGAGTCTTTTCAGGAACCTCCATACTACTTTCCAAAGTAGTTGAACAAGTTTACACTCTCACCAACAATGCAGTAAGGTTCCCTTCTGTCCACATCCCCTCCAGCATCTGTTGTTATTAGAATTCTTGATTATAGCCATCTAACTGGGGTGAGGTGGTATCTCAGTGTTGTTTTGATTTGCATTTCTTTTATGGCTAGGGAGGTTCAGTATTTCTTCATGTGTCTATTGGCCATCCTTTCCTCTTCAGAGAAGTTTCTCAGTAAGTCTTTAGCCCACCTATATATTAGATCAGTTGTTTCTTTGATGATTGGTTGTTGGAGGATTTAATTTTTCGAGTTCCAGGTATATTTTAGATATGAGACCATTGTCGATTGTATGGCTAGTGAAGATCTTCTCCCAATCCGTGGGCTTTCTATTGATCTTGCTAGGTATGTCCTTTCCCATGCAGAAGCTCTTCAATCCCATTTGTCCAACTTTTCTTTGATTTGTTGTGTTTCTGAGTCTCTATTAAAAACATTTTGGACTGTGCTAAGGAGAACTAGGGTTTCCTCTATTCCATCCTGTAATGTTTTCAGGGTGTCCACAGACTAACCTCATCATTGTGTTCCACTGCATTCATTCTATGAATAAATGCTTAGGGATATTTTAACATAACCCAAAACTCCTCTTCTGCTAGTATTTAAATTGTGGTTATGAAATAATGAGCCATATGTGTGATCAAAACCTAGAAACTGGATTCTTGCTAGTATTTAAATTGTGTTTATGAAATAATGAGCCAAATGTAGGATCAACACTTAGAAACTGGATTCTTGCCACAAAGGATAGATATACAGGAATATTTTAGAAAATTTGCTAAATTGTTTCCTGGCTACCTACTACATATTTAGTGACAATGAAAAACCCAGACTCAAAAATATTAGAAATAAAGGTAATAGGGCAGAGTAGAGAAAGAGATTTCTATGTCTTTTTGTTTTTCTTTCTTTTTTTTTTTTTTTTGGTGAGGGTCCCCTAGTGAGGCCGGAACTCTGGGCCTGGGCATGGTTCCTCAGCTCTTCCGCTCAAAACTACCACTCTACCACTTGAGTCACAGCACCACTTCCGCCTTTTTTCTTTTTGCTTATGTGGTGCTGAGGAATCAAACCCAGAGCCTCATGCATGCAAGGCAAGCGCTCTACCTCTGAGCCACCTTCCCAGCCCCATCATTCTATTTTTCTATGATCTCTCTGTCAACTCAGGGCTACAGATCACAAGAGTCCGTGTCTGGCAATAAAAATTTATATATTAGCCTATTTAAAATGATATTGATAACCAGCAAAACAGAATTAAGAACTCTTTCAAACTTACTATAAAGTCATTGAAATAGACATTTTCTTAATGCCTTTGTCTCCTCCAGATTTCCCTCTCTGTGAATCAGCACAAAGGGACTGAGAAATGCATAACCGATGGTCAAAAATTCTTGGACATTTAATATCATAGAATTTTTCTGTAAGAAAGAATTTGAAAAGAAAGAAAAAATGTAATCTGTCCAATAGAAGAAAAGAAAACAGAACATCAGAAAGAGAACACTCTGAGCAGCTCTCATTTCAGGAAGACTTTTATGAAGGTGAGAGCTCTGAAGGTAGAGAACACGCTGGTGATGCTTGTGGAGAATAAATACCATGTAGCCACTGGCCCCACCCATGACACCCTGAAACATGGCACTGTGTATGGCCATTAGAATAAGAAGTATCCATTTTATTTCCTGACTTTCTGGTTGAAAAGAACAATAATTGTTAGTTTTAGCAGCTTCTGACATGTTTTTCCTGCTACTTGTGATGTAATGAAGCAAGTTGATGCTAATAGAGGAACTGAGGATCCAAAAGAAGAGAAACAGGGGAAGAATTTTCCATGGAGTCTTTGGCTTGAATCTCCAGCACACAGAGCCTCTGGGACTGATGGTGATGGCCTGGACAACAGTGAGGAGACTGCTGGTACAGACAGAAAGGTCCTGGGCCACCCTCTCCAGATAAACAACTATCTTACAGCCTATATCATCCAGGAAGTTTCTTAAACCAAAAGCTGTTATTGCTCTTAGCAATCCTTTGGAAATAAGTATTATGGTATTTGCAAAAGCCAAGTGGATGAGAATAAGGTGTATAGATTTCTTCTGAGCAACTCTCCAAAAACTACATACAAAATTCGCAAAAACAATGATATTCCCTACAATGCCAAGCGCAGTTACAAAGAGGAAGATGGTGCCCTTGACAAGATTCGAAATACTTTCTTGTGTCATGTCAGAAAAACTAGGATCCACCAAATGCCCTTGTGAAGAAAAAGCATCAGTAATGGTGATAATTATCTGCAAAAATAGCTCCTGTTTTCAGCAATTTTCTCGAGTATAGGGACATTCATTTCATAAGAATGACGCAGAGTTTTTGACCTTAAAGTCTTCCTTTGTGTGGCAATCCTTTTGAATTCTTTGATTATTGTGAAATGCCATTTGGAATAATAACACGCTGTTGTCACTGTATTTTACTTTGGTGCCATGGGTCTTGTATGTATGTTTATCTGATTTGGGAAAGGGAAGAGGAATAACAAAATGATGAGACAAAAGACAAAGAGTGAACCAATGACATAGCAGTACTCACAAAACACTACTTTGGAAATGAACTCCTTGGTGGAGGGAGGAGATTGGAGGGGCAGGAAAGGGGGAGAACATGAGGGAGGAAGAAACAATGTTTGGCAAGAAATGTACTCATCACCTTACTTTGTAACTGTAACCCCTCAGTACATAACCCTTGCAATAAAATAAAATTGAAACAACAACAACAACAAAAGAAATGGCATAAAAATTTTTTTGAACACTCAGTCTTTCACTCTTGCTTGGCTTTTTCACTCAAGACTAACACTCTACCACATGAGCAGCACATCTACTTTTGGTTGGTGGTGGTGGTTATGGGCTTGAATTCCCGGCCTGAATGCTGTCCCTGAGCTGGGTGCTCAAGGTTATAGGCCTACTACTTTCACTTTGAGCCAGCCACAGCTCAACTTCCTTTTTTTTTTTTTGGTGGTTAATTGGACATAAGAGTCTCATAGACTTCCTAAGTGGGCTGGCTTTCTACCATGATCCTCAAATCTTAGTCTCCTGTGTAGCTCAGGTTACAGGCCTCAGCCACAAGGATCTGGCCATACTTCTGAGTTTTTACTGGTTAACTGAAGGTAAGAGTATTACTGCAGGCTGCCTTTGAACTGCAATCCTCAGATCTCAGCCTCCGGAGTATTTAGGATTATAGGCATGATCCACCAATGCACAGCACTCCACCTATTTGGCTTTTTTCATAGTTTCATACTAGTAAAACCACCTGACTAGTGCCATTCCTTATCTGTCCCACCTACCTTCATTATCAACATCGCTGAATAAAATTCAAAATCCAACAAGTAGAGTTTTTGTGATTTTAAGTTTGTTTGGCAGTGAACAGTATCAGTGTGTTATAATAATATTTTTTGTGTGATAGTAGTGTAGCCTACTCTATGCACTTTCAAGTTACGGTTCTTAGATGTACTATAGGGAATTTAAATAATTTTAAAGTTATCAGTGCCAGGCATTCTGAGCACTCATCGTTTTTCCAACACAAAGCTCCTGCAAGTTTTAAGTCCATAGATACCAACAGTTTATTGAACTGTCTGTCCTTTTTATCAGTCTAAGCTGATTTCCAGATCTCAGGCCTGCATAAAGTTTTAGTTTCCCTTTCTAAAAAGTCAGATCTAACATCTCATTTAAGAATATTCAATAAAGCACATACAATTTCTCTAGAATAAATGAAAACAGGATTTGCATATTTTATAAAGAATTATAAGCCTTTCCCTCTTCCTTCTTACTAATCATTAGAGAATGGCTTTAGATAGCTCTGTCTATAAGGTCTCTGTCAGGATGAACTATGTGAGTATCAAATCGTGTCAGACATTTCAATGATTCTACAAGTATGAATTATTGCCATCCAATTATTATTTTCTCTTCTCACAAATGGGGATTTTAGAGGCTAGGAAGGTGGCTCAGTGGTAGAGTGCTTGCCTTGCATGCTCGAGGCCCTGGGTTGATTCCTCAGCACCACCTAAACGAAACAAAAAAGCCAGAAGTGGTGCTGTGGCTTAAGGGGTAGAGTGCTAGCCTTGAGCTGAAGAGATGAAGTACAGTGCCCAGGCCGAGAGTTCAGGCCCCACGACCGGACCCAAAAAAAAAAAAAAAATTGGGGATATTAATGCCTGGGTTTAGGCATTAAGAAACACAATCCTAAATGTCTAGCATATAGTGAATTATGCTATGATCTTCAAAATTTTGCACAGTCATTTTGTGTAACTAAACTGGGTCACAAAATTAATAAACACATACTCAGATATTGAGTTTGTTTCAAATAACTGGAGCCAGTATTCATCAGTTGCCTGACGGACTGATCTAAGCTTTTTTTTTTTTTTTTGGTTGTTTCATTCTGTTTTTTCTTTTTACTCTATCATTTTTGGTATTTCCATTGTTTTTCTAGCCCTTCCTCAAGTTCCCAAAATTCTCTGACGCTAAATAATATTTGGAATCCCCTTCTCAGACACTTAGTAAGTCCCCTCTCATTCTGACAGAATAAAATGAAGAATGCCAAAAGAAAGAAGCAAGAAGTGTATTGCCACAGATTGGTTTTGAAATAATGCAGGAAATTATTTCGGCTAGGGGCATAATATCTCATCTAGAGTAATAAGCATAGCATAGGCCAATAAGTGCATCCATCTTAGGCCCAATCTTTTCAATTAAAATATGAGATCAGTAGCCCTAATATCATAACTAGGATCAATTTAAGCTGAGTTTTCTCAAATTATACTTACAAGCAGCCTGTCTGAAACATAATAGGAATTCTCTAAAGAATACCCATAATATGAAATTATATTTTAATGAATAGGGCCACCAATAAATAAGCATGTAAGTTTAGTTGACAACACTGTGTGATATAATGTTGTGTCTAAGTGTCGAGAGATTTTAAGAATGGATGCAGAAAGAGTATCTTCAAAATTAAATGTAATACACTAATAACAGAATTATTTTGAAAGAACAAAGGATAACCCACTGGAAACATAGCAATACATTAAACATTAGGCAAAGAAATGTTGTAAAAGCTAATTATTAATAGTCAGTTATCATGTCAGTAAAAATAGAAGCTAAAGGGCTGGGAAGGTGGCTCAGTGTTGGAGCGCTTGCCTTGCATGCCTGAGGCTCTGGGTTCAATTCCTCAGCACCACATTAGCAAAAAGAAAAAAGCCGGAAGTGGCGCTGTGGCTCAAGTGGTAGAGTGCTAGCCTTGAGCTGAAGAGCTGAGGGACAGCACCCAGGCTTAAAAAAAATTAGAACCTTGAAAATTTTTTATATCTTTCTGATTTTTTGAAGTGGGTATCCAGACAATTTTATACAAAACTCATCCTGGAGTAGAAGCTTGTTATTTAATCCTGAACAAAAAAAAGAGAATTAACTAAATATTTCTAGGGTGTTTTTCTTAGACATGGTCCTTCTTGTTGCTCGTCTCAGGGACATGCCGTTGTAAGGGTAAAATAATGAGTGAAGGTTCAAGACTCTGTTAGATACTCCAGGGCTTCTCTAAAGACAGCTTAATATTAATGTGTCTGAGAAATACTACAGGGCCTATGTGATAACAAAATTTTCAAGTCTACTCACCTAAGTAGCTGTGATGCAGACAAGCTTTGGGGTAGTCCTGGCAAGCTGAATTTTTCCAGAGCCTATTTATACCTCCATGGTTTGTGGAGATCTGGGCTGAGTGAGACTTCACTCAGGTCACAGAGGTCCTCCTGTTGGGCAGAAGGATGCCTCTGAAGAATCTCAATCCCTGAAGTACAGCTTTTCTTCTCCCTCCACAATTACTACTTTTGATTGGCTCAGAAGTTATCTGAGGCTAATTGAAGACTCAATTATGTTTATAGAAGGATGTGGAGGTGTATTGTTAGGCTATTTATTTGAGATTACTCTAATTTCCCATGTAGGCATTCATAGTTATAAACTTTTCCTTTTATTCATTCTTTTCCTGTATCCCAAGGGTACTGTTTTCATTTTCCTTTGATCTTTGCCATTTCTTGATTTTTCACCTCCTATTTCTTTGGTGACCCACTCATCATTCAAAAGTAAATTGTTCACTTCCTGTGTCCTTGTTTATTGTCTGTGATACACTTGCTCTACTAGAACATGGGACATTTTTTATGTTTTAAAATATATTTGATCCTTTCTTTCTGTAAACTTAAAAATCTTCCTACCCTTCTCCAAGGGGACAGGTAAGCATTTAAACAAGTACCCAGAAAGTGGGGAAAGGATAGAAACATACATTTTTGGAGATTTAGAGGCTTGGCATATAAACTGACAATAATATCCGGATCCTAATTATTACTGTGAAGTATTTGGTGGGGTATGGTGACTCAGTATTGTCTGAAGTCCAGTCCAGATGATTCTTTCTTCTTCAACTCATCCTTCTTGTGCCAGTCCAAACTCAGGGTCGAGATACTGTCACTAACCTTTTTTCCCCTTCTTTTCTCAAGGCTAGCACTCTACTATTTCAACCACAACTCCACTTTTCAGGTTTTGGTTAATTGGAGATAAGAGTCTCACAGGCTAGGACTGGGCTGGCTTCAAACAATGGTCCTCAGATTGCAGCCTTCTAAGTAGTTAGGATCACAGATGGGAGCCACTGGTGTGTGGCTCCTAACTTAATTCCTTGATGTCATTCTTAATTACCTTTCTAGTACTACATTCTTTTTTGGCGGGGAGGGGTCCGGTTGTGGGGCCTGAACTGTGGGCCTGGGCGCTGTCCCTCAGCTCTTCAGCTCAAGGCTAGCACTCTACCGCTTGAGCCACAGCGCCACTTCTGGCTTTTTTTTCTGTTTATTAGTGCTGTGGACTCGAACCCAGGGCCTCAAGCATACATGGCAAGGGCTCTACCACTGAACCACCTTCCCAGTCCTAGTATTACATTCTTTTGGATTGATTACCACTGACTTGTTTAAGGACCTCTCTGCTTGGTTCTCTATGCAGTATGGGGGGAAAAAAGCCAGTTACAGTAGATAAATGTAAAACTAATATAAATAACAGCAGTTATATAAGGAGATATAATAACTGGCTTTTTCTGTTCTCCTATCTTTTGCTGTTCTCATGGCCTGAGCTCTGTTCCTAAGCCTCTCTGTGCTCAAGGCTAGAGCTCTACCACTTGAGCCACAGCACCACTTCTGCTCTCTGGGATTTTCATGGCCATCTAAAATAGTCTAAAATGTCTTCTGGATAACGATGTTAAAATCTGAAGAATCTCACTCAAGTTTTTATAAAATTTACAATAGTATAACTGACCTACTTGCTTAAATACTTACCCATTTAATTTACCTTGAATCTCAGCCATGCTGAATTGGATCCCTAATTATTCCAACCAACATTTCTCCATATGTTTTTTCAAAGTCTAATTTGATAATATACCCATCAAATATTTTCAAAAACCTTGCCTTATGCTTCATCTGTCTCTGCATTCTTAACAATCCACAAACACATGTTACAAAATTTCTATAGGTTTAATATCTAACATCTCACAAATTGAGTCATATTTTAATTTATACAATGTCTTATAAACGCGAATCATATGAGAATTCCTAGTGAGAATTTATCAGTTTATGAGTTACTGTAACCTGAGGATACTTAATTTCACTTAAGTATTATTTGTGTGTGCCTACACACCCACCAACCCACCCACCCACCCCTCCCACACACACATCCTTTGGATCCATTTTAATTTTTATTAGTATATATTAATTGTACAAAGGAAAGAATTTACTTATATTTCCTTACTTGCATATAAAGTACTAGGATTATATTCACCTCCATCTTTTCTCTTTTCCAATTCCATCTCCATAGTCACCCCTTTTACTTTCATGAGCTTGATCTTCCATTAAGATTTGCTTCCATAGCTCCAATAAATGAGAGAAATATGTAACCTGTCTTGGATGGACTCATTTATTTCAGTAAATATGATTATCACCAGTTCCATCTAGTTTCCTTCTTTTCTGTAGGCAAGTAAAATTCCATTGTGTACACATATTACCCTTTCTTAATTCATTTATCTGCTAATGGACAACTACACAGGTTCCATTGTTCTGTTATTGTGAGTTGTGACATGGTATACATGGGTGTGAAAATACCTCCACAGTAAAATGGCTTGAATATTCACTGAAATGATGGGGCTAGTTCATATAGATTTTTGTCTTGAATTTATTGAGAAATTTTCATACTGATGTTGGGGTTTTTTCTATGTTGAGGACTAAATTTAGTCAAGAGAAGATGTAGTACAATCCCAGCATGTACCAGGATCCCTCAACCATTGTAACTCAAGTAAAAACTCAGATGTACTTGGTAGTCCATGAAAAGACTGTGATCAGAAACAGAGATTGGTGCTCCAGAGTTACAACTGGTTAACTCATGGCATTAATATAGCAGTAGTTATTAAGTTAAGCCTAATTGGTAGCATCTTTCTGAAACCTGAGATTGCTTCTGCTAAAGGAAGACATATCTATTTGTGCTATCCTATATATTTGATGCTTATACTTCATGGTTTTTACTAGGTTTGTAACTGGTTCGCTATTTTTTTCTTGTCAGTTTCCTTAGTACTCCAGAACCACTGGTGAATCCCTTGTTGTGTAGAGAGTTAGAGTCTCTTACAGATCAGCATCAGTTTGTCCTAAAAGTAGAACTCAGAAAAGGAATATTACCTGAACAGCTTCTTCATAATTTGCTCTTAAGGTCATTGTTCTTTTGTAGCCATAGTATATATACTTAGTATGTATCCCAAGTCAAAAACTTGTGTGAGCTATAAGCAAGGAAATCCATTTGAGGGTTCACAAAGGTGGAAAATAGTTGGGGGTTTCTGTTTGGTGAAGAGCTTAAGCTCAGGAAATATGGCAACAGCTGGGAGCTGGTGGCTCACACCTGTAATTCTAGCTACTCAGGAGGCTGAGGTCTGAGGATCATGGTTCAAAGCCAGCCTGGGCAGGAAGGTCTGGGAGACTCTTATCTCCAATTATCTACTCAGAAGCAGCCAGAAGTAGCAGTGTGGTTCCAGTGTAGGTAGAGCACTAGTCTTGGGCAAAACAGGCTCAGGCATTATACTCAGAACCTGAGTTAACCCTCCGGGACCAGCAACAAAAACAACAAGAAATTATGGTAACAGACTTAATTTCTAGTTTTTTCCCCATGAAAGCAAGAAACTGAGAGCTAAATCATAGGGATGACTGAAATGGGAGGCTGATAAGAATCTTTCCTGCTAAATTCTTGGAACAAATGAATCCATTTTAGATTGCTTAGGATGAGATCTATTAAAAATGTAAATAAACCTATGAAAATGTGTCTAAATGAATGTTAATGTTCTGAAATATTGGAACAGCAGGTCAAACCAATTTCTCATTTTTATACTTTTGGTTATGGAGGAATGGATATATAATTTCTGTATTTCTCAGTGAGAACACCAGTATTTGGCAACACGAATATCTCTGATGAGCAAAAGAAAGGGGCTGATACTAGCATAAGCAAGAACTAGAAATATTTTAATATTTATTATTATGGAGTCAAAGGTCATGAGGGAACCTGTATAGAAGGAAAAAATGAAATCTGCCCAATAAAAGACAAGGAAACAGGCCATAAGAACAAGGGTACTTAGAGTAGCTCTGATTTCTGGGCTGGAATTGTTTGCAGACCTGGAGTTATGAAGATAAAGGACTCTCTTGTGATGGTTATACAGATAGAAAGCCATGTACCCACTGCTGCAGCCCATGAGACTCTGAAAGATCACATCCCGGAGAGCCATGAGGGAGAGGAAAAGCCATCTAACTATTTGCATAGATGGTAGCATATGACAATACACAACATACATTCCAAGTCCAGATCCATTCGTGTTATTGACTGCTGTGATATAGTGGAGCAAGTTGGAGCTTATAACAGAATTTAAAATCCAAAAGAGGAGGAGATAGGGGAGAACTTGCCATGCAGTCTTAGGTTTGAGCTTTCTCCACTGTGTGGTCCTGGAACTGATGGTGATGGCCTGGATCATGCTGAGGAAACAGGTGGTGCAGATGGAAAGCCCTCGAGCCACTCTTTCCAGATAAACTACAAGTTTACAACCCACATCACCTAGAAAATTTCTGACATAAAACACAGTGGCTATCTCTCTTACCCCTGTGCTACAAATAATGATGACATTAGAAAAAGTCAAGTGGATGAGGATGAGGTCTATGGACTTTTTGTCAGGACCTGTGAAAAAAGTGTACACATGTCTCACACATACAAGGATGTTGCCCACAATTCCAGGTCCAGTAAGAGAAAGGAAGATTATCCTCTGAATGATGTTACTCCACATCCTCTCTGGACTTCATGCTCAGTGCTGGGAAACACATTTTGAAAAACACAAATGAGTGAAAGGATGTATTTCAGGTGTCTTGATTTTTCTGTGCTTAGTGAAAAGAAGAGTTTCTGAAATATATGAATGTAAACACTTCTTTCCTAACAGCCTATGATACCATTTTTTCCTTTTTTTCATCTTTCTTTGCTGTGTCAATTTGGGCATAAATTCATATGATTCCTACTACTTGCCTTTCCCAAACACCTTTCTTTATAGCCTTCATATATAAAATTTATATAATAAATGTCTTTATGGACAAAAGCTAAACAAAGGCAATATCATTCACTGAATTCCTAATCCATTTCCTGAGCATTCTTGTAAAATTAATGCCTAATAAATAAGTTATCTGGCTCTTGTGGGTTTTGTTGGTGCTCTACCCAGGTTAGTTTTACCATGCTATACATATTTATTCCTCAAAGAATTACTTACAAAGGATTGTAATTGCTCTAGAAAATTTTGTCTAATCAAATGAAGCAGCTTTCCTGGAGAAGTCGTATGCCCTTTCCGTCAGCCCTATGGGAAGACTTAGTGGTACGGACGGCCTCCTTAAAAATAAGACTAAGAATGCTGTTTAACATGAATTCCCAAACCGCTACATGGGCTAGAGGTCATTGAAGCTGATTTTTCTCCTTATATACCTTGCTTTTATTCTTCATTCTCCCTAGAGTGCTCTTCTAATAAAACACCAGAAAAATATTCAGATACAGAAGCTCTTGTCCTATGGCCTTCAACCAAAGATACAATTTAACTGATTCTGTGTTTTAAACATTGTCAAATCAAGTGATTTTTCTCAATCAGAAAGCCCCTCCTCTGTAGGTCAGTTTCTCTTCATCACTCATACTGTGATTTATATAACAACTTCTTCTCTTTTTATTAGCAAAATGACATTTTAGAACAAATAATCTAAATCCTCACATGCCAAACGTCACCATATTTTTCTTCCACAGTTGGAAAATTCCTTCTTGTCATAGTTACTTGTGAATTAATTTAAACTCCCACAAAACAAATATGACATTGACACTTAGAATATCAAAATGTCCAAAAGTCAATCTTTAGCCCAACCATCACACTTCACAGCTAACTGCCCCATATTCATCACAAATGAGCCTAAAATTTGATCTCATACACTTTTCCCAAGCTTACCAAACTAGTTTCCTATGCATATGCTTCCATCCTAGCATCTAAGTTATCTAACATAGCACCTGCTATTGAATACTAAACACACTTACTACTAAAGTTTAACATTAAATCAGAGTTGAGCTGATAAACCTGTCTGGAAGACATGTGAGTTGGTCTGTGTGTTTTCATGAATATTCATCTAAATGCCTATAGAAAATAATCTTCTTTAGATGAAATATTTAGTCAGAATTTTAGTGTTCTCTCATAGGTAAAAAGGTGAGTTTCTATACTTTACCCATCCAGATAATCCATGAATGACATATGTTATCCTTAAAGAAACTTAGAAATCATGGTTACATTTCAGTAACTGTGTCTTCTATTGAGTTAGGACTGAACTTTTTTTCAGATATACATTACTTTGTTAAGATATCAATGTATTTTGGAATAAAGATGTTTTTCTTTTCCTGAATAGTGTTACACATGGCCTGGAAAAGCTATGCATCTACAACTCCTCTGAAGGCTGCTGGGAAAAGATACTTATGGTTAATAATTTAACAAGATTGCATCAGTTTTTTCCAAGCACGTAAAAATTAACCAAACACAGATTTTGTGAATCTAGTTAAGTCACAGTTTTGTGCAACTAGTGGTGGTGAGGATGCACGTATTCTAGATGATGGAGAGCTATCATTAAACTTGAGAAGTATGATGTTTAGGGCTCACTAGAAGGTTTCCCGTTAGGTACTCTAGATTCCACACTCTGAATTTCCTTCCCATCTCATAAATTAATGACTTTTAAAAACAAAAGATATAGCTTCTCAGATCCAGTGCTCTCAGCTACACACTAGCTATGGTGCTTTGTACTACCCAGATATACTGTGCCCACTCAATGAACTAAAGTGTGTAGTGCTTGTAAAAGTGAGCAGAAAGTATTAAA
The DNA here is from genome assembly GCF_024711535.1 of Dipodomys merriami. Classification (NCBI taxonomy): domain Eukaryota; kingdom Metazoa; phylum Chordata; class Mammalia; order Rodentia; family Heteromyidae; genus Dipodomys; species Dipodomys merriami. The sequence continues at coordinate 14,549,623 of NW_027202937.1, forward strand.
TGATAATTTTCTTAACGCCGATTGGTAGTGTTATTATGGATCCTCCTGCCTAATTCCCTGTAGCGAGAAATTATATTGTATATGGGATCCTGGAAAAGGAAAATAAATACTAAATATTTTAATAAAGATAGAATGTAATATCCTTAAGAGACTGAAGAACTCTATCAATAAGAAATATGCTTAAGTGAAAATGCCAACTGGTTGATGGGAAATAAAACACAAATGTTATGCAGAGATTTCATGGGAGAAATGCGTCCTCACACCCATGCTCCTATACACCTCTGACTTATTTGAAAAGAATGACTTCAGGGGCTGGGAAGGTGGCTCAGTGATAGAGTGCTTGCCTTGCATGCCTGAGGCCCTGGGTTTGATTCCTCAGCACCACATAAGCAAAAAAGAAAAGAAAAGAACGTCTTCAGTGCAGCAAACACATTTGTGCACAAGGCCTCCATCACAGACCAAATAACAGAGGTTTCTGAATGGTGATCTAACATCAAATTCACTTCCTTTTGAATGCCTTAACTATAGCATGTATTACCTACTTATTAAAATCACAAGTTTATGTCATTCCACATGAATACATGCTGAACTTACTATTATTTTCTAAGTTCCTCAATCCCATTCTGAGCAGATATACCTAAAGGAAATACTAGAGTTATCAAATGCTATCAATTAGCCACAAAAGATCCTTTCATTAGTATTTATGATAGTTGTGTTACAAGAGAAGAAATACTACAATGTATAAATTTTACCTAACACAGATCTAAAAGCACAAATCTTTTTGTACAATTAGTCCTGCTCTAATAATGTTGATTAGAATTTACCAAATTGTTTTTGTGAATCCCTATTATTAGAATAGAGGTAGTGAAAGACTAGTCTCAGGACTTGAAATTAGAGTATAGACATGTGTGAAGCAGTAACAATGATTCCCCTCCCCCACATAAATGATAAAAGCCAGTTTTAAAGGAATTTGGAATTACATCCAATTTTTTGAGAGTAGCAGAGTGAAAATGAGATTTCTAGATCATTCTACTTTTCTCTAGTTTTTGTGTCAGCCTTAGCTGGAGGCTACTAGGATTTTTGTTCAACTATGAATATGTCTATGTTAATGCTATTTGATGTGATTGTATTTTACACAGAGAATAACTGAACAAAGACTACTTTGAAGCTTATATTCCAAAAGATGAATGAAACAAAAGTTCTAATATTTTTCTCACCCACTAACATGCCAACTTTGAGCCAAAGTTCACCTCTTTGAATTGGCATAAATGGCCTGGCAAACAACGGGTCACAGATTCTTAAACACTCATTGCTAAGACATCTTTCACGAAGGAGAATGTTAAATATGAACAGAGGATATAAGCTGTCTATTTAAAAGGAAAGGAAAACAAAGCATCAGAAGGGTCAGCATTCATCTCCGGTTGAGGTTTGCAAAGAATTATGGAGCTCTGAAGGTAGACAGCACAGAGTTCTAAGATGGTGCCATGTGGAGAAGAAATGCCCTGGCCTTAGCCATGATAACCTGAAACACGGCATCGCATGGAATCATAAGAGTGAGAAAAATGCATTTCATGTTCTGACTTTCTGGTGGAAAATAGCAAAAGTTGTCACTTTTGCTAATTTTAGGTGTCTTTATGCTAGTTTTTTGTTGGAATGGATAAAGTCATGCTTATCAATGAATTGAGAATCCAAAAGAAGACCCACATGGAATTGTGCCATGGAGACACCAGCTTGATTCTCTCCCACTGGGAAGCTCTGGGACTGCTGGTGATGGTCTGGACCACCATTAGGAGAATGCTGGTAGTGACTGAAATGCCCTGGGGCATTCTGTCCACGGAAACAACACTCTGACAGCCTATGGCATCTAGTACATTTATCAAACCAAAAGCTACTCTTGTCTTTAGCATTCCTTTAGGAAGCAGCATTAGTGTCTTTGTAAAAACCCAGGGGATGAAATGAAATTGGTTAGATTTCCTCTCTGTGCTTCCCACCAAACTGAGCATATTAATTACAAAAGCAGAAAGGTTTATCCACAATATCAAGTCCAGTAATAAAGAAGTTTTTGCCTTAGCAATGTTCAAAGCCATTTTTGTCTTCATAGGTAGAAAAACTTAGATGCAGGAAATGCTGTTTTGAAGAAAAGCATCAGTAGTGACTATATGTATCTGTAAAAAAAAAAAAAAAAAAAAACTGACTTCATCCTATAGCTATTTCCTGGCATATAGGGGAAAACAAACTCTCTCTCTGTCTCTCTCTGTCTCTGTCTCTGTCTCTCTGTCTCTGTCTCTGTCTTTCTCCCTATATATATATATATATATACACTATATATATATATATATATATTATCTGGTTTATATATTATCAAGTTTTTGTTCAGTAACTCTGATTTCTTTTTTTTTTTTTTCACACTTGTTGGGTCATTGGTTGTGGTCTCAAATGCCATCCTGAAAACTAATATTCAATGGTCTAAATTCTCTATCCAAATTTTCCTTTGAGGTCCATAGTAACCAAGGACTCAATTTACTTAAATCCTAATATGTTGTATCTATTTTCAATTTCAGCCTGGTGAAGGTAAATGCCCCAATTTTGGCCAGGATATTTTCCTGTTTTTTTTTAAATTTTATTCTGTCATGTTTCCAATATCTACTTGCAAATGTCTGGGGTTCATGCTTAACCTGTCTGATTTCCTAACACCCTTCAACGTCTTCAATATTTCTAAATTTTAGGAATAGTTCAACTTCAATTCTCTCTCTTAGTTTTTTTTTTCAATTTTCCTTTTGTCTACTTTTCATGAGTAAAATTTCTACATTTGGTTTTTGATTCCACTTTTTTTTTTTTTTTTTTTTTTTTTTTTTTGTCATTCATGGGACTTGAACTCTGGGCCTGAGAGCTTTCCCTCAGCTCTTCAGCTCAAGGCTAGCGCTCTACCAGTTGACCTACAGCGCCACCTCCGGTTTTCTAGTGGTTTATTAGAGAGAAGAGATTCATGGACTTTCCTGCCCAGGCTGGCTTTGAACAGTGAACCTCTGATCTCAGCCTCCTGAGTAGCTAGGATTACAGGCGTGAGCCACTAGTGCCCGGCTTGCTTCCAAATTTTATAACTCTTTTTTTTGACTAATCTCAGTATTACAGAGATAAATTTGAACCCCAAATTGATTCTGTGATTTAGTTACTTACAAATATTCTGTAGTACTTTGTAAGCCTCAATAGCAGGCCAAATGCCATAGCCTTTTCATTTAGGATTCAATAGTTAAAAGTGAGTCAGCCAAAGACAAGTACCAAGTATCCATCTGAAAAAAAAAATCAGATAATTGATGGGCTGCAGCCAGGAATGATACCCTCCAGATTGGAATGCTACCTAGGAGGTCTTTAGAGAAAGGTTTGATTTTGCATTGACTTATATCTGGGACCTGTGTCAGACTGCTGAATGGGTTTGAGACATGTTTATGTTTATCCAGGCTGTTAGAAGGGAGTGTGTGTTAATATGTTTTCATAAGATGTAGGAATCTGTGATAATAGCTTTAATAGTATAATTGTTCTGAAGGGAGATTGTTCAGATTGTGGGCCATGGTGGTATTTTATAGGTGCTGCATAACTCTATGAGAAACGATTTAAAAAAAAAACAGGTATAACTTTATCCTGATTACTTTGATTAAAAGTGACCTGATAGAAAATGAGGCCTCTTTGGTCTTTATCATCTCAAGCTGATTTTCAGACTTGAAGACTGGATACAATCTTAGAATTCCTAATTCCTATCTCACGTACAAACTTAAACCAAACTATGGAGAATTTAAAAGAATAGAAGAACTCAGTACATACAGTCCACTCATAGTATTTGCAATTTTTCTCTATACATGGAATGCAATTCGATAAGCAGTCCACTTTGACTCCCTATCACATATAAATGGGTTTATTATATTTCCTTCTCCACTTTCTCTATCACATATAAATGCATTTATTATATTTCTCTCCTTTTTCTCCTTGGAAATACGGATTGTAAGAACATAGACTTGTACGTGGGTTTGTATCAGCTGACTTTAGGAGTAGCAGCTATTGTCTATTAGATTCTTCCTCGTCCCCTAAATTTGAGTGACTAAAGAATTCTTGACAAGATGCTTTGTACTCATAAACAAGCATTTTGAATTGAAACCTCTTTGCATAGATACTTAAAGGAAATAAAAAATCTTAAACAGGATTCTTAGATGCATTAAAGAAAGCAGAACATAATCTCAAATGTCTACCATGTAGTGATGTATAAGAACATGTAGTGTTCTATAAGAACAAAGGAATTGCTTAGTATGGATGGAATAGTAAGTGGTTAGTATTTAGTCTGATATCAGGAGCTCTTAAAAATTATTGCACTTTAAGTAGTATATGTCTGAGTCAAGCAGAAAAGGTCAGATAAGTTGATGTTAGAGAAATGAACCCCAAGATAATTATTGCAATGTTTTTTTTCCCTTTCATGCAATAGTTTCTATCATATTTATAAGATGATTTCTATGTTGCTTTGTATGTTCCTCCCCCACAGTATAACCCATACTTTCACTGTTTTGATATTGGTATAATTTGTAGAGGGGAAGGGAAAAAACAAATTGTTTAACTAGGGATACAGGTGGACCCATTGCAACAATGGGATGTACAAGTCGTTATGTCGAAAAACGAACTTAACAACTTTGGTGGGGCATTAGGGGAGGATCTGGTGGGGAGAGGGAAGGAGTATGGGAAGGGATGGGAAGAGGAAACAATGAGGAGGCAACAATGCTTGATAAGAAATGTACTCATTATCTTGCCCATGTAATTGTAACTCCTCTGTATGTTATTCTCATAATAAAAAAATATTGCACTTGCTGGACATGGTGCTGTATGACTAGACTTCCAGCACACAGGAGGCTGAGACAGGAGGTTTGATAGTTGGAAGCCAGTCTGACCTGCACAGTGAGTCCCTCTACCAACCAAACAAAAATATGAGTGTCCATAAAAGGTATGGAACTCATAACAGACTTAACATAAGTATTTTTAGTGATATCTTTCTATAGAGTCCCAATATTTTCCATCAATCGCTTCACTGTTTTACAATGTCAAAATCTTAGCAAAATAACAGGAATGAATCAAATATTAAATAAATTTTATGGATTCTGACCACGCTGACAGTAATAATATTGGCAGGCAAAATTGAATGCTAAGAAAAACAGTTTTCCTAATAACTTATAAATCTCTCCTATCTTCACACTGGGGAAAACACAAAGTGAGAATCTTTTTTTTTTTGGGGGGGGGTCCGGTTGTGGGGCCTCAACTCTTGGCCTGGGCGCTGTCCCTCAGCTCTTCAGCTCAAGGCCAACGCTCTACCACTTGAGCCACAGCGCCACTTCCAGCTTGTTTCTTTTTGCTTATGTGGTGCTGAGGAATCGAACCCAGGGCCTCATGCATGCAAGGCAAGCGCTCTACCACTGAGCCACCTTCCCAGCCCAAAGTGAGAATCTTATGGGAAACCCACTGAAGAGTTTTTTTTCCAGATCTTAAACCTCAGGTCAGAGATGTCCAAGCATTTCTAGAGGACTAGCTGTTGGAATAGTCCCTTCCACTTTCTTGCTCACAATTGATACCTTAGATATTAGAAAAGTAAAGTAGTATCTAAGATTCATAGGCCCTCTTATCGATTTTCTAGATTAGTCAAAGACAGATTAACATATCTACTCAAATGGCATCTGTGAATAGCCAACAACAAAAAAATCACATCTACCTACCTGAGCTGTGCTGTAGACAAGCTCTGGGTTAATCCTTTTGCTAAGATGAGGCTTTTCATGTTATGGATATAGAAGTGTTTTTTTTTTTGGGGGGGGGTCCAGTTGGCCTGAACTCTGGGCCTGGGCGCTGTCCCTCTGCTCTTCAGCTCAAGGCTAGCGCTCTTCCAGTTGAGCCACAGCGCCACTTCCGGCTTTTTTCTTTTTACTTATGTGGTGCTGAGGAATTGAACCCAGAGCCTCAGGCATGCAAGGCAAGCACTCTACCACTGAACCACCTTCCCAGCCCCTGGTTATAGAAGTCTTGATGCCCAAAATATATCATGAATACTTCAGTTTCATTGCTATCATCCTGCCAGGAAGAAGAAAACTCTGCAGAATCTCAGTCCCTAAAGTACAACTCCCTCCCCGCAATTAGTGTATTTGTTTGTCCCAGAAATTATCTCATAGTTAATTAAGGATTAATTAGTTTAATTGGAGTTTTTGATCTGAGTAAGTGAAAAACAAAGCAAGTTTGTTCACTTCACCTGCCTAAAGTTGTAACCTGTAAACCAGCATACGGACATAGAATTGGACATGCTTTCATCAAAAGTTCTTTCAACCCCCAAAAAGCAATAATGATTGTCAGAGGGAAAGAGAGTTATAAATTGAAATAATTTATAGCACTAACACATCCAAGGAATTCTATTCAAAGATATATACAGATTAAACACAGAACCTCTCTAAATTCCAATGGTGCTTTCCACAGTAAACAACTCATCAAATCAATATGGAAGCACAAAAGACCAAACCAATTTTAAGAATTGAACTATTGAGTTATCACAGTACTTGACTATAAGACAAAATGTACAGAAATTTGTTTAAAGCAGTGACAATGGAGGAAAGAATAATACAAAATAACTTTGGAGAATGTAAAGGGGCCAGCACAGTCAAGTACTTGTAAAAGGCTACAATAATCAACATTTTATAAAGCCCAGATATACCCTCAAGCATATACAGTCAATTGATTTTACAGGATACCAAGAATTCACAACGAAGAAAAACCAAGTACGTCTCTTTAGTAAGTGATGTGACAAAATTGAGTGTTCACAGAGAGTGAAATTCGATCTTTATTGCAAACCACATAGGAAATCAACTAAAATTACTATAAATATTGAAGCATAAGACTTGGAACCGTAAAACTCCTAGAAAAACTGGGAAGCACTCCTTGAAATTGTCCTGGGCAACAAGAATTTTGAAAACACTGAAGCAATAACTCTATAAACATACAGGTTTATATGTAAACAAAAAGCTTCTATACAACAAAGAAGCCAATCTATAATTGAAACAACCTGGCAGAAAATATTTTTAAGTTATAGACCATGTAAGCACACACAGAGACAAACATATTCATACATGTGCAGACACACCACTCACACCACCATCACCACCACCACCAAAATAATACCCTAGTTTAATTTTAACCTAGAAACTTCCAGAGTTTCAGAGACCCATTTCATACCCCTTTGCAGTTGTGTTCCCTAGAAATTTCAAGACAAAGAGTTTGTTAGCCCTCAGTGTATTCATTACTTGGTAGATAACTTAGTCATAGAAAATGCAGCACCACTCCGTTCAATACCTCCTCTTTATTTTTCTAGCATATGTATTGGGACAGGGGGAGAATGTGAGCAAGCTGGCAGCAGTGGCTTTAGTAAACACCTGAAGGGGCTTGGAGTTCCTCCCAAGATGACGTCCAATAGGCTTTCTACAACAAGAATCTTACTGAGGCACGGAAAAAAAATCACCAGGAAAAACTTACCTATAAGACAAAAGGTACAGAAATTAAAAAAAAAAAAACAAACAGCGCCAAAGGAGAAAAGAATAAAGCAAAATAACTTTGGGGAAGGTAAGGTGGAGCACAGAAATGGTGGAACAAAGGGTGAACAAATGCGGCTTGATACACACTAGACACTGTTGAAAATGAACTATACAACTTGTGGGCAAAGGGAGTTGGGAGGGGAAAAATGGGAGAAAGGGAGAGACCAAGTGACCCTGTTCAAAAAGAAACATACTCATTACTTCACTTATGTAACTATAAACTTTCTGTACATCCCGTTCCCAATATAAACAAACCAACAAATAAAATCACCAGGAAGAGAGGAAAGGAAAATGCTTCTTATCTACTCAGACAAGAGATGTCTGTCCACCCACAAGGTCACCACTGGGAATCTTCTCCAAGGTGCCTGAGTCAGTGGAGTTCCATGGGAGCCCACAGGTTTTCTGGTCATTTTGGAAGGGAGTGTCTATCACAGTTTCAGCAAGCAGAGCATTGTCTTTACCTTCAGTACTAGTCGTTCCAGTGCAGCCCACAGCTGAACCCAGACCACATTTGACATATCAAAGAGACATGTAATATGGATTTGGAGAATGCACCGGGAAATTCCCAGGCCCCTTGGATTGAAGCAAAACCTTTTGTATGTTTTTGATAGGCCATGCAATGAACTTAACCAGAAATGGAGGTCAGAAAAGAAGTTGTTTGCAGTACTTACACAAAGTATATGTCATAGGGTGTGAGTTTGAGCCTGGAAAGGAGCATCCTTTTTGAATCCAAAACAGTATTCTTGGAAGGCGAATCTTTCCCTCTGCTTTCCTATGAATTTGCTGACCATAATTCAGTCTTCAGTGTATTTTGAATTGACTCACAATGTTTATATATGTTACAAGTTCCTTAGATCTTTGGAAACAATAACACCAAGAAACTGTGAACCACACCCATTGTACTCCAGTGAACTAGTGTCTATCACTGACCATCTCCATTTTTTCCAGTAGAGATACACGGTATTTCCTGATACTCTACATCACTATTTTGTACTTTGATCATTGTTTCTTGGGTATCCCCTGGCACAAACTTCATGAGTACTAGTAACTAAATTAAGGAGATATTTCAAATCTATTAGAAAAAAAAAAACAAGATAGACAATACTTGGATGTTCCTGTTTGATTCAAATGCTTTTGTAAAAAATAACACTGATTTCTGGCAAGAAAGTTATCTTCAGCACTTTCCCTCCATGCAAACAAGAAGCCAAAGTCCCATTGGAATTAGAAGCTAAAAACCTGGGAATAATCTGTATTTTCAACTTGCTGAAAACTCTGAACTAGTCTAGACTGCCTAGTACCAGACATTTTAAAAATGAAGATGTAACTCTTAAATACGCCTTTATTATTTTTAGCATCTTGATAAAGTAAAAAAAATAGAGTATTTTTTGAAAGTCTTTTTTGTACTTGAATTCTCAGTATAATTACATACTAGAATAACATGTTTTATTTCAATAAACTCTTCGGTGTATCAGATTGAAAAAAAAAATAGAAATTCTTAGTTTATATACTTTGGGTTGGGTTGCTGGGCCTGGGCTCTGTCCCTGAGCTCTTTCTAGCTCTTTACCACTTTGATCCAGGGCAGTACTTTGATTGACTAATTAGAGAAAAGACTCTCATGGCAACTTTTCTGTTTTTGATTGGCTTCAAAGCACCATATTCAGATCTCAGCCTTCTGAGTAGCAAGGATTACAAATATGAGCGTCCAGCACCCAGCTGCATTTGTACATACATTGCATTATGTAATTTTTGTTTCTCCCTCTCTATCTCTTATTCCCTGTTTCTCTCTCCACAACCCCCCCCCCAGAAAAGCATAGGAAATGTTTAAAAGTAACTGACAACTTTGTTTACAAATTTGTTTACTTTTCCCATAGTGACGTATGAACAATCCCAACTTTCCAATGTTATAGTTTGCTTTCCTATTTTAGACTTTATTTTTATTTAATTAAATTAATTAATTAATTTATTTTTTGGTCGGTTGTGGGGCTTGAACTCTGGGCCTGGGCGCTGTCCCTCAGCTTTTCAGTTCAAGGCCAGCACTCTACCAATTGAGCTACAGTGCCACTTCCAGTTTTCTGGTGGTTTATTGGAGATAGGAGTCTCACGGTCTCTCCTGCCCAGGCTGGCTTTGAACCGCGATCCTCAGATCTCAGCCTCCTGAGTAGCTCGGATTACAGGCGTGAGCCACCAGCACCCGGCCTAGACTTTATTTTTATATAATGCAGTATAAGTTCTATAAATGTGTGTCTATGTACATGTGCATGCATAAAACATTTTGAGATCACTATTATATCAGAAAATGATAGGAAACTTTTATGGTACACTTATGTATCAAAACATCATTTAATTGGATATGCCTAAAGTTAAGGTTAATTATACTTAAGTCAATTAATTTATTGGTTGATTGTTGTATCAGGTTTGAACTGAGGGTTGTAAGCTCTTTATCAGTGACTTTTTTCTCAGAGCTGGCACTTTACCACTTGAGTCAGGTTCCAGTTGGTTAGTTGGAAATAGTCTGAAAGACTTTTTCCCCTAGGGTTGGTTTCAATCTGCAATCTTAAAATCTTCGCATTGTAAAGTGCTAGGTATATAGGCATGAGACACCATTGCCCAGATCTGCTTTTAATTTTTGTAATTGCAAGATGAATAAAAATAAAGGAACATAAACAGTGTTGGATAGAAAGCTCAGCTAATTTTGCTTACTCTCTTATTTTCACACATATTGCCTACCCACACAATTTCTTACAAAGACATTTAGATTTCCAGAGACTAGTGCTGGTCCTATGGCTGTTGCTTCCTCTGGAAAGTTTCCCAAGTCAGAAGCTCAGGACATGACTTTGGAACAAAGAGAGTTCTGGCTTCCATTCCATCAACTGCTTTCTACACCACCTATTCTCAGAAAATGCAGAGTAAGACCACTTCCTCTTTGCTCACAGAAACCCTTTTTCTGCTTCAAGAAATCTTTGCTAAGTAAGATCTAGAGCCAACACAAAGCTTTAATAAAACAGCTGAAAAGATTTTGTGCACCTTCTAGATGAAACTGAGCTGCAGTGGACTGTGGTCTGCCCAGAGCATGGATTCCTTCTGTAGATGCCTCAGGCAGTGGAAGTTTCCTGAACTTCCCCTTTCCCTGGTCTTCTTTGAAAGTCAGAGAAATGTTCACCTTAGTTTCAGCAATCACAACACACTCCTGCCTTTGGGAGTGGTGGTCCTTATGTGCCATGAATCCAGCCCACATTTGCATCCATGAGGGGATGAATACTCAGGATTGTGACTGGAGCAAAGACTTGGAGTTGTTCCTGTGCAGGCCATGTCATGAGTGACTTGAAGTGGAAGCTGTGTTCTCCAAAGGTGCAGTCTCTTGGCCTGTGAAATTTATAGTAGAGATATCAGTGCCAGCAATGGCCCAGCTATACATTGGAGCACCATCTGGAGCATTGTTTTCAAAGCCAGGATAGCATCCTTTGTAAAAGAATACTTTCTTCCTGTGTGTATTCCTAGGTATTTTCTGACCATTATGGTCTTGGATGTGTTTCTAATTGGCATACAGTGTTTCTCAGGATCAATTTCTTTAATGCTTTTGAAACCAAACATCTTCTGATTTTCTATACAGAGCTCAGTGAGAAGTCTTGATTCTTCATTTTTCTTTTGTTCCTTAGAAAGCTACTGGTACATACTTACAAGGTACTAAATAACTTCCTGAAGATTGTGAGCACTAAAGTTTATTTGGTCTAACATTAATACAAGGGATTAGTTCATCAAAAGTTGGGGTTTGAGGGAAAATACACTCTGTATTTGAAGGACTAGAAGTATTTTCTTCCCAGGCAAGAAACTACAAGATGGGAATAGGAAGAAAATAAGAATCTGTCTGGCCAAGATTCTAGAATCTTTGAATCAACCTTAGATTTTTCAAGAACTAGACATCTTAAAAATAAAATAAATCTATGAAAATATAGTCTTATTGTCATGATTTCATAGAATGGTAGCATAAAGAAATTAACACATCTGGCTCATTGAGGAATCAATGTAATGTAATTTTTGTACTTATCAGTGAATAGTCCAGTATTTAGCAGCCTGTGCATCCCTGATGATCAAGATGAAGGGGCTGAGACCAGCATACCCAAGGACTAGAAATACCTTGGTATTTAGTACTGTGCAGTCATGTGTCATGATAGAACCTATATAAATTGTGGAAATGAAATCTGCCAAATAAAAAAAAAGAAAATAGGTCAAGAGAATGAGAGTACTTAGAGTGGCTCTGATTTCTGGGCTGGAATTGTGTGTGAACCTGGAGTTATGAAGGTAGAGGACTCGCTTGTGATGTTTATACAGATGGAAAGCCATGTACCCACTGTTCCAGCCCATGAGACTCTGAAAGATCACATCCTGAAGAGTCATGAGGGAGAGGAAAAGCCACCTAACCCCATGCTCAGATTGATGCATATGACAATACCTAACATGTATTTCAATTCTGGAGCTGTTCATGCTATTGAGTGATGTCATGTAGAGGAACAAATAGGAGCATATCAGAGAGTTCCAGACCCAAAAGATGAGAAGATAGGGGAGAATTTGCCATGCAGTCTGTGGTTTGAGCTTTCTCCACTGAGTGGTTCTTGGACTGAGAGTAATGGCCTGGACCATGGTGAGGAGACATGTGGTGCAGACGGAAAGGCCTCGAGCTAGTTTTTCCATATAAATCACAGTTTTGTAACCAACATCACCTAGGAGGTTTATGGTACAAAGATCTGTGGCTAATATTCCTCTGGCCCCTATGCTACAAATAATGATTATATTTGAAAAAACCAGGTGAATGTGAATAATGCATATGGGTTTCTTTTTTTCAGGACCCATAATGACAATATATACATGTTTCACAAGTACAAGGATGTTTCCTAAAATTCCAGGTCCAGTAAGCATATAGAAGATTATCCTTTGAATGAGGTTACTCCAAATCATCTGATTTCATATACAGGATCAGGAAAAGTCTTTTGGGAAGCACAACCAAGTGAAGATGACATAGTTCAGGACTATTGTTATCCCTGTTTACAAAGTAAAGGAATAGTTTATGAAGTATTTAAATTCCATTTCCTGGAAGATGCCTAAGCTCCTTTCTTTCCTCATTTCCTCCCTCCCTTATTTCCTCTTTTCCTTCTTTTGTTTTCTTTCTTTTTTCTTTCCCTCCAAACTTTCCTCCTTTTCTTCCCTCCCTTCGTCCCTCCCTCCCTTCCTTCCTTCCTTCCTTCCTATTCCCTTGCTTCCTCTCTTTCTCTTTCACTCTGTCTGTATGTCTATCTGCCAGTCCTGAGGGTTGAACTCTGTCTTTGATCTCTTTAGCTCAAGGCTACCACTCTACCACTTGAAATACAGATCCACTTCCACCTTTTTTATTTTTGGTGGTTTATTGGAAATAAGTGTCCCATGGACTTTCCTGCCTTCATTGGTCTGAACTGTGATCCTCAGATCTTAATCTCCTGAGTAGCTAGAATTACAGGCATGAGGTACCAGTGTCCAGCACTTTCTTCCTTTCTTGATTCATGTGACCTGGGCATCTTGATGACTACAATTTAGACATAGATTACATGCATCCACCTGTTTTTTCCTTCTTTCTATTCCTCATGTCCAAATTTTCAATGATCATGTTCTTTTTCCACAAGAGGTAAGCAAAAGCAATAAATATATGCAGTCAATTTCCAATCTGTACACCTTTCACTTCTCATAACCAATACATACAATCACTATGGTGGATATTTTTCTTCTCTTGTCTTTTTTTATCATGTGTGTTGCTTGAACTCAGGTCCTGGGTGTGTCACTGAGGCTGTTGTGTTCAAACTTGGTACTCTACCAATTGAGTAACAACACTACTTCAGGCTTTAGAGTGGTTAATTGGAGATATGGGTCTCATGGGGACTTTTTTTGCCTAGGCTGGCTTTGTACTACGATCCTCAAGATCTCAACCTCTACAGTAGCTAGGATTACAGGCATGAGCCACCAGCACCTGTCATTGGTAGATTTGATTGTAGTTTTCCTTCCCTGGGATCATCTGTATGATCTTGTATGCATCTATCCTTCAAGTAAGCAAAGAATCCACACACTGTAAACCAAACTACTCTAAAATCTCCTGCTGTGATTTGTAAAACCACTTTATGAAGTGGGGTCTTTTTATTTTCTGCATATTCTGTATTATATTCAAAATGAAGATCAGAACATAAATTTATGTTGCTTTTATTCTTACCTATCATAAAAAGCTTTCCATGCAACCTGAATTTAGTCCTCCACAATTTTCTTGTTTATTAAATTTATTTGTGCAATACTTTCAACATTTTTCCCCATCAGCTCCCCCAGAAGATATCATATAGACACTTTGCCAAAAAGAATATGCAGAATGTCTCCATGGTGAAATTTTTCCCAACCAGTAACCTTCCTAGCACAATGCTGGCTATGGGTCAGAAATCAGCTTGGAATTTTGTCCCTTAGTATTATTACCTGACCCCACCGGGATATGTTCCCTGGCTGACTGGATGTCTGCCAGCTGCCATCATCCTCCCTTGCATAATAAAAACTACTTGGAGATGTCACTTTTGAGTCTATTTACATATGTTTCCTGATATAATCTCCTGCTATTAAGTGCTTAAAAAACAGCTAACAAATAAATTATGAATTCAAGCATATGACTCAAATCTTGACAATAAACTCAGCTCAGCAACGTATCAGCTAAACAGATTGTGAAGGTATTTGGGTTCCCTATGTTTCATTATAGATGTTAAAACTGAATGGCCTGGAGAAGTCAATGCACTTTGATTTCATTTTCAGTGTCTTCTCACATGTAGAGATGAGATGAACATACAGGTTTCTACGGATACAGGAAATGACGGGGACTATCCTTAAAGACACTCATAAATCAGAGTTAATTTTTACTTGCCATACCCCCGGTATTGCTCTGGCTAAGATTTTACTTTAGAAAAATATACATATTGGTTCTCTGAAATATTCATAATAAACCTTAGAATAAAGAAAGAGTATCTTTGTTGTCTTGATGAATGTTACAAGTGGGCTGGAAAAGCCATACACCTATATCTACACTAAAACCTTTTTAGCAGAGACATTGATGTGTATATTAATATTTTATAAGCTTCTTATCTCCTTCTAACTCAATGACTTCTTATACAGAGAAAAGCAGAGGTTAGAGGTAGAGAGGAATTAATAAGTCTTCCTCTACCGCAGTTCTGTCTGATACCTTCCTATTCTACAAATGGTCAAATGTCTCAGACCCTTCTCTCTCACAACCTGCCCCTGACCTGTGTCTCCACAGCTTCCCTTTTAAAGCCAAAGGTAGCCCCAACCTTTAGTACTGGATCACTTACCTACATAGATGTCGCAGCTGACTCAACTTGGAAATTGTGATTAAGCAGTAAGAGTCAGGTTGTATTTATCCTTCCTTAGACTCAGTGCTCATAACCAATTCCATTGCTGTCAAGATGTCACTGTCATGAGTTTTATCTTCACCAGGGGAAAAGTGCACCTTCTGCACCTCTCCATCCCTGAGGCACAATTCTGCTGTCTTCTTACTACTCTGTAATTTGCTGAGGCAAGAAACTTGCTGAGTGAATTATAGTGAATGTACAATAATGAGGAGTCACGGTGATGATGAAGAGTTCCCTAAAGAGTCCAAGTTTCTTCAACTTGGTTTTGCTCTCATCCCATATCCTCCATTCATCATCAAAGCCAAGAAGTAATGTTAAAGAAACTTCTGAGAATCCACAGAGGTCACTTTCTGAATATTTTCTGAATACACCTTCATTGATAGAAAAGATCATCAAACTGTGTGCAACAGAAAAAAGCAAAGCAAAGCTCATCAAATGGTACAATCTAGATCTATTCTTGCACATATTGTCCAGAACATGGCAGTTGGGGACTTATGGAGAGCTGGGATGGTGTGTGTCCTGATTTCACTTCTGGCTGTTTTCTTGGGCCCCTTCATGTGTTTTACTGAGGTATTCACTTCTATTTTCCTTGTTATAGGTATTTTTCCTTGAAATGTTCACTGCCAAACCAGGATTGTCTTTTTTTTTTGTTGGTTGTTGTTCTTGGGTCTTGAACTCAGGACTTGGATGCTGTCCCTGAGCTCTTTTGTTCAAGGCTAGCACTCTACCACTTTGAGGCACAGCTCTAAGTCAGGTTTTCTGGTGGTTATTTGGAGATAGAAGTGTTACACATTCCTTCCAGAGTAGTCTTTGAACTGTGATCCTAAGCCCTCAGCATCCTGAGTAGGTAGGATTACACGTGTAAGCCACTAGCCCCAGCATGATTGTCTTTTTAGATGCTCAACTTCTGTGGTCATTGCCCAGGAGAACTGCCAGGATGTGTGTAGGCTTCCCTATGAGATTCACACCTCAGTTCTGTATCCCTAATACCATTTTCAGAAATGGTCTCTTTCTCATTGGACACCACAAAGGATCTAAGGAGAGGGAGGCAGGTAATTCTATATTCACCACAGGCAAATATGCAGATTTACCTTAAATAACACTTTTTTCCTCCCATTGCCTAAAATTTCCTGAAGTAAAGGAATGCAGTGAAGTGAGGGGAATAAGAGACCTAACATTCAGGTGACACTTTCTTTTTTAACCCACAACCCACAGTTGTATTTAGGGAGAGCAGAGAAGAGAGGGGAGTTCCTACACTTGCCAGAATCTGTTGGTTGTCCAAACTACCTGCCTTTCTGTGACAACTATTCCATGAGAATAGATTACCTATGCATCCTAAAATAGCTCTGGTCACCATAGAGATGGTGGGTGTGGCTATGGCAATGGGTCACAGTCAGAATACTTTCAATCATAGAGATCTCAGCGGTGATTAGCTGATTTTGTTCTGTGGTATCTGTATGTACACTGTAGGAGGAAAGAGCTTAATTGATCTACACAATGAGAAAAACACACAGAGCAACTAAACAGAAATCTGGCTTGAGTCACTAAATGTATCATAATCAATTTTCAGATTTGAATCCATATCATAACCCCTTCAAAGGAGATGAAGCCAGAGCCCCATCACACTGACATCACAACAAAGGTGTGCTGCCAATCTACAGCCAGGCTTGAACAAAAACAACTGCAGTCATTCATTAGTGTGCTGTGTTACAGGAGATTTACTTAGATTTCTTAGAGATGGATGAATACCAACTCTGAATAGAAATTATCTTCTGGAGATCCAAAGTATTCCTATGAACTATAGGATTATGGCTTTAATAAAGAAATTTAATTACCAGAATTTTGTCTCAGACTCATGTTTTCTTATAAGACATATCTGAGGATCTTTGTTCTCTTGAGGTAAATCTCTTATTTCTTTGAGAACTCTTTCACCGTTTGGAGTTGTTTCAACTTGTAGAATCTTGTTTTAAGTGATGGGTATGTGTATGGATTGAAATGGGGTGTTTTTGTTTTTGTTTTTTTTAGAAAAGAACCATTCTGGATTTAATGTAAATAATTTTCATTACTTTTTTTTAATTTAATTTTATTTTATTTGTGAACATACTGTACAGAGGGGTTACAATTACATGGGCAGGATAATGCATACATTTCTTACCAAGCATTGCAGCCTCCTCCTTTGTTTACCCTTCACATCCCTTCCCAGCCTCCCCAATCCCAATCCCAATCCCAATCCTTCCCCTCCCCCCCCCCCATCCTTCCCACCGCCCTACACTGACGTTGTAAAGCTCTTTTTGGACATGACAACTTGTACTTCTCATTGTTGCAACAGGTCCACCTGTATCCTTAAACAACTGGTTTTTCCCCATCTCCTCCACAAGTTATACTGACATCAAATATAGTGAAAGCAGGGCTTATACTGTGGGGGAGGGACATACAAAACAACAAAGAAATAATCTTATAAATGCGTTAGAAACACATGTATGAAAGAAAAAATACATTAAAATACATATCTAAGGGTTCATTCTCTTAACATCACATTATCTGACCTTTTCTGCTTGACTCACACATATATTAGATGTTGCAAATAAGGGAAACCATGGGACCTATGTTTCTTTGGGCCTAGCTTACTTCACTTAATATAATTTTTTCCAAGTTTTTCCATTTCCTAACAAATGGGGCAATGTCATTCTTTCTGATGGAGGCATAGAATTCCATTGTGTATATATACCACATTTTCTTGATCCATTCATCTGCTGAGGGGCACCTAGGTTGTTTCCATATCTTAGCTATGGTAAATAAGGCTGCAATTAACATAGTTGTGCTGGTAGCTTTTTTTTTTAATATTATTTTATTTTATTTGAGAACATACTGTACAGAGGGGCTACAATTACATGGGCAGGATAATGCATACATTTCTTACCAAGCATTGCAGCCTCCTCCTTTGTTTACCCTTCACCTCCCTTCCCAGTCTCCCCCCTCCCCCCACCCAATTATACCCCCCTCCCCCCCCCCACCAACATTGTAAAGCTGGTTTTGACATGACATTTTGTACTTCTCATTGTTGCAACAGGTCGACCTGAATCCTTAAACGACTTGTTTGCACCCATCTCCTCCACATGTTATACTGACATCAAATATAGTGAAAGCGGGGGTTACACTGTGGGGGAGGGACATACAAAGCAACAAAGAAATAATCTTATAAATGCATTAGAAACATATGCATGAAAGAAACGAAAACATTAAAATACATATTTAAGGGTTCATTTAATGGAAAGGCTTGGAAAAAATTATATTAAGTGAAGTAAGCCAGGCCCAAAGAAGCATAGGTCCCATGGTTTCCCTTATTTGCAATATCTAGTATAGGTATGAGTCAAGCAGAAAAGGTCAGATAATGTGCTGGTAGCTTTAGTGTGGTCTTGTTTGTAAACATTTGGGTAAATGACCAAAAGTGGGATTGCTGGGTCATAGGGAAGCTCTATGTGAAGTCTTTTGAGGAACCTCCATACTGCTTTCCAAAGTGGTTGAACAAGTTTACATTCCCACCAACAATGAAGTAAGGTTCCCTTCTGTCCACATCCCCTCCAGCATCTGTTGTTGTTAGAGTTCTTGATTTTTGCCATTCTAACTGGAGTGAAGTGGTATCTCAATGTTGTTTTGATATGCATTTCTTTTATGGCTAGGGATGTTGAGCATTTCTTCATGTGTCTATTGGCCATCCTTCTTTCCTCTTCAGAGAAGTTTCTCTTTAAGTCTTTGCCCACTTATTTATTGGGCAGTTGTTCCTTTGAGGATTTGTTGTTGGGGGATTTAATTTTTTGAGTTCCAAGTATATTTTAGATACGAGACCCTTGTCTGTTGTATGGCTAGTGAAGATCTTCTCCCAACCCGTGGGCTTTCTATTGATCTTGCTAGCTATGTCCTTTGCCATGCAGAAACTCTGCAACTTTATGCAATCCCATTTGTCCAACCTTTCTTTGATTTGTTGTGTTTCCGGGTCTCTATTCAGAAAATTTCGGCCTGAGCCAAGGAGACCTAGGGTTTCTCCTATTCCTGGATTGAAATGTTTTAATTGATATAAAAGTGATATTCATAGGGTTTATAGTTATACAAGTCAGGTAATGAGTATATTTCTTAAAAAATACTTTATTTTCAGTGTTGATGTTTGGAGGTTTGCCTTGTTAGGGTTTTCTGAACCTCTTGAACTTGAAAGCTCATTTTGTCATTTGAAGTTTTCAGTCAATTTTTTCCTCAATCTTTCATAAGATTTCACAGGAAAAAATCAATGCAGAGTTCATGTCTAGTGTATTGGAAAACAGTACTTGTGGATGTATGAGAAGGGAAAAGCAAATGATGTGACTTCTCTCCATGTGGGCAAACTGTAAAATTGTATGATTCTGTGTTTTATTTGCTACCTTCCACCATTTTGATGTATAAAACATTTAATTCTATGTTAATTTTTTAGTAGTTTTCTTCTGATGATTTAGATGTATTTTAACTGTTGTCAACTCTGTTCTGAAATATAAATGTTGGGAAACTCAAATTCGAGGCCTAGCAATTCAAAACATCAGGCAGGAATTATATTTTACTTGTGTGTAACATCCCCCTTTTTCTTCTTGAGATGGAGTCTCTCTATTCAGGCTAAGTTAAGCTTGTTGTTTGAACCCCTAACCCCAGATCCCCACAGCTGTGTTGACAGCTGTATACCACCACACCCAGTCTTCCTGTCTGTTCTTAATATTCAGTAATATATTCTTCATGATACAAACTTCATATGGTAGCATTTCATTTCCAAATTGTGACATACTTTGTTTGAGTTTAATACCAATAATTGATTGAGAAAGTATTTGCTTTGTTTTGTTCTTTAGGTTGAATGCAAGAAAACACTTTTACAAAAAGCTGTGAAAGAAAGATAAATTACTGTTTGTTTTCAAGCAAGTCACAGCTATATTAAAAATAAAGGGTCTGTACTTATAGTAATACAAGTAATTTAAGAGTTTTTTATGTATAGTACAACTAACTAAAAAAGGAACAGCCATTTACTACTGTTAAGTAGGGCAATGTAAACCTGTATGTTTATATGGACAATAATGTTAAGTAATAGAATATTTTTTTTTTTGCCAATGTGGGACTTAAACTCAAGTCTTGGATGCTGTTCCTAAACTTTTTCTGTTCAAGGGTAGCATTCTACACTTGAGCCATAGCTCCACCTTTAGCCTATGGTTGGTTAGAGAGAAAAATATCTTAGATTTTCCTGCCTAGGTTGGCTTTGAAAACATAATTCTCAGATCTCAGCCTCCTGAAAAGCTAGGCTTATAAGTGTCAGTCACCAGAACCTGGCTTGGTAGATGCATTCTAAAAGCATAAATTTGTAAGCCTGTCTCTACCAAATTGATCAAAGATTTTGTGTTCTGTGCCTATAATAAATGGCATCAATATTTTAAATATCTTTATCAGCTAGTTTACTGATGAAACTATGTATGCTACACATATACCTGTTTTGAATGGTTCTGTCTTAAGAAATTAACTGCAACCCCTGTTTAAATTAATGTAGAATCATATTAATTTATAGGTCTTTGAAGATAAAGACATTGATAGCATGATGGAGCATGCCAGGGCTCTAATGAATGGTGTCTAGAAAAACTCGATGTGTTTTTCCCCCAATATGACTCATTGATCCATTTTTAAAAGAGATTAATTTATATTGTTAACTACAATGGAAAACATAGAAAGGAGTCAACTGGAATTTCAGCTGTTGTGTCTCTCACATATATAGTTTCTCTTATGTTTGTCCAGAGATTCTTCATTCATGTCACATAAAACAAATATGTTTCCCTGAATTTTAATCCCATTACTGACTGCTTTTTATTGAGTAAAATTATATGTCAAAAGTCATTTGATATGAGAAGGCATTGAACTTATCCTTTCATCATCTGCATACAATCAATCCTATTCTATGGATGAATATTTGTGACTATTTTCAAGTACAAATTTATATCTGCTACCCTTTTCATAGTGTCTTTAAAATAATGAATCACACAATATATAATTTTTAGATTATAATTCTCAAATATTAAGTATACATGTATGACCAATTGTTAGAAATAAAGTCCCTTTATTTGTAATAACTAGTAGATGTCTGAGACAAACAGAAGAGGTCAGATAAGATGATGTTAGGCAAAATGAACCCCAAGATAAGGACAAAAGTGATTTTTTTTTCTTTCTTGCTATTGTTTCTTTCTTTCTTTCTTTCTTTTTTTTTTTTTTTTTTTGGGTCCGGTCGTGGGGCCTGAACTCTGGGCCTGGGCGCTGTCCCTCAGCACTTCAGCGCAAGGCTAGTGCTCTACCACTTTTGCCAGAGCGTCACTTCCGGCTTTTTTCTTTTTTTGCTTATGTGGTACTAAGGAATCGAACCCAGGGCCTCGAGCATGCAAGGCAAACGCTCAACCACTGTGCCACCTTCCCAGCCCTCTTGCTATTGTTTCTAACATATTTGTAAGGTGATTATTTTTGTTGCTTTGTATGTTCCTCCCCCATGGTATAACCCTTGTTTTCATTTTATTTGATGTTGTTATTATTTGGGGAGGGAAAGGGAAAAAATAAATTGTTGTAATAGGGATACAGGTGAACCCATTGCAACAATGAGATGTACATGACGTTTTGTCGAAAAAAGAACTTTACAACTTTGGTGGGGTAGGATGGTAGGGGAAAATCAAATGAGGAGGCAACAATACTTGATAAGAAATGTACTCATTACCTTGCTCATGTAATTGTAGCCCCTCTGTACAGTGTTTTCACAATAAAAAATTATTAAAATGAAAAGAAATGAAGTTCCTTGCAAAAATACAAAAAATAAAGTAGCAATGTTGAAAAACTTACCAAGTTAATGTCCTGCTTCTTTTTTTAATTATTAGTAAAAAGTTGTTTTTTATTATGAAAATTCCATACAGAGGGGTTACAATTACATGAGCAAGGTAATGAGTACATTTCTTAACAAGCATTCTTGCCTCCTCCTGTTTCCCCTTACCTTCCCTGCCCTCCCATTTCTCCTCTATTCCCCAACCCCCCCCCACTCCCCACCACCAAAGTTGCAAAGTTTGTTTTTCGACATAATGTCTTGTCTTGTACATCTCATTGTTAGAATGGATCAGCCTATATCCCTATTTTAAAAATTTGTTTTTTCCCTTCCCCTGCACAAATTATACCAACATCAAATACAATGAAAACAGGGGTTATACCGTGGGGGAGGGACATACAAAGCAACAAAGAAATATCTTATAAACATGTTAGAAACAATAGCAAGAAAGAAAAAACATTTGAGTCCTTATCTTGAGGTTCATTTCGCCTAACAACTTATCTGACCGTTTCTGCTTGTCTCAGACATATACTAGTTATTGCAAATAAGGGAAACCATGGGACCTATGCTTCTTTGGACCTGGCTTCCTTCACTTAATATATTTTTTTCCAAGTCTTTCCATTTCCTAACAAATGGGGCAATGTCATTCTTTCTGATGGAGGCATAGAATTCCATTGTGTATATATACCACATTTTCTTGATCCATTCATCTACTGAGGGGCATCTGGGTTAGTTCCACATCTTAGCTATGGTAAATAATGTTGCAGTAAACATAGTTGTGCTGGTAGCTTTAGTGTGGTCTTGTTTGTAACCATTTGGGTAAATGCCCAAAAGTGGGATTGCTGGGTTATAGGGGAGCTCTATGTAGAGTGTTTTGAGGAACCTCCATACTACTTTCCAAAGTAGTTGAACAAGTTTACACTCCCACCAACAATGCAGTAAGGTTCCCTTCTATCCACATCCCATCCAGCATCTGTGGTTATTAGAATTCTTGATTATAGCCATTCTAACTGGGGTGAGGTGGTATTTCAGTGTTGTTTTGATTTGCATTTTTTTTATGGCTAGGGAGTTTCAGTATTTCTTCATGTGTCTATTGGCCATCCTTCTTTCCTCTTCAGAGAAGTTTCTCGGTAAGTCTTTAGCCCACCTATGTATTGGATCAGTTGTTTCTTTGATGATTTGTTGTTGGAGGATTTAATTTTTCGAGTTCCAGGTATATTTTAGATATGAGACCCTTGTCCATTCTATGGCTAGTGAAGATCTTCTCCCAATCCGTAGGCTTTCTATTGATCTTGCTAGGTATGTCCTTTGCCATGCAGAAGCTCTGCAATCCCATTTGTCCAACTTTTCTTTGATTTGTTGTGTTTCTGGGTCTCTATTAAAAACATTTGGGACTGTGCTAAGGAGAACTAGGGTTTCTCCTATTCCATCGAGTAATGTTTTCAAGGTGTCCACAGACTTTAAATTCATCATTGTGTTCCACTACATTCATTCTATGAAAAAATGCTTACGGATATTTTAACATAACCAAAAATTCCTGTTCTGCTAGTATTTAAATTGTGGTTATGAAATAATGATCCATATGTGTGATCAAAACCTAGAAACTGGATTCTTGCTAGAATTTAAATTGTGTTTATGAAATAATGAGCCAAATGTAGGATCAACACTTAGAAACTGGATTCTTGCCACAAAGGATAGATATACAGGAATATTTTAGAAAATTTGCCAAATTGTTTCCTGGCTACCTACTACATATTTAGTGGTAATGAAAAACCCAGACTCAAAAATATTAGAAATAAAGGTAATAGGGGAGAGTAGAGAAAGAGATTTCTATGTCATTCTGTTTTTCTTTTTCTTTTTGGTGAGGGTCCCCTCGTGGGGCAGGAACTCTGGGCCTGGGCACGGTTCCTCAGCTCTTCCGCTCAAAACTACCACTCTATCACTTGAGTCACAGATCCACTTCCGCCTTTTTTTCTTTTTGCTTATGTGGTGCTGAGGAATCGAACCCAGAGCCTCATGCATGCAAGGCAAGCAATCTAGCTCTGAGCCACCTTCCGAGCCCCATCATTCTGTTTTTCTATGATCTCTCTGTCAACTCAGGGCTACAGATTATAAGAGTCGGTGTCTGATGGAAATAAGAGGTCTTTGTTGTTGTTATTGTTGTTAATGTAGGATGTGATTTCTTTTTTCTTTTCTGTTTTTCTTTCTTTTTCCTATGGTTTATATCTGCTGTCATTGTCTTTGATTTTGGTACCCTGGGTATTGTATATATGTTTATATAGATATACATATGCATATCTATATATACATATGTATATATTTTTAGGGAAGGAAAAGTGAACAACAAAATGGTGAGACAAAGGACAAGGGGGAAACCTATGCAACAGTGATGGTCATATGACAATATGTTGGAAATGATCTATACAACTTGCAGGGGGGGTGGTTGTAGGGGAGGAAAAGTGGGAGAAAAATGACAAGAATAACAAGAAAATAACAAGAAATGTTAGTACCACCTTACGACTGTACATCGCCTTAACAAAATTTTTTAATAAAAATAAAAAGACACTGAACAAAATTTAAAAAAAAAAAAAGAGTCGGTGTCTGGCAATAAAAATTTATATATTAGGCTATTTTAAAATGATATTGATAACCAGCAAAACAGAATTAAGAACTCTTTCAAACTTACTATAAAGTCATTGAAATAGACATTTTCTTAATGCCTTGGTCTCCTCCAAGGCTTGCAACTATCCAGATTTCCCTCTCTGTGAATCAGCACAAAGGGACTGAGAAATGGATAACCGATGGTCAAAAATTCTTGGACATTTAATATCATAGAATTATTCTGTAAGAAAGAATTTAAAAAGAAAGAAAAAATGTAATCTGTCCAATAGAAGAAAAGAAAACAGAACATCAGAAGGAGAACACTCTTAGCAGCTTTCATTTCAGGAAGACTTTTATGAAGGTGAGAGCTCTGAAGGTAGAGAACACGCTGGTGATGCTTGTGGAGAAGAAATAGCATGTAGCCACTGGCCCCACCCATGACACCCTGAAACATAGCACTGTGTATGGCCATTAGAATAAGAAGTATCCATTTTATTTCCTGACTTTCTGGTTGAAAAGAACAATAATTGTTAGTTTTAGCAGCTTCTGACATGTTTTTCCTGTTATTTGTGATGTAATGAAGTAAGTTGATGATTTTCAAGGAATTGAGGATCCAAAAGAAGAGAAACAGGGGAAGAATTTTCCATGGAGTCTTTGGTTTGAATCTCCAGCACAGAGAGCTTCTGGGACTGATGGTGATGGCCTGGACCACAGTGAGGAGACTGCTGGTGCAGATGGAAAAGTCCCCGGCCATCCTCTCCAGATAAACAAGTATCTTACAGCCTGTATCATCCAGGAAGTTTCTTAAACCAAAAGCTGTTATTGCTCTTAGCAATCCTTTGGAAAGAAGTATTATGGTATTTGCAAAAGCCAAGTGGATGAGAATAAGGTGTATAGATTTCTTCTGATCACCTCTCCAAAAACTGCATACAAAATTCGCAAAAACAATGATATTCCCTACAATGCCAAGTGCGGTTACAAAGAGGAAGATGGTGCCCTTGACAAGATTCAAAATACTTTCTTGTGTCATGTCAGAAAAACTGGGATCCACCAAATGCCCTTGTGAAGAAAAAGCATCAGTAATGGTGGTAATTACCTGCAAAAATAGCTCCTGTTTTCAGCAATTTTCTCAAGTATAGGGACATTCATTTTATAAGAATGACACAGAGTTTTTGACCTCAAAGTCTTCCTTTGTGTGGCAATCCTTTTGAATTCTTTGATTATTGTGAAATGCCATTTGGAATAATAACACGCTGTTGTCACTGTATTTTATTTTGGTGCCATGGGTCTTGTATGTATGTTTATCTGATTTGGGAAAGGAAAGAGGAATAACAAAATGATGAGACAAAAGACAAAGAGTGAACCAATGACATAACAGTACTCACAAAACACTACTTTGGAAATGAACTCCTTGGTGGGAGGAGGGGGTAGGGGCAGGATAGTGGGAGAACATGAGGGAGGAGGAAACAATGTTTGGCAAGAAATGTACTCATCACCTTACTTTGTAACTGTAATCCCTCAGTACATAACCCTTGCAATAAAATAAAATTGAAATGACAACAACAACAAAAGAAATGGGCATTAAAAATTTTTTGAACACTGAGTCTTTCACTCTGGCCTGGCTTTTTCACTCAAGACTAACACTCTACCACATGAGCAGCACATCTACTTTTGGTTGGTGGTGGTGGTTATGGGCTTGAATTCCCAGCTTGAATCCTGTCCCTGAGCTGGGTGCTCAAGGTTATAGGCCTACTACTTTCACTTTGAGCCAGCCACAGCTCAACTTCCTTTTTTCTTTTTTTGGTGGTTAATTGGACATAAGATTCTCATAGACTTCCTAAGTGGGCTGGCTTTCTACCATGATCCTCAAATCTTAGTCTCCTGTGTAGCTCAGGTTACAGGTTTCAGCCACAAGGACCTGGCCACACTTCTGGGATTTTGCTGGTTAACTGGAGGTAATAGTATTACTCCAGGCTGCCTTTGAACTGCAATTCTCAGCTCTCAGCCTCCTGAGTAGTTAGGATTATAGGCATGATCCACCAATGCACAGCACTCCACCTGTTTTATTTTGTTCATACTTTCATACTAGTAAAACCACCTAACTAGTGCCATTCCTTATCTGTCCCACCTACCTTAATTATCAACATGGCTGAATAAAACTCAAAATCCAACAAGTAGAGTTTTTGTGATTTTAAGTTTGTTTGCCAGTGAACAGTATCAGTATGTTATAATAATATTTTTTGTGTGATGATAGTAATGTAGCCTACTCTATGCACTTTCAAGTTACAGGTTCTTAGATGTACTATAGGGAATTTAAATAATTTTAAAGTTCTCAATGCCAGGCATTCTGAGCATTCATAGTTTTTCCAACACAAAGCTCCTGCAAGTTTTAAGATACCAACAGTTTACTGAACTGTCTGTCCTTTTTATCAGTCCAAGCTGATTTCCAGATCTCAGGCCTGCATAAAGTTTTAGTTTCCCTTTCTAAAAAGTCAGATCTAACATCTCATTTAAGAATATGCAACAAAGCACATACAATTTCTCTAGAATAAATGAAAACAGGATTTGCATATTTTATAAAGAATTATAAGCCTTTCCCTCTTCCTTCTTACTAAACATTGGAGAATTGCTTTAGACAGCTCTGTCTGTAAGGTCTCTGTCAGGATGAACTATGTGAGTATCACATAGTTCACACATCGTGTCACACATTTCAATGATTCTGCAAGTATCAATTATTGCCATCCAATTATTATTTTCTCTTCTCACAAATGAGGATATTAGGGGCTGGGAAGGTGGCTCAGTGGTAGAGCGCTTGCCTTGCTTGCTCGAGGCCCCGGTTCGATTCCTCAGCACCCCATAAGCAAAACGAAAAAAGCCAGAAGTTGGCACTGTGGCTCAAGTGGTAGAGTGCTAGCCTTGAGCTGAAGAGCTGAGGGACAGCGCCTAGGCCGAGAGTTCAAGCCTCAAACCAGACCCAGAAAAAAAAAAAAACAAAAAAAAAACAAATGGGGATATTAATGCCTGGATTTAAGCATTAAGAAACACAATCCTAATAAGAACAGACCTCAGGACCAATGGAATAGAATTGAAAACCCAGAAATGAACCTACAGACCTATAGCCATCTAATCTTCGATAAGGAAGCTAAAACAATAGAATGGAAGAAAGACAGCCTCTTCAGTAAATGGTGCTGGCAAAATTGGTTAACTACATGTAGAAAACTAAAGCTAGATCCTTATATATCACCCTGCACCAGAATCAACTCCAAATGGATCAAAGACCTTGAACTCAAAGCAGACACTCTGAAAACATTACAGGATGGAATAGGAGAAACCCTAGGTCTCCTTGGCTCAGGTCGAAATTTTCTGAATAGAGACCCGGAAACACAACAAATCAAAGAAAGGTTGGACAAATGGGATTGCATAAGGTTGCAGAGCTTCTGCAGGGCAAATGACATAGCTGGCAAGATCAATAGAAAGCCCACCGATTGGGAGAAGATCTTTACTAGCCATACAACGGACAAGGGTCTCATATCTAAAATATACTTGGAACTCAAAAAATTAAACCACCCAACAACAAATCCTCAAAGAAACAACTGCCCAATAAATAAGTGGGCGAAAGACTTAAAGAGAAGCTTCTCTGAAGAAGAAAGAAGGATGGCCAATAGACACATGAAGAAATGTTCAACATCCCTAGCCATAAAAGAAATGCAAATCAAAACAACATTGAGATATCACCTCACTCCAGTTAGAACAGCAAAAATCAAGAACTCTAATAACAACAGATGCTGGAGGGGATGTGGACTGAAAGGAACCTTACTTCATTGTTGGTGGGAATGTAAACTTGTTCAACCACTTTGGAAAGCAGTATGGAGGTTCCTCAAAAGACTTCACATAGATCTCCCCTATGATCCAGCAATCCCACTTTTGGGCATTTACCCAAATGTTTACAAACAAGACCACACTAAAGCTACCAGCACAACTATGTTTATTGCAGCATTATTTACCATAGCTAAGATATGGAACCAACCCAGATGCCCCTCAGTAGATGAATGGATCAAGAAAATGTGGTATATATACACAATGGAATTCTATGCCTCCATCAGAAAGAATGACATTTCCCCATTTGTTAGGAAATGGAAAGGTTTGGAAAAAATTATATTAAGTGAAGTAAGCCAGGCCCAAAGAAGCATAGGTCCCATGGTTTCCCTTATTTGCAATATCTAGTATAGGTATGAGTCAAGCGGAAAAGGCCAGATAATGTGATGTTAGGAAAATGAAACCTTAAATATGTATTTTAATGTTTTCGTTTCTTTCATGCATGTGTTTCTAATGCATTTATAAGATTATTTCTTTGTTGCTTTGTATGTCCCTCCCCCACAGTGTAACCCCCGCTTTCACTATATTTGATGTTAGTATAACATGTGGAGGAGATGGGGACAAACAAGTCGTTTAAGGATTCAGGTGGACCTGTTGCAACAATGAGAAGTACAAAATGTCATGTCAAAACCAGCTTTACAATTTCGTTGTGGGGGGGGAGGGGGGTATAATTTTGTGGGGGGAGGGGGGTAAAATTGGGTGGGGGGAGGGGGGAGACGGGGAAGGGAAGTGAAGGGTAAACAAAGGAGGAGGCTGCAATGCTTGGTAAGAAATGTATGCATTATCCTGCCCATGTAATTGTTGCCCCTCTGTACAGTATGTTCTCAAATAAAATAAAATACAATTAAAAAAAAATATTATGAAAATAAATACTCTATGAAATTTTTTCTAAGACTAAATAAAGACTCAAGCATATTCATTTGTCAAGAAAATTATCTAAAAGGTTTCACTGTATATGAATTAGCTAAAAAGAAATCTTAAAAGCTCAGCTAATTACATACATTCTAAACCATCTAGGAATCAAGTGTTTGATCCCTGCAACTTCTTTTCAAATGCTTCAAGAAATAAGACAGATGGATGGATGGATTGATGGATGGATGGATGGATGGATGGAGCAAATATAACACAACATTAATAAAAATCTAGGTGATAAATCCTATCCCTTAAAAAGTGTAATAACACATGAAGGGAAAATCCCCTATATCAAACCAATCATGATTTGCAAATTTGCAGTCATCCTTGGAACCATATTTAGTCACACAAAGGACCCTGATGAGAAAAAAGCAAAATAATATCAAGAGCAAATAAAGCCAAAGTAACAGTCAGATCATGGAGGAAAACAGGACGAAGGTTTTAAGTGTGGAACACCAGTAGAGAAAAAAAGAATGTTAATTACTGTAATGTAACGTTAGCAAACATTACAACCACCAAATCAGCAAACAACTACAACCACCAGCCGAACACAATTATTTGGGATTCTTTTCATTTTTTTAATATAATGTACATATGTAAAAATGGAAATGGAAAGCTGAGGGATGGGTGGAGTTGGAAGGGATGGGAATAATTATGGAAGGAGTGACACATTGATCAAAATGCATTGTACTCATGAACTGACATGTTGAATTGAAACTCCCTGTACAATTAAAGATAATAAAAATATTTTTTAAAACAAAAAAAAAAAAAAAGAAACACAATCCTAAATGTCTAGCATATAGTGAATTATGCTATGATCATCAAAATTTTGCACAGTTATTTTGTGTAACAAAACTAGATTACAAAATTATTAAACACACAACCAGACATTGAGTTTGTTTCAAATGACTGGAGTCAGTATTCCTCAGTTGCCTGATGGACTGCTCTAAGTTTTTTTTTGGTTGTTTCATTTTTTTTTACTGAAACATTCCTGCTTTTTCCATTGTTTTTCTAGCCCTTCCTCAAGTTCCTAAAATTCTCTGACTCTAAATAATATTTGGAATCCCCTTCTCAGACACTTAGTAAGTTCCCTCTCATTCTAACAGAATGAAATGAAGAATGCCAAAAGAAAGAAGCAAGAAGTGTATTGTCACAGATTGGTTTTGAAATAATGCAGGAAATTATTTCAGCTAGGGGCATAATATCTCATCTAGACCTAATAAGCACAGCATAGGCCAATAAGTGCATCCATCTTAGGCCCAATCTTTTCAATTAAAATATGAGATCAGTATCCCTAATATCATAACTAGGATCAATTTAAGCTGAGTTTTCTCAAATTATACTTATAAGCAGCCTGTCTGAAACATAATAGGAATTCTCTAAAGAATACCCATAATATGAAATTATATTTTAATGAATAGGGCCACCAATAAATAAGCATGTAAGTTTAGTTGACAACACTGTGTGATATAATGTTGTGTCTAAGTGTCGAGAGATTTTAAGAATGGATGCAGAAAGAGTATCTTCAAAATTAAATGTAATACACTAATAACAGAATTATTTTGAAAGAACAAAGGATAACCCATTGGAAACATAGCAATACATTAAACATTAGGCAAAGAAATGTTGTAAAAGCTAATTATGAATAGTCAGTTATCATGTCAGTAAAAATAGAAGCTAAAGGGCTGGGAAGTTGGCTCAGTGTTGGAGCGCTTGCCTTGCATGCCTGAGGCTCTGGGTTCAATTCCTCAGCACCACATTAGCAAAAAGAAAAAAGCCGGAAGTGGCGCTGTGGCTCAAGTGGTAGAGTGCAAGCCTTGAGCTGAAGAGCTGAGGGACAGCACCCAGGCTTAAAAAAAATTAGAACCTTGAAAATTTTTTATATCTTTCTGATTTTTTGAAGTGGGTATCCAGACAATTTTATACAAAACTCATCCTGGAGTAGAAGCTTGTTATTTAATCCTGAACAAAAAAAAGAGAATTAACTAAATATTTCTAGGGTGTTTTTCTTAGACATGGTCCTTCTTGTTGCTTGTGTCAGGGACATGCCGTTGTAAGGGTAAAATAATGAGTGAAGGTTCAAGACTCTGTTAGCTACTCCAGGGCTTCTCTAAAGACAGCTTAATATTAATGTGTCTGAGAAATACTACAGGGCCTATGTGATAACAAAATTTTCAAGTCTACTCACCTAAGTAGCTGTGATGCAGACAAGCTTTGGGGTAGTCCTGGCAAGCTGAATCTTTCCAGAGACTATTTATACCTCCATGGTTTGTGGAGATCTGGGAAGAGTGAGACTTCACTCAGGTCACAGAGGTCCTCCTGTTGGACAGAAGGATGCCTCTGAAGAATCTCAATCCCTGAAGTACAGCTTTTCTTCTCCCTCCATAATTACTACTTTTGATTGGCTCAGAAGTTATCTGAGGCTAATTGAAGACTTAATTATGTTTATATAAGGATGTGGAGGTGTATTGTTAGGCTATTTATTTGAGATTACTCTAATTTCCCATGTAGGCATTCATAGTTATAAACTTTTCCTTTTATTCATTCTTTTCCTGTGTCCCAAGGGTACTGTTTTCATTTTCCTTTGATCTTTGCCATTTCTTGATTTTTCACCTCCTATTTCTTTGGTGACCCACTCATCATTCAAAAGTAAATTGTTCAGTCCCTGTGTCCTTGTTTATTGTCTATGATTCGCTTGCTTTACTAGAACATGGGACATTTTTTATATTTTAAAACATATTTGATCCTTTCTTTCTGTAAACTTAAAAATCTTCCTACCCTTCCCCAAGGGGACAGGTAAGCATTTAAACGAGTACCCAGATAGTGGGGAAAGGATAGAAACATACATTTTTGGAGCTTTAGAGGCTTGGCATATAAACTGACAATAATATATGGATCCTAATTATTACTGTGAAGTATTTGGTGGGGTATGGTGACTCAGTATTGTCTGAAGTCCTGTCCAGATGATTGTTTCTTCTTCAACTCATCCTTCTTGTGCCAGTCCAAACTCAGGGTCGAGATACTGTCACTAACCTTTTTTCCCATTTTTTCTCAAGGCTAACACTCTACTATTTCACCCACAACTCCACTTTACAGGTTTTGGTTAATTGGAGATAAGAGTCTCACAGGCTAGGACTGGGCTGGCTTCAAACAGTGATCCTCAGATTGCAGCCTTCTAAGTAGTTAGGATCACAGATGGGAGCCACTGGTGTGTGGCTCCTAATTTAACTCTTTGATGTCATTCTTAATTACATTTCCAGTACTACATTCTTTTTTTGGGGGGGGGGTCCAGTTGTGGGGCCTGAACTCTGGGCCTGGGCGCTGTCCCTCAGCTGTTCAGCTCAAGGCTAGCACTCTACCGCTTGAGCCACAGTACCATTTCCGGCTTTTTGTTCTGCTTATTAGTGCTGCTTAATCGAACCCAGGGTCTCAAGCATACATGGCAAGGGCTCTACCACTGAGCCACTTTCCCAGTCCTAGTATTACATTGTTTTGGATTGATTACCATTGACTTGTTTAAGGACCTCTCTGCTTGGTTCTCTATGCAATATGAAAAAATAAAGCCAGTTACAGTAGATAACTGTAGAACTAATATAAATAACAACAGTTATATAAGAAGATATAGTAACATTAATAACATCAAGTTTGTGCAATGCCAGGCACTGGTGGCTCACGCCTGTAATCCTAGCTACTGAGGAGGCAGAGATCTGAGGATCACGGTTCAAAGTCAGCCCAAAGGTAAGTCCGTGAGACTCTTATCTCCAATAAACCACTAGAAAACTGGAAGTGGCACTGTGGCTCAAGCAATAGAGTGCTCCCTTGAGCTGAAGAGCTGAGGGACAGCCCTCAGGCCCAGAGTTCAAACCCTAAGACTGACAAATAAAAACAATGTGCAACCATGGCATGACCGAAACCAGAAAGAATAGGCATTGACTACTATTATTAACGAAGTAAAATATCCAAGTATACAAAGTCATGTGGGAGCTACTGATGAGACATTTTTAATAATAGCATAGAGAAGGTTAAAATATAGCTCAGTAGTAGAATACGTGGGTAGTAGGCATAAGGCCATGGGCTTAATCACCAGCAAGCTCCTCTCTCCCACAGATTTCAAATATAAAAGTGAGAAGTGAAGTACTTTTACTATTTAATAATAGGGTAAAGCTATCTTTCCATATAGATTCTAATATTTTATACTATGAATATATGTAATCAGTAAAGGGAAATCATAGACTGATTTAAAGACTTGGTCAAGGGCTGGAAAGTTGGCTCAGTGGTAGAGCGTTGCCTTGCATACATGAGGCCCTGGGTTCTATTCCTCAGCACCACATAAGAAGAAAAAAAAAGCCGGAAGTGGTGCTTTGGCTCAAGTGGTAGAGTGCTAGCCTTGAGCTGAATAACTGAGGGACAGGGCCCAGTCCAGTCCAGAGTTCAGGCCCCACACCCGGACCAAAGAAAAAAAAGACTTGGTCAAGAGCTAAAACCATAGTTCCATATTTTACCAGAATAGGAGTTTTGGTTCTAATATAAGAAAAATAAAAACAAAATGCTTCACTTAAACTAATGAAGAACTCAAGTATTAGCTGGGCACTGGTGGCTCATACCTGTAATCTTTGCTACTAAGGAGGCTAAGATCTGGGGATTGCAGTTCAAAGCCAGCCCACACAAGAAAGTCCATGAGACTCTTATCTCCAATTAACCACCAGAAAACCGGAAGTAGTATTGTAGTTTCAAGTGGTAGAGTGCTAACCTTACATGAAAAAGCTCAGAGACAGTGCTGAAACCCTGAGTTCAGGCCCCATGATCTACCAAAACAAAAGAAAGGAACCGAAATATTTGTGACTATGTAAAGACACAGACTTAAGAGCATTAGGCAATGTAAAACCATTAACAAGTGATGTTGTGAAATAAGCTTCAAGCAGTATTGAACATTATTTTCCATATATTTTTATACGAATACATTTAAATATATAACAAATAAGATAATATGCAACAAAATTAAATCTAACTTACTCTGACTCAACCTGATTTCTTTTAGAAGGCACAAATTCTACTCTCTTCCTTTTATAATACTTTAGTGTATAATAATACAGTAAGCAGATCATTAAACTTTATGAAATTTTATTTTATCTTATTCATCAATAGTTATTTTGATCTGTGTATTTAATTAACTGTAAATAAGTCTTGAGATACAACACTTATCAGCTCCATTGGAATTTGCCCAGTCTTTCATATGATCAAGAAAATTCTTACACATGGATGGATATTTTTAATACCTTCACACATGGATGGATATTTTTAATACCTTCAAACTGTGAAAAAACAACAAAATGAATATTTCACTGGATATTAATATATTTTATTTTTATATAAGTCTTTTTAATTCACTTAAAAAAAACAACAATACTGGAGCCATCTATAGTGGCTATAAGTTTCTTGGGTGGTTGAGCCAGGAGAGTCATCACTTTGAGGCCATTCTGGGCAAGGTAGCAGCAAGATCTTGTCTCACAACTTTGAAAATCAACTTGACAATTAAAAATTTAAAAAAACGATGATGCCTGGTGTCTGTGGCTCACACCTGTAATCCTAGCTATTTAGGAGGCTGAGATCTGAGGATTGTGGTTCAAAGCCAGCCTGGACAGGAAAGTCCATGAGACTTACCTCCAATAAACCACTCAGAAACCCAGAAATGGTGCTGTGACTCAAATGGTAGAGTGCTCAACTTGAGATGAAGAGCACAGGGACAGTACCCAAGCCCAGAGTTCAAGCTCAACAACTGACCAAAAAAAAAAAAAAAAAGATGATGCTAACTGAAATGAACTCTAAGGCATGGACACAAGAGGTTTCTCTAGGTGCTTGTTTTTAATGTACTACGTGTTCTCTTGTTTCTTTTGTGTGTTCTTCCTCCCTATGGCTTATACCTTGTTTCTCTCTGTCTCTGTCTCTCTCTGTCTCTGTCTCTCTCTCTCTCTCTAACGCTCTCTATCTTTTACTGTTCTCAGGGCCTGAGGTCTGTTCCTGAGCCTCTCTGAGCTCAGGCTAGAGTTCTACCACTTGAGCCACAGCACCACTTCTGCTCTCTGGCATTTTCGTGGCCATCTAAAGTAGTCTAAAATGTCTTCTGGATAAACATATTAAAATCTGAAGAATCTCACTCAAGTTTTTATAAAATTCACAATAGTGTAACCGATCTACTTGCTTAAATACTTACCCGTTTAATTTACCTTGAATCTCAGCCTCGCTGAGTTGGATCCCAAATTATTCCAACCAACATTCTCCATATATTTTTTCAAAGTCTAATTTGATAATATACCCATCAAATATTCTCAAAAACCTTGTCTTATGCTTCATCTGTCTCTGCATTCCTCACAATCCACAAACACATGTTACAAAATTTCTATAGGTTTAATATCTAACATCTCACAAATTGAGTCATATTTTAATTTATACAATGTCTTATGAACGCGAATCATATGAGAATTCCAAGTGAGAATTTTCCAGTTTATGAGCTACTGTAACCTGAGGATACTTAGTTAATTTCATTTAAGTATTATGTGTGTGTGCCTACACACACACACACACACACACACACACACACACACACACACACACACACACAAACACATATCCTTTGGATCCATTTTAATTTTTATTAGTATATATTAATTGTACAAAGGAAAGAATTTACTTATATTTCCTTACTTGCATATAAAGTACTAGGATTATATTCACCTCCATCTTTTCTCTTTTCCAATTCCATCTCCATAGTCACCCCTTTTACTTTCATGAGCTTGATCTTCCATTAAGATTTGCTTCCATAGCTCCAATAAATGAGAGAAATATGTAACCTGTCTTGAATGGACTCATTTATTTCAGTAAATATGATTATCACCAGTTCCATCTAGTTTCCTTCTTTTTTGTAGGCAAGTAAAATTCCATTGTGTACACATATTACCCTTTCTTAATTCATTCATCTGCTAATGGACACCTACACAGGTTCCATTGTTCTGTTCTTGTGAGTTGTGACATGGTATACATGGGTGTGAAAATACCTCCACAGTAAAATGGCTTGAATATTCACTGAAATGATGGGGCTAGTTCATATAGATTTTTGTCTTGAATTTATTGAGAAATTTTCATACTGATGTTGGTTTTTTTTCTATGTTGAGGACTAAATTTAATCAAGAGAAGATGTAGTACAATCCCAGCGTGTACCAGGATCCCTCAACCATTGTAACTCAAGTAAAAACTCAGATGTACTTGGTAGTCCATGAAAAGACTATGATCAGAAACGGAGATTGGTGCTCCAGAGTTACAACTGGTTAACTCATGGCATTAATATAGCAGTAGTTATTAAGTTAAGCCTAATTGGTAGCATCTTTCTGAAACCTGAGATTGCTTCTGTTAAAGGAAGACATATCTTTTTGTGCTATCCTACATATTTGATGCTTATACTTCATGGTTTTTACTAGGTTTGTAACTGGTTCGCTATTTTTTTCTTGTCAGTTTCCTTAGTACTCCAGAACCACCGGTGAATCCCTTGTTGTGTAGAGAGTTAGAGTCTCTTACAGATCAGCATCAGTTTGTCCTAAAAGTAGAACTCAGAAAAGGAATATTACCTGAACAGCTTCTTCATAATTTGCTCTTAAGGTCATTGTTCTTTTGGAGCCATAGTATATATACTTAGTATGTATCCCAAGTCAAAAACTTGTGTGAGCTATAAGCAAGGAAATATGGCAACAGCTGGGAGCTGGTGGCTCACACCTGTAATTCTAGCTACTCAGGAGGCTGAGGTCTGAGGATAATGGTTCAAAGCCAGCCTGGGCAGGAAGGTCTGGGAGACTCTTATCTCCAATTATCTACTCAGAAGCAGCCAGAAGTAGCAGTGTGGTTCCAGTGTAGGTAGAGCACTAGTCTTGGGCAAAACAGGCTCAGGCATTATACTCAGGACCTGAGTTCACCCTCCGGGACCAGCAACAACAACAAGAAATTATGGTAACAGACTTAATTTCTAGTTTTTTCCCCATGAAAGCAAGAAACTGAGAGCTAAATCATAGGGATGACTGAAATGGGAGGCTGATAAGAATCTTTCCTGCTAAATTCTTGGAACAAATGAATCCATTTTAGATTGCTTAGGATGAGATCTATTAAAAATGTAAATAAACCTATGAAAATGTGTCTAAATGAATGTTAATGTTCTGAAATATTGGAACAGCAAGTCAAACCAATTCCTCATTTTTATACTTTTGGTTATGGAGGAATGGATATATAATTTCTGTATTTCTCAGTGAGAACACCAGTATTTGGCAACACGAATATCTCTGATGAGCAAAAGAAAGGGGCTGATACTAGCATAAGCAAGAACTAGAAATATTTTAATATTTATTATTATGGAGTCAAAGGTCATGAGGGAACCTGCATAGAAGGAAAAAATGAAATCTGCCCAATAAAAGACAAGGAAACAGGCCATAAGAACAAGGGTACTTAGAGTAGCTCTGATTTCTGGTCTGGAATTGTTTGCAGACCTGGAGTTATGAAGATAAAGGACTCTCTTGTGATGGTTATACAGATAGAAAGCCATGTACCCACTGCTGCAGCCCATGAGACTCTGAAAGATCACATCCCGGAGAGCCATGAGGGAGAGGAAAAGCCATCTAACTATTTGCATAGATGGTAGCATATGACAATACACAACATACATTCCAAGTCCAGATCCATTCGTGTTATTGACTGCTGTGATATAGTGGAGCAAGTTGGAGCTTATAACAGAATTTAAAATCCAAAAGAGGAGGAGATAGGGGAGAACTTGCCATGCAGTCTCAGGTTTGAGCTTTCTCCACTGTGTGGTCCTGGAACTGATGGTGATGGCCTGGATCATGCTGAGGAAACAGGTGGTGCAGATGGAAAGCCCTCGAGCCACTCTTTCCAGATAAAGCACAAGTTTACAACCCACATCACCTAGAAAATTTCTGACATAAAAAGCAGTGGCTATCTCTCTTACCCCTGTGCTACAAATAATGATGACATTAGAAAAAGTCAAGTGGATGAGGATGAGGTCTATGGGCTTTTTGTCAGGACCTGTGAAAAAACTGTACACATGTCTCACACATACAAGGATGTTGCCCACAATTCCAGGTCCAGTAAGAGAAAGGAAGATTATCCTCTGAATGATGTTACTCCACATCCTCTCTGGATTTCATGCTGAGTGCTGGGAAACACATTTTGAAAAACACAAATGAGTGAAAGGATGTATTTCAGGTGTCTTGATTTTTCTGTGCTTAGTGAAAAGAAGAGTTTCTGAAATATATGAATGTAAACACTTCTTTCCTAACAGCCTATGATATCATTGTTTGCTTTTCTTCATATTTCCTTGCTGTGTCAATTTGGGCATAAGTGTCATATGATTGCTACTACTTGCCTTTCCCAAACACCTTTCTTTATAGCCTTCATATCTAAAATTTATATAATAAATGTCTTTACTGACAAAAGCTAAACAAAGGCAATATCATTCACCGAATTCCTAATCCAGTTCCTGAGCATTCTTGTAAAATTAATGCCTAATAAATAAGTTATCTGGCTCTTGTGGGTTTTGTTGGTGCTCCACCCAGGTTAGTTTTACCATGCTATACATATTTATTCCTCAAAGAATTACTCACAAAGGATTGTAATTGCTCTAGGAAATTTTGTCTAATCAAATGAAGCAGCTTTCCGGGAGAAGTCATATGCCCTTTCGGTCAGCCCTATGGGAAGACTTAGTGGTACGGACGACCTCCTTAAAAATAAGACTAAGAATGTTGTTTAACGTGAATTCCCAAACCTCTACATGGGCTAGAGGTCATTGAAGCTGATTTTTCTCCTTATATACCTTGCTTTTATTCTTCATTCTCCCTAGAGTGCTCTTCTAATAAAACACCAGAAAAACATTCAGATACAGAAGCTCTTGTCCTATGGCCTTCAACCAAAGATACAATTTAACTGATTCTGTGTTTTAAACATTGTCAAATCAAGTGATTTTTCTCAATCAGAAAGCCCCTCCTCTGTAGGTCAGTTTCTCTTCATCACTCACACTGTGATTTATATAACAACGTCTTCTCTTTTTATTAGCAAAATGACATTTTAGAACAAATAATCTAAATCCTCACATGCCAAATGTCACCATATTTTTCTTCCACAGTTGGAAAATTCCTTCTTGTCATAGTTACTTCCAAATTAATTTAAACTCCCACAAAACAAATATGACATTGAAACTTAGAATATCAAAATGTCCAAAAGTCAATCTTTAGCCCAACCATCACACTTCACAGCTAACTGCCCCATATTCATCACAAATGAGCCTAAAATTTGATCTCATACACTTTTCCCAAGCTTAGCAAACTAGTTTCCTATGCATATACTTCCAACCTAGCATCAAAGTTATCTAACATAGCATCTGCTATTAAATACTAAACACACTTACTACTAAAGTTTAACATTAAATCAGAGTTGAGCTGATAAACCTGTCTGGAAGACATGTGAGTTGGTCTGTGTGTTTTCTTGAATATTCATCTTAATGCCTATAGAAAATAATCTTCTTTAGATGAAATATTTAGTCAGAATTTTAGTGTTCTCTCATAGGTAAAAAGGTGAGTTTCTATACTTTACCCATCCAGATAATCCATGAATGACATATGTTATCCTTAAAGAGACTTAGAAATCATGGTTACATTTCAGTAACTGTGTCTTCTACTGAGTTAGGACTGAGCTTTTTTTTCAGATATACATTACTTTGTTAAGATATCAATGTATTTTGGAATAAAGATGTTGTTTTTCTTTTCCTGAATAGTGTTACACATGGCCTGGAAAAGCTATGCATCTACAACTCCTCTGAAGGCTGCTGGGAAAAGATACTTATGGTTAATAATTTAACAAGATTGCATCAGTTTTTTCCAAGCATGTAAGAATTAACCAAACACACATTTTGTGAATCTAGTTAAGTCATAGTTTTGTGCAACAAGTGGTGGTGAGGATGCACGTGTTCTAGATGATGGAGAACTATCATTAAACTTGAGAGGTATGATGTTTAGGGCTCACTAGAAGGTTTCCCGTTAGGAACTCTAGATTCCACACTCTGAATTTCCTTCCCATCTCATAAATGAATGACTTTTAAAAACAAAAGATATAGCTTCTCAGATCCAGTTCTCTCAGCTACACACTAGCTATGGTGCTTTGTACTACCCAGATATACTGTGCCCATTCAATGAACTAAAGTGTGTAGTGCTTGTAAAAGTGAGCAGAAAGTATTAAATGATAATTTTCTTAACGCCGATTGGTAGTGTTATTATGGATCCTCCTGCCTAATTCCCTGTAGCTAGAAATTATATTGTATATGGGATCCTGGAAAAGGAAAATAAATACTAAATATTTTAATAAAGATAGAATGTAATATCCTTAAGAGACTGAAGAACTCTATCAATAAGAAATATGCTTAAGTGAAAATGCCACCTGGTTGATGGGAAATAAAGCACAAATGTTATGCAGAGATTTCATGGGACAAATGCGTCCTCACACCCATGCTCCTATACACCTCTGACTTATTTGAAAATAACGTTTTCAGGAGCTGGGAAGGTGACTCAGTGGTAGAGTGCTTGCCTTGCATGCCTGAGGCCCTGGGTTCGATTCCTCAGCACCACATAAGCAAAGAAGAAAAGAAAAGAAAAGAACGTCTTCAGTGCAGCAAACACATTTGTGCACAAGGCTTCCATCACAGACCAAATAACAGAGGTTTCTGAATGGTGATCTAACATCAAATTCACTTCCTTTTGAATGCCTTAACTATAGCGTGTATTACCTACTTATTAAAATCACAAGTTTATGTCATTCCACACGAATACATGCTGAACTTACTATTATTTTCTAAGTTCCTCAATCCCATTCTGTGCAGATATACCTAAAGGAAATACTAGGGTTATCAAATGCTATCAATTAGCCACAAAAGATCCTTTCATTAGTATTTATGATAGTTGTGTTACAAGAGAAGAAATACTACAATGTATAAATTTTACCTAACACAGATCTAAAAGCACAAATCTTTTTGTACAATTAGTCCTGATCTAATAATGTTGATTAGAATTTACCAAATTGTTTTTGTGAATCCCTATTATTAGAATAGAGGTAGTGAAAGACTAGTCTCAGGACTTGAAATTAGAGTATAGACATGTGTGAAGCAGTAACAATGATTCCCCTCCCCCACATAAATGATAAAAGCCAGTTTTAAAGGAATTTGGAATTACATCCAATTTTTTGAGAGTAGCAGAGTGAAAATGAGATTTCTAGATCATTCTACTTTTCTCTAGTTTTTGTGTCAGCCTTAGCTGGAGGCTACTAGGATTTTTGTTCAACTATGAATATGTCTATGTTTATGCTATTTGATGTGATTGTATTTTACACAGAGAATAACTGAACAAAGACTACTTTGAAGCTTACATTCAAAAGATGAATGAAACAAAAGTTCTAATATTTTTCTCACCCACTAACATGCCAACTTTGAGCCAAAGTTCACCTCTTTGAATTGGCATAAATGGCCTGGCAAACAACGGGTCACAGATTCTTAAACACCCATTGTTAAGACATCTTTCTCTAAGGAGAATGTTAACTATGAATAGAGGATATAAGCTGTCTATTTAAAATGAAAGGAAAACAAAGCATCAGAAGGGTCAGCATTCATCTCCGGTTGAGGTTTGCAAAGAATTATGGAGCTCTGAAGGTAGAGAGCACAGAGTTCTAAGATGGTGCCATGTGGAGAAGAAATGCCCTTGCCTTAGCCATGACAACCTGAAACACGGCATCGCATGGAATCATAAGAGTGAGAAAAATCCATTTCATGGAAAATAGCAAAAGTTGTCACTTTTGCTAATTTTAGGTGTCTTTATGCTAGTTTTTTGTTGGAATGGATAAAGTCATGCTTATCAATGAATTGAGAATCCAAAAGAAGACCCACATGGAATTGTGCCATGGAGACGCCAGCTTGATTCTCTCCCACTGGGAAGCTCTGGGACTGCTGGTGATGGTCTGGACCACCATTAGGAGAATGCTGGTACTGACTGAAATGCCCTGGGCCATTCTGTCCACGGAAACAACACTCTGACAGCCTATGGCATCTAGTATATTTATCAAACCAAAAGCTACTCTTGTCTTTAGCATTCCTTTAGGAAGCAGCATTAGTGTCTTTGTAAAAACCCAGTGGATGAAATGAAATTGCTTAGATTTCCTCTCTGTGCTTCCCACCAAACTGAGCATATTAATTACAAAAGCAGAAAGGTTTATCCATAATATCAAGTCCAGTAATAAAGAAGTTTTTGCCTTAGCAATGTTCAAAGCCATTTTTGTCTTCATAGGTAGAAAAACTTAGATGCAGGCAATGCTGTTTTGAAGAAAAGCATCAGTAGTGATTGTATGTATCTGTAAAAAAAAAAAAAAACTCACTTCATCCTATAGCTATTTCCTGGCATATAGGGGAAAACAAACTCTCTCTGTCTCTCTCTGTCTCTATCTCTGTCTCTCTGTCTCTGTCTCACTCTATATATAATACATTATATATATATATATATATATATATATTATCTGGTTTATATATTACCAAGTTTTTGTTCAGTAACTCTGATTTCTTTTTTTTTTTTTCACACTTGGTGGGTCATTGGTTGTGGTCTCAAATGCCATCCTGAAAACTAATATTCAATGGTCTAAATTCTCTATCCAAATTTTCCTTTGAGGTCCATAGTAACCAAGGACTCAATTTGCTTAAATCCTAATATGTTGTATCTATTTTCAATTTCAGCCTGGTGAAGGTAAATGCCCCAATTTTGGCCAGGATATTTTCCTGTTGTTTTTTTTTTTAATTTTATTCTGTCATGTTTCCAATATCTACTTGCAAATGTCTGGGGTTCATGCTTAACCTGTCTGATTTCCTAACATCCTTCAACTTCTTCAATATTTCTTAATTTTAGGAATAGTTCAACTTCAATTCTCTCTCTTAGTTTTTTTTTTTTCAATTTTCCTTTCT
Source organism: Dipodomys merriami (assembly GCF_024711535.1). NCBI lineage: Eukaryota > Metazoa > Chordata > Mammalia > Rodentia > Heteromyidae > Dipodomys > Dipodomys merriami. The sequence continues at coordinate 14,592,919 of NW_027202937.1, forward strand.
CTACTTTTCATGAGTAAAATTTCTACATTTGGTTTTTGATTACACATTTTTTTTTGTCATTCATGGGACTTGAACTCTGGGCCTGAGAGCTTTCCCTCAGCTCTTCAGCTCAAGGCTAGCGCTCTACCAGTTGACCTACAGCGCCACCTCCGGTTTTCTAGTGGTTTATTAGAGAGAAGAGATTCATGGACTTTCCTGCCCAGGCTGGCTTTGAACAGTGAACCTCTGATCTCAGCCTCCTGAGTAGCTAGGATTACAGGCGTGAGCCACTAGCGCCCAGCTTGCTTCCAAATTTTATAACTCTTTTTTTGACTAATCTCAGTATTACAGAGATAAATTTGAACCCCAAATTGATTCTGTGATTTAGTTACTTACAAATATTCTGTAGTACTTTGTAAGCCTCAATAGCAGGCCAAATGCCATAGCCTTTTCATTTAGGATTCAATAGTTAAAATGAGTCAGCCAAAGACAAGTACCAGGTATCCATCTGAAAAAAAAAATCAGATAATTGATGGGCTGCAGCCAGAAATGATACCCTACAGATTGGAATGCTACCTAGGAGGTCTGTAGAGAAAGGTTTGATTTTGCATTGACTTATATCTGGGACCTGTGTCAGACTGCTGAATGGGTTTGAGACATGTTTATGTTTATCCAGCCTGTTAGAAGGGAGTGTGTGTTAATATGTTTTCATAAGATGTAGGAATCTGTGATAATAGCTTTAATAGTATAATTGTTCTGAAGGGAGATTGTTCAGATTGTGGGCCATGGTGGTATTTTATAGGTGCTGCATAACTCTATGAGAAACAATTTTAAAAATAACAGGTATAACTTTATCCTGATTACTTTGATTAAAAGTGACCTGATAGAAAATGAGGCCTCTTTGGTCTTTATCATCTCAAGCTGATTTTCAGACTTGAAGACTGGATAAAATCTTAAGAGTTCCTAATTCCTATCTCACGTACAAACTTAAACCAAACTATGGAGAATTTAGAAGAATAAAAGAACTCAGTACATACAGTCCACTCATAGTATTTGCATTTATCCTCTATACATGGAATGCAATTCAATAAGCAGTCCACTTCGACTCCTTATCACATATAAATGGGTTTATTATATTTCCCTCTCCTCTTTCTCTATCACATATAAATGCATTTATTATATTTCTCTCCTTTTTCTTCTTGGAAATATGGATTGTAAGAACATAGACTTGTACGTGGGTTTGTATCAGCTGACTTTAGGAGTAGCAGCTATTGTCTATTAGATTCTTCCTCGTCCCCTAAATTTGAGTGACTAAAGAATTCTTGACAAGATGCTTTGTACTCATAAACAAGCATTTTGAATTGAAACCTCTTTGTATAGATACTTAAAGGAAATAAAAAATCTTAAACAGGATTCTTAGATGCATTAAAGAAAGCAGAACAAAATCCTGTAGCGACCGTCTACTCGACCAGCGAGGAAAAACGACCACCACACCAGGAGTCTTCTCAGATCACGCTTTATTGGAGAGCCTTTTAGTTGTAGGAGAGCTTGGGCACAAGAGAGCGTGCACCCGAAACACAGCCGCTTATATAGGGAATTCGAACACGGGTCTTTTCTATTGTTGGTCGCCTGCCTTTTACCGTCACCAGGTGTCATGGGATTGGCTGGGGACACTACCGGGCTCGCGCACGCGCACAGCCCAGGCGTCCCGCCAAGCACCGTCTGGAGTGGTAATCCTCAAAACTGCAAGGGAGTGGGCGGAGTCTCGCCTCGGCTCCCTACAGTTCCCCCTTCTTTGTTTTATGGCAACAGGTAAGAGTAGAGGTTGGGCCTCTGTCTAAGACATTAATGAGAGGACCTTGCACTGGCCTTCGCCTGAGGGGCGCGCCTTCCCCAGTGATGACCAGGCCCGTCCGATGCCTTTTTTGCAGAGGTGGGATCTTGGGCATCAACCCACTTGCAACCCAGCATGCTCTTCTTGAGGAGATGAGAACCATCTCCTCAAGTGCAGTGCACTTGCCTTGCACCCTGTCCCAAATTGCAAATTGCATACCTGTCCCGGTGCAATGGGATCCCCTGATCCCTCGGGGTGCTAAGGCTATGCAGAATGGTAAGGCTTAACTGCCTCTTAGGGCCGACAGCAAAATCTGGGGTGAGGATCCACTCTCCAAAGTGGCTAATGCTTGCGAGATAACAACCTTGTCCCTTCTGGTTTGGGCTCGAAGGCGACAGACCAACCATAGGCAGACCACGCATCCTCCCAAGCAGCAGGCTAAAAACATTCCGACTCCCACCCGCTCTTTGGAAAAGGACACCGCAGAGGCAATCCAGTCAGTAAATTGTAACAGCCCACAGCATCATCGGTTTAGCTATCACAGGGATTGCTATTAGCACTGTTGCTAACAGCAGGAAGATCAGCTGAGTGGATGGCATCTTCAAGATGGGGTTCTTCTGCAGTCTCCACTGGCCTGGTCAGTCTCGTTGGCACCCAGTGAGGTACTTCTTGACTCTGTGGAAAAACACAAACAGCTCCCCTGGATCTCGTTATTACCGGATCCGGTCCATACCATTTATTATTAATAACATCCTTCCACATAACCATGTCTTTAGTATCCATGGAGTCTCTTGTCATATGCCGATCTGCGGCAGACTGATCGTTGTCATTTAGAATTAAAAAATTAAGGGTAAAGAGCGCAAGAGAAAGTCTTTCCCTGGGGGACGTGGACTCAGCAACTCCCCCTTTTTGTTTTTGAAGCATTTCTTTTATGCTTCAATTAGCTCTTTCCACTATACCTTGTCCTTGAGGATTGTAGGGCAATCCGGTGGTGTGGGCAACCTGCATTTGTGCGCAAAAGGCGCGAAAACCATGGGAAGTATAAGCAGGGCCATTATCCGTCTTAAGTCTAAGGGGCTTTCCCCAAGCTGCCCAAGCTTCTAAGCAGTGTATTCTGACGTGAGACACCTTTTCTCCTGCCAGAGGTGTGGCATGAATGACACCAGAAAAGGTGTCCACAGACACATGTAAATATTTCAACTTACCAAATTCCGTCAGATGAGTAACATCCATTTGCCATAGGGCATTTGGTCTCAACCCCCTGGGGTTTACCCCCACATGGGGAGGATGAAGAAAGGTGACACAAGATTTACAGGCTTTAACAATATCTCTTGCCACATGCCTGGACAAATTATATCTTTTCCTAAGGGTATTAGCAGGTACATGATACAATCTATGAAAGTCTTTTGCCAATTCTACAGGATCAGCAGCGACCAGAGCCACAGCCCGAGTTGCCTGGTCCACCAAATCATTACACTTTGCCATCGGGCCCGGCAACATAGAGTGGGCACGAATATGTCCAATATAAAAAGGATGTTTTCTGTTTAAGATAAGGGATTGAATCTGTAACAAAACATTAGAAATTGTACTGGCCTGCTTAACTGAAGCAGCAACTTCAAGAGAAGCAACGGCATTTACAACATATAATGAATCAGAAAATAAGTTAAAAGGTTGATCAAATCTTTTAAAAACTTCAAGCACAATTAAACATTCAACAGCCTGTGGGACATTAGGCCGAAAATTAAAAACTACCGGCTGTTTGTGTCCTTGAACAAAAAAGGCACCTTGTCCAGATTTTGATCCATCCGTAAAGATGGTCAGAGCATCAACCAAGGGCTCCTTTGAAGTGACAACAGGAAAATACACTAAATTTTTGTTAACTATGGCAAGCAGAGGATGCTTAGGATAATGATTATCAATTACATTTGGAAATGAGCAAACAAGAATTGCCCACATATCCATTGTGGCTGCTAAAATTTCAACTTGCTCACGGGTGTATGGAATAATTAATTTATCTGGAATTTTTGCAAAGTGCATTAAACAACACTTCATACCCAAAATTGCCTGTTTTTTTTTTATTTTTTTATTTTTTTTTATTTTTTTTTATTTTTATTTTTTTTTCTCAGATCAAAATTGCCTGTTTAGCCACTAATTCAGGAAAATATTGAACAGTTTTTGCTCCCACAGAATCATAGCATTAATAGTTAGCCTTTGAAGCAAGGCAGTGGTATAATTGGCCGTCACTCCATAAGTCCGGACTGCCTCAACTAAATCCTTAAGCTGGAAGTAGGAAACCGGCTCAAGAATTCTCTCATTAGTAATGGGATTTTCAAAAACTGGAAAGGCGGCCGCTAACAGCGACCAGGTGCTGCCTTTTATAAAGTGACTCTTCCCTGCCGGCGGGCACGGCAGGGGGGCCGACGGGTGAGGGGCAGCTCCGTTTCCTCTCCCTGGCTGCTGCGGTACTCCCACCCCTAGGGGGCGCCACCCTCCATATCTGTCTGCCACGTGCTCTGCCGCAGCCTCTTCTAACTCTTCACTATCAGCTGGATCGAGCTGCTCTCCCTCCTCCTCTAACATTTCTTCCTCTGAGTCACTCACAAGATTACTATATTCTTGGTCCCGCCCTTCCACATGTAGGGCTGAGAACCGGTTTGCTTTTAAAGAAGGGTAAGGGAGTCTCCTTGAGACCCCCTCCTCTCTGAAACCCTTCTCCTTTTGTGAGGGCTGCAGCCCCTCTTGCTTTAATTCTTTAGGATCCTTTTCTCTTTTTTCCCTTTTTCTTTTAGGCCTCTTTTCCTCCCCATTACTGTATACTGACTCTGATAGACTATCCTGATGCTGCGTTAGTACTTTGCGTCCTTCCTGGATTAAATCAAACCCTCCCTCTTCGAGGCAACTGCGCACCATCAAAAAGACAAGCCACAAGGGAAGAAGCAATGCAAGCAACCAATAAATATCTAAATCTACAGTGAACAGCATACCGGGGGATATTTACCGACGTCTCCTCTCCGCGTGTTGAGTTCTGGCTCCAATTCGGCCTCTCGCGCGGGTCCCGTACCAGGTTCGTTCCCGGGTTTCAGCACCAGTTGTAGTGACCGCCTACTCGACCAGCGAGGAAAAACGACCACCACACCAGGAGTCTTCTCAGATCACGCTTCATTGGAGAGCCTTTTAGTTGTAGGAGAGCTTGGGCACGAGAGAGCGTGCACCCGAAACACAGCCGCTTATATAGGGAATTCGAACACGGGTCTTTTCTATTGTTGGTCGCCTGCCTTTTACCGTCACCAGGTGTCATGGGATTGGCTGGGGACACTACCGGGCTCGCGCACGCGCACAGCCCAGGCGTCCCGCCAAGCACCGTCTGGAGTGGTAATCCTCAAAACTGCAAGGGAGTGGGCGGAGTCTCGCCTCGGCTCCCTACAAAATCCCAAATGTCTACCATGTAGTGATGTATGCCAAAGCTTCTACAAGAACAAAGGAATTGCTTAGTATGGATGGAATAGTAAGTGGTTAGTATTTAGTCTGATATCAGGAGCTCTTAAAAATTATTGCACTTTAACTAGTATATGTCTGAGTCAAGCAGAAAAGGTCAGATAAGTTGATGTTAGGGAAGTGAACCCCAAGATAATTATTGCAATGTTTTTTTTCCCTTTCATGCAATAGTTTCTATCATATTTATAAGATGATTTCTATGTTGCTTTGTATGTTCCTCCCCCACAGTATAACCCATACTTTCACTGTTTTGATATTGGTATAATTTGTAGAGGGGAAGGGAAAAAACAAATTGTTTAACTAGGGATCCAGGTGGACCCATTGCAACAATGGGATGTACAAGTCGTTATGTCGAAAAACAAACTTAACAACTTTGGTGGGGCATTAGGGGAGGATCTGGTGGGGAGAGGGAAGGAGTATGGGAAGGGATGGGAAGAGGAAACAATGAGGAGGCAACAATGCTTGATAAGAAATGTACTCATTATCTTGCCCATGTAATTGTAACTCCTCTGTATGTTATTCTCACAATAAAAAAATATTGCACTTGCTGGACATGGTGCTCTATGACTAGACTTCCAGCACACAGGAGGCTGAGACAGGAGGTTTGATAGTTGGAAGCCAGTCTGAGCTGCACAGTGAGTCCCTCTACCAACCAAACAAAAATATGAGTGTCCATGAAAGGTATGGAACTCATAACAGACTTAACATAAGTTTTTTAATGATATCTTTCTATAGAGTCCCAATATTTTCCATCAATCGCTTCACTGTTTTACAATGTCAAAATCTTAGCAAAATAACAGGAATGAATCAAATATTAAATAAATTTTATGGATTCTGACCACGCTGACAGTAATAATATTGGCAGGCAAAATTGAATGCTAAGAAAAACAGTTTTCCTAATAACTTATAAATCTCTCCTATCTTCACACTGGGGAAAACACAAAGTGAGAATCTTTTTCTTGGGGGGGTCCAATTGTGGGGCCTCAACTCTGGGCCTGGGCACTGTCCCTCAGCTCTTCAGCTCAAGGCCAACGCTCTACCACTTGAGCCAGAGCGCCACTTCCAGCTTGTTTCTTTTTGCTTATGTGGTGCTGAGGAATCGAACCCAGGGCCTCATGCATGCAAGGCAAGCACTCTACCACTGAGCCACCTTCCCAGCCCAAAGTGAGAATCTTATGGGAAACCCACTGAAGAGCTTTTTTCCAGATCTTAAACCTCAGGTCAGAGATGTCCAAGCATTTCTAGAGGAATAGCTGTTGGAATAGTCCCTTCCACTTTCTTGCTCACAATTGATACCTTAGATATTAGAAAAGGAAAGTAGTATCTAGGATTCATAGGCCCTCTTATCGATTTTCAGATTAGTGAAAGACAGATTAACATTTCTACTCAAATGGCATCTGTGAATAGCCAACAACAAAAAAATCACATCTACCTACCTGAGCTGTGCTGTAGACAAGCTCTGGGTTAATCCTTTTGCTAAGATGAGGCTTCTCCTGTTATGGTTATAGAAGTCTTTTTTTGGGGGGGGTCCAGTTGTGGGGCCTGAACTCTGGGCCTGGGCGCTGTCCCTCTGCTCTTCAGCTCAAGGCTAACGCTCTTCTAGTTGAGCCACAGCGCCACTTCCGGCTTTTTTCTTTTTGCTTATGTGGTGCTGAGGAATCGAACCCAGGGCCTCAGGCATGCAAGGCAAGCACTCTACCACTGAACCACCTTCCCAGCGCCTGGTTATAGAAGTCTTGATGCCCAAAATATATCATGAATACTTCAGTTTCATTGCTATCATCCTGCCAGGAAGAAGAAAACTCTGCAGAATCTCAGTCCCTAAAGTACAACTCCCTCCCCGCAATTATTGTATTTGTTTGTCCCAGAAATTATCTCATAGTTAATTAAGGATTAATTAGTTTAATTGGAGTTTGTGATCTAAGTAAGTGAAGCACAAAGCAAGTTTGTTCACTTCACCTGACTAAAGTTGTAACCTGTAAACCAGCATACGGACATAGAATTAGACATGCTTTCATCAAAAGTTCTTTCAACCCCAAAAAAGCAATAATGATTGTCAGAGGGAAAGAGAGTTATAAATTGAAATAATTTATAGCACTAACACATCCAAGGAATTCTATTCAAAGATATATACAGAGTAAAAACAGAACCTCTCTAAATTCCAATGGTGCTTTCCACAGTAAACAACTTATCAAATCAATATGGAAGCACAAAAGACCAAATCAATTTTGAGAATTAAACTATTGAGTTATCACAGTACTTGACTATAAGACAAAATGTACAGAAATTTGTTTAAAGCAGTGACAATGGAGGAAAGAATAATACAAAATAACTTTGGAGAATGTAAAGGGGCCAGCACAGTCAAGTACTTGTAAAAGGCTACAATAATCAACATTTTATAAAGCCCAGATATACCCTCAAGCATATACAGTCAATTGATTTTACAGGATACCAAGAATTCACAACGAAGAAAAACCAAGTACGTCTCTTTAGTAAGTGATGTGACAAAATTGAGTGTTCACAGAGTGTGAAATTCGATCTTTATTGCAAACCACATAGGAAATCAACTAAAATTACTATAAATATTGAAGCATAAGAGTTGGAACCATAAAACTCCTAGAAAAACTGGGAAGCACTCCTTGAAATTGTCCTGGGCAACAAGAATTTTGAAAACACTGAAGCAATAACTCTATAAACATACAGGTTTATATGTAAACAAAAAGCCTCTATACAACAAAGAAGCCAATCTATAATTGAAACAACCTGGCAGAAAACATTTTTAAGTTATAGACCATGTAAGCACACACAGAGACAAACATATTCATACATGTGCAGACACACCACTCACACCACCATCGCCACCACCACCAAAATAATACGCTAGTTTAATTTTAACCTAGAAACTTCCAGAGTTTCAGAGACCCATTTCATACCCCTTTGCAGTTGTGTTCCCTAGAAATTTCAATTCAAGACGAAGAGTTTGTTAGCCCTCAGTGTATTCATTACTTGGTAGATAACTTAGTCATAGAAAATGCAGCACCACTCCCTTCAATACCTCCTCTTTATTTTTCTAGCATATGTATTGGGACAGGGGGAGAATGTGAGCAAGCTGGCAGCAGTGGCTTTAGTAAACACCTGAAGGGGCTTGGAGTTCCTCCCAAGATGACGTCCAATAGGCTTTCTACAACAAGAATCTTACTGAGGCATGGAAAAAAAATCACCAGGAAAAAGTTACCTATAAGACAAAAGGTACAGAAATTAAAAAAAAAAAAACAGCACCAAAGGAGAAAAGAATAAAGCAAAATAACTTTGGGGAAGGTAAGGTGGAGCACAGAAATGGTGGAACAAAGGGTGAACAAATGCGGCTTGATACACACTAGACACTGTTGAAAATGAACTATACAACTTGTGGTCAAAGGGAGTAGGGAGGGGAAAAATGGGAGAAAGGGAGAGACCAAGTGACCCTGTTCAAAAAGAAACATACTCATTACTTCACTTATGTAACTATAATCTTTCTGTACATCCCGTTCCCAATATAAACAAACCAACAAATAAAATCACCAGGAAGAGAAGAAAGGAAAATGCTTCTTATCTACTCAGACAAGAGATGTCTGTACACCCACAAGGTCACCACTGGGAATCTTCTCCAAGGTGCTTGAGTCAGTGGAGTTCCATGGGAGCCCACAGGTTTTCTGGTCATTTCGGAAGGGAGTGTCTATCACAGTTTCAGCAAGCAGAGTATTGTCTTTACCTTCAGTACTAGTCGTTCCAGTGCAGCCCACAGCTGAACCCAGACCACATTTGACATATCAAAGAGACATGTAATATGGATTTGGAGAATGCACCGGGAAATTCCCAGGCCCCTTGGATTGAAGCAAAACCTTTTGTATGTTTTTGATAGGCCATGCAATGAACTTAACCAGAAATGGAGGTCAGAAAAGAAGTTGTTTGCAGTACTTACACAAAGTATATGTCATAGGGTGTGAGTTTGAGCCTGGAAAGGAGCATCCTTTTTGAATCCAAAACAGTATTCTTGGAAGGCGAATCTTTCCCTCTGCTTTCCTATGAATTTGCTGACCATAATTCAGTCTTCAGTGTATTTTGAATTGACTCACAATGTTTATATATGTTACAAGTTCCTTAGATCTTTGGAAACAATAACACCAAGAAACTGTGAACCACACCCATTGTACTCCAGTGAACTAGTGTCTCTCACTAACCATCTCCATTTTTTCCAGTAGAGATACACGGTATTTCCTGATACTCTACATCACTATGTTGTACTTTGATCATTGTTTCTTGGGTATCCCCTGGCACAAACTTCATGAGTACTAGTAACTAAATTAAGGAGATATTGCAAATCTATTTGAAAAAAAAAAAACAAGGTAGACAATACTTGGATGTTCCTGTTTGATTCAAACGCTTTTGGAAAAAATAACACTGATTTCTGGCAAGAAAATTATCTTCAGCACTTTCCCTCCATGCAAACAAGAAGCCAAAGTCCCATTGGAATTAGAAGCTAAAAACCTGGGAATAATCTGTATTTTCAACTTGCTGAAAACTCTGAACTAGTCTAGACTGCCTAGTACCAGACATTTTAAAAATGAAGATGTAACTCTTAAATAAGCCTTGATTATTTTTAGCATCTTGATAAAGTAAAAAAAATAGAAATTCTTAGTTTATATACTTTGGGTTGGGGTGCTGGGCCTGGGCTCTGTCCCTGAGCTCTTTCTAACTCTTTACCACTTTGAGCCAGGGCAGTACTTCCGGTCTTTGATTGGCTAATTAGAGAGAATACTCTCATGGCAACTTTTCTGTTTTTGATTGGCTTCAAAGCACCATATTCAGATCTCAACCTTCTGAGTAGCAAGGATTACAAATGTGAGCGTCCAGCACCCAGCTGCATTTGTATATACAGTGCATTATGTAATTTTTGTTTCTCCCTCTCTATCTCTTATTCCCTGTAACTCTCTCTACAACCCCCCCCCGAAAAGCATAGGAAATGTTTAAAAGTAACTGACAACTTTGTTTACAAATTTGTTTTCCCATAGTGACGTATGAACAATCCCAACTTTCCAATGTTATAGTTTGCTTTCCTATTTTAGACTTTATTTTTATTTTATTTTATTTATTTATTTATTTATTTTTGGGTCAGTCGTGGGGCTTGAACTCTGGGCCTGGGCGCTGTCCCTCAGCTTTTCAGTTCAAGGCGAGCACTCTACCACGTGAGCTACAGCGCCACTTCTGGTTTTCTGGTGGTTTACTGGAGATAGGAGTCTCAAGGTCTCTCCTGCCCGGGCTGGCTTTGAACCGAGATCCTCAGATCTCAGCCTCCTGAGTAGCTAGGATTACAGGCGTGAGCCACCAGCACCTGGCCTACACTTTATTTTTATATAATGCAGTATAAGTTCTATAAATGTGTGTCTATGTACATGTGCATGCATAAAACATTTTGAGATCTCTATTATATCAGAAAATGATAGGAAACTTTTATGGTACACTTATGCATCAAAACATCATTTAATTGGATATGCCTAAAGTTAAGGTTAATTATACTTAAGTCAATTAATTTATTGGTTGATTGTTGTAACAGGTTTGAACTGAGGGTTGTAAGCTCTTTATCAGTGACTTTTTTCTCAGAGCTGGCACTTTACCACTTGAGTCAGGTTCCAGTCCAGCATTTTTGCTGGTTAGTTGGAAATAGTCTGAAAGACTTTTTCCCCTAGGGTTGGTTTCAATCTGCAATCTTAAAATCTTCGCATTGTAAAGTGCTAGGTATATAGGCATGAGACACCATTGCCCAGATCTGCTTTTAATTTTTGTAATTGCAAGATAAATAAAAATCAAGGAACATAAACAGTGTTGGATAGAAAGCTCAGCTAATTTTGCTTACTCTCTTATTTTCACACATATTGCCTACCCACACAATTTCTTACAAAGACATTTAGATTTCCAGAGACTAGTGCTGGTCCTATGGCTGTTGCTTCCTCTGGAAAGTTTCCCAAGTCAGAAGCTCAGGACATGACTTTGGAACAAAGAGAGTTCTGGCTTCCATTCCATCAACTGCTTTCTACACCACCTATTCTCAGAAAATGCAGAGTAAGACCACTTCCTCTTTGCTCACAGAAACCCTTTTTCTGCTTCAAGAAATCTTTGCTAAGTAAGATCTAGAGCCAGCACAAAGCTTTAATAAAACAGCTGAAAAGATTTTGTGCACCTTCTAGATGAAACTGAGCTGCAGTGGACTGTGGTCTGCCCAGAGCATGGATTCCTTCTGTAGATGCCTCAGGCAGTGGAAGTTTCCTGAACTTCCCCTTTCCCTGGTCTTCTTTGAAAGTCAGAGAAATGTTCACCTTGGTTTCAGCAATCACAACACACTCCTGCTTTTGGGAGTGGTGGTCCTTATGTGCCATGAATCCAGCCCACATTTGCATCCATGAGGGGATGAATACTCAGGATTGTGACTGGAGCAAAGACTTGGAGTTGTTCCTGTGCAGGCCATATCATGAGTGACTTGAAGTGGAAGCTGTGTTCTCCAAAGGTGCAGTCTCTTGGCCTGTGAAATTTATAGTAGAGATATCAGTGCCAGCGATGACCCAGCTATACATTGGAGCACCATCTGGAGCATTGTTTTCAAAGCCAGGATAGCATCCTTTGTAAAAGAATACTTTCTTCCTGTGTGTATTCCTAGGTATTTTCTGACCATTATGGTCTTGGATGTGTTTCTAATTGGCATACAGTGTTTCTCAGGATCAATTTCTTTAATGCTTTTGAAACCAAACATCTTCTGATTTTCTATACAGAGCTAAGTGAGACGTCTTGATTCTTCATTTTTCTTTTGTTCCTTAGAAAGCTACTAGTACATACTTACAAGGTACTAAATAACTTCCTGAAGATTGTGAGCACTAAAGCTTATTTGGTCTAACATTAATACAAGGGATTAGTTCATCAAAAGTTGGGGTTTGAGGGAAAATACACTCTGTATTTGAAGGACTAGAAGTATTTTCTTCCCAGGCAAGAAACTACAGGATGGGAATAGGAAGAAAATAAGAATCTGTCTGGCCAAGATTCTAGAATCTTTGAATCAACCTTAGATTTTTCAAGAACTAGACATCTTAAAAATAAAATAAATCTATGAAAATATAGTCTTATTGTCATGATTTCATAGAATGGTAGCATAAAGAAATTTACACATCTGGCTCATTGAGGAATCAATGTAATGTAATTTTTGTACTTCTCAGTGAACAGTCCAGTATTTAGCAGCCTGTGCATCCCTGATGATCAAGATGAAGGGGCTGAGACCAGCATACCCAAGGACTAGAAATACCTTGGTATTTAATACTGTGCAGTCATGTGTCATGATAGAACCTATATAAATTGTGGAAATGAAATCTGCCAAATAAAAAAAAGAAAATAGGTCAAGAGAATGAGAGTACTTAGAGTGGCTCTGATTTCTGGGCTGGAATTGTGTGTGAACCTGGAGTTATGAAGGTAGAGGACTCGCTTGTGATGGTTATACAGATGGAAAGCCATGTACCCACTGTTCCAGCCCATGAGACTCTGAAAGATCACATCCTGGAGAGTCATGAGGGAGAGGAAAAGCCACCTAACCCCATGCTCAGATTGATGCATATGACAATACCTAACATGTATTTCAATTCTGGAGCTGTTCATGCTATTGAGTGATGTCATGTAGAGGAACAAATAGGAGCTTATCAGAGAGTTCCAGACCCAAAAGATGAGAAGATAGGGGAGAACTTGCCATGCAGTCTGTGGTTTGAGCTTTCTCCACTGAGTGGTTCTTGGACTGAGAGTAATGGCCTGGACCATGGTGAGGAGACATGTGGTGCAGACGGAAAGGCCTCGAGCTAGTTTTTCCATATAAATCACAGTTTTGTAACCAACATCACCTAGGAAGTTTATGGTACAAAGATCTGTGGCTAATATTCCTCTGGCCCCTATGCTACAAATAATGATTATATTTGAAAAAACCAGGTGAATGTGAATAATGCATATGGGTTTCTTTTTTTCAGGACCCATAACGACAGTATATACATGTTTCACAAGTACAAGGATGTTTCCTAAAATTCCAGGTCCAGTAAGCATATAGAAGATTATCCTTTGAATGAGGTTACTCCAAATCATCTGATTTCATATACAGGATCAGGAAAAGTCTTTTGAGAGTACACCCAAGTGAAGATGACATAGTCCAGGTCTATTGATTATCCCTGTTTACAAAATAAAGGAATGGTTTATGAAGTATTTAAATTCCGTTTCCTGGAAGATGCCTAAGCTCCTTTCTTTCCTCATTTCCTCCCTCCCTTATTTCCTCTTTTCCTTCTTTTCTTTCTTTTTTCTTTCCCTCCAAACTTTCCTCCTTTTCTTCCCTCCCTTCGTCCCTCCCTCCCTCCCTCCTTTCCTTCCTTCCTTCCTTCCTTCCTTCCTTCCTTCCTTCCTTCCTTCCTTCCTTCATTCCTTCCTTCTTTCCTTCCTTCTTCCCTTGCTTCCTCTCTTTCTCTTTCACTCTGTCTGTATGTCTGTCTATCTGCCAGTCCTGAGGGTTGAACTCTGTCTTTGAACTCTTTAGCTCAAGGCTACCACTCTACCACTTGAAATACAGATCCACTTCCACCTTTTTTATTTTTGGTGGTTTATTGGAAATAAGTGTCCCATGGACTTTCCTGCCTTCATTGGTCTGAACTGTGATCCTCAGATCTTAATCTCCTGAGTAGCTAGAATTACAGGCATGAGGTACCAGTGTCAAGCACTTTCTTCCTTTCTTGATTCATGTGACCTGGGCATCTTGATGACTACAATTTAGACATAGATTACATGCATCCACCTGTTTTTTCCTTCTTTCTATTCCTCATGTCCAAATTTTCAATGATCATGTTCTTTTTCCACAAGAGGTAAGCAAAAGCAATAAATATATGCAGTCAATTTCCAATCTGTACACCTTTCACTTCTCATAACAAATACATACAATCACTATGGTGGATATTTTTCTTCTCTTGTCTTTTTTTATCGTGTGTGTTGCTTGAACTCAGGTCCTGGGTGTGTCACTGAGGCTGTTGTGTTCAAACTTGGTACTCTACCAATTGAGTAACAACACTACTTCAGGCTTTAGAGTGGTTAATTGGAGATATGGGTCTCATGGGGACTTTTTTTTGCCTAGGCTGGCTTTGTACTACAATCCTCAGATCTCAACCTCTACAGTAGCTAGGATTACAGGCATGAGCCACCAGCACCTGTCATTGGTAGATTTGATTGTAGTTTTCCTTCCCTGGGATCATCTGTATGATCTTGTATGCATCTATCCTTCAAGTAAGCAAAGAATCCACACACTGTAAACCAAACTACTCTAAAATCTCCTGCTGTGATTTGTAAAACCACTTTATGAAGTGGGGTCTTTTTATTTTCTGCATATTCTGTATTATATTCAAAATGAAGATCAGAACATAAATTTATGTTGCTTTTATTCTTACCTATCATAAAAAGCTTTCCATGCAACCTGAATTTAGTCCTCCACAATTTTCTTGTTTATTAAATTTATTTGTGCAATACTTTCAACATTTTTCCCCATCAGCTCCCCCAGAAGATATCATATAGACACTTTGCCAAAAAGAATATGCAGAATGTCTCCATGGTGAACTTTTTCCCAACCAGTAACCTTCCTAGCACAATGCTGGCTATGGGTCAGAAATCAGCTTGGAATTTTGTCCCTTAGTATTATTACCTGACCCCACCGCGCTGTGTTCCCTGGCTGGCTGGATGTCTGCCAGCTGCCATCATCCTCACCTGCATAATGAAAACTACTTGGAGATGTCACTTTTGAGTCTATTTACATATGTTTCCTGACATAATCTCCTGCTATTAAGTGCTTGAAAAACAGCTTACAAATCAATTAGGAATTCAAGCATATGACTCAAATCTTGACAATAAACTCAGCTCAGCAACGTATCAGCTAAACAGATTGTGAAGGTATTTGGGTTCCCTATGTTTCATTATAGATGTTAAAACTGAATGGCCTGGAGAAGTCAATGCACTTTGATTTCATTTTCAGTGTCTTCTCACATGTAGAGATGAGGTGAACATACAGGTTTCTACAGATACAGGAAATGACGGGGACTATCCTTAAAGACACTCATAAATCAGAGTTAATTTTTACTTACTATACCCCCGGTATTGCTCTGGCTAAGATTTTACTTTAGAAAAATATACATGTTGGTTCTCTGAAATATTCATAATAAATCTTAGAATTAAGAAACCTTAGAATAAAGAAAGAGTATCTTTGTTGTCTTGATGAATGTTACAAGTGGGCTGGAAAAGCCATACACCTATATCTACTCTAAAACCTTTTTAGCAGAGACATTGAGTGTATATTAATATTTTATAAGCTTCTTATCTCCTTCTAACTCAATGACTTCTTATAGAGAGAAAAACAGAGGTTAGAGGTAGAGAGGAATTAATAAGTCTTCCTCTACCGCAGTTCTGTCTGATACCTTCCTATTCTACAAATGGTCAAATGTCTCAGACCCTTCTCTCTCACAACCTGCCCCTGACCTGTGTCTCCACAGCTTCCCTTTTAAAGCCAAAGGTAGCCCCAACCTTCAGTACTGGATCACTTACCTACATAGATGTCGCAGCTGACTCAACTTGGAAATTGTGATTAAACAGTAAGAGTCAGGTTGTATTTATCCTTCCTTAGACTCAGTGCTCATAACCAATTCCATTGCTGTCAAGATGTCACTGTCATGAGTTTTATCTTCACCAGGGGAAAAGTGCTCCTTCTGCACCTCTCCATCCCTGAGGCACAATTCTGCTGTCTTCTTACTACTCTGTAATTTGCTGAGGCAAGAAACTTGCTGAGTGAATTAGAGTGAATGTACAATAATGAGGAGTCACGGTGATGATGAAGAGTTCCCTAAAGAGTCCAAGTTTCTTCAACTTGGTTTTGCTCTCATCCCATATCCTCCATTCATCATCAAAGCCAGGAAGTAATGTTAAAGAAACTTCTGAGAATCCACAGAGGTCACTTTCTGAATATTTTCTGAATACACCTTCATTGATAGAAAAGATCATCAAACTGTGTGCAACAGAAAAAAGCAAAGAAAAGCTCATCAAATGATACAATCTAGGTCTATTCTTGCACATATTGTCCAGAACATGGCAGTTGGGGACTTATGGAGAGCTGGGATGGTGTGTGTCCTGATTTCACTTCTGGCTGTTTTCTTGGGCCCTTTCATGTGTTTTCCTGAGGTATTCACTTCTATTTTCCTTGTTATAGGTATTTTTCCTTGAAATGTTCACTGCCAAACCAGGATTGTCTTTTTTTTTTGTTGGTTGTTGTTCTTGGGTCTTGAACTCAGGACTTGGATGCTGTCCCTGGGCTCTTTTGTTCAAGGCTAGCACTCTACCACTTTGAGGCACAGCTCTAAATCAGGTTTTCTGGTGGTTATTTGGAGATAGAAGTGTTACACTTTCCTTCCAGAGTAGTCTTTGAACTGTGATCCTCAGCCCTCAGCATCCTGAGTAGGTAGGATTACACGTGTAAGCCACTAGCCCCAGCATGATTGTCTTTTTAGATGCTCAACTTCTGTGGTCATTGCCCAGGAGAACTGCCAGGATGTGTGTAGGCTTCCCTATCAGAATCACACCTTAGTTCTGGATCCCTAATACCATTTTCAGAAATGGTCTCTTTCTCATTGGATAAAACAGAAGATCCAAGGAGAGGAAGGCAGGTAATTCTATATTCACCACAGGCAGATATGCAGATTTACCTTAAATAACACTTTTCTGAGCTCCTTCCATTGCCTAAAATTTCCTGAAGTAAAGGAGTGCAGTGAAGTGAGTGGAATAAGAGACCTAACATTCAGGTGACACTTTCTTTTTTAACCCACAACCCACAGTTGTATTTAGGGAGAGCAGAGAAGAGAGGAGAGTTCCTACACTTGCCAGAGGAACTGATAGTAGAATCCGTTGGTTGTCCAAACTACCTGCCTTTCTGTGACAACTATTCCATGAGAATAGATTACCTATGCATCCTAGAATAGCTCTGGTCACCATAGAGATGGTGGGTGTGGCTATGGCAATGGGTCATAATCAGAATACTTTCAATCACAGAAATCTCGGCGGTGTTTAGTTGATTTTGTTCTGTGGTATCTGTATGTACACTGTAGGAGGAAAGAGCTTAATTGATCTACACAATGAGAAAAACACACAGAGCCACTAAACAGAAATCTGGCTTGAGTCACTAAATGTATCATAATCAATATTCAGATTTGAATCCATATCATAACTCCTGCAAAGGAGATGAAGCCAGAACCCCATCACAGTGATATCACAACAAAGGTGTGCTGCCAATCTACAGCCAGGCCTGAACAAAAACAATTGCAGTCATTCATAAGTGTGCTATGTTACAGGAGATCTACTTAGATTTCTTAGAGATGGATGAATACCAACTCTGAATAGAAATTATCTTCTGGAGATCCAAAGTATTCCTACGAACTATAGGATTATGGCTTTAGTAAAGAAATTTAATTACCAGAGTTTTGTCTCAGGCTCATGTTTTCTTATAAGACATATCTGAGGATCTTTGTTCTCTTGAGGTAAATCTCTTATTTCTCTGAGAACCCTTTCACCGTTTTGAGTTGTTTAAACTTGTAGAATCTTGTTTTAAGTGATGAGTATGTGTATGGATTGAAATGTTTTAATTGATATAAAAGTGGTATTCATAGGGTTTATAGTTATACAAGTCAGGTAATGAGTATATTTCTTAAAAATTACTTTATTGTCAGTGTTGATGTTTGGAGGTTTGCCTTCTTAGGGTTTTCTGAACCTCTTGAACTTGAAAGTTCATTTTGTCATTTGAAGTTTTCAGTCAATTTTTTCCTCAATCTTTCATAAGATTTCACAGGCAAAAATCAATGCAGAGTTCATGTCTAGTGTATTGGAAAACAGTACTTGTGGATGTATTAGAAGGGAAACGCAGTGATGTGACTTCTCTCCATGTGGGCAAACTGTAAAATTGTATGATTCTGTGTTTTATTTGCTACCTTCCACCATTTTGATGTATAAAATGTTTAATTCTATGTTAATTTTTTAGTAGTTTTCTTCTGATGATTTAGATGTATTTTGACTGTTGTCAACTCAGTTCTGAAATGTAAAAGTGGAGCTGAAATTAGCAGTGTTGGGAAACGCAAATTCGAGGCCTAGCAATTCATAGCATCGGGCAGGAATTATATTTTACTTGTGTGTAACATCCCCCTCCCCCTTTTTTTTTCTTGAGATGTAGTCTCTCTATTTAGGCTAAACTGAGCTTGACATTTGAACCCCTGGCCCCAGACACCACAGCTGTGTTGACAGCTGTAAATCACCACACCCAGCTTAATATTCAGTAATATATTCTTCATGATACAAACTTCGTACAGTAGCAGTTCATTTCCAGATTGTGCCATACTGTGTTTGAATTTAATACCAATAATTGATTCAGAATGTGTTTGCTATGTTTTGTTCTTTATGTTGAATGCAAGAGAAACACTTTTACAGTGTTTTCACAATAAAAAATTATTAAAATAAAAAGAAATGAAGTTCCTTGCAAAAATACAAAAAATAAAATAGCAATGTTGAAATACTTACCAAGTTGATGTCCTGCTTCTTTTTTTAATTACTAGTAATAAGTTGTTTTTTATTGTGAAAATTCCATACAGAGGGGTTACAATTACATGAGCAAGGTAATGAGTACAATTCTTATCAAGCATTCTAGCCTCCTCCTTTGTTTCCCCTTACCTTCCCTGCCTTTCCATTTCTCCCCTATTCCCCAACCCCCCCACTCCCCACCACCAAAGTTGCAAAGTTTGTTTTTCGACATAGTGTCTTGTCTTGTACATCTCATTGTTACAATGGATCAGCCTGTATCCCTATTTTAAAAATTTGTTTTTCCCTTCCCCTGCACAAATTATACCAACATCAAATAC
This sequence comes from Dipodomys merriami, assembly GCF_024711535.1. NCBI lineage: Eukaryota > Metazoa > Chordata > Mammalia > Rodentia > Heteromyidae > Dipodomys > Dipodomys merriami. The sequence goes on from NW_027202937.1 coordinate 14,612,203, forward strand.
AATGAAAACAGGTGTTATACCATGGGGGAGGGACATACAAAGCAACAAAGAAATGTCTTATAAACATGTTAGAAACAATAGCAAGAAAAAAAACATTTGAGTCCTTATCTTGAGGTTCATTTCGACTAACATCAACTTATCTGACCGTTTCTGCTTGTCTCAGACATATACTAGTTATTGCAAATAAGGGAAACCATGGGAGCTATGTTTCTTTGGACCTGGCTTCCTTCACTTAATATATTTTTTTTCCAAGTCTTTCCATTTCCTAACAAATGGGGCAATGTCATTCTTTCTGATGGAGGCATAGAATTCCATTGTGTATATATACCACATTTTCTTGATCCATTCATCTACTGAGGGGCATCTGGGTTAGTTCCACATCTTAACTATGGTAAATAATGCTGCAGTAAACATAGTTGTGCTGCTAGCTTTAATGTGGTCTTGTTTGTAACCATTTGGGTAAATGCCCAAAAGTGGGATTGCTGGGTCATAGGGGAGCTCTATATAGAGTCTTTTCAGGAACCTCCATACTACTTTCCAAAGTAGTTGAACAAGTTTACACTCTCACCAACAATGCAGTAAGGTTCCCTTCTGTCCACATCCCCTCCAGCATCTGTTGTTATTAGAATTCTTGATTATAGCCATCTAACTGGGGTGAGGTGGTATCTCAGTGTTGTTTTGATTTGCATTTCTTTTATGGCTAGGGAGGTTCAGTATTTCTTCATGTGTCTATTGGCCATCCTTTCCTCTTCAGAGAAGTTTCTCAGTAAGTCTTTAGCCCACCTATATATTAGATCAGTTGTTTCTTTGATGATTGGTTGTTGGAGGATTTAATTTTTCGAGTTCCAGGTATATTTTAGATATGAGACCATTGTCGATTGTATGGCTAGTGAAGATCTTCTCCCAATCCGTGGGCTTTCTATTGATCTTGCTAGGTATGTCCTTTCCCATGCAGAAGCTCTTCAATCCCATTTGTCCAACTTTTCTTTAATTTGTTGTGTTTCTGAGTCTCTATTAAAAACATTTTGGACTGTGCTAAGGAGAACTAGGGTTTCCTCTATTCCATCCTGTAATGTTTTCAGGGTGTCCACAGACTAACCTCATCATTGTGTTCCACTGCATTCATTCTATGAATAAATGCTTAGGGATATTTTAACATAACCCAAAACTCCTCTTCTGCTAGTATTTAAATTGTGGTTATGAAATAATGAGCCATATGTGTGATCAAAACCTAGAAACTGGATTCTTGCTAGTATTTAAATTGTGTTTATGAAATAATGAGCCAAATGTAGGATCAACACTTAGAAACTGGATTCTTGCCACAAAGGATAGATATACAGGAATATTTTAGAAAATTTGCTAAATTGTTTCCTGGCTACCTACTACATATTTAGTGACAATGAAAAACCCAGACTCAAAAATATTAGAAATAAAGGTAATAGGGCAGAGTAGAGAAAGAGATTTCTATGTCTTTTTGTTTTTCTTTCTTTTTTTTTTTTTTTGGTGAGGGTCCCCTAGTGAGGCCGGAACTCTGGGCCTGGGCATGGTTCCTCAGCTCTTCCGCTCAAAACTACCACTCTACCACTTGAGTCACAGCACCACTTCCGCCTTTTTTCTTTTTGCTTATGTGGTGCTGAGGAATCAAACCCAGAGCCTCATGCATGCAAGGCAAGCGCTCTACCTCTGAGCCACCTTCCCAGCCCCATCATTCTATTTTTCTATGATCTCTCTGTCAACTCAGGGCTACAGATCACAAGAGTCCGTGTCTGGCAATAAAAATTTATATATTAGCCTATTTAAAATGATATTGATAACCAGCAAAACAGAATTAAGAACTCTTTCAAACTTACTATAAAGTCATTGAAATAGACATTTTCTTAATGCCTTTGTCTCCTCCAGATTTCCCTCTCTGTGAATCAGCACAAAGGGACTGAGAAATGCATAACCGATGGTCAAAAATTCTTGGACATTTAATATCATAGAATTTTTCTGTAAGAAAGAATTTGAAAAGAAAGAAAAAATGTAATCTGTCCAATAGAAGAAAAGAAAACAGAACATCAGAAAGAGAACACTCTGAGCAGCTCTCATTTCAGGAAGACTTTTATGAAGGTGAGAGCTCTGAAGGTAGAGAACACGCTGGTGATGCTTGTGGAGAAGAAATACCATGTAGCCACTGGCCCCACCCATGACACCCTGAAACATGGCACTGTGTATGGCCATTAGAATAAGAAGTATCCATTTTATTTCCTGACTTTCTGGTTGAAAAGAACAATAATTGTTAGTTTTAGCAGCTTCTGACATGTTTTTCCTGCTACTTGTGATGTAATGAAGCAAGTTGATGCTAATAGAGGAACTGAGGATCCAAAAGAAGAGAAACAGGGGAAGAATTTTCCATGGAGTCTTTGGCTTGAATCTCCAGCACACAGAGCCTCTGGGACTGATGGTGATGGCCTGGACAACAGTGAGGAGACTGCTGGTACAGACAGAAAGGTCCTGGGCCACCCTCTCCAGATAAACAACTATCTTACAGCCTATATCATCCAGGAAGTTTCTTAAACCAAAAGCTGTTATTGCTCTTAGCAATCCTTTGGAAATAAGTATTATGGTATTTGCAAAAGCCAAGTGGATGAGAATAAGGTGTATAGATTTCTTCTGAGCAACTCTCCAAAAACTACATACAAAATTCGCAAAAACAATGATATTCCCTACAATGCCAAGCGCAGTTACAAAGAGGAAGATGGTGCCCTTGACAAGATTCGAAATACTTTCTTGTGTCATGTCAGAAAAACTAGGATCCACCAAATGCCCTTGTGAAGAAAAAGCATCAGTAATGGTGATAATTATCTGCAAAAATAGCTCCTGTTTTCAGCAATTTTCTCGAGTATAGGGACATTCATTTCATAAGAATGACGCAGAGTTTTTGACCTTAAAGTCTTCCTTTGTGTGGCAATCCTTTTGAATTCTTTGATTATTGTGAAATGCCATTTGGAATAATAACACGCTGTTGTCACTGTATTTTACTTTGGTGCCATGGGTCTTGTATGTATGTTTATCTGATTTGGGAAAGGGAAGAGGAATAACAAAATGATGAGACAAAAGACAAAGAGTGAACCAATGACATAGCAGTACTCACAAAACACTACTTTGGAAATGAACTCCTTGGTGGAGGGAGGAGATTGGAGGGGCAGGAAAGGGGGAGAACATGAGGGAGGAAGAAACAATGTTTGGCAAGAAATGTACTCATCACCTTACTTTGTAACTGTAACCCCTCAGTACATAACCCTTGCAATAAAATAAAATTGAAACAACAACAACAACAAAAGAAATGGCATAAAAATTTTTTTGAACACTCAGTCTTTCACTCTTGCTTGGCTTTTTCACTCAAGACTAACACTCTACCACATGAGCAGCACATCTACTTTTGGTTGGTGGTGGTGGTTATGGGCTTGAATTCCCGGCCTGAATGCTGTCCCTGAGCTGGGTGCTCAAGGTTATAGGCCTACTACTTTCACTTTGAGCCAGCCACAGCTCAACTTCCTTTTTTTTTTTTTGGTGGTTAATTGGACATAAGAGTCTCATAGACTTCCTAAGTGGGCTGGCTTTCTACCATGATCCTCAAATCTTAGTCTCCTGTGTAGCTCAGGTTACAGGCCTCAGCCACAAGGATCTGGCCATACTTCTGAGTTTTTACTGGTTAACTGAAGGTAAGAGTATTACTGCAGGCTGCCTTTGAACTGCAATCCTCAGATCTCAGCCTCCGGAGTATTTAGGATTATAGGCATGATCCACCAATGCACAGCACTCCACCTATTTGGCTTTTTTCATAGTTTCATACTAGTAAAACCACCTGACTAGTGCCATTCCTTATCTGTCCCACCTACCTTCATTATCAACATCGCTGAATAAAATTCAAAATCCAACAAGTAGAGTTTTTGTGATTTTAAGTTTGTTTGGCAGTGAACAGTATCAGTGTGTTATAATAATATTTTTTGTGTGATAGTAGTGTAGCCTACTCTATGCACTTTCAAGTTACGGTTCTTAGATGTACTATAGGGAATTTAAATAATTTTAAAGTTATCAGTGCCAGGCATTCTGAGCACTCATCGTTTTTCCAACACAAAGCTCCTGCAAGTTTTAAGTCCATAGATACCAACAGTTTATTGAACTGTCTGTCCTTTTTATCAGTCTAAGCTGATTTCCAGATCTCAGGCCTGCATAAAGTTTTAGTTTCCCTTTCTAAAAAGTCAGATCTAACATCTCATTTAAGAATATTCAATAAAGCACATACAATTTCTCTAGAATAAATGAAAACAGGATTTGCATATTTTATAAAGAATTATAAGCCTTTCCCTCTTCCTTCTTACTAATCATTAGAGAATGGCTTTAGATAGCTCTGTCTATAAGGTCTCTGTCAGGATGAACTATGTGAGTATCAAATCGTGTCAGACATTTCAATGATTCTACAAGTATGAATTATTGCCATCCAATTATTATTTTCTCTTCTCACAAATGGGGATTTTAGAGGCTAGGAAGGTGGCTCAGTGGTAGAGTGCTTGCCTTGCATGCTCGAGGCCCTGGGTTGATTCCTCAGCACCACCTAAACGAAACAAAAAAGCCAGAAGTGGTGCTGTGGCTTAAGGGGTAGAGTGCTAGCCTTGAGCTGAAGAGATGAAGTACAGTGCCCAGGCCGAGAGTTCAGGCCCCACGACCGGACCCAAAAAAAAAAAAAAATTGGGGATATTAATGCCTGGGTTTAGGCATTAAGAAACACAATCCTAAATGTCTAGCATATAGTGAATTATGCTATGATCTTCAAAATTTTGCACAGTCATTTTGTGTAACTAAACTGGGTCACAAAATTAATAAACACATACTCAGATATTGAGTTTGTTTCAAATAACTGGAGCCAGTATTCATCAGTTGCCTGACGGACTGATCTAAGCTTTTTTTTTTTTTTTTGGTTGTTTCATTCTGTTTTTTCTTTTTACTCTATCATTTTTGGTATTTCCATTGTTTTTCTAGCCCTTCCTCAAGTTCCCAAAATTCTCTGACGCTAAATAATATTTGGAATCCCCTTCTCAGACACTTAGTAAGTCCCCTCTCATTCTGACAGAATAAAATGAAGAATGCCAAAAGAAAGAAGCAAGAAGTGTATTGCCACAGATTGGTTTTGAAATAATGCAGGAAATTATTTCGGCTAGGGGCATAATATCTCATCTAGAGTAATAAGCATAGCATAGGCCAATAAGTGCATCCATCTTAGGCCCAATCTTTTCAATTAAAATATGAGATCAGTAGCCCTAATATCATAACTAGGATCAATTTAAGCTGAGTTTTCTCAAATTATACTTACAAGCAGCCTGTCTGAAACATAATAGGAATTCTCTAAAGAATACCCATAATATGAAATTATATTTTAATGAATAGGGCCACCAATAAATAAGCATGTAAGTTTAGTTGACAACACTGTGTGATATAATGTTGTGTCTAAGTGTCGAGAGATTTTAAGAATGGATGCAGAAAGAGTATCTTCAAAATTAAATGTAATACACTAATAACAGAATTATTTTGAAAGAACAAAGGATAACCCACTGGAAACATAGCAATACATTAAACATTAGGCAAAGAAATGTTGTAAAAGCTAATTATTAATAGTCAGTTATCATGTCAGTAAAAATAGAAGCTAAAGGGCTGGGAAGGTGGCTCAGTGTTGGAGCGCTTGCCTTGCATGCCTGAGGCTCTGGGTTCAATTCCTCAGCACCACATTAGCAAAAAGAAAAAAGCCGGAAGTGGCGCTGTGGCTCAAGTGGTAGAGTGCTAGCCTTGAGCTGAAGAGCTGAGGGACAGCACCCAGGCTTAAAAAAAATTAGAACCTTGAAAATTTTTTATATCTTTCTGATTTTTTGAAGTGGGTATCCAGACAATTTTATACAAAACTCATCCTGGAGTAGAAGCTTGTTATTTAATCCTGAACAAAAAAAAGAGAATTAACTAAATATTTCTAGGGTGTTTTTCTTAGACATGGTCCTTCTTGTTGCTCGTCTCAGGGACATGCCGTTGTAAGGGTAAAATAATGAGTGAAGGTTCAAGACTCTGTTAGATACTCCAGGGCTTCTCTAAAGACAGCTTAATATTAATGTGTCTGAGAAATACTACAGGGCCTATGTGATAACAAAATTTTCAAGTCTACTCACCTAAGTAGCTGTGATGCAGACAAGCTTTGGGGTAGTCCTGGCAAGCTGAATTTTTCCAGAGCCTATTTATACCTCCATGGTTTGTGGAGATCTGGGCTGAGTGAGACTTCACTCAGGTCACAGAGGTCCTCCTGTTGGGCAGAAGGATGCCTCTGAAGAATCTCAATCCCTGAAGTACAGCTTTTCTTCTCCCTCCACAATTACTACTTTTGATTGGCTCAGAAGTTATCTGAGGCTAATTGAAGACTCAATTATGTTTATAGAAGGATGTGGAGGTGTATTGTTAGGCTATTTATTTGAGATTACTCTAATTTCCCATGTAGGCATTCATAGTTATAAACTTTTCCTTTTATTCATTCTTTTCCTGTATCCCAAGGGTACTGTTTTCATTTTCCTTTGATCTTTGCCATTTCTTGATTTTTCACCTCCTATTTCTTTGGTGACCCACTCATCATTCAAAAGTAAATTGTTCACTTCCTGTGTCCTTGTTTATTGTCTGTGATACACTTGCTCTACTAGAACATGGGACATTTTTTATGTTTTAAAATATATTTGATCCTTTCTTTCTGTAAACTTAAAAATCTTCCTACCCTTCTCCAAGGGGACAGGTAAGCATTTAAACAAGTACCCAGAAAGTGGGGAAAGGATAGAAACATACATTTTTGGAGATTTAGAGGCTTGGCATATAAACTGACAATAATATCCGGATCCTAATTATTACTGTGAAGTATTTGGTGGGGTATGGTGACTCAGTATTGTCTGAAGTCCAGTCCAGATGATTCTTTCTTCTTCAACTCATCCTTCTTGTGCCAGTCCAAACTCAGGGTCGAGATACTGTCACTAACCTTTTTTCCCCTTCTTTTCTCAAGGCTAGCACTCTACTATTTCAACCACAACTCCACTTTTCAGGTTTTGGTTAATTGGAGATAAGAGTCTCACAGGCTAGGACTGGGCTGGCTTCAAACAATGGTCCTCAGATTGCAGCCTTCTAAGTAGTTAGGATCACAGATGGGAGCCACTGGTGTGTGGCTCCTAACTTAATTCCTTGATGTCATTCTTAATTACCTTTCTAGTACTACATTCTTTTTTGGCGGGGAGGGGTCCGGTTGTGGGGCCTGAACTGTGGGCCTGGGCGCTGTCCCTCAGCTCTTCAGCTCAAGGCTAGCACTCTACCGCTTGAGCCACAGCGCCACTTCTGGCTTTTTTTTCTGTTTATTAGTGCTGTGGACTCGAACCCAGGGCCTCAAGCATACATGGCAAGGGCTCTACCACTGAACCACCTTCCCAGTCCTAGTATTACATTCTTTTGGATTGATTACCACTGACTTGTTTAAGGACCTCTCTGCTTGGTTCTCTATGCAGTATGGGGGGAAAAAAGCCAGTTACAGTAGATAAATGTAAAACTAATATAAATAACAGCAGTTATATAAGGAGATATAATAACTGGCTTTTTCTGTTCTCCTATCTTTTGCTGTTCTCATGGCCTGAGCTCTGTTCCTAAGCCTCTCTGTGCTCAAGGCTAGAGCTCTACCACTTGAGCCACAGCACCACTTCTGCTCTCTGGGATTTTCATGGCCATCTAAAATAGTCTAAAATGTCTTCTGGATAACGATGTTAAAATCTGAAGAATCTCACTCAAGTTTTTATAAAATTTACAATAGTATAACTGACCTACTTGCTTAAATACTTACCCATTTAATTTACCTTGAATCTCAGCCATGCTGAATTGGATCCCTAATTATTCCAACCAACATTTCTCCATATGTTTTTTCAAAGTCTAATTTGATAATATACCCATCAAATATTTTCAAAAACCTTGCCTTATGCTTCATCTGTCTCTGCATTCTTAACAATCCACAAACACATGTTACAAAATTTCTATAGGTTTAATATCTAACATCTCACAAATTGAGTCATATTTTAATTTATACAATGTCTTATAAACGCGAATCATATGAGAATTCCTAGTGAGAATTTATCAGTTTATGAGTTACTGTAACCTGAGGATACTTAATTTCACTTAAGTATTATTTGTGTGTGCCTACACACCCACCAACCCACCCACCCACCCCTCCCACACACACATCCTTTGGATCCATTTTAATTTTTATTAGTATATATTAATTGTACAAAGGAAAGAATTTACTTATATTTCCTTACTTGCATATAAAGTACTAGGATTATATTCACCTCCATCTTTTCTCTTTTCCAATTCCATCTCCATAGTCACCCCTTTTACTTTCATGAGCTTGATCTTCCATTAAGATTTGCTTCCATAGCTCCAATAAATGAGAGAAATATGTAACCTGTCTTGGATGGACTCATTTATTTCAGTAAATATGATTATCACCAGTTCCATCTAGTTTCCTTCTTTTCTGTAGGCAAGTAAAATTCCATTGTGTACACATATTACCCTTTCTTAATTCATTTATCTGCTAATGGACAACTACACAGGTTCCATTGTTCTGTTATTGTGAGTTGTGACATGGTATACATGGGTGTGAAAATACCTCCACAGTAAAATGGCTTGAATATTCACTGAAATGATGGGGCTAGTTCATATAGATTTTTGTCTTGAATTTATTGAGAAATTTTCATACTGATGTTGGGGTTTTTTCTATGTTGAGGACTAAATTTAGTCAAGAGAAGATGTAGTACAATCCCAGCATGTACCAGGATCCCTCAACCATTGTAACTCAAGTAAAAACTCAGATGTACTTGGTAGTCCATGAAAAGACTGTGATCAGAAACAGAGATTGGTGCTCCAGAGTTACAACTGGTTAACTCATGGCATTAATATAGCAGTAGTTATTAAGTTAAGCCTAATTGGTAGCATCTTTCTGAAACCTGAGATTGCTTCTGCTAAAGGAAGACATATCTATTTGTGCTATCCTATATATTTGATGCTTATACTTCATGGTTTTTACTAGGTTTGTAACTGGTTCGCTATTTTTTTCTTGTCAGTTTCCTTAGTACTCCAGAACCACCGGTGAATCCCTTGTTGTGTAGAGAGTTAGAGTCTCTTACAGATCAGCATCAGTTTGTCCTAAAAGTAGAACTCAGAAAAGGAATATTACCTGAACAGCTTCTTCATAATTTGCTCTTAAGGTCATTGTTCTTTTGTAGCCATAGTATATATACTTAGTATGTATCCCAAGTCAAAAACTTGTGTGAGCTATAAGCAAGGAAATCCATTTGAGGGTTCACAAAGGTGGAAAATAGTTGGGGGTTTCTGTTTGGTGAAGAGCTTAAGCTCAGGAAATATGGCAACAGCTGGGAGCTGGTGGCTCACACCTGTAATTCTAGCTACTCAGGAGGCTGAGGTCTGAGGATCATGGTTCAAAGCCAGCCTGGGCAGGAAGGTCTGGGAGACTCTTATCTCCAATTATCTACTCAGAAGCAGCTAGAAGTAGCAGTGTGGTTCCAGTGTAGGTAGAGCACTAGTCTTGGGCAAAACAGGCTCAGGCATTATACTCAGAACCTGAGTTAACCCTCCGGGACCAGCAACAAAAACAACAAGAAATTATGGTAACAGACTTAATTTCTAGTTTTTTCCCCATGAAAGCAAGAAACTGAGAGCTAAATCATAGGGATGACTGAAATGGGAGGCTGATAAGAATCTTTCCTGCTAAATTCTTGGAACAAATGAATCCATTTTAGATTGCTTAGGATGAGATCTATTAAAAATGTAAATAAACCTATGAAAATGTGTCTAAATGAATGTTAATGTTCTGAAATATTGGAACAGCAGGTCAAACCAATTTCTCATTTTTATACTTTTGGTTATGGAGGAATGGATATATAATTTCTGTATTTCTCAGTGAGAACACCAGTATTTGGCAACACGAATATCTCTGATGAGCAAAAGAAAGGGGCTGATACTAGCATAAGCAAGAACTAGAAATATTTTAATATTTATTATTATGGAGTCAAAGGTCATGAGGGAACCTGTATAGAAGGAAAAAATGAAATCTGCCCAATAAAAGACAAGGAAACAGGCCATAAGAACAAGGGTACTTAGAGTAGCTCTGATTTCTGGGCTGGAATTGTTTGCAGACCTGGAGTTATGAAGATAAAGGACTCTCTTGTGATGGTTATACAGATAGAAAGCCATGTACCCACTGCTGCAGCCCATGAGACTCTGAAAGATCACATCCCGGAGAGCCATGAGGGAGAGGAAAAGCCATCTAACTATTTGCATAGATGGTAGCATATGACAATACACAACATACATTCCAAGTCCAGATCCATTCGTGTTATTGACTGCTGTGATATAGTGGAGCAAGTTGGAGCTTATAACAGAATTTAAAATCCAAAAGAGGAGGAGATAGGGGAGAACTTGCCATGCAGTCTTAGGTTTGAGCTTTCTCCACTGTGTGGTCCTGGAACTGATGGTGATGGCCTGGATCATGCTGAGGAAACAGGTGGTGCAGATGGAAAGCCCTCGAGCCACTCTTTCCAGATAAACTACAAGTTTACAACCCACATCACCTAGAAAATTTCTGACATAAAACACAGTGGCTATCTCTCTTACCCCTGTGCTACAAATAATGATGACATTAGAAAAAGTCAAGTGGATGAGGATGAGGTCTATGGACTTTTTGTCAGGACCTGTGAAAAAAGTGTACACATGTCTCACACATACAAGGATGTTGCCCACAATTCCAGGTCCAGTAAGAGAAAGGAAGATTATCCTCTGAATGATGTTACTCCACATCCTCTCTGGACTTCATGCTCAGTGCTGGGAAACACATTTTGAAAAACACAAATGAGTGAAAGGATGTATTTCAGGTGTCTTGATTTTTCTGTGCTTAGTGAAAAGAAGAGTTTCTGAAATATATGAATGTAAACACTTCTTTCCTAACAGCCTATGATACCATTTTTTCCTTTTTTTCATCTTTCTTTGCTGTGTCAATTTGGGCATAAATTCATATGATTCCTACTACTTGCCTTTCCCAAACACCTTTCTTTATAGCCTTCATATATAAAATTTATATAATAAATGTCTTTATGGACAAAAGCTAAACAAAGGCAATATCATTCACTGAATTCCTAATCCATTTCCTGAGCATTCTTGTAAAATTAATGCCTAATAAATAAGTTATCTGGCTCTTGTGGGTTTTGTTGGTGCTCTACCCAGGTTAGTTTTACCATGCTATACATATTTATTCCTCAAAGAATTACTTACAAAGGATTGTAATTGCTCTAGAAAATTTTGTCTAATCAAATGAAGCAGCTTTCCTGGAGAAGTCGTATGCCCTTTCCGTCAGCCCTATGGGAAGACTTAGTGGTACGGACGGCCTCCTTAAAAATAAGACTAAGAATGCTGTTTAACATGAATTCCCAAACCTCTACATGGGCTAGAGGTCATTGAAGCTGATTTTTCTCCTTATATACCTTGCTTTTATTCTTCATTCTCCCTAGAGTGCTCTTCTAATAAAACACCAGAAAAATATTCAGATACAGAAGCTCTTGTCCTATGGCCTTCAACCAAAGATACAATTTAACTGATTCTGTGTTTTAAACATTGTCAAATCAAGTGATTTTTCTCAATCAGAAAGCCCCTCCTCTGTAGGTCAGTTTCTCTTCATCACTCATACTGTGATTTATATAACAACTTCTTCTCTTTTTATTAGCAAAATGACATTTTAGAACAAATAATCTAAATCCTCACATGCCAAACGTCACCATATTTTTCTTCCACAGTTGGAAAATTCCTTCTTGTCATAGTTACTTGTGAATTAATTTAAACTCCCACAAAACAAATATGACATTGACACTTAGAATATCAAAATGTCCAAAAGTCAATCTTTAGCCCAACCATCACACTTCACAGCTAACTGCCCCATATTCATCACAAATGAGCCTAAAATTTGATCTCATACACTTTTCCCAAGCTTACCAAACTAGTTTCCTATGCATATGCTTCCATCCTAGCATCTAAGTTATCTAACATAGCACCTGCTATTGAATACTAAACACACTTACTACTAAAGTTTAACATTAAATCAGAGTTGAGCTGATAAACCTGTCTGGAAGACATGTGAGTTGGTCTGTGTGTTTTCATGAATATTCATCTAAATGCCTATAGAAAATAATCTTCTTTAGATGAAATATTTAGTCAGAATTTTAGTGTTCTCTCATAGGTAAAAAGGTGAGTTTCTATACTTTACCCATCCAGATAATCCATGAATGACATATGTTATCCTTAAAGAAACTTAGAAATCATGGTTACATTTCAGTAACTGTGTCTTCTATTGAGTTAGGACTGAACTTTTTTTCAGATATACATTACTTTGTTAAGATATCAATGTATTTTGGAATAAAGATGTTTTTCTTTTCCTGAATAGTGTTACACATGGCCTGGAAAAGCTATGCATCTACAACTCCTCTGAAGGCTGCTGGGAAAAGATACTTATGGTTAATAATTTAACAAGATTGCATCAGTTTTTTCCAAGCACGTAAAAATTAACCAAACACAGATTTTGTGAATCTAGTTAAGTCACAGTTTTGTGCAACTAGTGGTGGTGAGGATGCACGTATTCTAGATGATGGAGAGCTATCATTAAACTTGAGAAGTATGATGTTTAGGGCTCACTAGAAGGTTTCCCGTTAGGTACTCTAGATTCCACACTCTGAATTTCCTTCCCATCTCATAAATTAATGACTTTTAAAAACAAAAGATATAGCTTCTCAGATCCAGTGCTCTCAGCTACACACTAGCTATGGTGCTTTGTACTACCCAGATATACTGTGCCCACTCAATGAACTAAAGTGTGTAGTGCTTGTAAAAGTGAGCAGAAAGTATTAAATGATAATTTTCTTAACGCCGATTGGTAGTGTTATTATGGATCCTCCTGCCTAATTCCCTGTAGCGAGAAATTATATTGTATATGGGATCCTGGAAAAGGAAAATAAATACTAAATATTTTAATAAAGATAGAATGTAATATCCTTAAGAGACTGAAGAACTCTATCAATAAGAAATATGCTTAAGTGAAAATGCCAACTGGTTGATGGGAAATAAAACACAAATGTTATGCAGAGATTTCATGGGAGAAATGCGTCCTCACACCCATGCTCCTATACACCTCTGACTTATTTGAAAAGAATGACTTCAGGGGCTGGGAAGGTGGCTCAGTGATAGAGTGCTTGCCTTGCATGCCTGAGGCCCTGGGTTCGATTCCTCAGCACCACATAAGCAAAAAAGAAAAGAAAAGAACGTCTTCAGTGCAGCAAACACATTTGTGCACAAGGCCTCCATCACAGACCAAATAACAGAGGTTTCTGAATGGTGATCTAACATCAAATTCACTTCCTTTTGAATGCCTTAACTATAGCATGTATTACCTACTTATTAAAATCACAAGTTTATGTCATTCCACATGAATACATGCTGAACTTACTATTATTTTCTAAGTTCCTCAATCCCATTCTGAGCAGATATACCTAAAGGAAATACTAGAGTTATCAAATGCTATCAATTAGCCACAAAAGATCCTTTCATTAGTATTTATGATAGTTGTGTTACAAGAGAAGAAATACTACAATGTATAAATTTTACCTAACACAGATCTAAAAGCACAAATCTTTTTGTACAATTAGTCCTGCTCTAATAATGTTGATTAGAATTTACCAAATTGTTTTTGTGAATCCCTATTATTAGAATAGAGGTAGTGAAAGACTAGTCTCAGGACTTGAAATTAGAGTATAGACATGTGTGAAGCAGTAACAATGATTCCCCTCCCCCACATAAATGATAAAAGCCAGTTTTAAAGGAATTTGGAATTACATCCAATTTTTTGAGAGTAGCAGAGTGAAAATGAGATTTCTAGATCATTCTACTTTTCTCTAGTTTTTGTGTCAGCCTTAGCTGGAGGCTACTAGGATTTTTGTTCAACTATGAATATGTCTATGTTAATGCTATTTGATGTGATTGTATTTTACACAGAGAATAACTGAACAAAGACTACTTTGAAGCTTATATTCCAAAAGATGAATGAAACAAAAGTTCTAATATTTTTCTCACCCACTAACATGCCAACTTTGAGCCAAAGTTCACCTCTTTGAATTGGCATAAATGGCCTGGCAAACAACGGGTCACAGATTCTTAAACACTCATTGCTAAGACATCTTTCACGAAGGAGAATGTTAAATATGAACAGAGGATATAAGCTGTCTATTTAAAAGGAAAGGAAAACAAAGCATCAGAAGGGTCAGCATTCATCTCCGGTTGAGGTTTGCAAAGAATTATGGAGCTCTGAAGGTAGACAGCACAGAGTTCTAAGATGGTGCCATGTGGAGAAGAAATGCCCTGGCCTTAGCCATGATAACCTGAAACACGGCATCGCATGGAATCATAAGAGTGAGAAAAATGCATTTCATGTTCTGACTTTCTGGTGGAAAATAGCAAAAGTTGTCACTTTTGCTAATTTTAGGTGTCTTTATGCTAGTTTTTTGTTGGAATGGATAAAGTCATGCTTATCAATGAATTGAGAATCCAAAAGAAGACCCACATGGAATTGTGCCATGGAGACACCAGCTTGATTCTCTCCCACTGGGAAGCTCTGGGACTGCTGGTGATGGTCTGGACCACCATTAGGAGAATGCTGGTAGTGACTGAAATGCCCTGGGGCATTCTGTCCACGGAAACAACACTCTGACAGCTTATGGCATCTAGTACATTTATCAAACCAAAAGCTACTCTTGTCTTTAGCATTCCTTTAGGAAGCAGCATTAGTGTCTTTGTAAAAACCCAGGGGATGAAATGAAATTGGTTAGATTTCCTCTCTGTGCTTCCCACCAAACTGAGCATATTAATTACAAAAGCAGAAAGGTTTATCCACAATATCAAGTCCAGTAATAAAGAAGTTTTTGCCTTAGCAATGTTCAAAGCCATTTTTGTCTTCATAGGTAGAAAAACTTAGATGCAGGAAATGCTGTTTTGAAGAAAAGCATCAGTAGTGACTATATGTATCTGTAAAAAAAAAAAAAAAAAAAAAAACTGACTTCATCCTATAGCTATTTCCTGGCATATAGGGGAAAACAAACTCTCTCTCTGTCTCTCTCTGTCTCTGTCTCTGTCTCTCTGTCTCTGTCTCTGTCTCTCTCCCTATATATATATATATATACACTATATATATATATATATATATTATCTGGTTTATATATTATCAAGTTTTTGTTCAGTAACTCTGATTTCTTTTTTTTTTTTTTCACACTTGTTGGGTCATTGGTTGTGGTCTCAAATGCCATCCTGAAAACTAATATTCAATGGTCTAAATTCTCTATCCAAATTTTCCTTTGAGGTCCATAGTAACCAAGGACTCAATTTACTTAAATCCTAATATGTTGTATCTATTTTCAATTTCAGCCTGGTGAAGGTAAATGCCCCAATTTTGGCCAGGATATTTTCCTGTTTTTTTTTAAATTTTATTCTGTCATGTTTCCAATATCTACTTGCAAATGTCTGGGGTTCATGCTTAACCTGTCTGATTTCCTAACACCCTTCAACGTCTTCAATATTTCTAAATTTTAGGAATAGTTCAACTTCAATTCTCTCTCTTAGTTTTTTTTTTCAATTTTCCTTTTGTCTACTTTTCATGAGTAAAATTTCTACATTTGGTTTTTGATTCCACTTTTTTTTTTTTTTTTTTTTTTTTTTTTTGTCATTCATGGGACTTGAACTCTGGGCCTGAGAGCTTTCCCTCAGCTCTTCAGCTCAAGGCTAGCGCTCTACCAGTTGACCTACAGCGCCACCTCCGGTTTTCTAGTGGTTTATTAGAGAGAAGAGATTCATGGACTTTCCTGCCCAGGCTGGCTTTGAACAGTGAACCTCTGATCTCAGCCTCCTGAGTAGCTAGGATTACAGGCGTGAGCCACTAGTGCCCGGCTTGCTTCCAAATTTTATAACTCTTTTTTTTGACTAATCTCAGTATTACAGAGATAAATTTGAACCCCAAATTGATTCTGTGATTTAGTTACTTACAAATATTCTGTAGTACTTTGTAAGCCTCAATAGCAGGCCAAATGCCATAGCCTTTTCATTTAGGATTCAATAGTTAAAAGTGAGTCAGCCAAAGACAAGTACCAAGTATCCATCTGAAAAAAAAAATCAGATAATTGATGGGCTGCAGCCAGGAATGATACCCTCCAGATTGGAATGCTACCTAGGAGGTCTTTAGAGAAAGGTTTGATTTTGCATTGACTTATATCTGGGACCTGTGTCAGACTGCTGAATGGGTTTGAGACATGTTTATGTTTATCCAGGCTGTTAGAAGGGAGTGTGTGTTAATATGTTTTCATAAGATGTAGGAATCTGTGATAATAGCTTTAATAGTATAATTGTTCTGAAGGGAGATTGTTCAAATTGTGGGCCATGGTGGTATTTTATAGGTGCTGCATAACTCTATGAGAAACGATTAAAAAAAAAAAACAGGTATAACTTTATCCTGATTACTTTGATTAAAAGTGACCTGATAGAAAATGAGGCCTCTTTGGTCTTTATCAGCTCAAGCTGATTTTCAGACTTGAAGAATCAATAAAATCTTAGAGTTCCTAATTCCTATCTTACATACAAACTTAAACCAAACTATGGAGAATTTAAAAGAATAAAAGAACTCAGTACATACAGTCCACTCATAGTATTTGCATTTATTCTCTATACATGGAATGCAATTCGATAAGCAGTCCACTTTGACTCCCTATCACATATAAATGGGTTTATTATATTTCCCTCTCCTTCCTCTTTCTCTATCACATATAAAAGCATTTATTATATTTCTCTCATTTTTCTCCTTGGAAATATGGATTGTAAGAACATAGACTTGTACGTGGGTTTGTATCAGCTGACTTTAGGAGTAGCAGCTATTGTCTATTAGATTCTTCCTCGTCCCCTAAATTTGAGTGACTAAAGAATTCTTGACAAGATGCTTTGTACTCATAAACAAGCATTTTGAATTGAAACCTCTTTGTATAGATACTTAAAGGAAATAAAAAATCTTAAACAGGATTCTTAGATGCATTAAAGAAAGCAGAACATAATTCCAAATGTCTACCATGTAGTGATGTATGCCAAAGCTTCTATAAGAACAAAGGAATTGCTTAGTATGGATGGAATAGTAAGTGGTTAGTATTTAGTCTGATATCAGGAGCTCTTAAAAATTATTGCACTTTAAGTAGTATATGTCTGAGTCAAGCAGAAAAGGTCAGATAAGTTGATGTTAGGGAAATGAACCCCAAGATAATTATTGCAATGTTTTTTTCCCTTTCATGCAATAGTTTCTATCATATTTATAAGATGATTTCTATGTTGCTTTGTATGTTCCTCCCCCACAGTATAACCCATACTTTCACTGTTTTGATATTGGTATAATTTGTAGAGGGGAAGGGAAAAAACAAATTGTTTAACTAGGGATCCAGGTGGACCCATTGCAACAATGGGATGTACAAGTCGTTATGTCGAAAAACAAACTTAACAACTTTGGTGGGGCATTAGGGGAGGATCTGGTGGGGAGAGGGAAGGAGGATGGGAAGGGATGGGAAGAGGAAACAATGAGGAGGCAACAATGCTTGATAAGAAATGTACTCATTATCTTGCCCATGTAATTGTAACTCCTCTGTATGTTATTCTCACAATAAAAAAATATTGCACTTGCTGGACATGGTGCTCTATGACTAGACTTCCAGCACACAGGAGGCTGAGACAGGAGGTTTGATAGTTGGAAGCCAGTCTGAGCTGCACAGTGAGTCCCTCTACCAACCAAACAAAAATATGAGTGTCCATGAAAGGTATGGAACTCATAACAGACTTAACATAAGTTTTTTAATGATATCTTTCTATAGAGTCCCAATATTTTCCATCAAGCGCTTCACTGTTTTACAATGTCAAAATTTTAGCAAAATAACAGGAATGAATCAAATATTAAATAAATTTAATGGATTCTGACCACGCTGACAGTAATAATATTGGCAGGCAAAATTGAATGCTAAGAAAAACAGTTTTCCTAATAACTTATAAATCTCTCCTATCTTCACACTGGGGAAAACACAAAGTGAGAATCTTTTTTTGGGGGGGGGTCCGGTTGTGGGGCCTCACCTCTGGGCCTGGGCGCTGTCCCTCAGCTCTTCAGCTCAAGGCCAACCCTCTACCACTTGAGCCACAGCGCCCCTTCCAGCTTGTTTCTTTTTGCTTATGTGGTGCTGAGGAATGGAACCCAGGGCCTCATGCATGCAAGGTAAGCGCTCTACCACTGAGCCACCTTCCCAGCCCAAAGTGAGAATCTTATGGGAAACCCACTGAAGAGCTTTTTTCCAGATCTTAAACCTCAGGTCAGAGATGTCCAAGCATTTCTAGAGGAATAGCTGTTGGAATAGTCCCTTCCACTTTCTTGCTCACAATTGATACCTTAGATATTAGAAAAGGAAAGTAGTATCTAAGATTCATAGGCCCTCTTATCGATTTTCTAGATTAGTCAAAGACAGATTAACATTTCTACTCAAATGGCATCTGTGAATAGCCAACAACAAAAAAAATCACATCTACCTACCTGAGCTGTGCTGTAGACAAGCTCTGGGTTAATCCTTTTGCTAAGATGAGGCTTTTCATGTTATGGTTATAGAAGTCTTTTTTTGGGGGGGGGTCCAGTTGTGGGGCCTGAACTCTGGGCCTGGGCGCTGTCCCTCTGCTCTTCAGCTCAAGGCTAGCGCTCTTCCAGTTGAGCCACAGCGCCACTTCCGGCTTTTTTCTTTTTGCTTATGTGGTGCTGAGGAATCGAACCCAGGGCCTCAGGCATGCAAGGCAAGCACTCTACCACTGAACCACCTTCCCAGCCCCTGGTTATAGAAGTCTTGATGCCCAAAATATATCATGAATACTTCAGTTTCATTGCTATCATCCTGCCAGGAAGAAGAAAACTCTGCAGAATCTCAGTCCCTAAAGTACAACTCCCTCCCCGCAATTATTGTATTTGTTTGTCCCAGAAATTATCTCATAGTTAATTAAGGATTAATTAGTTTAATTGGAGTTTGTGATCTGAGTAAGTGAACCACAAAGCAAGTTTGTTCACTTCACCTGCCTAAAGTTGTAAACTGTAAACCAGCATACGGACATAGAATTAGACATGCTTTCATCAAAAGTTCTTTCAACCCCAAAAAAGCAATAATGATTGTCAGAGGGAAAGAGAGTTATAAATTGAAATAATTTATAGCACTAACACATCCAAGGAATTCTATTCAAAGATATATACAGATCAAACACAGAACCTCTCTAAATTCCAATGGTGCTTTCCACAGTAAACAACTTATCAAATCAATATGGAAGCACAAAAGACCAAACCAATTTTGAGAATTAAACTATTGAGTTATCACAGTACTTGACTATAAGACAAAATGTACAGAAATTTGTTTAAAGCAGTGACAATGGAGGAAAGAATAATACAAAATAACTTTGGAGAATGTAAAGGGGCCAGCACAGTCAAGTACTTGTAAAAGGCTACAATAATCAACATTTTATAAAGCCCAGATATACCCTCAAGCATATACAGTCAATTGATTTTACAGGATACCAAGAATTCACAACGAAGAAAAACCAAGTACGTCTCTTTAGTAAGTGATGTGACAAAATTGAGTGTTCACAGAGTGTGAAATTCGATCTTTATTGCAAACCACATAGGAAATCAACTAAAATTACTATAAATATTGAAGCATAAGACTTGGAACCGTAAAACTCCTAGAAAAACTGGGAAGCACTCCTTGAAATTGTCCTGGGCAATAAGAATTTTGAAAACACTGAAGCAATAACTCTATAAACATACAGGTTTATATGTAAACAAAAAGCTTCTATACAACAAAGAAGCCAATCTATAATTGAAACAACCTGGCAGAAAACATTTTTAAGTTATAGACCATGTAAGCACACACAGAGACAAACATATTCATACATGTGCAGACACACCACTCACACCACCATCACCACCACCACCAAAATAATACCCTAGTTTAATTTTAACCTAGAAACTTCCAGAGTTTCAGAGACCCATTTCATACCCCTTTGCAGTTGTGTTCCCTAGAAATTTCAATTCAAGACAAAGAGTTTGTTAGCCCTCAGTGTATTCATTACTTGGTAGATAACTTAGTCATAGAAAATGCAGCACCACTCCCTTCAATACCTCCTCTTTATTTTTCTAGCATATGTATTGGGACAGGGGGAGAATGTGAGCAAGCTGGCAGCAGTGGCTTTAGTAAACACCTGAAGGGGCTTGGAGTTCCTCCCAAGATGACGTCCAATAGGCTTTCTACAACAAGAATCTTACTGAGGCACGGAAAAAAAATCACCAGGAAAAACTTACCTATAAGACAAAAGGTACAGAAATTAAAAAAAAAAAAAAAAAACAGCGCCAAAGGAGAAAAGAATAAAGCAAAATAACTTTGGGGAAGGTAAGGTGGAGCACAGAAATGGTGGAACAAAGGGTGAACAAATGCGGCTTGATACACACTAGACACTGTTGAAAATGAACTATAGAACTTGTGGGTAAAGGGAGGTGGGAAGGGAAAAATTGGAGAAAGGGAGAGACCAAGTGACCCTGTTCAAAAAGAAACATACTCATTACTTCACTTATGTAACTATAATCTTTCTGTACATCCCGTTCCCAATATAAACAAACCAACAAATAAAATCACCAGGAAGAGAAGAAAGGAAAATTGTTATCTACTCAGACAACAGATGTCTGTCCACCCACAAGGTCACCACTGGGAATCTTCTCCAAGGTGCCTGAGTCAGTGGAGTTCCATGGGAGCCCACAGGTTTTCTGGTCATTTCGGAAGGGAGTGTCTATCACAGTTTCGGCAAGCAGAGTATTGTCTTTACCTTCAGTACTAGTCGTTCCAGTGCAGCCCACAGCTGAACCCAGACCACATTTGACATATCAAAGAGACATGTAATATGGATTTGGAGAATGCACCGGGAATTCCCAGGCCCCTTGGATTGAAGCAAAACCTTTTGTATGTTTTTGATAGGCCATGCAATGAACTTAACCAGAAATGGAGGTCAGAAAAGAAGTTGTTTGCAGTACTTACACAAAGTATATGTCATAGGGTGTGAGTTTGAGCCTGGAAAGGAGCATCCTTTTTGAATCCAAAAGTATTCTTGGAAGGAGAATCTTTCCCTCTGCTTTCCTATGCATTTGCTGACCATAATTCAGTCTTCAATGTATTTTGAATTGACTCACAATGTTTATATATGTTACAAGTTCCTTAGATCTTTGGAAACAATAACACCAAGAAACTGTGAACCACATCCATTGTACTCCAGTGAACTAGTGTCTCTCACTGACCATCTCCATTTTTTCCAGTAGAGATACGGTATTTCCTGATACTCTACATCACTATTTTGTACTTTGATCATTGTTTCTTGGGTATCCCCTGGCACAAACTACGTGAGTACTAGTAACTAAATTAAGGAGATATTTCAAATCTATTTGAAAAAAAAACAAGATAGACAATACTTGGATGTTCCTGTTTGATTCAAACGCTTTTGTAAAAAATAACACTGATTTCTGGCAAGAAAGTTATCTTCAGCACTTTCCCTCCATGAAAACAAGAAGCCAAAGTCCCATTGGAATTAGAAGCTAAAAACCTGGGAATAATCTGTATTTTCAACTTGCTGAAAACTCTGAACTAGTCTAGACTGCCTAGTACCAGACATTTTAAAAATGAAGATGTAACTCTTAAATAAGCCTTGATTATTTTTAGCATCTTGATAAAGTAAAAAAAATAGAAATTCTTAGTTTATATACTTTGGGTTGGGGTGCTGGGCCTGGGCTCTGTCCCTGAGCTCTTTCTAGCTCTTTACCACTTTGAGCCAGGGCAGTACTTCCGGTCTTTGATTGGCTAATTAGAGAGAATACTCTCATGGCAACTTTTCTGTTTTTGATTGGCTTCAAAGCACCATATTCAGATCTCAGCCTTCTGAGTAGCAAGGATTACAAATGTGAGCGTCCAGCACCCAGCTGCATTTGTATATACAGTGCATTATGTAATTTTTGTTTCTCCCTCTCTATCTCTTATTCCCTGTTTCTCTCTCTACACCACCCACCCCGAAAAGCATAGGAAATGTTTAAAAGTAACTGACAACTTTGTTTACAAATTTGTTTTCCCATAGTGACGTATGAACAATCCCAACTTTCCAATGTTATAGTTTGCTTTCCTATTTTAGACTTTATTTTTATTTTATTTTATTTATTTATTTATTTATTTTTGGGTCGGTCGTGGGGCTTGAACTCTGGGCCTGGGCGCTGTCCCTCAGCTTTTCAGTTCAAGGCGAGCACTCTACCACGTGAGCTACAGCGCCAATTCCGGTTTTCTGGTGGTTTACTGGAGATAGGAGTCTCAAGGTCTCTCCTGCCCGGGCTGGCTTTGAACCGTGATCCTCAGATCACAGCCTCCTGAGTAGCTAGGATTACAGGCGTGAGCCACCAGCACCCGGCCTAGACTTTATTTTTATATAATGCAGTATAAGTTCTATAAATGTGTGTCTATGTACATGTGCATGCATAAAACATTTTGAGATCTCTATTATATCAGAAAATGATAGGAAACTTTTATGGTACACTTATGTATCAAAACATCATTTAATTGGATATGCCTAAAGTTAAGGTTAATTATACTTAAGTCAATTAATTTATTGGTTGATTGTTGTATCAGGTTTGAACTGAGGGTTGTAAGCTCTTTATCAGTGACTTTTTTCTCAGAGCTGGCACTTTACCACTTGAGTCAGGTTCCAGTCCAGCATTTTTGCTGGTTAGTTGGAAATAGTCTGAAAGACTTTTTCCCCTAGGGTTGGTTTCAATCTGCAATCTTAAAATCTTCGCATTGTAAAGTGCTAGGTATATAGGCATGAGACACCATTGCCCAGATCTGCTTTTAATTTTTGTAATTGCAAGATGAATAAAAATCAAGGAACATAAACAGTGTTGGATAGAAAGGTCAGCTAATTTTGCTTACTCTCTTATTTTCACACATATTGCCTACCCACACAATTTCTTACAAAGACATTTAGATTTCCAGAGACTAGTGCTGGTCCTATGGCTGTTGCTTCCTCTGGAAAGTTTCCCAAGTCAGAAGCTCAGGACATGACTTTGGAACAAAGAGAGTTCTGGCTTCCATTCCATCAACTGCTTTCTACACCACCTAGTCTCAGAAAATGCAGAGTAAGACCACTTCCTCTTTGCTCACAGAAACCTTTTTTCTGCTTCAAGAAATCTTTGCTAAGTAAGATCTAGAGCCAGCACAAAGCTTTAATAAAACAGCTGAAAAGATTTTGTGCACCTTCTAGATGAAACTGAGCTGCAGTGGACTGTGGTCTGCCCAGAGCATGGATTCCTTCTGTAGATGCCTCAGGCAGTGGAAGTTTCCTGAACTTCCCCTTTCCCTGGTCTTCTTTGAAAGTCAGAGAAATGTTCACCTTGGTTTCAGCAATCACAACACACTCCTGCCTTTGGGAGTGGTGGTCCTTATGTGCCATGAATCCAGCCCACATTTGCATCCATGAGGGGATGAATACTCAGGATTGTGACTGGAGCAAAGACTTGGAGTTGTTCCTGTGCAGGCCATATCATGAGTGACTTGAAGTAGAAGCTGTGTTCTCCAAAGGTGCAGTCTCTTGGCCTGTGAAATTTATAGTAGAGATATCAGTGCCAGCGATGACCCAGCTATACATTGGAGCACCATCTGGAGCATTGTTTTCAAAGCCAGGATAGCATCCTTTGTAAAAGAATACTTTCTTCCTGTGTGTATTCCTAGGTATTTTCTGACCATTATGGTCTTGGATGTGTTTCTAATTGGCATACAGTGCTTCTCAGGATCAATTTCTTTAATGCTTTTGAAACCAAACATCTTCAGATTTTCTATACAGAGCTCAGTGAGACGTCTTGATTCTTCATTTTTCTTTTGTTCCTTAGAAAGCTACTGGTACATACTTACAAGGTACTAAATAACTTCCTGAAGATTGTGAGCACTAAAGTTTATTTGGTCTAACATTAATACAAGGGATTAGTTCATCAAAAGTTGGGGTTTGAGGGAAAATACACTCTGTATTTGAAGGACTAGAAGTATTTTCTTCCCAGGCAAGAAACTACAGGATGGGAATAGGAAGAAAATAAGAATCTGTCTGGCCAAGATTCTAGAATCTTTGAATCAACCTTAGATTTTTCAAGATCTAGACATCTTAAAAATAAAATAAATCTATGAAAATATAGTCTTATTGTCATGATTTCATAGAATGGTAGCATAAAGAAATTTACACATCTGGCTCATTGAGGAATCAATGTAATGTAATTTTTGTACTTCTCAGTGAACAGTCCAGTATTTAGCAGCCTGTGCATCCCTGATGATCAAGATGAAGGGGCTGAGACCAGCATACCCAAGGACTAGAAATACCTTGGTATTTAGTACTGTGCAGTCATGTGTCATGATAGAACCTATATAAATTGTGGAAATGAAATCTGCCAAATAAAAAAAAAGAAAATAGGTCAAGAGAATGAGAGTACTTAGAGTGGCTCTGATTTCTGGGCTGGAATTGTGTGTGAACCTGGAGTTATGAAGGTAGAGGACTCGCTTGTGATGTTTATACAGATGGAAAGCCATGTACCCACTGTTCCAGCCCATTAGACTCTGAAAGATCACATCCTGGAGAGTCATGAGGAAGAGGAAAAGCAACCTAACCCCATGCTTAGATTGATGCATATGACAATACCTAACATGTATTTCAATTCTGGAGCTGTTCATGCTATTGAGTGATGTCATGTAGAGGAACAAATAGGAGCTTATCAGAGAGTTCCAGACCCAAAAGATGAGAAGATAGGGGAGAACTTGCCATGCAGTCTGTGGTTTGAGCTTTCTCCACTGAGTGGTTCTTGGACTGAGAGTAATGGCCTGGACCATGGTGAGGAGACATGTGGTGCAGACGGAAAGGCCTCGAGCTAGTTTTTCCATATAAATCACAGTTTTGTAACCAACATCACCTAGGAAGTTTATGGTACAAAGATCTGTGGCTAATATTCCTCTGGCCCCTATGCTACAAATAATGATTATATTTGAAAAAACCAGGTGAATGTGAATAATGCATATGGGTTTCTTTTTTTCAGGACCCATAACGACAGTATATACATGTTTCACAAGTACAAGGATGTTTCCTAAAATTCCAGGTCCAGTAAGCATATAGAAGATTATCCTTTGAATGAGGTTACTCCAAATCATCTGATTTCATATACAGGATCAGGAAAAGTCTTTTGAGAGTACAACCAAGTGAAGATGACATAGTTCAGGTCTATTGATTATCCCTGTTTACAAAGTAAAGGAATGGTTTATGAAGTATTTAAATTCCATTTCCTGGAAGATGTCTAAGCTCCTTTCTTTCCTCATTTCCTCCCTCCCTTATTTCCTCTTTTCCTTCTTTTCTTTCTTTTTTCTTTCCCTCCAAACTTTCCTCCTTTTCTTCCCTCCCTTCGTCCCCCCCTCCCTTCCTTCCTTCCTTCCATCCTTCCTTCCTTCCTTCCTTCCTTCCTTCCTTCCTTCCTTCCTTCCTTCCTTCCTTCCTTCTTCCCTTGCTTCCTCTCTTTCTCTTTCACTCTGTCTGTATGTCTGTCTATCTGCCAGTCCTGAGGGTTGAACTCTGTCTTTGAACTCTTTAGCTCAAGGCTATCACTCTACCACTTGAAATACAGATCCACTTCCACCTTTTTTATTTTTGGTGGTTTATTGGAAATAAGTGTCCCATGGACTTTCCTGCCTTCATTGGTCTGAACTGTGATCCTCAGATCTTAATCTCCTGAGTAGCTAGAATTACAGGCATGAGGTACCAGTGTCCAGCACTTTCTTCCTTTCTTGATTCATGTGACCTGGGCATCTTGATGACTACAATTTAGACATAGATTACATGCATCCACCTGTTTTTTCCTTCTTTCTATTCCTCATGTCCAAATTTTCAATGATCATGTTCTTTTTCCACAAGAGGTAAGCAAAAGCAATAAATATATGCAGTCAAGTTCCAATCTGTATACCTTTCACTTCTCATAACCAATACATACAATCACTATGGTGGATATTTTTCTTCTCTTGTCTTTTTTTATCATGTGTGTTGCTTGAACTCAGGTCCTGGGTGTGTCACTGAGGCTGTTGTGTTCAAACTTGGTACTCTACCAATTGAGTAACAACACTACTTCAGGCTTTAGAGTGGTTAATTGGAGATATGGGTCTCATGGGGACTTTTTTTTGCCTAGGCTGGCTTTGTACTACAATCCTCAGATCTCAACCTCTACAGTAGCTAGGATTACAGGCATGAGCCACCAGCACATGTCATTGGTAGATTTGATTGTAGTTTTCCTTCCCTGGGATCATCTGTATGATCTTGTATGCATCTATCCTTCAAGTAAGCAAAGAATCCACACACTGTAAACCAAACTACTCTAAAATCTCCTGCTGTGATTTGTAAAACCACTTTATGAAGTGGGGTCTTTTTATTTTCTGCATATTCTGTATTATATTCAAAATGAAGATCAGAACATAAATTTATGTTGCTTTTATTCTTACCTATCATAAAAAGCTTTCCATGCAACCTGAATTTAGTCCTCCACAATTTTCTTGTTTATTAAATTTATTTGTGCAATACTTTCAACATTTTTCCCCATCAGCTCCCCCAGAAGATATCATATAGACACTTTGCCAAAAAGAATATGCAGAATGTCTCCATGGTGAACTTTTTCCCAACCAGTAACCTTCCTAGCACAATGCTGGCTATGGGTCAGAAATCAGCTTGGAATTTTGTCCCTTAGTATTATTACCTGACCCCACCGGGCTGTGTTCCCTGGCTGGCTGGATGTCTGCCAGCTGCCATCATCCTCACCTGCATAATGAAAACTACTTGGAGATGTCACTTTTGAGTCTATTTACATATGTTTCCTGACATAATCTCCTGCTATTAAGTGCTTGAAAAACAGCTTACAAATCAATTAGGAATTCAAGCATATGACTCAAATCTTGACAATAAACTCAGCTCAGCAACGTATCAGCTAAACAGATTGTGAAGGTATTTGGGTTCCCTATGTTTCATTATAGATGTTAAAACTGAATGGCCTGGAGAAGTCAATGCACTTTGATTTCATTTTCAGTGTCTTCTCACATGTAGAGATGAGGTGAACATACAGGTTTCTACAGATACAGGAAATGACGAGGACTATCCTTAAAGACACTCATAAATCAGAGTTAATTTTTACTTGCCATACCCCCGGTATTGCTCTGGCTAAGATTTTACTTTAGAAAAATATACATGTTGGTTCTCTGAAATATTCATAATAAATCTTAGAATAAAGAAACCTTAGAATAAAGAAAGAGTATCTTTGTTGTCTTGATGAATGTTACAAGTGGGCTGGAAAAGCCATATACCTATATCTACTCTAAAACCTTTTTAGCAGAGACATTGATGTGTATATTAATATTTTATAAGCTTCTTATCTCCTTCTAACTCAATGACTTCTTATAGAGAGAAAAACAGAGGTTAGAGGTAGAGAGGAATTAATAAGTCTTCCTCTACCGCAGTTCTGTCTGATACCTTCCTATTCTACAAATGGTCAAATGTCTCAGACCCTTCTCTCTCACAACCTGCCCCTGACCTGTGTCTCCACAGCTTCCCTTTTAAAGCCAAAGGTAGCCCCAACCTTCAGTACTGGATCACTTACCTACATAGATGTCGCAGCTGACTCAACTTGGAAATTGTGATTAAACAGTAAGAGTCAGGTTGTATTTATCCTTCCTTAGACTCAGTGCTTATAACCAATTCCATTGCTGTCAAGATGTCACTGTCATGAGTTTTATCTTCACCAGGGGAAAAGTGCTCCTTCTGCACCTCTCCATCCCTGAGGCACAATTCTGCTGTCTTCTTACTACTCTGTAATTTGCTGAGGCAAGAAACTTGCTGAGTGAATTAGAGTGAATGTACAATAATGAGGAGTCACGGTGATGATGAAGAGTTCCCTAAAGAGTCCAAGTTTCTTCAACTTGGTTTTGCTCTCATCCCATATCCTCCATTCATCATCAAAGCCAGGAAGTAATGTTAAAGAAACTTCTGAGAATCCACAGAGGTCACTTTCTGAATATTTTCTGAGTACACCTTCATTGATAGAAAAGATCATCAAACTGTGTGCAACAGAAAAAAGCAAAGCAAAGCTCATCAAATGGTACAATCTAGATCTATTCTTGCACATATTGTCCAGAACATGGCAGTTGGGGACTTATGGAGAGCTGGGATGGTGTGTGTCCTGATTTCACTTCTGGCTGTTTTCTTGGGCTCCTTCATGTGTTTTACTGAGGTATTCACTTCTATTTTCCTTGTTATAGGTATTTTTCCTTGAAATGTTCACTGCCAAACCAGGATTGTCTTTTTTTTGTTGTTGGTTGTTGTTCTTGGGTCTTGAACTCAGGACTTGGATGCTGTCCCTGGGCTATTTTGTTCAAGGCTAGCACTCTACCACTTTGAGGCACAGCTCTAAGTCAGGTTTTCTGGTGGTTATTTGGAGATAGAAGTGTTACACTTTCCTTCCAGAGTAGTCTTTGAACTGTGATCCTAAACCCTAAGCATCCTGAGTAGGTAGGATTACGCGTGTAAGCCACTAGCCCCAGCATGATTGTCTTTTTAGATGCTCAACTTCTGTGGTCATTGCCCAGGAGAACTGCCAGGATGTGTGTAGGCTTCCCTATGAGATTCACACCTCAGTTCTGTATCCCTAATACCATTTTCAGAAATGGTCTCTTTCTCATTGGACACCACAAAGGATCTAAGGAGAGGAAGGCAGGTAATTCTATATTCACCACAAGCAGATATGCAGATTTATCTTAAATCACACTTTTTTCCTCCCATTGCCTAAAATTTCCTGAAGTAAAGGAGTGCAGTGAAGTGAGGGGAATAAGAGACCTAACATTCAGGTGACACTTTCTTTTTTAACCCACAACCCACAGTTGTATTTAGGGAGAGCAGAGAAGAGAGGAGAGTTCCTACACTTGCCAGAGGAACTGATAGCAGAATCTGTTGGTTGTCCAAACTACCTGCCTTTCTGTGACAACTATTCCATGAGAATAGATTACCTATGCATCCTAGAATAGCTCTGGTCACCATAGAGATGGTGGGTGTGGCTATGGCAATGGGTCACAATCAGAATACTTTCAATCACAGAGATCTCAGCAGTGATTAGCTGATTTTGTTCTGTGGTATCTGTATGTACACTGTAGGAGGAAAGAGCTTAATTGATCTACACAATGAGAAAAACACACAGAGCAACTAAACAGAAATCTGGCTTGAGTCACTAAATGTATCATAATCAATTTTCAGATTTGAATCCATATCATAACCCCTTCAAAGGAGATGAAGCCAGAGCCCCATCACACTGACATCACAACAAAGGTGTGCTGCCAATCTACAGCCAGGCCTGAACAAAAACAACTGCAGTCATTCATTAGTGTGCTGTGTTACAGGAGATCTACTTAGATTTCTTAGAGATGGATGAATACCAACTCTGAATAGAAATTATCTTCTGGAGATCCAAAGTATTCCTATGAACTATAGGATTATGGCTTTAATAAAGAAATTTAATTACCAGAGTTTTGTCTCAGACTCATGTTTTCTTATAAGACATATCTGAGGATCTTTGTTCTCTTGAGGTAAATCTCTTATTTCTCTGAGAACTCTTTCACCGTTTTGAGTTGTTTCAACTTGTAGAATCTTGTTTTAAGTGATGGGTATGTGTATGGATTGAAATGGGTTTTTTTGTTTTTTTTTTTTAGAAAAGAACCATTATGGATTTAATGTAAATAATTTTCATTACTTTTTTTAATTTAATTTTATTTTATTTGTGAACATACTGTACAGAGGGGTTACAATTACATGGGCAGGATAATGCATACATTTCTTACCAAGCATTGCAGCCTCCTCCTTTGTTTACCCTTCACATCCCTTCCCAGCCTCTCCACTCCCAATCCCAATCCCAATCCCAATCCTTTCCCTCCCCCCCCATCCTTCCCACCCCCCTACACCGACGTTGTAAAGCTCTTTTTGGACATGACAACTTGTACTTCTCATTGTTGCAACAGGTCCACCTGTATCCTTAAACGACTTGTTTTTCCCCATCTCCTCCACAAGTTATACTGACATCAAATATAGTGAAAGCAGGGGTTATACTGTGGGGGAGGGACATACAAAGCAATAAAGAAGTAATCTTATAAATGCGTTAGAAACAAATGTATGAAAGAAAAAATACATTAAAATACATATCTAAGGGTTCATTCTCTTAACATCACATTATCTGACCTTTTCCGCTTGACTCACACATATATTAGATATTGCAAATAAGGGAAACCATGGGACTATGTTTCTTTGGGCCTAGCTTACTTCACTTAATATAATTTTTTCCAAGTTTTTCCATTTCCTAACAAATGGGGCAATGTCATTCTTTCTGATGGAGGCATAGAATTCCATTGTGTATATATACCACATTTTCTTGATCCATTCATCTGCTGAGGGGCATCTAGGTTGTTTCCATATCTTAGCTATGGTAAATAAGGCTGGAATAAACATTGTTGTGCTGGTAGCTTTAGTGTGGTCTTGTTTGTAAACATTTGGGTAAATGACCAAAAGTGGGATTACTGGGTCATACGGAAGCTCTATGTGAAGTCTTTTGAGGAACCTCCATACTGCTTTCCAAAGTGGTTGAACAAGTTTACATTCCCACCAACAATGAAGTAAGGTTCCTTTCTGTCCACATCCCCTCCAGCATCTGTTGTTGTTAGAGTTCTTGATTTTTGCCATTCTAACTGGAGTGAAGTGGTATCTCAATGTTGTTTTGATTTGCATTTCTTTTATGGCTAGGGATGTTGAGCATTTCTTCATGTGTCTATTGGCCATCCTTCTTTCTTCTTCAGAGAAGTTTCTCTTTAAGTCTTTTGCCCACTTATTTATTGGGCAGTTGTTCCTTTGAGGATTTGTTGTTGGGGGATTTAATTTTTTGAGTTCCAAGTATATTTTAGATATGAGACCCTTGTCTGTTGTATGGCTAGTGAAGATCTTCTCCAAATCCGTGGGCTTTCTATTGATCTTGCTAGCTATGTCCTTTGCCATGCAGTAACTCTGCAACTTTATGCAATCCCATTTGTCCAACCTTTCTTTGATTTGTTGTGTTTCCGGTTCTCTATTCAGAAAATTTCGGCCTGAGCCAAGGAGACCTAGGGTTTCTCCTATTCCTGGATTGAAATGTTTTAATTGATATAAAAGTTATATTCATAGGGTTTATAGTTATACAAGTCAGGTAATGAGTATATTTCTTAAAAAATACTTTATTGTCAGTGTTGATGTTTGGAGGTTTGCCTTCTTAGGGTTTTCTGAACCTCTTGAACTTGAAAGTTCATTTTGTCATTTGAAGTTTTCAGTTAATTTTTTCCTCAATCTTTCATAAGATTTCACAGGAAAAAATCAATGCAGAGTTCATGTCTAGTGTATTGGAAAACAGTACTTGTGGATGTATGAGAAGGGAAAAGCAAATGATGTGACTTCTCTCCATGTGGGCAAACTGTAGAATTGTATGATTCTGTGTTTTATTTGCTACCTTCCACCATTTTGATGTATAAAATGTTTAATTCTATGTTAATTTTTTAGTAGTTTTCTTCTGATGATTTAGATGTATTTTAACTGTTGTCAGCTCTGTTCTGAAATATAAATGTTGGGAAACTCAAATTCGAGGCCTAGCAATTCAAAACATCAGGCAGGAATTATATTTTACTTGTGTGTAACATCCCCCTTTTTCTTCTTGAGATGGAGTCTCTCTATTCAGGCTAAGCTAAGCTTGTTGTTTGAACCCCTAACCCCAGATCCCCACAGCTGTGTTGACAGCTGTATACCACCACACCCAGTCTTCCTGTCTGTTCTTAATATTCAGTAATATATTCTTCATGATACAAACTTCATATGGTAGCATTTCATTTCCAAATTGTGACATACTTTGTTTGAGTTTAATACCAATAATTGATTGAGAAAGTATTTGCTTTGTTTTGTTCTTTATGTTGAATGCAAGAAAACACTTTTACAAAAAGCTGTGAAAGAAAGATAAATTACTGTTTGTTTTCAAGCAAGTCACAGCTATATTAAAAATAAAGGGTCTGTACTTATAGTAATACAAGTAATTTAAGAGTTTTTTATGTATAGTACAACTAACTAAAAAAGGAACAGCCATTTACTACTGTTAAGTAGGGAAATGTAAACCTGTATGTTTATATGGACAATAATGTTAAGTAATAGAATATTTTTTTTTTTGCCAATGTGGGACTTAAACTCAGGTCTTGGATGCTGTTCCTAAACTTTTTCTGTTCAAGGGTAGCATTCTACACTTGAGCCATAGCTCCACCTTTAGCCTATGGTTGGTTAGAGAGAAAAATATCATAGATTTTCCTGCCTAGGTTGGCTTTGAAAACATAATTCTCAGATCTCAGCCTCCTGAAAAGCTAGGCTTATAAGTGTCAGTCACCAGAACCTGGCTTGGTCGATGCATTCTAAAAGCATAAATTTGTAAGCCTGTCTCTACCAAATTGATCAAAGATTTTGTGTTCTGTGCCTATAATAAATGGCATCAATATTTTAAATATCTTTATCAGCTAGTTTACTGATGAAACTATGTATGCTACACATATACCTGTATTGAATGGTTCTGTCTTAAGAAATTAACTGCAACCCCTGTTTAATGTAGAATCATATTAATTTATAGGTCTTTGAAGATAAAGACATTGATAGCATGAGGAGCATGCCAGGGCCCTAATGAATGGTGTCTAGAAAAACTCGATGTGTTTTTCCCGCAATATGACGTTTTGATCCATTTTTAAAAGAGATTAATTTATATTGTTAACTACAATGGAAAACATAGAAAGGAGTCAACTGGAATTTCAGCTGTTGTGTCTCTCACATATATAGTTTCTCTTATGTTTGTCCAGAGATTCTTCATTCATATCACATAAAACAAATATGTTTCCCTGAATTTTAATCCCATTACTGACTGCTTTTTATTGAGTAAAATTATATGTCAAAAGTCATTTGATATGAGAAGGCATTGAACTTATCCTTTCATCATCTGCATACAATCAGTCCTATTCTATGGATGAATATTTGTGACTATTTTCAAGTACAAATTTATATCTGCTACCCTTTTCATAGTGTCTTTAAAATAATGAATCACACAATATATAATTTTTAGATTATAATTCTCAAATATTAAGTATACATGTATGACCAATTGTTAGAAATAAAGTCCCTTTATTTGTAATAACTAGTAGATGTCTGAGACAAACAGAAGAGGTCAGATAAGATGATGTTAGGCAAAATGAACCCCAAGATAAGGACAAAAGTGATTTTTTTTCTTTCTTGCTATTGTTTCTTTCTTTCTTTCTTTTTTTTTTTTTTTTTTTTTTGGGGTCCGGTCGTGGGGCCTGAACTCTGGGCCTGGGCGCTGTCCCTCAGCTCTTCAGCGCAAGGCTAGTGCTCTACCACTTGAGCCAGAGCGTCACTTCCGGCTTTTTTCTTTTTTTGCTTATGTGGTACTAAGGAATCGAACCCAGGGCCTTGAGCATGCAAGGCAAGCGCTCTACCACTGTGCCACCTTCCCAGCCCTCTTGCTATTGTTTCTAACATATTTGTAAGGTGATGGTATAACCCTTGTTTTCATTTTATTTGATGTTGTTATTATTTGGGGAGAGGAAGGGAAAAAATAAATCGTTGTAATAGGGATACAGGTGAACCCATTGCAACAATGAGATGTACATGGTGTTATGTCGAAAAAAGAACTTTACAACTTTGGCGGGGTAGGATGGTAGGGGAAAATCAAATGAGGAGGCAACAATACTTGATAAGAAATGTACTCATTACCTTGCTCATGTAATTGTAGCCCCTCTGTACAGTGTTTTCACAATAAAAAATTATTAAAATAAAAAGAAATGAAGTTCCTTGCAAAAATACAAAAAATAAAGTAGCAATGTTGAAAAACTTACCAAGTTAATGTCCTGCTTCTATTTTTAATTATTAGTAATAAGTTGTTTTTTATTATGAAAATTCCATACAGAGGGGTTACAATTACATGAGCAAGGTAATGAGTACATTTCTTATCAAGCATTCTTGCCTCCTCCTTTGTTTCCTCTTACCTTCCCTGCCCTCCCATTTCTCCCCTATTCCCCAACCCCCCCCCACTCCCCACCACCAAAGTTGCAAAGTTTGTTTTTCGACATAATGTCTTGTCTTGTACATCTCATTGTTAGAATGGATCAGCCTATATCCCTATTTTAAAAATTTGTTTTTTCCCTTCCTATGCACAAATTATACCAACATCAAATACAATGAAAACAGGGGTTATACCGTGGGGGAGGGACATACAAAGCAACAAAGAAATATCTTATAAACATGTTAGAAACAATAGCAAGAAAGAAAAAACATTTGAGTCCTTATCTTGAGGTTCATTTTGCCTAACATCAACTTATCTGACCGTTTCTGCTTGTCTCAGACATATACTAGTTATTGCAAATAAGGGAAACCATGGGACCTATGCTTCTTTGGACCTGGCTTCCTTCACTTAATATATTTTTTTCCAAGTCTTTCCATTTCCTAACAAATGGGGCAATGTCATTCTTTCTGATGGAGGCATAGATTTCCATTGTGTATATATACCACATTTTCTTGATCCAATCATCTACTGAGGGGCATCTGGGTTAGTTCCACATCTTAGCTATGGTAAATAATGCTGCAGTAAACATAGTTGTGCTGGTAGCTTTAGTGTGGTCTTGTTTGTAACCATTTGGGTAAATGCCCAAAAGTGGGATTGCGGGGTTATAGGGGAGCTCTATGTAGAGTGTTTTGAGGAACCTCCATACTACTTTCCAAAGTAGTTGAACAAGTTTACACTCCCACCAACAATGCAGTAAGGTTCCCTTCTATCCACATCCCATCCAGCATCTGTGGTTATTAGAATTCTTGATTATAGCCATTCTAACTGGGGTGAGGTGGTATTTCAGTGTTGTTTTGATTTGCATTTTTTTTTATGGCTAGGGAGGTTCAGTATTTCTTCATGTGTCTATTGGCCATCCTTCTTTCCTCTTCAGAGAAGTTTCTCGGTAAGTCTTTAGCCCACCTATGTATTGGATCAGTTGTTTCTTTGATGATTTGTTGTTGGAGGATTTAATTTTTCGAGTTCCAGGTATATTTTAGATATGAGACCCTTGTCCATTCTATGGCTAGTGAAGATCTTCTCCCAATCCGTAGGCTTTCTATTGATCTTGCTAGGTATGTCCTTTGCCATGCAGAAGCTCTGCAATCCCATTTGTCCAACTTTTCTTTGATTTGTTGTGTTTCTGGGTCTCTATTAAAAACATTTGGGACTGTGCTAAGGAGAACTAGGGTTTCTCCTATTCCATCGTGTAATGTTTTCAAGGTGTCCACAGACTTTAACTTCATCATTGTGTTCCACTGCATTCATTCTATGAATAAATGCTTACGGATATTTTAACATAACCAAAAATTCCTGTTCTGCTAGTATTTAAATTGTGGTTATGAAATAATGATCCATATGTGTGATCAAAACCTAGAAACTGGATTCTTGCTAGAATTTAAATTGTGTTTATGAAATAATGAGCCAAATGTAGGATCAACACTTAGAAACTGGATTCTTGCCACAAAGGATAGATATACAGGAATATTTTAGAAAATTTGCCAAATTGTTTCCTGGCTACCTACTACATATTTAGTGGTAATGAAAAACCCAGACTCAAAAATATTAGAAATAAAGGTAAGAGGGGAGAGTAGAGTAAGGGATTTCTATGTCATTCTGTTTTTCTTTTTCTTTTTGGTGAGGGTCCCCTCGTGGGGCAGGAACTCTGGGCCTGGGCATGGTTCCTCAGCTCTTCCGCTCAAAACTACCACTCTATCACTTGAGTCACAGATCCACTTCCGCCTTTTTTCTTTTTGTTTATGTGGTGCTGAGGAATCGAACCCAGAGCCTCATGCATGCAAGGCAAGCACTCTACCTCTGAGCCACCTTCCCAGCCCCATCATTCTGTTTTTCTATGATCTCTCTGTCAACTCAGGGCAACAGATCATAAGAGTCGGTGTCTGGCAATAAAAATTTATATATTAGCCTATTTTAAAATGATATTGATAACCAGCAAAACAGAATTAAGAACTCTTTCAAACTTACTATAAAGTCATTGAAATAGACATTTTCTTAATGCCTTGGTCTCCTCCAAGGCTTGCAACTATCCAGATTTCCCTCTCTGTGAATCAGCACAAAGGGACTGAGAAATGGATAACCAATGGTCAAAAATTCTTGGACATTTAATATCATAGAATTATTCTGTAAGAAAGAATTTAAAAAGAAAGAAAAAATGTAATCTGTCCAATAGAGGAAAAGAAAACAGAACATCAGAAGGAGAACACTCTTAGCAGCTTTCATTTCAGGAAGACTTTTATGAAGGTGAGAGCTCTGAAGGTAGAGAACACGCTGGTGATGCTTGTGGAGAAGAAATAGCATGTAGCCACTGGCCCCACCCATGACACCCTGAAACATAGCACTGTGTATGGCCATTAGAATAAGAAGTATCCATTTTATTTCCTGACTTTCTGGTTGAAAAGAACAATAATTGTTAGTTTTAGCAGCTTCTGACATGTTTTTCCTGTTATTTGTGATGTAATGAAGTAAGTTGATGATTTTCAAGGAATTGAGGATCCAAAAGAAGAGAAACAGGGGAAGAATTTTCCATGGAGTCTTTGGTTTGAATCTCCAGCACAGAGAGCTTCTGGGACTGATGGTGATGGCCTGGACCACAGTGAGGAGAGTGCTGGTGCAGATGGAAAAGTCCCGGGCCACCCTCTCCAGATAAACAAGTATCTTACAGCCTGTATCATCCAGGAAGTTTCTTAAACCAAAAGCTGTTATTGCTCTTAGCAATCCTTTGGAAAGAAGTATTATGGTATTTGCAAAAGCCAAGTGGATGAGAATAAGGTGTATAGATTTCTTCTGATCACCTCTCCAAAAACTACATACAAAATTCACAAAAACAATGATATTCCCTACAATGCCAAGTGCGGTTACAAAGAGGAAGATAGTGCCCTTGACAAGATTCAAAATACTTTCTTGTGTCATGTCAGAAAAACTGGGATCCACCAAATGCCCTTGTGAAGAAAAAGCATCAGTAATGGTGGTAATTACCTGCAAAAAATAGCTCCTGTTTTCAGCAATTTTCTCAAGTATAGGGACATTCATTTCATAAGAATGACACAGAGTTTTTGACCTCAAAGTCTTCCTTTGTGTGGCAATCCTTTTGAATTCTTTTATTATTGTGAAATGCCATTTAGAATAATAACACGCTGTTGTCACTGTATTTTATTTTGGTGCCATGGGTCTTGTATGTATGTTTATCTGATTTGGGAAAGGGAAGAGGAATAACAAAATGATGAGACAAAAGACAAAGAGTGAACCAATGACATAACAGTACTCACAAAACACTACTTTGGAAATGAACCCCTTGGTGGGAGGAGGGGGGAGGGGCAGGATAGTGGGAGAACATGAGGGAGGAGGAAACAATGTTTGGCAAGAAATGTACTCATCACCTTACTTTGTAACTGTAATCCCTCAGTACATAACCCTTGCAATAAAATAAAATTGAAATGACAACAACAACAAAAGAAATGGGCATTAAAAATTTTTTGATCACTCAGTCTTTCACTCTGGCCTGGCTTTTTCACTCAAGACTAACACTCTACCACATGAGCAGCACATCTACTTTTGGTTGTTGGTGGTGGTTATGGGCTTGAATTCCCAGCCTGAATGCTGTCCCTGAGCTGGGTGCTCAAGGTTATAGGCCTACTACTTTCACTTTGAGCCAGCCACAGCTCAACTTCCTTTTTTCTTTTTTTGGTGGTTAATTGGACATAAGATTCTCATAGACTTCCTAAGTGGGCTGGCTTTCTACCATGATCCTCAAATCTTAGTCTCCTGTGTAGCTCAGGTTACAGGCTTCAGCCACAAGGACCTGGCCACACTTCTGGGATTTTGCTGGTTAACTGGAGGTAATAGTATTACTCCAGGCTGCCTTTGAACTGCAATTCTCAGCTCTCAGCCTCCTGAGTAGTTAGGATTATAGGCATGATCCATCAATGCACAGCACTCCACCTGTTCGGTTTTGTTCATACTTCATACTAGTAAAACCACCTAACTAGTGCCATTCCTTATCTGTCCCACCTACCTTAATTATCAACATGGCTGAATAAAACTCAAAATCCAACAAGTAGAGTTTTTGTGATTTTAAGTTTGTTTGCCAGTGAACAGTATCAGTATGTTATAATAATATTTTTTGTGTGATGATAGTAATGTAGCCTACTCTATGCACTTTCAAGTTACAGGTTCTTAGATGTACTATAGGGAATTTAAATAATTTTAAAGTTCTCAATGCCAGGCATTCTGAGCATTCATAGTTTTTCCAACACAAAGCTCCTGCAAGTTTTAAGATACCAACAGTTTACTGAATTGTCTGTCCTTTTTATCAGTCCAAGCTGATTTCCAGATCTCAGGCCTGCATAAAGTTTTAGTTTCCCTTTCTAAAAAGTCAGATCTAACATCTCATTTAAGAATATTCAACAAAGCACATACAATTTCTCTAGAATAAATGAAAACAGGATTTGCATATTTTATAAAGAATTATAAGCCTTTCCCTCTTCCTTCTTACTAAACATTAGAGAATTGCTTTAGACAGCTCTGTCTGTAAGGTCTCTGTCAGGATGAACTATGTGAGTATCAAATCGTGTCACACATTTCAATAATTCTGCAAGTATCAATTATTGCCATCCAATTATTATTTTCTCTTCTCACAAATGAGGATATTAGGGGCTGGGAAGGTGGCTCAGTGGTAGAGCGCTTGCCTTGCATGCTCGAGGCCCCGGGTTCGATTCCTCAGCACCCCATAAGCAAAACGAAAAAAGCCAGAAGTTGGCACTGTGGCTCAAGGGGTAGAGTGCTAGCCTTGAGCTGAAGAGCTGAGGGACAGCGCCTAGGCCGAGAGTTCAAGCCTCAAACCAGACCCAGAAAAAAAAAAACAAAAAACAAATGGGGATATTAATGCCTGGATTTAAGCATTAAGAAACACAATCCTAAATGTCTAGCATATAGTGAATTATGCTATGATCATCAAAATTTTGCACAGTTATTTTGTGTAACAAAACTAGATTACAAAATTATTAAACACACAACCAGACATTGAGTTTGTTTCAGATGACTGGAGTCAGTATTCCTCAGTTGCCTGATGGACTGATCTAAGTTTTTTTTGGTTGTTTCATTTTTTTTTTACTGAAACATTCCTGCTTTTTCCATTGTTTTTCTAGCCCTTCCTCAAGTTCCTAAAATTCTCTGACTCTAAATAATATTTGGAATCCCCTTCTCAGACACTTAGTAAGTTCCCTCTCATTCTGACAGAATGAAATGAAGGATGCCAAAAGAAAGGAGCAAGAAGTGTATTGTCACAGATTGGTTTTGAAATAATGCAGGAAATTATTTTGGCTAGGGGCATAATATCTCATCTAGACCTAATAAGCACAGCATAGGCCAATAAGTGCATCCATCTTAGGCCCAATCTTTTCAATTAAAATATGAGATCAGTAGCCCTAATATCATAACTAGGATCAATTTAAGCTGAGTTTTCTCAAATTATACTTACAAGCAGCCTGTCTGAAACATAATAGGAATTCTCTAAAGAATACCCATAATATGAAATTATATTTTAATGAATAGGGCCACCAATAAATAAGCATGTAAGTTTAGTTGACAACACTGTGTGATATAATGTTGTGTCTAAGTGTTGAGAGGTTTTAAGAATGGATGCAGAAAGAGTATCTTCAAAATTAAATGTAATACACTAATAACAGAATTATTTTGAAAGAACAAAGGATAACCCATTGGAAACATAACAATACATTAAACATTAGGCAAAGAAATGATGTAAAAGCTAATTATGAATAGTCAGTTATCATGTCAGTAAAAATAGAAGCTAAAGGGCTGGGAAGGTGGCTCAGTGTTGGAGCGCTTGCCTTGCATGCCTGAGGCTCTGGGTTCAATTCCTCAGCACCACATTAGCAAAAAGAAAAAAGCCGGAAGTGGCGCTGTGGCTCAAGTGGTAGAGTGCAAGCCTTGAGCTGAAGAGCTGAGGGACAGCACCCAGGCTTAAAAAAAATTAGAACCTTGAAAATTTTTTATATCTTTCTGATTTTTTGAAGTGAGTATCCAGACAATTTTATACAAAACTCATCCTGGAGTAGAAGCTTGTTATTTAATCCTGAACAAAAAAAAGAGAATTAACTAAATATTTCTAGGGTGTTTTTCTTAGACATGGTCCTTCTTGTTGCTCGTCTCAGGGACATGCCGTTGTAAGGGTAAAATAATGAGTGAAGGTTCAAGACTCTGTTAGATACTCCAGGGCTTCTCTAAAGACAGCTTAATATTAATGTGTCTGAGAAATACTACAGGGCCTATGTGATAACAAAATTTTCAAGTCTACTCACCTAAGTAGCTGTGATGCAGACAAGCTTTGGGGTAGTCCTGGCAAGCTGAATCTTTCCAGAGCCTATTTATACCTCCATGGTTTGTGGAGATCTGGGCTGAATGAGACTTCACTCAGGTCACAGAGGTCCTCCTGTTGGACAGAAGGATGCCTCTGAAGAATCTCTATCCCTGAAGTACAGCTTTTCTTCTCCCTCCATAATTACTACTTTTGATTGGCTCAGAAGTTATCTGAGGCTAATTGAAGACTTAATTATGTTTATAGAAGGATGTGGAGGTGTATTGTTAGGCTATTTATTTGAGATTACTCTAATTTCCCATGTAGGCATTCATAGTTATAAACTTTTCCTTTTATTCATTCTTTTCCTGTGTCCCAAGGGTACTGTTTTCATTTTCCTTTGATCTTTGCCATTTCTTGATTTTTCACCTCCTATTTCTTTGGTGACCCACTCATCATTCAAAAGTAAATTGTTCAGTCCCTGTGTCCTTATTTATTGTCTATGATTCGCTTGCTTTACTAGAACATGGGACATTTTTTATATTTTAAAACATATTTGATCCTTTCTTTCTGTAAACTTAAAAATCTTCCTACCCTTCTCCAAGGGGACAGGTAAGCATTTAAACGAGTACCCAGATAGTGGGGAAAGGATAGAAACATACATTTTTGGAGCTTTAGAGGCTTGGCATATAAACTGACAATAATATCCGGATCCTAATTAGTACTGTGAAGTATTTGGTGGGGTATGGTGACTCAGTATTGTCTGAAGTCCAGTCCAGATGATTGTTTCTTCAACTCATCCTTCTTGTGCCAGTCCAAACTCAGGGTCGAGATACTGTCACTAACCTTTTTTCCCCTTCTTTTCTCAAGGCTAGCACTCTACTATTTCAACCACAACTCCACTTTTCAGGTTTTGGTTAATTGGAGATAAGAGTCTCACAGGCTAGGACTGGGCTGGCTTCAAACAGTGATCCTCAGATTGCAGCCTTCTAAGTAGTTAGGATCACAGATGGGAGCCACTGGTGTGTGGCTCCTAATTTAACTCTTTGATGTCATTCTTAATTACATTTCCAGTACTACATTCTTTTTTTGGTGGGGGGGGTCCAGTTGTGGGGCCTGAACTCTGGGCCTGGGCGCTGTCCCTCAGCTGTTCAGCTCAAGGCTAGCACTCTACCGCTTGAGCCACAGTACCATTTCCAGCTTTTTGTTCTGCTTATTAGTGCTGCGGAATCGAACCCAGGGTCTCAAGCATACATGGCAAGGGCTCTACCACTGAACCACCTTCCAAGTCCTAGTATTACATTGTTTTGGATTGATTACCACTGACTTGTTTAAGGACCTCTCTGCTTGGTTCTCTATGCAATATGAAAAAAAAAAAGCCAGTTACAGTAGATAACTGTAGAACTAATATAAATAACAACAGTTATATAAGAAGATATAGTAACATTAATAACCTCAAGTTTGTGCAATGCCAGGCACTGGTGGCTCACGCCTGTAATCCTAGCTACTGAGGAGGCAGAGATCTGAGGATCATGGTTCAAAGTCAGCCCAAAGGTAAGTCCGTGAGACTCTTATCTCCAATAAACCACTAGAAAACTTGAAGTGGCACTGTGGCTCAAGCAATAGAGTGCTCCCTTGAGCTGAAGAGCTGAGGGACAGCCCTCAGGTCCAGAGTTCAAACCCTAAGACTGACAAATAAAAACAATGTGCAACCATGGCATGACCGAAACCAGAAAGAATAGGCATTGACTACTATTATTAACGAAGTAAAATATCCAAGTATACAAAGTCATGTGGGAGCTACTGATGAGACATTTTTAATAATAGCATAGAGAAGGTTAAAATATAGCTCAGTAGTAGAATACGTGGGTAGTAGGCATAAGGCCATGGGCTTAATCACCAGCAAGCTCCTCTCTCCCACAGATTTCAAATATAAAAGTGAGAAGTGAAGTACTTTTACTATTTAATAATAGGGTAACGCTATCTTTCCATATAGATTCTAATATTTTATACTATGAATATATGTAATCAGTAAAGGGAAATCATAGACTGATTTAAAGACTTGGTCAAGGGCTGGAAAGTTGGCTCAGTGGTAGAGCGTTGCCTTGCATACATGAGGCCCTGGGTTCTATTCCTCAGCACCACATAAGCAGAAAAAAAAAAGCCGGAAGTGGTGCTTTTGCTCAAGTGGTAGAGTGCTAGCCTTGAGCTGAATAACTGAGGGACAGGGCCCAGTCCAGTCCAGAGTTCAGGCCCCATACCCAGACCAAAGAAAAAAAAGACTTGGTCAAGAGCTAAAACCATAGTTCCATATTTTACCAGAATAGGAGTTTTGGTTCTAATATAAGAAAAATAAAAACAAAATGCTTCACTTAAACTAATGAAGAACTCAAGTATTAGCTGGGCACTGGTGGCTCATACCTGTAATCTTTGCTACTAAGGAGGCTAAGATCTGGGGATTGCAGTTCAAAGCCAGCCCACACAAGAAAGTCCATGAGACTCTTATCTCCAATTAACCACCAGAAAACCGGAAGTGGTATTGTAGTTTCAAGTGGTAGAGTGCTAACCTTACATGAAAAAGCTCAGAGACAGTGCTGAAACCCTGAGTTCAGGCCCCATGATCTACCAAAACAAAAGAAAGGAACCGAAATATTTGTGACTATGTAAAGACACAGACTTAAGAGCATTAGGCAATGTAAAACCATTAACAAGTGATGTTGTGAAATAAGCTTCAAGCAGTATTGAACATTATTTTCCATATATTTTTATACGAATACATTTAAATATATAACAAATAAGATAATATACAACAAAATTAAATCTAACTTACTCTGACTCAACCTGATTTCTTTTAGAAGGCACAAATTCTACTCTCTTCCTTTTATAATACTTAAGTGTATAATAATACAGTAAGCAGAACATTAAACTTTACGAAATTTTATTTTATCTTATTCATAAATAGTTATTTTGATCTGTGTATTTAATTAACTGTAAATAAGTCTTGAGATACAGCACTTATCAGCTCCATTGGAATTTGCCCAGTCTTTCATATGATCAAGAAAATTCTTACACATGGATGGATATTTTTAATACCTTCACACATGGATGGATATTTTTAATACCTTCAAACTGTGAAAAAACAACAAAATGAATATTTCACTGGATATTAATATATTTTATTTTTATATAAGTCTTTTTAATTCGCTTAAAAAAACAACAATACTGGAGCCATGCATAGTGGCTATAAGTTTCTTGGGTGGTTGAGCCAGGAGAGTCATCACTTTGAGGCCATTCTGGGCAAGGTAGCAGCAAGATCTTGTCTCACAACTTTGAAAATCAACTTGACAATTAAAAATTTAAAAAAACGATGATGCCTGGTGTCTGTGGCTCACACCTGTAATCCTAGCTATTTAGGAGGCTGAGATCTGAGGAT
Organism: Dipodomys merriami; assembly: GCF_024711535.1. Classification (NCBI taxonomy): domain Eukaryota; kingdom Metazoa; phylum Chordata; class Mammalia; order Rodentia; family Heteromyidae; genus Dipodomys; species Dipodomys merriami. The sequence goes on from NW_027202937.1 coordinate 14,656,438, forward strand.
TGTGGTTCAAAGCCAGCCTGGACAGGAAAGTCCATGAGACTTACCTCCAATAAACCACTCAGAAAACCAGAAATGGTGCTGTGACTCAAATGGTAGAGTGCTCAACTTGAGATGAAGAGCACAGGGACGGTACCCAAGCCCAGAGTTCAAGCTCGACAACTGACCAAAAAAAAAAAAAAAAAAAAAGATGATGCTAACTGAAATGAACTCTAAGGCATGGACACAAGAGGTTTCTCTAGGTGCTTGTTTTTAATGTACTACGTGTTCTCTTGTTTCTTTTGTGTGTTCTTCCTCCCTATGGCTTATACCTTGTTTCTCTCTGTCTCTGTCTCTCTCTGTCTCTGTCTCTGTCTCTCTCTCTAACGCTCTCTATCTTTTACTGTTCTCAGGGCTGGAGGTCTGTTCCTGAGCCTCTCTGAGCTCAAGGCTACAGTTCTACCACTTGAGCCACAGCACCACTTCTGCTCTCTGGCATTTTCATGGCCATCTAAAGTAGTCTAAAATGTCTTCTGGATAAACATATTAAAATCTGAAGAATCTCACTCAAGTTTTTATAAAATTCACAATAGTATAACCGATCTACTTGCTTAAATACTTACCCATTTAATTTACCTTGAATCTCAGCCTCGCTGAGTTGGAACCCAAATTATTCCAACCAACATTCTCCATATGTTTTTTTCAAAGTCTAATTTGATAATATACCCATCAAATATTCTCAAAAACCTTGTCTTATGCTTCATCTGTCTCTGCATTCCTCACAATCCACAAACACATGTTACAAAATTTCTATAGGTTTAATATCTAACATCTCACAAATTGAGTCATATTTTAATTTATACAATGTCTTATGAACGCGAATCATATGAGAATTCCAAGTGAGAATTTTCCAGTTTATGAGCTACTGTAACCTGGATACTTAGTTAATTTCATTTAAGTATTATGTGTGTGTGCCTACACACACACACACACACACACACACACACAAACACATCCTTTGGATCCATTTTAATTTTTATTAGTATATATTAATTGTACAAAGGAAAGAATTTACTTATATTCCCTTACTTGCATATAAAATAGTAGGATTATATTCACCTCCATCTTTTCTCTTTTCCAATTCCATCTCCATAGTCACCCCTTTTACTTTCATGAGCTTGGTCTTCCATTAAGTTTTGTTTCCATAGCTCCAATAAATGAGAGAAACATGTAACCTGTCTTGGATGGACTCATTTATTTCAGTAAATATGATTATCACCAGTTCCATCTAGTTTCCTTCTTTTTTGTAGGCAAGTAAAATTCCATTGTGTACACATATTACACTTTCTTCATTCATTCATCTGCTAATGGACACCTACACAGGTTCCGTTGTTCAGTTATTGTGAGTTGTGACATGGTATACATGGGTGTGAAAATACCTCCACAGTAAAATGGCTTGAATATTCACTGAAATGATGGGACTAGTTCATATAGATTTTTGTCTTGAATTTATTGAGAAATTTTCATCCTGATGTTGGGGTTTTTTCTATATTGAGGACTAAATTTAGTAAAGAGAAGATGTAGTACAATCCCAGCGTGTACCAGGATCCCTCAACCATTGTAACTCAAGTAAAAACTCAGCTGTACTTGGTAGTCCATGAAAAGACTGCTATCAGAAATGGAAGATTGGTACTCCAGAGTTACAACTGGTTAACTCATGGCATTAATATAGCAGTAGTTATTAAGTTAAGCCTAATTGGTAGCATCTTTCTGAAACCTGAGATTGCTTCTGTTAAAGGAAGACATATTTCTTTGTGCTATCCTATATATTTGATGCTTATACTTCATGGTTTTTACTAGGTTTGTAACTGGCTCGCTATTTTTTTCTTGTCAGTTTCCTTAGTACTTCTAGAACCACCAATGCCATGTAAGTGCCAGGTGAATCCCTTGTTGTGTAGAGAGTTAGAGTCTCTTACAGATCAGCATCAGTTTGTCCTAAAAATAGAACTCAGAAAAGGAATATTACCTGAACACCTTCTTCATAATTTGCTCTTAAGGTCATTGTTCTTTTGGAGCCATAGTCTATATACTTAGTATGTATCCAAAGTCAAAAACTTGTATGAGCTATAAGCAAGGAAATCCATTTGAGGGTTCACAAAGGTGGAAAATAGTTGGGGGTTTCTGTTTGGTGATGAGCTTAAGTTCGGGAAATATGGCGACAGCTTGGAGCTAGTGGTTCACACTTTTGAGCCTGAGGTCTGAGGATCATGGTTCAAAGCCAGCCTGGGCAGGAAGGTCTGGGAGATTTTTATCTCCAATTATCTACTCAGAATAATCCAGAAGTATCAGTGTGGTTCCAGTGTAGGTAGAGCAATAGTCTTGGGCAAAACAGGCTCAGGCATTATATTCAGGGCCTGAGTTCATCCTCCGGGACCAGCAACAACAACAACAAGAAATTATGGTAACAGACTTAATTTCTAGTTTTTGCCCCATGAAAGCAAGAAACTGAGAGCTAAATCATAGGGATGATTGAAATAGGAGGCTGATAAGAATCTTTATTGCTAAATTCTTGGAACAAATGAATCCATTTTAGATTCCTTAGGATGAGATCTATTAAAATTTAAATAAACCTATTAAAATGTGTCTAAATGAATATTAATGTTAGGGCTGGGAAGGTGGCTCAGTGGTTAAAGCGCTTGCCTTGCATGCATGAGGCCCTGGGTTCGATTCCTCATCACCACATAAGAAAAAACAAAAAAACCGGAAGTGGCCCTGTGGCTCAAGTGGTAGAGCACTAGCCTTCAGCTGAAGAGCTGAGGGACAGTGCCCAGGCCCAGAGTTCAGGCCCCATGACCGGACCCCCCCCCAAAAAAAACACAGGGACAGATGAATATTAATGTTCTGAAATATTAGAACAGCAGGTCAAACCAATTGCTCATTTTCATACTTTTAGTTATGAAGGAATGGATATATAATTTCTGTATTTCTCAGTGAGAACACCAGTATTTGGCAACACGAATATCTCTGATGACCAGAACAAAGGGGCTGAGACTAGCATAAGCAAGAACTAGAAATACTTTAATATATATTATTATGGAGTCAAAGGTTTCAACGGAACCTGTATAGAAAGAAAAAATGAAATCTGCCCAATAAAAGAAAAGGAAACAGGCCATAAGAACAAGGGTACTTAGAGTAGCTCTGATTTCTGGGCTGGAATTGTTTGCAGACCTGGAGCTATGAAGATAAAGGACTCTCTTGTGATGGTTATACAGATAGAAAGCCATGTACCCACTGCTGCAGCCCATGAGACTCTGAAAGATCACATCCCGGAGAGCCATGAGGGAGAGGAAAAGCCATCTAACTATTTGCATAGATGGTAGCATATGACAATACACAACATACATTCCAAGTCCAGATCCATTCGTGTTATTGACTGCTGTGATATAGTGGAGCAAGTTGGAGCTTATAACAGAATTTAAAATCCAAAAGAGGAGGAGATAGGGGAGAACTTGCCATGCAGTCGTAGGTTTGAGCTTTCTCCACTGAGTAGTCCTGGAACTGATGGTGATGGCCTGGATCATGCTGAGGAAACAGGTGGTGCAGATGGAAAGCCCTCGAGCCACTCTTTCCAGATAAAGCACAAGTTTACAACCCACATCACCTAGAAAATTTCTGACATAAAAAACAGTGGCTATCTCTCTTACCCCTGTGCTACAAATAATGATGACATTAGAAAAAGTCAAGTGGATGAGGATGAGGTCTATGGGCTTTTTGTCAGGACCTGTGAAAAAACTGTACACATGTCTCACACATACAAGGATGTTGCCCACAATTCCAGGTCCAGTAAGAGAAAGGAAGATTATCCTCTGAATGATGTTACTCCACATCCTCTCTGGACTTCGTGCTCAGCGCTGGGAAACACAGTTTGAAAAACACAAATGAGTGGAAGAACATATTTCAGGTGTCTTGATTTTTCTGTGCTTAGTGAAAAGAAGAGTTTCTGAAATATATGTATGTAAACACTTCTTTCCTAACAGCCTATGATATCATTGTTTGCTTTTCTTCATATTTCCTTGCTGTGTCAACTTGGGCATAAGTGTCATATGATTGCTACTACTTGCCTTTCCCAAACACCTTTCTTTATAGCCTTCATATCTAAAATTTATATAATAAATGTCTTTACTGACAAAAGCTAAACAAAGGCAATATCATTCACTGAATTCCTAATCCATTTCCTGAGCATTCTTGTAAAATAAATGCCTAATAAATAAGTTCTCTGGCTCTCGTGGGTTTTGTTGGTGCTCTACCCAGGTTAGTTTTACCATGCTGTACATATTTATTCCTCAAAGAATTACTCACAAAGGATTGTAATTGCTCTAGAAAATTTTGTCTAATCAAATGAAGCAGCTTTCCTGGAGAAGTCATATGCCCTTTTCAGTAGCCCTATGGGAAGATTTAGTGGTACGGCCTCCTTAAAAATAAGACTAAGAGAGATGGGAGAGCGGTTCAGTGGTAAAGCGCTTGCCTTCCATGCCAGAGATCCTGGGTTCGATTCCTCAGCTCCACATAAGCAAAAAGAAAAAAACGGGAAGAGGCACTGTGACTCAAGTGGTAGAGCGCTAGCCTTGAGCTGATGAGCTGAGGGATAGTGCCCAGGTCCAGAGTTCAGGACCCACGACCAGACCCCCCCCCAAAAAAAGGACTAAGAATGTTGTTTACCCAAACCTCTACATGGGCTAAAGGTCATTGAACCTGATTTTTCTCCTTATATACCTTGCTTTTATTCTTCATTTCTCCCTAGAGTTCTCTTCTAATAAAACACCAGACAAATATTCAGATACAGAAGCTCTTGTCCTATGGCCTTCAACCAAAGATACAACTTAACTGATTCTGTGTTTTAAACATTGTCAAATCAAGTGATTTTTCTCAATCAGAAAGTCTTTCCTCTGTAGGTCAGTTTCTCCTCATTTCTCACACTGTGATTTATATATCAACTTTATAAATCAAGCCCCTTTTTGTTCCTTCTCCTTTTATAAGCAAAATGACATTTTAGAACAAATAACCTAAAACTTCGCATGCCAAAAGTCACCGTATTTTTCTTCCACAGTTGGAAAATTCCTTCTTGTCATAGTTACTTCTAAATTAATTTAAACTCCCACAAAACAAATATGACATTGACATTTCGACATTTTGTCCACACGTCAATCTTTAGCCCAACCATCACATTTCACAGCTAACTGCCCCATATTCATCACAAATGAGCCTAAAATTTGATCTCATACACTTTTCCCAAGCTTACCAAACTATTTCCCTATGCATATGCTTCCATCCTAGCATCTAAGTTATCTAACATAGCACCTGCTATTAAATACTAAACACACTTCCTACTAAAGTTTAACATTAAATCAGAGTTGAGCTGATAAACCTGTCTGGAAGACATGTGAGGTGGTCTGTGTATTTTCATGAATATTCATCTGAATGGCCTATAGAAAATAATCTATTATGATTTCAGTTTTCTCTCATAGGCAAAAAGTTTCTATACTTTACACATCCAGATAATCCATGAATGGCATATGTTATCCTTAAAGAGACTTAGAAATCATGGTTACATTTCAGTAACCGTGTCTTCTACTGAGTTAGGACTGAACTTTTTTTCAGATAGACATCTCTTTGTTAAGATATCAATATATTTTGGAATAAAGATGTTGTTTTTCTTTTCCTGAATAGTGTTACATATGCGCTGGAAAAGCTATGCATCTACAACTCCTCTGAAGGCTGCTGGGGAAACATACTTATGTTTAATAATTAAACAAGATTGCATCTTTTTTTCCAAGTATGTAAGAATCAACCAAACACAGATTTTGTGAAACTAGTTAAGTCAGAGTTTTGTGCAACAAGTTGTGGTGAGGATGCACATATTCTAGATGATGGAGAGCTATCATTAAACTTGAGAAGTATGATGTTTGGGGTTCAATAGAAAGTTTCCCATTAGCCACTCTAGATTCCACACTCTGGATTTCCTTCCCATCTCATAAATGAATGACTTTTAAAAACAAAGGAGATGGCTTCTCAGATCCAATGCTTTCATCTACACACTAACTATGGTGCTTTGTACCTCCCAGATGTACTGTGCTGACTCAATGAACTGAAGTGTGTAGTGCTTGTAAGAGTGAGCAGCAAGTTATTAAATGATAATTTTCGTAAGCTAATTGTAGTGCTATTATGGATCCTCCTGCCTAATTCCCTGTAACTAGAGATTATATTATATATTGGATCCAGGAAAGGGAAAATACATATTAAATATTTTAGTAAATATAGAATATAATATCCTTAAGAGGCTGAACAACTCTATCAATAAGTAAAAAACTTAAATGTAAATGTCACCTGGTTGATAGAAAAAAAGCACAAATGTTATGGAGAGATTACATGGGATAAGTGCGTCCTCACACCCATGCTCCTACACCTCTGACTTATTTGAAAAGAACGTCTTCAGTGTAGTAAACACATTTGTGCACAAGGACTCCATCACAGACCAAATAACAGAGCTTCTGAATAGTGATCTAACATCAAATTCACTCCCTTTTGAATACCTTTACTAGGGCATGTATTACCTACTTATTAAAATTACAAGTTTATGTCATTCCACATGAATACATGCTGAACTTACTATTATTTTCTAAGTTCCACAATCTTATTCTATGCAGACATACCTAAGGAAAATACTAGGGTTACCAAATGCTATCAATTAGCCACAAAAGATCCTTTCATTAGTATTTATGATAGCTGTGTTACAAGAGAAGGAACACTACAATGTATAAATTTTCCCTAACACAGTTCTAAAAGCACAAATCTTTCTGTATGATTAGTTCTAATCTAATAATGTAGATTAAAATTTACAAAATTGTTTTTGGGAGCCCTATTATGAGAATAGGTGTAGTGAAAGACTAGTCTCAGGACTTGAAATTATAGACATGTGTGAAGCAGTAACAATGATTCTCCTCCCCCACATAAATGATAAAAGCCAGTTTGAAAGGAATAAGAGTAGCAGAGTAAAAATGAGATTTCTAGATCATTCTACTTGCTCTAGTTTCTGTGTCAGCCTTAGCTGGAGCTACTAGGATTGTTGTTAAACTATAAATATATGTATGTTTATGCTAATTGATGTGATTGTATTTTACACAGAGAATACCTGAACAAAGAGTACTTTGAAGCTTACATATTAAAAGGTGAATGAAACAAAAGTTCTAATATTTTTCTCACCCACTAACATGCCAACTTTGAGCCAAAGTTCACCTCTTTGAATTGGCATAAATGGCCTGGCAAACAATGGGTCACAGATCCTTAAACACTCATTGCTAAGACATCTTTCTCTAAGGAGAATGTTAAATATGAACATAGGATATAAGCTGTCTAATTAAAAGGAAAAGAAAACAAAGCATCAGAAGGGTCAGCATTCATCTCCGGTTGATGCTTGCAAAGAACTATGGAGCTCTGAAGGTAGAGAGCACAGAGTTCTAAGACTGTGCCATGTGGAGTAGAAATGCCCTGGCCTTAGCCATGATAACCTGAAACACGGCATCACATGGAATCATAAGAGTGAGAAAAATGCATTTCATGTTCTGACTTTCTGGTGGAAAATAGCAAAATTGTCACTTTTGCTAATTTTAGGTGCCTTTATGCTAGTTTTTTGTTGGAATGGATAAAGTCATGCTTATCAATGAATTGAGAATCCAAAAGAAGACTAGCATGGAAAAAATGTGCCATGGAGACACCAGCTTGATTCTCTCCCACTGGAAAGCTCTGGGACTGCTGGTGATGGTCTGGGCCACCATTAGGAGAATGCTGATACCAACTGAAAGGCCCTGGGCCATTCTGTCCACGTAAACAACACTCTGACAGCTTATGGCATCTAGTATTGGAAGCAGCATTAGTGTCTTTGTAAAAACCCAGTGGATGAAACGAAACTGCTTAGATTTCCTCTCTGTGGTTCCCACCAAACTGAGCATATTAATTACAACTGCAGAAAGGTTTATCCACAATATCAAGTCCAGTAATAAAAAAGTTTTTGCCTTAGCAATGTTCAAAGCCATTTTTGTCTTCATAGGTAGAAAAACTTAGATGCAGCAAATGCTGTTTTGAAGAAAAGCATCAGTAGTGATTGTATGTGTCTGTAAAAACAACACTTCATCCTATAGCTATTTCCTGGCTTATACGGGAAAACTCTCTCTGTCTCTCTCTCTGTCTCTCTCTCTCTCTCTTTGTGTGTGTGTGTATATATATATATATATATATACATACATATATATATAACATATATTTGTATATATATAAGTATTATCTAGTTCATATATTATCAAGTTTTTATTCAGTAACTCTGATATCTTTTTTATTTACTCTTGGTGGGTCATTGGTTGTGGTCTCGAATACCATCCTGCAAACTAATATTCAATAGTCTAAATTCTCTACCCAAATTTTCCTTTGTAACCAAGGACACAATTTGCTTAAAACCTAATACGTTGTATCTATATTCAATTTCAGCATGTTTAAGGTAAATGTGCCAATTTGAGGGACAGGATATTTTCCTCTTTTTTCTTATTTTACTCTGTCATGTTTCCAATATCTACTTCCAAAGGTCTGGGGTTCACGTTTAAACTGTCTGATTTCCTAACACCCTGCACAGAGACATATGTAGAATTCTGGCACTTCAACTTCTTTAATATTTCTTAATTTTTGCCACAGTTCAACTTCTATTCTGTCTCTTACATTTTTTTCAATTTTCCTTTCTCTACTTTTCATGAGTATAATTTCCATGTTTGGTTTTTGCTTCCATATTTTATAAGTCTTTTTTTGCCTAATCTTAATATTTACAGAGATAAATTTGAACCCCAAACTGATTCTGTGATTTAGTTACTTACAAATATTCTGTAGTACTTTGTAAGCCTCAATAGCAGGCCAAATGCCATAGCCTTTTCATTTAGGATTCAAAGTTAAAAGTGAGTCAACCAAAGACAAGCACCAAGTATCCATCTGAAAAAAAAAAATCAGACAATTGATTGTCTACAGCCGGGAATGATACCCTACAGATTGGAATGCTACCTAGGAGGTCTTTAGAGAAAGGTTTGATTTTGCATTGACTTATATCTGGGACCTGTGTCAGACTGCTGAATGGGTTTGAGACATGTTTATGTTTATCCAGGCTGTTAGAAGGGAGTGTGTGTTAATATGTTTTCATAAGATGTAGGAATCTGTGATAATAGCTTTAATAGTATAATTGTTCTGAAGGGAGATTGCTCATATAGTGGGCCATGGTAGTATTTTAGAGGTGTTGTATAACTCTGTGAGAAATGATTTTTTTAAAAAACAGTTAAAATTTTAGCCTGATTGCTTTGATTAAAAGTGACCTGATAGAAAATGAGGCCTCTTTGGTCTTTATCAGCTCAAGCTGATTTTCAGACTTGAAGACTGGATAAAATCTTAGTGGTCCAAATTCCTATCTCATCTACAAACTTAACCAAACTATGGAGAGTTTAAAAGAATAAAAGATCTCAGTACATACAGTCCACACATAGTATTTGCCTTTATTCTCTATACATGGAATGCAATTCTATAAGCAGTCCATTTTGACTCCCTATCACATATAAATGGGTTTTTTTATATTTCCCTCTCCTCTTTCTCTATCACATATAAGTGCATTTATTATATTTCTCTCCTTTTTCTCACTTGGAATTATGGATTGTAAGAACATAGACTTGTACGTGGGTTTGTATCAGCTGACTTTAGGAGCAGCAGCTATTGTCTCTGCTTCGTCCCCTAAATTTGAGTGACTAAGGAATTCCTGACAAGATGCATTGTACTCATAAGTGAGTACAAACCTCTTTGTATAGCTACTTAAAAATAATAAAAAAAATCTTAAACAGCAGTCTTAGATGCATTAAACAAAGCAGAACATAATCATAAATGTCTACCATGTAGTGACTTATGCCAAACTTCTATAAGAACAAAGGAATTGCTTAGTATGGCTGGAATTGTAAGTGGTTAGTATTTAGTCTGATATCAAGAGCTCTTAAAAATTATTTCACTTGCTGGACATGGTGCTGTGTGACGAGACTTCCAGCACACAGGAGGCTGAGACAGGAGGTTTGATAGTTGGAAGCCAGTCTGAGCTGCACAGTGAGTCCCTCTACCAACCAAACAAAAATATGAGTGTCCTTAAAATGTATAGAACTCATAATGAACTTAAAATAAGTTTGTGTACTGATATCTTTCTATAGAGTCCCAATATTTTCCATCAATTGCGTCACTGTTTTACAATGTCAAAATCTTTAGCAAAATAACAGAAATGAATCAAACATTAGATACATTTTATGGATTCTAACAATGCTGACAGTAATAATATTGGCAGGCAAAATTGGATGCTAAGAAAAACAGTTTTCCTAATAACTTATAAATCTCTCCTATCTTCACACTGGGGAAAACACAAAGTGAGAATCTTATAGAAAACCCACTGAAGAGTTTTTTTCCAGATCTTAAACCTCAGGTCAGAGATGTCCAAGCATTTCTAGAGGAATTTCTGTTGGAATAGTCCCTTCCATAGTCCATTCCACTTTCTTGCTCACAATTGGTTCCCTAGATATTAGAAAAAGGAAGTAGTATCTAAGATTCATAGGCCCTCTTATCGATTTTCTGCATTTCTGCATCTGTCAAAGACAGATTAACATTTCTACTCAAATGGCATCTGTGAATAGCAACAACAAAAAAGTCACATCTACCTACCTGAGCTGTGCTGTAGACAAGCTCTCAGTTAATCCTTTTGCTAACATGAGGCTTTTCATGTTATACTTATAGAACTCTTGATGCCCAAAATATATCATGAAGACTTCAGTTTTCATAGTTATCACCCTGCCAAGAAGAAGACAAACTCTGCAGAATCTCAGTCCCTAAAGTACAGCTCTCTCTCGGCAATTACTGTATTTGTTTGTTTCAGAAATTATCTCATAGGTAATTAAGGATTAATTAGTTTAATGCGAGTTTGTGATCTGAGTAAGTGAACCACAAAGCAAGTTTGTTAACTTCACTTGCCCAAAGTTGTAAATTGTAAACCAGCATATGGACATAGAATTAGACATGCTTTCATCAAAAGTTGTTTCAACCCCAAAAAAGCAATAATGATTGTCAGAGGGAAAGAGAGTTATAAATTGAAATAATTTATAGCACTAACACATCCAAGGAATTCTATTCAAAGAATTATACAGATTAAACACAGAACCTCTCAAAATTCCAATTGTGCTTTCCACAGAAAACAACCTATTAAATAAATATGGAAACACAAAAGACCAAACCAATTTTGAGAATTGAACTATTGAGTTATCACAGTACTTGACTATAAGACAAAAGGTACAGAAATTTTATTGGGGGTTGGGGGTGTGCGGTCATGGGGCCTGAACTCTGGGCCTGGGTGCTGTCCCTCAGCTCAAGGCTAGCGCTCTACCACTTGAGCCACAGCGCCACTTCCGGCTTTTTTCTCAGAAATTTTTTTAAAGCAGTGACGTTGGAGGAAAGAATTATACAAAATAACTTTGGAGAATGTAAAGGGGCCAGCACAGTCAAGTACTTGTAAAAGGCTACAATAATTAAAATATTATAGAACTGCTATACAGATTAATGGATCAGAACAAGTCCAGAAATGCTCTCAAGCATAAACAGTCAATTGATTTTACAAGACACCAAGAATACACAACGAAGAAAAACCAAGTATGTCTCTTTAGTAAGTGATGTTTCAAAATTGAGTGTTCACAGAGAGTGAAATTCGATCTTTATTGCAAACCACATAGGAAAATCAACTAAAATTGCTATAAATATTGAAGCATAAGACCTGAAACTGTAAAACTCCTAGAAAAACGGGAAGCACTCCTTGAAATTGTCCTGGGCAATAAGAATTTCGAAAACACTGAAGCAATAACTCTATAAACATACAGGTTTATATGTAAACAAAAAGCTTCTGTACAGCAAAGAAGCCAATCTATAATTGAAACTACGTGGCAGAAAACATTTATAAGTTATAGACCATGTAAGCACACACAGAAATACACATATTCATCCATGTGCAGACACACACACCACCATCACCACCACCACCAAAATAATACCCTAGTTCAATTTTAACCTAGAAACTTCTAGAGTTTCAGAGACCCATTTCATACCCCTTTGCAGTTGTGTTCCCTAGAAATTTCAATTCAAGGCAAACGGTTTGTTATCCCCAGTGTATTCCTTACTTGATAGATAACTTAGTCATAGAAAATGCAGCACCACTCCCTTCAATACCTCCTCTTTATTTTTCTAGCATATGTATTGGGTGGAGGGGAGTCTGGAGAATGTGAGCAAGCTGGCAGCAGTGGCTTTAGTAAACACCTGAAGGGGCTTGGAGTTCCTCCTACGATGACGTCCAATAGGCTTTCTACAACAAGAATCTTACTGTGGCATGAAAAAAAAAATCATCAGGAAAAACTTACCTTTAATAAAAAAGGTACAGAAATTTAAAAAAAAACCAGCGCCAAAGGAGAAAAGAATAAAGCAAAATAACTTAGGGGAAGGTAAGGTGGAGCACAGAAATGGTGGAACAAAGGGTGAACAAATGCGGCTTGATACTCATTAGACTCTGTGTTGAAAATGAACTACACAACTTGTGGGTGAAGGGGTTCAGAAGGGGAAAAAATGGGAGATAGGGAGAGACCAAGTGACCCTGTTCAAAAAGAAATGGACTCATTACTTGACTTATGTAATTGTAATCTCTCTGTACATCACATTCCCAATATAAACAAACCAACAAATAAAATCATCAGGAAGAGAAAAAAAGAAAATGCTTCTTAGCTACATAGCCAAGAGATGGCCATCCACCCACAAGGTCACTACTGGGAATCTTCTCCAACGTGCTTGAGTCAGTAGGAGTTCCACAGGAGCCCACAGGTTTTCTGGTCATTTTGGAAGGGAGTGTCTATCGCAATTTCAGCAAGCAGAGCATTGTCTTTACCTTCAGTACAAGTGGTACCAGTGCAGTGCACAGCTGAACCCAGACCATATTTGACATATGAAAGAGACATGTAGCCATGGATTTGGGGCATGCACCAGGAAATTTCTAGGCCCCTTTGTTCCAAGCAAAAGTTTTTGTGTGTTTTTGAAAGGCCATGCAATGAAGTCAACCAGAAATGGAGATTAAAACAAGTTGTTTGCAGTACTTACACAAAGTATATGTCATGGGGCTGAGTTTGAGCCTCGCATGGAGCATCCTTTTTGAATCCAAAACAGTATCCTTATTTGCAATAACTAGTATAGGTCTGAGACAAGGAGAAATGGTCAGATAAGTTGATATGAAGAAAAATGAACCCCAAGTTAAGGACTCAAGTTATTTTTCTTTCTTGCTATTGTGTCTAACATATTTATAAGATATTTCTTTGTTGGTTTGTATGTCCCTCCCCCAAGGTATAACCCCTGCCTTTCATTATATTTGATGTTGGTATAATTAGTGGAGGGGAAAGGCAAAAACAAATTGCTTAAATAGCGATACAGGTGGAACCATTGCAACAATGAGATGTACAAGTCGTTATGTCAAAAAACAAACTTTACAACTTTGGCTGGGCAGGGGCTGGGAGCCGGGGAGTGGGGGAAATGAGCAGGGATGTGAAGAGGAAAAAGGAGTAGGCAACAATGCTTGATAAGAAATGTACTCATTGCCTTGCCCATGTAATTGTAACCCCTCTGTATGGTATTTTCATAATAAAAAGTTAAAAAAAAAACAAATAAGAAAATACTCAACAAAATTAAATCTAACTCTGACACAACCTGATTTCTTTTGGAAGACACAAATTCTACTCTCTTCCTTTTATAATACTTTAGTATATAATAATACAGCAAGCAGATCATTAAACTTTATGAAACTTTATTTTACTCTATTCATAAATAGTTAATTTGATCTGTGTATTTAATTAATTGTAAGTAAGTCTTGAGCTACCAGCACTTATCAGCTCCATTGGAATTTGCCCAGTCTTTCATATGATCAAGAAAATTCTTACACATGGATGGATATTTTTAATACCTTCAAAATGTGAAAAAAACAAAAGGAATATGTCACGTGATGTTAATGTATTTTATTTTTATATAAGTCTTTTTATATAGCTTTAAAAAAAACGACAATACTGGAGCCATGCATAGTGGCTATAAGTTTCTTGGGTGGTTGAGCCAGAAGAGTCATCACTTTGAGGCCAGCCTGGGCAAGGTAGCAGCAAGATCTTGTCTCACAACTTAGAAAATCACCTTGACAATTAAAAAAACAAAAAGATGATGCCAGGTGTCTGTGGCTCACGCCTGTAATCCTAGCTACTCAGGAGGCTGAGATCTGAGGATTGTGGTTCAAAGCCAGCCTGAACAGGAAAGTCCAAGAGATGTATCTCCAATAAACTACTCAGAAACCCAGAAATGGTGCTGTGGCTCAAATGGTAGAGTGCTCACCTTGAGATGAAGAGCTGAGGAACAGCACCCAGGCCCAGAGTTCAAGCCCCACATTGACAAAAAAAAAAAAAAATGATGCTAAGTGAAATGAACTCTAAGGCATGGACACAAGAGGTTTCTCTTTGTTGTTGTTGTTGTTGTTTATGTACTATGTGTTTTCTTGTTTCTTTTGTGTGTTCTTCCCCCTATGGTTTATCTCTTGTTGTCACTGTATTTGATTTTGATACCCTGGGTATTATATATAGGTTTATCTGAATTAGGGAAAGGAAGGGTAACAACAAAATGGTGAGACAAGGGAGAACCAATGCAACTGTGATACTCACCACATACTATGTTGGAATTGATCTGTACAACTTAGGGGGGGATTGGGTGGAGAGAAAGAGAGAGAAAAATGAGGGAGGGGTAACGAATTCCACAAGAAATGTACTTATTACCTTCCTTATGTAACTGTAACCCCTCTGTATATCACCTTCACAATCAAATAAATGATATTTAAGAAAAAAAAGAAAGATAAAAAAGTTGAGAAAAACTAAAGGGTTGGAGAAATAGACCAAGTTGTAAGAACACTTGTCTTACATTTGCCTAACTTGAGTAGGCTATACATACATACAAACATATGTACATACATACATGTTTGTGTGTAGTTCACTGGAAATTGTATAATTGGTGAAATAGAACTTTTCACAAGGTCTTTCTCTCTGTGTGAGCATGCCAAACTTACCATCTCAGTGAATCAACAAACATTGGCTGAAAAGTGCATAACCAATGGTCAGTAATTCAAGAACATTTACAATTCGTAATCATTCCTTAATGATAGTGTTAAACATCAAGAAATGAAACAACCTGCCTAATAAAGCAAAGAAAGCAAAGCGTGAGAAGAATAATACTTGTGGTGAAACTTGGATCTCTGAGGGTAGAAAACACACTGGTGGTGCTTGTGGAAAAGAAATACCATGTAGCCACTGGCCACACCCGTGATTCCCTGAAAAATAGCAACCCTCAGAACCATGAGAATGAGAAAAATCCACTCAGACATCAGCTTAAACTACCTCCTTATGGAGTTTCTGGACTTATGGTGACGTCTGGACTTCTGAGAGAAGACTACTGAAAGTCCTTGGGCCACCCTTGCCATATAAACAAAAATCTTACAGCTTATATCATCTAAAAAGTATCCTAGGCTAAGAGCTCTTCTTGTCTTTGGCATTCCTTCGGAAAGAAGCATGATGATATTTGTAAAAGCCAAGTAGATGAGAATAAAGTGTATGGTTTTCTTCTTGGGCTTTCAAACCTACATATGTAATTCACAATTACAAAGATGTTTCCCACAATGTCAAGTGAGTTGTAAAGAGAAAGATCAGCCATTCCTTTGAAAAACTTCAGTGATTAGTCCTCTTACACAGAGAAACTCAGATCCAGTAAACATTATTACAATTAGTGATGATGATATATATCAGAAAACTATTTCATATTAAGCACAATTCCACAGAATAAAGGATAGTTACTAGTATGTGTAATGGTGCAGCTTTTAACTTTAGAATTTTTCTTTTCTCTCTGGCATTTCCTTCCTCCTTCCGTCCCTCTTTCCTTCCCTCCCTTCCTCATTTCTTTCCTCCTTACCTTCCCTTTTCCCTTCCTCCATCCTTCCCACCCTCTCTCCCTCTATTTCACTCTTCTCTCTTTTTTCTCTCTTTTGCTGTTCTCTGGGCTTGAACTCAGGGCCTAGGTTCTGTTCCTGAGCCTCTCTGTGCTCAAGGCTAGAGCTCTACCACTTGAGCCACAGCACCATTTCTGCTCTCTGGCATTTTCATGGCCATCTAAAGTAGTCTAAAATGTCTTCTGGATAACGATGTTAAAATATGAAGAATCTCACTCAAGTTTTTATAAAATTCACAATAGTATAACTGATCTACTTGCTTAAATCCTTACCCATTTAATTTACCTTGAATCTCAGTCTGGCTGAGTTGGATCCCAAAATATTCCAACCAACATTTCTCCATATATTTTCTAAAATTCTAATTTGATAATATACCCATCAAATATTTTCAAAAACCTTGCCTTATGCTTCATCTGTCTCTGTATTCCTCACAATCCACAAACACATGTTATAAAATTTGTATTGTTTTCATATCTAACATCTCACAAATTGAGTCATATTTTAATTTAATTTATACAATGTCTTAAAATGGTTTCTTATGGGAATTCCTGGTGAGAATTTTACTAGTTTATGAGTTACTGTAACTTGAGAATACTCGGTTAATTTCATTTTAGTATTATGTGTGTGCATGTACACACCCGCACACACATGCACACACACACACACACACACACACACATCCTTTGGATCCATTTTAAATTTTATTAGTATATATTAATTGTACAAAATAAAGAATTGTGTTATATTTCCTTACATGCATATAATGTACTTGGATTATATTCACCTCTCTATTATCTTCTTATTTCTTTCACCTCCTTCTTTTCTTTTTTCCAATTGCATCTCCATAGTCATCCCTTTTACTTTCATTAGTTGGTGTTTCATTGTGTTCTGCTTCCATAGCTCCAATAAATGAGAGAAACATGTAACCTGTCTTGGATAGACTCATTTATTTCAGTCAAAGTTACTATCTCCAGTTCCACCTAGTTGCCTTCTTTTTTGTAGGTAAGTAAAATTCCATTGTGTATGCATATTACACTTTCTTCATTCATTCATCTGCTAATGGACACCTACACAGGTTCCGTTGTTCAGTTATTGTGAGTTGTGACATGGTATACATGGGTGTGAAAATACCTCTACAGTAAACTGGCTTGAGTATTCACAGAAATGATAGGGCTAGGTCATACAGATTTTTGTCTTGAATTTATTGAGAAATTTCTATACTGATGTTAGTTTTTTTCTGTATTGAGGACAACAGTTAGGGCCATATATACCTTTGCATTGGACAAGAGAAAATGTAGTACAATCCCAGCATGTACCCAAGATCCCTCAACCATTGTAAGTCAATGTACCAAGTACATCTGAGCAAAAACTCAGATGTACTTGGTAGACCATGAAAAGACTGTGAGGGGTGGGAAAGTGGCTCACTGGTAGAACTCTTGCCTTGCATGCCTGAGACCCTGGGTTCGATTCCTCAGCACCACATAAGCAAAAAGAACAAAAGCCGGAAGTGGCGCTGTGGCTCAAGTGGAAGACTGCTAGCCTGGAGCTGAAGAGCTGAGGCCAGGCCCAGAGGTCAGTACCCATGACTGCCCCCACCCCAAAAAAAGACTGTGATCAGGAATGGAAGATTGGTGCTCCAGAGTTACAACTGGTTAACTCATGGCATTAATATAGCAGTAGTTATTAAGTTAAGCCTAATTGGTAGCATCTTTCTGAAACCTGAGTTTGCTTCTGTTAAAGGAAGACATATCTATTTGTGTTATCCTATATATTTGATGCTTATACTTCATGGTTTTCACTAGGCTTGTAACTGGCTCATGCTATTTTTTTCTTGTCAGTTTCCTTAGTACTTCCGGAACCACCAATGCCACGCAAGGGCCAGGTGAATCCCTTGTTGTGTAGAAAGTTAGAGTCTCTTACAGATCAGCATCAGTATGTCCTAAAAGTAGAACTCAGAAAAGGGATATTACCTGAAAATCTTCTTCATAAGCTTGCTCTTAAGGTCATTGTTCTTTGGGAGCCATAATATATACCTAGTAGTATCTCAGGTCAAAACTTGTGTGAGCTATAAGCAATGAAATCCATTTGAGGGTTCACAAAGGTGGAAAATAATTGGTTGTTTCTGTTTGGTGAAGAGCTTAAGCTCAAGAAATATGGCAACAGCTAGGAGCTGGTGGTCACGCCTGTAATTTTAGCTACTCAGGAGGCTGAGGTCTGAGGATGATGGCTCAAAGCCAGCCTGGGTAGGAAGGTCTGGGAGACTCTTATCTCCAATAAACTACTCAGAAAAAGCCAGAAGTGCCAGTGTGGTTCAAGTGGTAGTTAGAGCGCTAGTCTTGGGCAAAGAGGCTAAGGGACTACACTCAGGCCCTGAGTTCATGCTCCAGGCCCAGCAGCAACAACAACAAATCATGGCAACAGACTCAATTTCTAGTTTTTTCCCCATGAAAGCAAGAAACTGAGAGCTAAATCATAGGGATGACTGAAATGGGAGGCTGATAAGAATTTTTCCTGCTAAATTCTTGGAACAAATGAATCCATTTTAGATTGCTTAGGATGAGATCTATTCAAAATGAAAATAAATCTATTAAAATATGGCTAAAAATATGGCCAAACCAATTCCTCATTTTTATACTTTTAGTTATGGAGGAATGATATATAATTTCTGTATTTCTCAGTGAGAACACCAGTATTTGGCAACACGAATATCTCTGATGACCAGAACAAACGGGCTGAGGCTAGCATAAGCAAGAACTAGAAATACTTTAATATTTATTATGATGGAGTTAAAAGTTATGCCAGAACCTACATAGAAGGAAAAAATGAAATCTGCCCAATAAAAGACAAGGAAACAGGCCATAAGAACAAGGGTACTTAGAGTAGCTCTGATTTCTGGGCTGGAATTGTTTACAAACCTGGAGCTATGAAGATAAAGGACTCTTTTGTGATGATTATACAGATAGAAAGCCATGTACCCACTGCTGCAGCCCATGAGACTCTGAAAGATCACATCCCGGAGAGCCATGAGGGAGAGGAAAAGCCATCTAACTATTTGCATAGATGGTAGCATATGACAATATACAACATACATTCCAAGTCCAGATCCATTCGTGTTATTGACTGCTGTAATATAGTGGAGCAAGTTGGAGCTTATCAGAGAATTTAAAATCCAAAAGAGAAGGAGATAGGGGAGAACTTGCCATGCAGTCTCAGGTTTGAGCTTTCTCCACTGTGTGGTCCTGGAACTGATGGTGATGGCCTGGACCATGCTGAGGAAACAGGTAGTGCAGATGGAAAGCCCTCGAGCCACTCTTTCCAGATAAAGCACAAGTTTACAACCCACATCACCTAGAAAATTTCTGACATAAAAAACAGTGGCTATCTCTCTTACCCCTGTGCTACAAATAATGATGACATTAGAAAAAGCCAAGTGGATGAGGATGAGGTCTATAGGTTTTTTGTCAGGACTTGTGAAAAAAGTGTACACATGTTTCACACATACAAGGATGTTGCCCACAATTCCAGGTCCAGTAAGAGAAAGGAAGATTATCCTCTGAATGATGTTACTCCACATCCTCTCTGGACTTCGTGCTCAGCGCTGGGAAACACAGTTTGAAAAACACAAATGAGTGGAAGAACATATTTCAGGTGTCTTGATTTTTCCATGCTTAGTTTCTGAAATGAATGTAAACACTTCTTTCCTAACAGCCTATGATATCATTTTTGCTTTTTTTCATCTTTTCTTGCTTTGTCAACTTGGGCATAAATTTCATATAACTGCCACTACTTGCCTTTCCTAAACACTTTTCTTTATAACCTTCATATCTAAAATTTATATTATAATTGTCTTTACTAAAAAAAGGGCAATATCATTCACTGAATTCCTAATCCATTTCCTGAGCATGCAATTAAGTGCCTCCTTACTTGTAAAATAAATGCCTAATAAATAAGTTATCTGGCTCTCGTGGGTTTTGTTGGTGCTCCACCCATGTTAGTTTTACCATGCTATACATATTTATTCCTTAAAGAATTATTAAGCACAAAGGATTGTAATTGCTTTAGAAAATTTTATCTAATCAAATGAAGCAGCTTCCCTGGAGAAGTCATGTGCTCTTTTCCTCAGCCCTATGGGTAGACCTAGTGGTACGACCTCCTTAAAAGTACGACTAAGATTGTTTAATGTGAATTTCCAAACCTCTACATGTGTTGGAGGTCACTGAAGTTGATTCTTCTCCTTATATGCTTTTCTCCTTATTTTTCATTTCTCCCCAGAGTGCTCTTCTAATAAAACACCAGAAAAACATTCAGATACGGAGGCTCTTGTCCTATGAACATCAACCAAAGGTACAACTTAAGTGGTTCTGTGTTTTAAATGCTGTCAAATCAAGTGATTTTTCTCAATCAGAAAGTCCCTCCTCTGTAGGTCAATTTCTTTTTTTTTTTTATTGTGAAAATACTGTACAGAGGGGTTACAATTACATGGGCACGGTAATGAATGCATTTCTTATCAAGCATTGTTGCCTCCTCCTTTGTTTCCCCTTCCCATCCCTTCCCCTGTCGCCCCCCCTCACTCCTCCCTGCGCCAAAGTTGTAAAGTTCATTTTCAACATAACATCTTGTACATCTCATTGTTGGAATGAGTCCACCTGTATCTCTATTTAAACAATTTGTTTTTTCCCTTCCCCTCCAGAAATTATGCTAACATCAAATACAATGAAAACAAGGGTTATACCATGGGGGAGGGACATACAAAGCAACAAAGAAATATATTATAAATATGTTAAACACAATAGCAAGGAAGAAAAATCATTTGAGTCCTTAACTTGGGGTTCATTTTGCTTAACAACTTATCTGATCATTTCTGCTTGTCTCAGACCTAAACTAGTTATTGCAAATAAGGGAAATCATGGGACCTATGTTTCTTTGCACCTGGCTTACTTCACTTAATATAATTTTTTCCAAGTCTTTCGATTTCCTAACAAATAGGGCAATGTCATTCTTTCTAACGGAGACATAGAATTCCATTGTGTATATATATCACATTTTCTTGATCCATTCATCTACTGTGGGGCATCTGGGTTGTTTCCGTATCTTAGCTATGATAAATAATGCTGCAATAAACATAGTTGTGCTGGTGCCTTTAGTATGGTTATGTTTGTGATCATTTGGGTAAATACACAAAAGTGGGATTGCTGGATCATAGGGGAGTTCTATGTGAAGTCTTTGAGAAACCTCCATACTACTTTTGAAAGTGATTGAACAAGTTTACATTCCCACCAACAATGCAGTAAAGTTCCCTCCTGTCCACATCCCCTCGAGCAGCCTCTTCAGTGAATGGTACTGACAAAATTGGTTAATCATTTGTAGAAAACTAAAGCTAGATCCTTATATATCATCCTGCACCAAAATCACCTCCAAATGGATCAAAGACCTCGGAGTCAAAGCAGATACTCTGAAAACATTACAGGATGGAATAGAAGAAACCCTAAGTCTCCTTGGCATATGCCAAAATTTTCTTTAAAAAGACCCAGAAACACAACAAATCCAAAAAAGGTTGGACAAATGGGACTGCATGAAATTGCAAAGCTTCTGCATGACAAAGGACATAGCTAGCAAGATCAATAGAAAGCCCACAGATTGGGAGAAGATCTTTAGTAGCCATACAACAGACAAGGGTCTCAAATCTAAAATATACCTGGAACTCAAAAAATTAAATCCCCCAACAACAAATCCTTAAAGAAACAACTGCCCAATAAATAAGTGGACTAAAGACTTAAAGAGAAACTTCTCTGAAGAAGAAGAAGAAAGAAAGATGGTCAATAGACACCTGAAGAAATGCTCAACCTCCCTTAGCCATAAAAGAAATGCAAATCAAAACAATATTGAGATACCACCTCAACCCAGTTAGAATGGCTATAATCAAGAACTCTAATAACAACAGATACTGTAGGTCAATATCTTCTCATCATTCACACTGTGATTTATATATCAACTTTATAAATCAAGCCCCTTTTTATTTCTTCTCCTTTTATAAACAAAATGGCATTTTAGAACAAATAATCTAAAACTTCGCATTTTAGAACAAATAATCTAAAACTTCGCATGCCAAACGTCACCGTATTTTTCTTCCACAGTTGGAAAATTGCTTCTTGTCATAGTTACTTCCAAATTAATTTAAACTCCCACAAAACAAATATGACATTGACACTTAGAATATCATAATGCCCACAAGTCAATCTTTTGCCCAACCATCACACTTCACAGCTAACTGCCCCATATTCATCACAAATGAGCCTAAAATTTGATCTCATACACTTTTCCCAAGCTTACCAAACTAGTTTCCTATGCATATGCTTCCATCCTAGCATCTAAGTTATCTAACATAGCACCTGCTATTAAATACTAAACACACTTCTTACTAAAGTTTATCATTAAATCAGAGTTGAGCTGATAAACCTGTCTGGGAGACATGAGTTGGTCTGTGTGTTTTCATGAATATTCATCTAAATGCCTATAGAAAATAATCTTCTTTAGATGAAATATTTAGTCAGGATTTTAGTGTTTTCTCATAAGTAAAAAGGTGAGTTTCTATACTTACCCATCCAGATAATCCATGAATGACATAGGTTATCCATAAAGAGACTTAGAAATCATGGTTACATTTCAGTAACCGTGTCTTCTACTAAGTTAGGACTGAACTTTTTTTCAGATAGACATCACTTTGTTAAGATATCAATGTATTTTGGAATAAAGATGTTGTTTTTCTTTTCCTGAATAGTGTTACATATGGGCTGGAAAAGCTATGCATCTACAACTCCTCTGAAGGCTGCTGAGAAAAGATACATACGTTTAATAATTAAACAAGATTGCATCAGTTTTTTCCAAGCATGTAAGAATCAACCAAACACAGATTTTGTGAATCTAGTTAAGTCACAGTTTTGTGCAACAAGTTGTGGTGAAGATGCACATATTCTAGATGATGGAAGCTATCATTAAACTTGAGAAGTATGATGTTTGGGGTTCATTAGAAGGTTTCCAATTAGCCACTCTAGATTCCACACTCTGGATTTCCTTCCCATCTCATAAATGAATGACTTTTAAAAACAAAGGAGATGGCTTCTCAGATCCAATGTTCTCATCTACACACTAACTATGGTTCTTTGTACTACCCAGATGTATTATGCTGACTCAATGAACTGAAGCATCTAGTGCTTATTAAAGTGAGAAGCAAATATTAAATGATAATTTTTTTGTGGGAGGGGGAGATCCAGTCGTGGCCTGAACTCTGGGCCTGGGCACTGTCCCTCAGCTCTTCAGCTCAAGGCTAGCACTCTACCACTTGATCCGTAGCGACACTTCCGGCAGTATTTTTTCCTGCTTATGTGGTGCTGAGGAATCGAACCCAGGGCCTCATGCATGCAAGGCAAGCGCTCTACCAATAAGCCACCTTCTGAGACCCTAAATAATAATTTTCTTAAGCTGATTGGTAGTGTTATTATGGATCCTCATGTCTATTTCCCTGTAATTAGAAATTAGATTATATATTGGATCCAGGAAAGAGAAAATACATACTAAATATTTTAATAAAGGTAGAATATAATATCCTTAACAGGCTGAGGAACTCTATCAATAAGAAAAAAAGCTTAAATAAAAATGTCACCTGGGAGGGGGGAGGCTGGGAAGGGATGAGAAGGGTAAACAAAGAAGGAGACTGCAATGCTTGGTAAGAAATGTACGCATTATCCTGCCCATGTAATTGTAACCCCTCTGTACAGTATGTTCACAAATAAAATTAAATTAAACTTTAAAAAATGTCATCTGGTTGATGGGGGAAAAAAGCACAAATGTTATGGAGAGATTACATAGGATAAATGCGTCCTTACACCCATACTCCTATACACCTCTGACTTATTTGAAAAGAATGTCTTCAGTGCAGTAAACACATTTGTGCACAAGGACTCCATCACAGACCAAATAACAGAGGTTTCTGAATGGTGATCTAACATCAAATTCACTCCCTTTTGAATGCCTTTACTAGGGCATGTATTACCTACTTAGTAAAATTACAAGTTTATGTCATTCCACATGAATACATGCTGAACTTACTATTATTTTCTAAGTTCCACAATCCCATTCTATGCAGAAAATACTAGGGTTACCAAATGCTATCAATTAGCCACAAAAGATCCTTTTCTTAGTATTTATGATACCTGTGTTACAAGAGAAGGAACACTACAATGTATAAATTTTCCATAACACAGTTCTAAAAGCACAAAACTTTCTGTATGATTAGTTCTGATCTAACAAGGTTGACTAAAATTTACAAAATTGATTTTGGGAGCCCTATTATGAGAATAGGGGTAGTGAAAGACTAGTCTCAGGACTTGAAATTATAGACATGTGTGAAGCAGTAACAATGATTCTCCTCCCCCACATAAATGATAAAAGCCAGTTTGAAAGGAATAAGAGTAGCAGAGTAAAAATGAGATTTCTAGATCATTCTGCTTGTCTCTAGTTTCTGTGTCAGCCTTAGCTGGAGATTACTAGGATTGTTGTTCAACTATAAATATGTGTATATTTATGCTACTTGATGTGATTTTGTTTTACACAGAGAATATCTGAACAAAGAGTACCTTGAAGCTTTCATACTAAAAAAAGGAATGAAACAAAAGTTCTAATATTTTTCTCTCCCACTAAGATGCCAACTTTCAGCCAAAATTCGGCTCTTTGAATTAGTACAAATGGCCTGGCAAACAACGGGTCACAGTTCCTTAAACACTCATTGCTAAGACATCTTTCTCTAAGGATAATGTTAAATATGAACAGAGGATATAAACTGTGTAGTTAAAAGGAAAGGAAAACAAAGCATCAGAAGGGTCAGCATTCATCTCTGGTTGATGCTTGCAAAGAACTATGGAGCTCTGAAGGTAGAGAGCACAGAGTTCTAAAACGGTGCCATGTGGAGAAGAAATGCCCTGGCCTTAGCCATGATAACCTGAAACACGGCATCACATGGAATCATAAGAGTGAGAAAAATGCATTTCATGTTCTGACTTTCTGGTGGAAAATAGCAAAAGTTGTCACTTTTGCTAATTTTAGGTGCCTTTATGCTAGTTTTTTGTTGGAATGGATAAAGTCATGCTTATCAATGAATTAAGAATCCAAAAGAAGACTAGCATGGAAAAAATGTGCCATGGAGACACCAGCTTGATTCTCTCCCACTATGAAGCTCTGGGACTGCTGGTGATGGTCTGGACCACCATTAGGAGAATGCTGATACCAACTGAAAGGCCCTGGGCCATTCTGTCCACGTAAACAACACTCTGACAGCTTATGGCATCTAGTACATTTATCAAACCAAAAGCTACTATGGTCTTTAGAATTCCTTTGGAAAGCAGCATTAGTGTCTTTGTAAAAGCCCAGTGAATTAAACAAAATTGCTTAGATTTCCTCTCTGTGCTTCCCACCAAACTGAGCATATTAATTACAAAAGCAGAAAGGTTTATCCACAATACCAAGTCCAGTAATAAAGAAGTTTTCTCCTTAGCAATGTTCTAAGCCATTGTTGTCTTCATAGGGAGAAAAACTTAGATGCAGCAAATCCTGTTTTGAAGAAAAGTATCAGTAGTGATTGAATGTATCTGTATAAAAAACACTTCATCCTACAGCTATTTCCTGGCATACAGGGGAAAACTCTCTCTCTCTTTCTCTCTCTCTCTCTATAGATAGATAGATAGATAGATAGATAGATAGATAGATAGATAGATAGATAGATAGATAGATAGATAGATAGATAGATATTGTCTAGTTTATATATTATCAACTTTTTGTTCAGTAACTCTGAATTCTTTTTTTCATTCTTCGTGGGTCATTGGTTCTGGTCTCTAATGTCATCCTGAAAACTAATATTAAATAGTCTAAATTCTCTACCCAAATTTTCCTTTGAGGTCCATAGTAACCAGGAACTCAATTTGCTTAAATCCTAATATATTGTATCTACTTTCAATTTCAGCATGGTTAAGGTAAATGCCCCAATTTTTGGGCCAGGATATTTTCCTCTTTTTTCTTATTTTATTCTGTCATGTTTCCAATATCTACTTACAAATGCCTGGGGTTCATGCTTAACCTTCTGATTTCCTAACATGCTGCACAGAGACATATGTAGAATTCTGGCACTTCAACTTCTTTAATATTTCTTAATTTTTGCCACAGTTCAACTTCAATTCTGTCTCTTACATTTTTTTCAATTTTCCTTTTTCTACTTTTCATGAGTATAATTTCCATGTTTGGTTTTTGCTTCCACATTTTATAATTCTTTTTTTGCCTAATCTTAATATTCACAGAGATAAATTTGAGCCCCAAACTGATTCTGTGATTTAGTTACTTACAAATATTCTGTAGCCTTTTCATTTAGGATTCAATAGTTAAAACTGAGTCAACCAAAGACAAGCACCAAGTATCCATCTGAAAAAAAAAATTAGATAAGTGAATGGCTACAGCCAGGAATGATACCCTACAGATTGGAATGCTACTAGGAGGTCTTTAGAGAAAGGTTTGATTTTGCATTGACTTATATCTGGGACCTGTTACAGACTCCTGAATGGGTTTGAGACATGTTTATGTTTATTCAGGCTGTTAGAAGGGAGTGTGTGTTAATATGTTTTCATAAGATGTAGGAATTTGTGATAATAGCTTTAATAGCATAATTGTTCTGAAAGGAGATTGCTCATATAGTGGGCCATGGTGGTATTTTAGAGGTACTGCATAATTCTATGAGAGAAACGATTTTAAAAAAAAAGTTAAAATTTCAGCTTGATTACTTTGATTAAAAGTGACCTGATAGAAAATGAGGCCTCTTTGGTCTTTATCAGCTCAAGCTGATTTTCAGACTTGAAGACTGGATAAAATCTTAGTGGTCCAAATTCCTATCTCATCTACAAACTTAACCAAACTATGGAGACTTTAAAAGAATAAAAGAACTCAGTACATACAGTCCACTCATAGTATTTGCATTTATTCTCTATGCATAGAATGCAATTCGATAAGCAGTCCACTTCGACTCCCTATCACATATAAATGGGTTTATTATATTTCCCTCTCCTCTTTCTCTATCACATATAAATGCATTAATTATATTTCTCTCCTATTTCTCTCTTGGAAATATGGATTGTAAGAACATAGACTTGTACGTGGGTTTGTATCAGCTGACTTTAGGAGCAGCAGCTATTGTCTATTAGATTCTTCCTTGTCCCCTAAATTTGAGTGACTAAAGAATTCCTGACAAATTGTTTCTGACATATTTATGAGATGATTTCTTTATTTCTTTATTGCTTTGTATGTCCCTTCCCCACGGTATAACCCATGCTTTCACTGTATTTGATGTTGGTATAATTTGTGGTGGGGAAGGGAAGAAACAAATCGTTTAACTAGGGATACAGGTGGACCCATTACAACAATGACATGTACAAGTCGTTATGTCGAAAAATGAACTTTACAACTTTGGTGGGGGCTGGGGAAGGATCAGGTGGGGGGGGGAGTATGGAAAGGGATGGAAGGGGAAAAAAAGAGGAGGCAACAATGCTTGATAAGCAATGTACTTGTTATCTTGCCCATGTAATTGTAACTCCTCTGTACGGTATTCTCAAAATAAAAAAAAAATTCCTGACAAGATGCATTGTACTCATAAATGAGCATATTGAATTGAAACCTCTTTATATAGCTACTTAAAGATAATAAAAAAATCTTAAAACAGGATTCTTAGATGCATTAAAGAAAGCAGAACATAATCCCAAATGTCTACCATGTAGTGACTTATGCCAAAGCTTCTATAAGAACAAAGGAATTGCTTAGTATGGCTGGAATAGTAAGTGGTTAGTATTTAGTCTGATATCAATAGCTCTTAAAAATTGTTGAACTTGCTGGACATGGTGCTGTATGACTAGACTTCCAGTACACAGGAGGCTGAGACAGGAGGTTTGATAGTTGGAAGCCAGTCTGAGCTGCACAGTGAGTCCCTCTACCAACCAAACAAAAATATGAGTGTCCATAAAAGGTAAGGAACTCATAACAGACTTAACATAAGTATTTTTAATGATATCTTTCTATAGAGTCCCAAAATTTTCCATCAATCGCTTCACTGTTTTACAATTTCAAAATCTTTAGCAAAATAACAGAAATGAATCAAATATTAGATAAATTTTATGGATTCTGACCACGCTGACAGTAATAACATTGGCAGGCAAAATTGGATGCTAAGAAAAACAGTTTTCCTAATAACTTATAAATCCCTCCTATCTTCACACTGGGGAAAACACAAAGTAAGAATCTTATGGAAAACCCACTGAGAGCTTTCTTCTGGATCTTAAACCTCAGGTCAGAGACGTCCAAGTATTTCTAGAGGAATAGCTGCTGGAATAGTCCCTTTCACTTTCTTACTCACAATTGATACTTTAGATATTAGAAAAGGAAAGTAGTATCTAAGATTCATAGGCCTTCTTATCGATTTTCTGCTTTAGTCAAAGACAGATAAACATTTATACTCAAATGGCATCTGTGAATAGCAACAACAAAAAAATCATATCTACCTACCTGAGCTGTGCTGTAGACAAGCTCTGGATTAATTCTTTTGCTAAGTTGAGGCTTTTCATGTAACACTTATAGAACTCTTGATGCCCATAATATATCATGAAGACTTCAGTTTTCATAGTTATCATCCTGCCAGGAAAAAGAAAACTCTGCAGAATCTCAGTCCCTAAAGTACAATTCCCTCCCCCAATTACAATATTTGTTTGTCTCAGAAATTATCTCATACTTAATTAAGGATTAATTAGTTTAATGGGAGATTTTGATCTGAGTATGTGAACTACAAAGCAAGTTTTTAACTACACCTGCCCAAAGTTGTAAACTGTAAACCAGCATACGGACATAGAATTAGACATGCTTTCATCAAAAGTTGTTTTAACCCCAAAAAAGCAATAATGATTGTCAGAAGGAAAGAGAGTTATGAATTGAAATAATATATAGCACTAACACATCCAAGGAAATCTAATCAAAGAATTACACAAAATTCCAATGATGCTTTCCACAATAAACAATTTTTCAAATAAATATGGAAGCACAAAAGACCAAATCAATTTTGAGAATTAAACTATTGAGTTATCACAATACTTGAGTATAAGACAAAAGGTACATAAATTTGTTTAAAGCAGTGACAATGGAGGAAAGAATAATACAAAATAACTTTGGAGAATATAAAGGGGCCAGCACAGTCAAGTACTTGTAAAAGGCTACAATAATCAAAATATTATAGAACTGCTATATACATTAATGGATCAGAATAAGCCCAGAAATACCTCAAACATATACAGTCAATTGATTTTACAAGACACCAAGAATACACAATGAAGAAAATTCAAGTATGTCTCTTTAGTAAATGATGTTTCAAAATTGAGTGTTCACAGAGAATGAAATTCCATCTTTATTGCAAACCACATAGGAAAATCAACTAAAATTGCTATAAATATTGAAGCATAAGACCTGGAACCATAAAACTCCTAGAAAAACTGGGAAGCGCTCCTTGAAATTGTCCTGGGCAATAAGAATTTTGAAAACACTGAAGCAATAACTCTATAAACATACAGGTTTATATGTAAATAAAAAGCTTCTGTACAACAAAGAAGCCAATCTATAATTGAAACAACATGGCAGAAAACAGTTATAAGTTATAGACCATGTAAGCACATACATATATACACATATTTATACATGTGCACACACACACACCACCACCACCACCACCAAAATATTACCCTAGTTCGATTTTAACCTACAAACTTCCAGAGTTTCAGAGACCCATTTCATACCCCTTTGCAGTTGTGTTCCCTAGAAATTTCAATTCAAGCACCACTCCGTTCAATACCTCCTCTTTATTTTTCTAGCATATGTATTGGGAGGGAGGGAGAATGTAAGCAAGCTGGCAGCAGTGGCTTTAGTAAACACCTGAAGGGGCTTGGAGTTCCTCCTACGATGACACCCAATAGGCTTTCTACAACAAGAATCTTACTGTGGCACAGAAAAAAGTCACCAGGAAAAACTTACCTTTAACACAAAATGTAGAGAAATTACAAAAAAAATAGCACCAAAAGAGAAAAGAATAAAGTAAAATCACTTAGGGGAAGGTAAGGTGGAGCACAGAAATGGTGAAACAAAGGGTGAACAAATGCGGCTTGATGCACACTAGACACTGTTGAAAATGAATTTTGTGGGCGAAGGAGTTCGGGAGGGGGAAAAATTGGAGAAAGGGAGAGACCAAGTGACCCTGTTCAAAAAGAAATGGACTCATTACTTGACTTATGTAATTGTAATCTCTCTGTACATCACATTCCCAATATAAACAAACCAACAAATAAAATCATCAGGAAGAGAAGAAAGGAAAATTGTTCTTATCTATACAGCCAAGAGATGGCCATCCACCCACAAGGTCACCATTGGGAATCTTCTTCAAGGTGCCTGAATCATTAGGAGTTCCACGGGAGCCCACAGGTTTTCTGGTCATTTTGGAAGGGAGTGTCTATCACAGTTTCAGCAAGCAGAGCATTGTCTTTACCTTCAGTACAAGTAGTTCCAGTGAAGTCCACAGCTGAACCCAGGCCACATTTGACATATCAAAGAGACATGAGCCATGAGCATGCACCAGGAAATTCCTAGGCTCCTTGGTTCCAAGCAAAAGCTTTTGTATGTTTTTGATAGGCCATGCAATGAACTCAACCAGAAATCGAGGTCAAAAAAGAAGTTGTTTGCAGTACTTACACAAAGTATATGTCATAGGGTGTGAGTTTGAGCCTGGAAAGGAGCATCCTTTTTGAATTCAAAACAGTATCCTTGGAAGGAGAATCTTTCCCTCTGCTTTCCTATGCATTTACTGACCATACTTCAGTCTTCAGTGTATTTTGAATTGACTCACTATGTTTATATATGTTACAAGTTCCTTAGATCTTTGGAAACAATAACACCAAGAAATTGTGAACCACATCCATTGTACTCCAGTGAACTATTGTCTCTCACTGACCATCTCCATTTTTTCCAGTAGAGATACACGGTATTTCCTGATACTCTACATCACTATTTTGTACTTTGTTCATTGTTTCTTGGGTATCCCCTGGCACATACTTCATGAGTACTGAGTAGCTAAATTAAGGAGATATTTCAAATCTATTTGAAAAAACAAAACAAGGTAGAAAATACTTGGATGTTCCTGTTTAATTCAAAAGCTTTTGGAAAAAATAACACTGATTTCCGGCAAGAAAGTTATCTTCAGCACTTTCCCTCCATGCAAACAAGAAGCCCTTGGAATGTCCCATTGGAATGAGAAGCTAAAAACCTGGGAATAATATGTATTTTCAACTTGCTGAAAACTCTAAACTAGTCATAGACTGCCTAGTACCAGACATTTTAAAAATGAAGTTGTAACTGTTAAAGTAAGCCTTATTGTTAACATCTTGATAAAGTAAAAAACAATAGTAGAAAGATGTTCTTAGTTTATACACTTTGGGTTTGAGGGAGTGGTACTGGGTATAGAAAGTAACTACATTTCCTAGTGAGAATCTGAATATTTAGCAACATGACTATCTCTAAGGATCAGGACTAAGGGGCTAAAACTGGCATAACCAAGTACTAGAACGATTTTGATATTTTGTATTTTGGAATCATTTGTAATAGTGGAACCTATATAAAAAGACAAAAGGAAATCAGCCCAATAAAAAACCAGAAAGCAAGTCATGAGAATGAGAGTACTTAGAGTAGCTCTGATTTCTGGACTGGAATTGTTAGCCAACCTGGAGCTATGAAGGTAGAGGACTCGCTTGTGATGTTTATACAGATGGAAAGCCATGTACCCACTGCTGCAGCCCATGAGACTCTGAAAGATCACATCCCGGAGAGCCATGAGGGAGAGGAAAAGCCACCTAACTATTTGCGTAGATGGTAGCATATAACAATACAGAGCATGCCTTTTAATTCCAGATCTGTTTGTGCTACTGGCTGCTTTGATATAGTGGAGCAAGTTAAAACTCACCAGAGAATTAAAGATCCAAAAGAAGAGGAGATAGGGAAGAACTTGCCATGCCGTCTGTGGTTTGAGCTTTCTCCACTGGGTGGTCCTGGGACTGATGGTGATGGCCTGGACCACACTGAGGAAACAGGTGGTGCAGATGGAAAGGCCTCGAGCCACTCTTCCCAGATAAATCAAAAGTTTACAACCTGTATTGCCTATAAAGCTTCTGAAAGGGAAAACTATGGCTATGTCTCTGATAACTGTGCTACAGATAATGATCCCATTAGAAAAAGTCAAGTGGATGAGGATGAGGTCTATAGGCTTTTTGTCAGGACCTGTGAAAAAAGTGTACACATGTCTCACAAATACAAGGATGTTGCCCACAATTCCAGGTCCAGTAAGAGAAAGGAAGATTATCCTCTGAATGATGTTACTCCACACCATCTCTGGACTTCATGCTCAGCACTAGGAAATACATTTTGAGAAACACAAATGAGTGGAAAGGCATGCTTCCGGTGTATTGATTTTCTCTATGTTTAGTGAGAACAGTTTCTGAAATACATGAATATGCACACTTATTTCCTAACAGGTACATGATATCATTGTTTGCTTTTCTTCATCATCTTTTCTTGCTGCCTCTCATATGGAAATGATGATAAATACAATTTGGACAAATTCTATGTGAGCACCTCCACCTGCCTTTCCCAAACACCCTTCTTTGTATCATGTATGTCTAAAATTTACTTGATAGACAAGAGCTAAACAAAGAGCATCATCATTCACTAATTTCTAACCCATTTTCCTGAGAATCAGCTTAGATGTCTCCCTCTATATAAAGTGAATACCTAATAAATTATCTGACTCTCGTGGATTTTGTTGGTTCTCTATCCAGGATATTTTCCCATTCTATTCACGTTCATTCTTCAAAAAAATCACATTCATTCCTCAAACAAGGAATTTGTAGCTTCTCCAGAAAATATACCTCGGCAAATTGAGAGCTTTGCAGGGAGATCATGCAAAGTCCCCTTTCTCCCAACCGAGTTTAGACCTTGGCCATAAATGCAACACAATTGGTTTAGTGTCAGAGAACAACCCAGTTCCCATTACCTCAAGGTAAGAGTAAGATTCTAATTAATTTGTGCTCACAATCTTCTACATATGCAGAACCAGATTGCAGCTGACTTTGTTCTGACACATACCCTAGTTTGGCTCTTCAAAATGAAATGTCATGAAAAAAAACCCACTTTGATATTGAGGCTCTTGTCCTAAGAACTCTAACTAAAGACACAACTTCTGATTCTATATTTTAAATATTGTCAAGTCTAATGTCTATCTGAGTCAGGAATTTCCCTACCTGTAAGTCAATCCCTAGTAGCATCTTACACTGTACATTATGTAACTACTTTATAAATATTCTCTATTTCAAATGAATGTTTGAATTGAATAATTTGCTCCTTTTGCTTCACTTCTTGCAAAACATGTAAAGACAATCTTTTTTATTTTTTGGGTCCAGTCGTGGGGCCTGAACTCTGGGCCTGGGCGCTGTTCCTCAGCTCTTCAGCTCAAGGCTAGCGCTCTACTACTTGAGCCACCACGCCACTTCCAGCTTTTTTTTTCTTTTTGCTTATGTGGTTCTGGGGAATGGAACCCAGGGCCTCATGCATGCAAGGCAAGTGCTCTACCACTGAGCCACCTTCCCAGCCTGTAAAGACAATCTTAACAACATTTGTTCTCTTCAACTCGGAATCCTCTCCTTACCAAAAATATGTATGAATTTATTATAATTCCCAGAAACAAATATAACATTGGCACTTACCTTGCCACATGAGTATCCATAATGATCCTAGATTAATCTAACTCAACTAGCATACTATGTGTCTAACTTCTGTCCATCCTTCATAAGTCAGCCTAGAATCTAGCTCCATAAACATTCCTGAACTTATCAGGTCAGGCTATGTTACCTGTGTATCTCCATTGAGAATACCTGGGTGATACTGTCTTTCCTTCTAGTATCTACGATTCTTAACATCTCCAGATAATAAGTGCTCAAAAATAATTTATAATCTCCAGCTCCAGTGTATTAAGCAAAGTGAGCTAGGTTTGGAGGAATAAAGGGTAGATGATTTTTTTTATTTTATTGTCAGGGTGATGTGCAGAGGGATTACAGTTATATAAGTAAGGTAGTGAATATATTTCTTGTCTAACTTGTTACTTCCTTCCTCATTTTTCTCCTTCTTTAATTGCACCGGGGCATATGTTTTTATGTCATATTTGAGCTCTCAGGGAGGCCTACACCAGCTAAGAACTGTTATTAGCAGTACTAAATATAGCTAAATAATACAAAATGATTAAAATATAGGGGAGACTATCTAGCTCTGTCTTACTCTGAAATGGTAAAATCTGGCAAACCTTCGTGAATGTGTAGAGACAGAAAGAATGAAGGACAAAAGGATGTCCTGAAGGTTACCTGTGTTTTGGGTAGGTCTCACTCACCAAACAAACATTGTCTAAGGACTAGGAGTTACTAAACTGAGAAGCACATTCACTCAGCTCAGAAACTATAAAGACTACCAAGAGAAATCATACACACACTCACATTGAAATATGGCAAGTATATCTGTATATAGCATATGTATCTATATATACACATATACACAAATATATATGGTAGATATATATATCTATATGCACATTTTTTATTTTTATGTGGGTATATATTCCCCATTCTTTTCCAGCACTCACTTTACCTTTCTAAAGTGTCTAAACCTCCTCTAAAAGATAAAATAGCCCAGGCTGGGAAGGTAGCTCAGTGGTAGAGCGCTTGCCTTGCATGCCTGAGGCCCTGGGTTCGATTCCTCAGCAACACATAAGCAAAAAGAAAAAAGCCAGAAGTGGCGCTGTGGCTCAAGTGGTAGAGCGCTAGCCTTGAGCTGAGCTGAGGGACAGCACCCAGGCCCAGAGTTCAGGCCCCACGACCGGACCAAAAAAAAAAAAAAAAAAAGATAAAATAGCCCTATAGAGAAAAATATAGAAATGAACCAGATATTAAGTTTAAAATATTATGAACCTGCTAATGTCATAATATTTGCTGGTGAAACTGGAGGCTAATAAAAACAGTTTTTGCTATTAGCCTGAAAACTCCTTGTATCTTTCTACCTTTTTGAAGACTATAAGGAAAAGAGCTTTGTGGAAAACCTACCCTATAACTCTGATAATGCCAGATGCTAAACATAAAGTCAAAGATGTTCAAGCATTTCTATAGAGAAATGGACAGGACTATACCCTTAGTTTTATCTGGTATATAGCTTTAGATAATACAAAAGAAAAGAAAAGGCCGGGCGCTGGTGGCTCACGCCTGTAATCCTAGCTACTCAGGAGGCTGAGATCTGAGGATCGCGGTTCAAAGCCAGCCCGGGCAGGAGAGACCGTGAGACTCCTATCTCCAATAAACCACCAGAAAACCGGAAGTGGCGCTGTAGCTCAAGTGGTAGAGCGCTCACCTTGAGCTGAAGAGCTGAGGGACAGCGCCCAGGCCCAGAGTTCAAGCCCCACGACCGAAAAAAAAAAAAAAAAAAAAAAAAAAAGAAAAGAAAATACTAAAATCATAGGTCTTCTCATTAAGTCTTTATAGACTTAGTCAAATATATAAAGCATAAACAGATTAGCATTTATACTTCCGAGTGAAACTCGCATGGCACTTGTGAAATAAATTAGATTACTGTTAGGTTTACTTACCTTGTAGCTATGGGCTAGACAAGCATTGGGTTAGTCCTGCTATGATGAAGCTTCCCATGTCATATTTGTAACTCAGAATTTGTAGAGTTCTTGTCTCTTATGAAATATCATAAAGACTTTAATTTTCACAGTTATTACCCTGTCAGAGAGAAGGAAACCCTCTATAGAATCTCAGTCAATGAAATAAAACTTTTCTTCTCCCTCTACAATTAACTACATTTGTTTGGCTCGAAATTATCTCAGACTTAATTAGGGATTCATTATTTTAATAGAATGATGTGAAGTAGGAAAGGGAACAGCAAAGCAAGTTCAACTTCATCTGCCCAAAGTTCTAAGCTATGAACCATCATGGAGAACAGCTTTGGAAACACAATGTGGCTATTTCTTTCTTTCTTTCTCAAGTCATTTTTTAAACACAAGAACTTAATAAATGCTGGTCATTATTGGGGGCTTTGCTTTCAGAGAAAGTCACAACCAGGAATTTGAACAGGACAAGAATAATTTTGCTCTATTTGTGCTCATTGGAACTTGGAGGTCTGTATCATCAGCTAAAAAATAAAAAAAAACAGTGCCAGAATTTGAAATTTAAACCTTTCATACTTGCTTGCTTGGCTGGTCTTCTACCACTTGAGCCACAGGTCTAGCCAGCTTCTTATTGGTTATTTTGGGGATGGGGGTCTATGAACTTGGCTGCATGGGCTTGCTTCATACCACAATCCTCTAGGTCTTAGTTTCCGGAGTAACTAAGATTACAGGCATGAGCCATCAGCACTTGGATTAAATGGTTGTTTTATTTCTTGTTCATTAAATAGCAAATGTGAGTTGAAAAACTGGTGGGAGCTGAGGATGAGGTTCAATGGTAGAACACTACAAAGTAATGATTCCTCAGCACTACATAAGCAGAAAAAGCCAGAAGTGGTGCTGTGGCTCACATGGTAGAGTGCTATTCTTGAGCTGAAGAGCTGAGGGACAGCGCCCAGGCCTAGAGTTCAGGCCCCATGACCAACAACAACAACAAAAAAAATTAAAAATCATGTAGGCTGTCAGTGATATACCTTTTGAGATAAGTATGATTTCTATACTCTGATTTTAATGGAGGAATCCAGACACAGAAGTATCAGGTAAATTAAACATCTTTTCATTTGATATTAAAAATCACTTTTAGAACCCTAGTACTTTGGTGAGTCTCCACTTTCAGAAATGAGCTCCTACAAAAAAATTTGTTTGATTTTTGCTCCATCTTAGTCAATTCCCCTCAAATGGATTCTAGCATGTCAACAAGAAATTCTCAAATATTGCTTAATCTCACAAATTCTGACAGAAGCAACAATGCTTGATAAGAAATGTACTCTTTACAACTTTGGTGGCGGGGGCGGGGAGGATTGGGTGGGTGGGCAGGGGGAGGAGGATGGGAAGGGATGGGAAGGGGAATCAAAGGTGGAAGGCTACAATGCTTGATAAGAAATGTACTCATTATCTTGCCCATATAATTGTAACCCCTCTGTACAGTATTTTCACAATAAAAAAATAAAAATTAAAAGAAAAAGAAATGTACTCATTATCTTGCCCATGTAATTGTAACTCCCCTGTAAGGTATTTTCATAATAATAATAATAATAAATATTGATTCTCTCTGTCTATAAATTTCTGTCTTTAGAATGCAATGAAGGATTATGCATATAAAAGGGATGTATAAAAGTATTAGTGAATGAATGCAATAAAATATCATAATTTTCATCTATTTTCCCCCATATTGACTTGGACAAAAAAAAACTATAGAAAGAGCTGCCTTTATCTAGAAAAATAGTGAATCACAAGTAAGACCAAACTCCTGGAAGGAATTACTGTGGATTACTGCCAAGGTCTTGAAAGATGCAAGTGTGGTGATGCACATTACATACCAGTTTTACCATTCTATTTTGCCTCGATAGCAGATCAAAATGACCTTGAATGACAGGGGAATCATCATAAAATAATTCAGGTGGTGACAACAATTGCAGCTGTGTTAGAAGAAATGATAACATTGATTTTCTGCATTAACACTTCTACAGGTACCTGGTATTAATGCAGCTTTGAATCTCATAAGTATATTTTTCTCTATACCTTCCTAGAAGAAAACAAAGAAATCTGTTTTTGTTGGCAAGGCCAGCCAATGCTTTGTTCTTCCTTGGAGTAAGTATATCAGAGCCTTGTCCTAATTTAGTTGGCATGGACCATGATTGCATTGGTGCTCTACAATGTATTACACTGGTCCTTTCCATTGAGGATATTAGGATGATTAAACTTATTAAGAGGAAAGTCCAGACTTAGGTAAAAGAGTCAGAGGAAGAATCAAGGAAGAATCATTTTGGTTTTTTCTCATCTGGCACTTGTTTTGATATCTCTTCAATAAGCCATGTCAGTCTGTCCTCATAACCAGAATTTTTAGTACTTTTTACTGCAATAAATGTGTAACAATTTTAATCATATCATTCTGTCTTAAATATATATATAAATATATAATATATAACTATATATCCCTCAGCTTTTTTGCTCAAGGCTAGCACTCTACCACTTTGAGCTATAGTTCTACATCTGGTTTTTCTGGTAGTTAACTGGAAATAAGAGTCTGTTAGACTTTCCTGCTTGGACTGGCTTTGAACTGTGATCCTCAGTTCTCAGCCACCTGAGTAGCTAGGATTACAGGCATGAGCCACCAGCACCCAGCTTCCTGACAATTTTTTTACTCTTGATTCCAGATGTGATTTATGTTTTTTAAGCAATTCTGACTTTTTTGGGGAAAATAGAGTAACAGGGAAGCTAAGCTTGACATAACTTATTTATTTGTTTATGTATTTATTCTGGCAACAGTCACAAAATGTACTCTTCTAGATAACTATATATTTTAATGTTCCATCTCCTCTTCTTTGTGATTTTTTGACATTATTCTCTAGAACATTTCCGGGATTTGAATTCTTTTATTTTGAATCAATTACCAATGACCTGCTTACTTTTCTTTTTTCTGGTAGATATTAGGAAAGAACTGTCCCTAAAAAATAATTTTCCAAGATAGATAAGATGTTCTTCTCTTCAAATATGCCAAAACGCTATAAAGATATCAAATTTCTAACCCTTAGTGAATTATTTAAAGCCTGTGTGAAGATGGCACAACCAAACAAAAAAATTGTCATTCATCTTTGTCTTCTAGTAAATTAGAATGCCCAAATATACACAAAACAAGAGATATAGATGAAATATTCTTAATTTGGGAGTGGAAGTTCCTTTTATATTAATGTCAATATTTTGTACTATGAATATGTGGAACCAGCAAGCATCACAATGTTTTATAAATAGCTTACATAGTGGTAGATGTGTATAATTCCAAATACTTGGGAAGACATAAGTATTGTGGGTCAAGGTCAATCTAGGCAAAAATGTCAGGGATACCCTGTGTCAAACAAATTGTTTAAATAGGTATACAGGTGGACCCATTGCAACAATGAGATGTACAAGATGTTATGTTGAAAATGAACTTTACAACTTTGGCGTGGTGGGGGGGGGTGGAATAAAAATAAATAAATAAACCAGGCATAGTGGTGGAAGCCTCTGTTCTGTAGTCACTCAGGAGGTGACACAGTTCAAGAGCTGTTCTGGCAAATTACCATTTCTAAAACACTAAGAGCAAAACAGCTGGAGGCATTCATTGCTCAAGCAATAAAACACTTGATTAAAAAGCACTAGATTCTGAGTTCAACCTCCAGCACTACCAAAAATAACTGACTTCATCATACATTTTTTGTCAAAACATTGTACACAAATACATGTTTTGGTTCCAACTTAAGATAAATGAAAAGGAAGTCATCAATTAAGAACCAGAATATTTTGTACATTTCTAGAGATAGAAACTGATATTATCAAGCAGTACAGAGGCAATAATAATAAACAATGTGTCAAAACAAGTCATAAATTGTGTTCAAAATTTAACTTCATTTATAAAATCCATTTAAATCATAAAATATAAAGAGAAAAATGAAATTCTTATTGGTATGGCTACAAAAAAACTGGTTACTGGAAGGAAGCAATTACTTATCTTAAAAAAGTTTCTTTGTATTTTTTTAGAGGATCATAATGTATTGCATTTTACATACTATTATTCTTCAAAACTTTTTTGTGTGCCAGTACTTGAACTGAAGGCCTGGGTGCCTTCCTTTAGATTTTTCACCCAAAGTTAGCATTCTACCCACTTAAGCCAAGCACCACTTCTGGCTTCTGGTGGTTAACTGGAGATAAGAATCTCATGGACTTCCTACTTTGGCTGGTTTCAAAACTCAAAACTCAGCTTTCAGCCTCCTGAATAATTAGAATTACGGGCTTGAGCCACTGCCGCCTGGCTCTTTTCACACCTTTTAAAATTAATTAAAAATACACCTAAATATCATTACATTTAAAAACATTTGAACTTGCTGATTCTCTCACAAGTTCCATGAAAAAAATTGAATGTAGGAAATAGAGTATTATCTTCCTTGAGTACTACATTTGCAAACATCACTCTATGGTCTTGGGGGGAAAAAAAACATACCTGAGTTGTCCAACTAACAAGAGCATTGTATAATTTTAAATAGATATGTTAATTATGTATATAGTGAATTCATATATGAATTCAGTTATGTTTGTATATATGTATATATGAATATGTGTGGGGAATTTTTAATTTTCCAAAATAAAGTAATCCAACATAAAGGTGAGAGAGAAGTGTTCTATTGCATCAGGAAAATCATGTTTTTAAGGTTAAGGTATTTGTTTGTTTCTTTGTTTGTTTTTTTTGCCCATCCCAAGGCTTGAACTAGTATCTGAGCTCTGTCCATGAGCTTTTATATGCAAAGCTAGTATTCTATCACATAAGCCACAGTTTTACTTCTAGATGGTTTTGGGTTTTTTTGTTTTTTGTTTTATTCTTTGGTGCTTAATTGGAGATAAGACTCTCACAGATTTGCTTGCATGGGCTTGGTTTCAAACTGTGATCTTTAGATTTCAGTCTCTTGAGTAGCTAGGATTTCAGGCATGAACCACTGATGCCTAATGAAAATTATTTTTTATATTTTTATTGTAAAAATACTGTACAGAGGGGTTGCAGTTACATGAGTAAGGTAATGAATATATTTCCTATTGAGCATTGTTACCTCTTCCTTTGTTTTCCCCCTACCATCCCTTCCCTCCTCACCTCCCCAACGCTTCCTCCCCATCCTCCCCACTTCCCAAGTTGTAAAGCTCATTTTCAACATAGTGTCTTGTACATCTCATTGTTACAATGGGTCGACTTGTATTCCTATTTAAGCATTTTGTTTTTTCCCTTCCCCTCCCCAAGTTAGAGAAGTGTATATACAAGATGCAGGACACTGGAATCAAATGCAGTGAAAACAGGTGTTATACCTTGGGGGAAGAACATACAAAAGAAACAAAAAAATCACACAGTACATTATAAACACATTAAAAAAAACAATAACAAAAAAAATAAAACCACTTGTGTCCCTATCTTGGGGTTCATTTCACTTAGCATCATCTTATATGGTCATATGTACATAGCTTTTGACCTTTTCTGCTTGTCCTACACATATACTAATTATTGCAAATAAGGGAAACCACGGGACCTATTTTTTGGGCAGCCTGGCTTACTTCACTTAGTATAATTTTTTCCAAGTCTTTCCATTTCCTAACAAATGGGGTGATGTCATTCTTTCTAATAGAGGCATAGAATTCCATTCTTGATCCATTCATTTACTGAGGGGCATCTGGGTTGATTCCATATATTAGCTATGGTAAATAATGCTGCAATTAACATAGTCGTGCTGGTAGCTTTAATATAGCCTTTTTTGTGATCATTTGGGTAATGCCCAAAAGTGTGATTGCTGGCTCATAGGGGAGCTCTATGTGGAGTCTTTTGAGGAACCTCCATATTGCTTCCCAAGCCTTTACACTTATATAATTTTCCAAGTATTAACTTCTGTGC
Organism: Dipodomys merriami; assembly: GCF_024711535.1. Lineage (NCBI taxonomy): Eukaryota > Metazoa > Chordata > Mammalia > Rodentia > Heteromyidae > Dipodomys > Dipodomys merriami. The sequence continues at coordinate 14,698,342 of NW_027202937.1, forward strand.
CTTGATTGCTTATATACAAAAATCAAGGAACAAAATTCTATTTATCTCAGGCTGGGATGTACCTCAATGGCAAAATGTTTACCTAGCAAGTATAATGACCTGGGTTCGATGTACATAGTACCAAAAAAGAAAAGACCAAAAAATACAGTTTAAAAAACCCAAACAAATCTCAAAATGTCATTTTCATTTATGGCACAAATCTCAAATTGTCATTTCCATTTATGGCACAAGTGTTTTCAACCTCTTTTTTATGCAAAGTTCACTTCTAGGTAAAGAGAATCAACTCATATGAAAGTCAGAACACTGCACCAAGAACTTACTTCACAAGCCATCTAAGTGCTAGTCACACTTCTGGGAAATAATGCTATTCTCACTTCTAATCTCAGCCCTGGGTGTAAATATTTTGCCATTCCTTTCTGTCAGGGACTACAGAGTTCCTCTTTGACAGTAGCATGATTAGAATGATAGACTATTCTTGAGTATATTTGAACTACAAATATGTCTGTTGCCTTATGCAAGGTAAGTGGATTCATGCAAGATGTGGGCTCACGTGGTTTTTTTTTTGGTTGTGTTTTGTTTTGGGTGCAATGTAGGGCTTGAACTTGGGGCTTGGGCACCATCCCTGGGCTCTTCAACTCAAGGCAAGTGCTCTACGGCTTGAGCCACAGCGCCACTTCCGGTTTTCTAGTGGTTTTTATTGGAGATAAGAGTCTAATGGACGTTCCTGCCCAGGCTGGCTTTGAACCGAGATCCTCAGACCTCATCCTCCTGAGTAGCTACAATTACAGGCATGAGCCACTGGCGCCCGACTTTCACGTCGTTTTTGAGTACTACTAGTTCCTTATAAAGCAGGAATAAATAACCACTTATGGGAAACACCATGAACTTCTAATGGGCCTAGACAGAACAAGATAACTTTTGTCTCCTACAAGTCTGTGTTTGCAGCTTGCTGAGAAATCACAGTCCTTGGTATTTATCATCATTTTATATTTGTGAGTTTAGAAAAGAACTTGAGGGGGGCGGGGAGCAGAAATTACTCATTCTGTGTCTCTGTGATCCCCAAGTCGAGGGACAGCTTGAAACTGTGACAGTCAAAACAGATCTAGGAAATGGGAAAGTCTAGATAAAGAGACTTGGCTAGTTGTTCACTTTCTCAACTCAGTCTTCCTGTCACTATAATTAGACCCTAATTATACTAAGACAATAACTGAGCCAAACAATTGTAATAGTTGTGGAGGGAGAAGGAAAGTTTTACTTTAGGGATTAAGATTCTGCAGGGCTTCCTTCCTCTGACAAGCTGAAAACTGACTAGTGTGAAAATGGAAGCCTTCATGGTACTTAAAACAACCAACAACTCTACAAATCCAGAATTACCACTAACACCTGGAAGCTTCTTCTTGCCAGAAGCACCAACCAGGGGTTTGTCAGTACCACAGATACCAATGTGAGTAGAGCTGATAATGTTTTACTTATATATAAAAGTAAGATACATTTATTTATATATATGTGTGTGTGTGTGTGTGTGTGTGTGTGTGTGTGTGTGTCCTTTGTAAGATTTATTTACAAGGATAATCTTAATTTCTCTTTTAGTATGTAAATTAATGAAAGGGTCTATAAACCAGAAGGACTCCACTCTTCTAATAGCTCGGTATGTATAATTGAAGTATGAGTGGGATGCTTTTAGCAGATGTTATTGCAGAAATGCTTCAGCCTCTTTGTTCCTATGTTCAAGGTGAGTCTTTGTGTAAGATTTTCAGTGTGTTCTTTAAAAAGTAGAATGATAGAAGAGCTTTGTGCTTGTTTTTAGATTCCAATTTCATCATCATTATGCTTGTCATAATTATTAGCTTTCATAAAACATGCTTACTTCACTTTTGTTACATTTCTGTATTTCAAAATAGACCATAAAGGGCTGGGAAGTTGGTTCAGTGGTAGATTGCTTGCCTCACATACATGAAGCCCTGGGTTCGATTCCTCAGCACCACATAAGCAGAAAAAGCCAGAAGTGGTGCTGTGGCTCAAGTGGTAGGGTGCTAGCCTTGAGCTAAAGAACTGAGAAATAGCACCCATGCCGGAGTTCAGACCCCACAACCATAAAAAAAAAAAAATAGACCATCATTTTTCTTTTATGCTGCCTATTTCCTATAAATCTGTATTAATATGAATATATTCTTTCTACATATATTATACATTTAAGATTATGTTTTGCTTCCTTAAATACATTGAGGCAATCTTTATTATCTGTATATTTTGGGGAGGAAACAGAGTTAAAGGCACTAACTGACATTCCTACAGTCATATAGCTACCTGGTGCCAAACCCAGATAAACACCTATATTCACAGTTCATGCTGCCAGGGATCTTTTGAACAAGGAAATGTAAATAAAACCTTTCATGTTTAATGAAGAAAGAGAGAGAGAAGTCTTGATAATTGCCTCACAAGTATATTAAATATACACAAATCATGAGGCTTGAGCCAATCATTCTGGCTTCCTTTACCTGGATATACTGTCCATAGTTTGAAATAATATGAGACTGGAGATTTTTGGGGGTAGGGGTCCGGTCATGGGGCCTGAACTCTAGGCCTGGGCACTGTCCCTCAGCTCTTCAGCTCAAGGCTAGCACTCTACCACTTGAGTCACGGCTTTTTGATTTCCTTATGTGGTGCTGGGGAATCGAACCCAGGGTCTCATGCATGCAAGGCAAGCACTCTGCCACTGAGCCACCTTCCCAGCCCCATGAGGCTGGAGATTTTCGATGTGAAGAAAAAGTATCCAGGCTGGGAATGTGGCTTACTGGTACAGTGCTTGCCTAGCTTGCATGAAGCCCTGGGTTCCATTCCTCAGTACCACATAAACAAAAAAAGCCAGAAGTGGCACTATGGCTCAAGTGGTAGAGTGCTAGCCTTGAGCAAAAAAGAAGCTCAGGGACAGAGTGCCCTGGCCCTGAGTTCAAGCCCCATGACTGGCAGCAAAAAAAAAGAAAGAAAGAAAAAGTATCCTATCCAGGCCTAAAGTCTGAATATCAGAAACTTAGAGTTAACAATCACAATAAAACTAATACTAATTATGTTTAAAAAAAAAAAAGCAAAACCCACAGATAAAATAGGCTGTTAATTAAACAGAAATTATTGTTTTTCACAAGGTCATATAGCTGTGGTCAAATGCCATCATGATTCCTGTTTGTATGACCTCAGTTCACAGTAATGATGCCCAATTTACTTACCTACAAGAGACTATTGTAGATTATTAAATTCCTTTTTTCTCATGACAGCTGATACCAAATCCTCTTCCTCTAATCCATTTTGATAATTATCAACACATACAAACTGATGAAAGCTATTTTAGTCATCTTAGGTCATTGAAAGGAACTTTAACATCTTGAAACACTTTTAGATTTCTAAGGTTCCAGGAGAAGCACTCTGCTCAAGTGGCAGAGTGCTGGCCTTGACCTGAAGAGCTCAGGCCCAGAGTTCAAGCCTCACAGCTGACAAAAAGAAAAAAGAAAAAGAAACGAGGAAACCAGGGAAGTGTGGAACCTTCTTTTTATTTTTTATTTATTTTTGTTTGTCAGACATGGGGCCTGAACTCTGGGCCCTGGGCACTCACTGTTCCTTAACTCTTCAGCTCAAGGCTAGTACTTGAGCCATAGTGCCACTTTTGGCTTTTTCTGCTTATGTGGTGCTGAGGAATCAAACCCAAGGTCTCATGCATGCAAAGCAAGCACTCTACCACTGAGCCACCTTCCCAGCCCAGTGTGGAGCCTTCTGATAGGCCTTCTGATGCCAAATAAAATTCTAAGGTTCCTGAAGAGTACTTCCTTGGCTGCAGCCAGTTGACCATATAAACTTTTCAGACAAAGCACTTGATCCTGGATGTCTTTGGTTCATTATGCTTAAAATTTAACTTGACATTTAAAACACAAAAATAAAACAAAATCACTGAACAATTGGACTTTTGTGTCCAATTATCTTACCAAACAAAAGCGAGAAATGGCATTTTGGTTCAAAGTGGTGGAGCACTAGCTTGAAGCAAAAGGTTCAAGCACAGTGTCCACGTCCTCAGTTCAAGCCCTAGGAGTCAGCTCATCTCATTAAAAAAATAAAATAAAATAATTTTTTTAAAAACCTGATACCAGGATCATGGTTTGAAGCCAGCCTGAACAGGAAAGTCTATGAGAGTTGTATATCTAGTTAACCACCAAAAAGCTTTTGGGAGTGGAAACGTGGCTCAAGTGATAGAGTGCTAGCCTTCAGTACAAAAGCTCAGGGACAGTGTGTAAGGCCTGAGTTCAAGCCCCAACCAAGACACACACACACACACACACACACACACACACACACACATCTCTGATAATATTAATATAAACATAAAACCTGAATCTTAGACTCTCATATTCATCAAAATGTGATAAAGAACTGGAAGCTGGTGGCTCATGCCTGTAATCCAAGTTACTCAAGAGGTTGAGATCTAGGGATTAGGATTCCAGCCCTGGAAGAGCAAGTCCAGATATTCTTATCTCCAATTATTGGCTAAGGACCTGAAGTGGAAGTGTGGTTAAAGTAATAGAGTGCCAGCCTTAAATAAGAAGCTAAGAAAGAAGACCCTGGTCCTAACTTCAATACTGGCATTTAAAAAAAAAAGAAAGTGAGAGATAGGGCTGGGAATGTGTCTTTGGTAGAGTGTTTGCCTAGCATGCATGGAGCCCTGGATTCGATTCCTCAACACCACATAAACAGAAAAAAGCCAGAAATGGTGTTGTGGCTCAAGTAGTTGAGTGCTAGCCTTAAGCAAAAGAATCTCAGGGACAGTGCTCAGGCCCAGGGTTTAAGCCCCAGGATTGTTTTGTTTTTTTTTTAAAGTGAGATAGAGTGGAATATTGAGCAAAATAAAGTTGTGCAAATTAAAACATATATAAATTTGAAATGTGGAAGAAGGTATAGCAACAGGATTATATATGTTTATCCAAGTTATATATGGGAGAAAAAAACCAGGTTAAGCATGGAATGTATACTTTGGGAATTTGGTGATATGAACATGACACAATAAAAATTTTTAAAATGAAGAAATTACGATGCAAAATAATTGGGGTTCAATACAGCCATGTTGAGATTGAACTTAGATGGGATACATAATGCATAATGATGTGAACACTAGATTGGTTTTACTAATCTGAGGGAAGAATTTTAATTTTTGCCAAGTAGGCATCAAGAAACTGTAAAAAGTACAAAAAGTGCCACAAGAAAAGAAACGAGCTCTATGTACTCTGCATACACACACACACACACACACACACACACACACACACACACACACACACACACACACACACACACATATCATGAGTGCTAAAAGCATATCATGAAAGCGTTATAGTGTAAAATACTTTGAAGATGTGAAAATGATCATTTCTGATGCATTCTTTTGAAAGGATTGGATCTGCCTATGAAGTAATAAATGGCTTTGAAGCCACTTAAGGCACTGCCTTTCATCCTTCTAACAGGACTTGGGATTATAGGAAACATCTCTGTATTTGTGAATTATATGTGCAGTTTATGGGGAGGAGCTAAGAAGAAATCTATACAATTGATTCTCATCCATGTGGTTCTCACAAATATCATAATACTTCTTTCCAAAGGATTGCCATGGACAATAGCAGCTTTGGGGTTGGGAACTTTTCTAGGTGTTATAGGCTGTAGAATTATCATTTACCTGGAGAGGGTGTCTCGGGGTCTGTCCATCTGCACCAGCAGTCTCCTCACACTGGTCCAGGCCAGCACCATCAGCCCCAGAGATTCTGTGTGGAGGAGGCTCAAACCAAGGTCTGCATGGCACATCCTTCCCGTGTTGCTCTTCTTTTGGATATTCAATTCTTTCATCAGCATGAACTTGTTAAATTCCATTGGAAATACCAGCTTAGTCAAATTTCAATTTGGTGGTAGTGAGTTCTATTGTTATACTATGCTAGGAAGTCAGAAAATCAACAGCATTTTCCTCACTTTCATGGCTATGAGAGATGCTGTGTCCCAGAGTGCTATGGGTGGGGCCAGTGTCTACATGATATTTCTTCTCTACAAGCATCACCAGCGTGTTCTATACCTTCAAAACTCCCAGTTTGTCTACAAAACTCCTCCAGAAATGAAAGCTGCTCAAAGTGTTCTTCTTCTGATGCTTTCTTTTCTTTCCTTTTATTTGATAGATTTAGTGATTTCTTTATATTTAACTATCTCCTTCAAACATATTTCCATACTAATAAATGTTCAAGAATTTCTGACCCTTGGTTATGCAATTTTCAGTCCATTTGTTCTGATTCACAGAGATGGACATCTGGCTGAATGGTGCCAAGTTCAGTGCAGAGATTTTAAACACAAAATATCTGAGTTTCATTCATTATTTAGCTAGTCTGTAAAAACCTTTCCATTGTGTTAGTCTGTCTGAGAAATAAAACCAAACCAAACAGGTTGACATATAATCTTTTATTTTCTCAGGCAGCAATCTTTTAGACCTGCTTGTCTGAGCTGATTCAGAGCTTATATAGGTATCTAGAGTGAAATAGAAATCTTATTCTCTACAATTTTCATGAAGTGGCTTTGCTGTTAGTACTTCTGAGCCTAGGCTTTTATGGCCACTGTTCCAGTAATAGGAAAGAAGAAAACAAATTGACAAGTTTTGTCCAAATTATTCATGTATCACCTTAAAAAACTTTTCCCCAGAAATCAACTTTCTGTGAGCCAGAAGAGACTATAGACCAGATTACAAGAAGGAGCGATTTTTACTTTTAGTCCTTGTGACAGGAGATAATGTAATTTGATAAATTGAAACATATTTCTAGGTTAAGATTCCTTTTTATTGTTGTTCTGCCAGTTGTGGGGCTTGAAATTGGGGTCTGAGTGCTGTCCCTGAGGAGGGGGTAACAATGCTCGATCGGAAATGGACTCATTGCCTTGCTCATGTACTTGTAACCTCTCTGTATCTTTACAATAAAAAATATATATTTAAATTTTTTAAAGAGTTTCAGATTTCTTGCCCAGGCCAGTTTTGAACTGAGAGCCACAGCTCTCAGCCTCCCTGAGTAGCTAGGATTACAAGCATGAGCCATCAACACCTGGCATAGATTAAGATTCCTTTTTATTGCACCTAGAATAGTGCTATACACAGAATGAGTTATTGGGGTTTGTTTATTGTTTTTTTACTGTAAACTGGTCAATAACGTGTTTAGATTGAAATCATTAGTTTAAATTTGATTCTGACAACATTTGATGAAAACATGTAGAGAGAAAGACATTTGATGAATTAAAGCCTTTTTATTTTATGGAAAAATTGGAGATAAATGCAAGACCAATGGAATTCAAACTGGAGTGTCATATGTTTAATTTGATGTTAAATAAATGAGGAAACTGTGAGAAATAGAAAAAACTGTACTTTTTGTATAAAAATATAAATGAACACACAGTAGAAAAAGTTTTAGGGCTGGTAAGGTGGCTCAGTGGTACAGTGCTTGCCTTGCATGCATGAGGCCCTGGATTTGATTCCTCAACACTACATAAGCAGAAAAAGCAAGAAGTGGTGTTGTGGCTCAAATGGTAGAGTGTTCAACTTGAGCTGAAGAGCTGAGGGACAGCTCCCAGTCCCAGAGTTCAGGCCCCACTACCAACAAAACAAAAAATTTGTTTTATTATTGCATATTTTCTAAGTGGTTAAAAATGTGAATTAAAAAAAAAGAATAAATTATGTTTGTAAATCATTTGTGGCTTCTTTCTGGATATCACTTATTAGTGTCTTGGTGTTCTCAGCGATACAATGCTATCAATCTTTTTTATATCATAAAAGACTCTGTGAGGCTGAGTGCCAGTGGCTCATGCCTATAGTCCTAGAATACTTAGGAAGACTGAGATCTGAGGATCACAGTTCAAAATCAGCCAGAGCAGGTAAGCCTGTCAGACTCTTATCTCCAATAGACCATCAGAAAACAAAAAGTGGCACTGTGTAGAGTGGCCCTGAGCAAAAGAGATCAGGGACAGAGTGTAGACCCTGAGCTCAGACTCCATGTCTAACAAAAGAGAGAGAGAGAGAGTCTATGAAAATTAATATGATTATTTCTTAATTTAAATGAGAAATTCAATCCTTGAGTTCTTATGATAAAACACTTGGGTTGAATATGTCATTTTAGCAATTAAGTATCAGTTGAGAACATCTTGAAAAGCTGTTTATGATATTTCACTTGTTATAAGAGGCTAAGAACACAAAATCTTTGCCTTGATACAAATAGGTTTACACGATATTCTTCAAAGAATTCTTCTACTAGATTTCATTATTATGCCTGAATATTTGGACTTAAACAATTCTACTTAACAAGGATGAATGATTACTGCATTCTGTTTGTGCTTTATAAACATACCTTTTACATATGCCATTCAAGTTCTCTACCATTTAAACCTTCCTTGGCTTTTTGATTATATATTTTTTCCTTTTCTTTTTGAGGTAGCTTTTCATAACTTCATTCTGTCCTGACCTTGAACTCAAAGTTCAGTGGAATCTGTGTAGAGGGGGGAAAATAATATTAGAACCCTGAGATGAAAATAAGTCATGAGAATGAGAGTCACTCTATTTTGGCAGGCTGGAATTGTTTGCAAACCTTAAGTTCTGAAGGTAGAGAGAACTGGTTGTGATGTTTGTACAGATGGAAAAGCATGAACCCGCTGCCACAGGCCAGAAAAATGAAAGATGACACACTGAATGACGTAAACAATTATTTATTTACCTAGGGTAATATAAAAGCACACTCAAGAAGAAGGGTAAAATTTTCATTTTGGTTGCTTGTAAATTATATATGATCAGCTATGGTTACCATACCAAGAATGATATTGACCATTTGTAAACAAATTGAAAGACTTGGAAAAATTATATCAAGCAAAGTAAGCCAGACCAATGAAACATAGGTTGCAAGGTTTCCCTCATTTTCTGTAACTTCAATGAGCCTATAAATCTACAAGTAAACTTGCTGGATGGTAAAAGATAAAAAAAATACACATGGACATCATAAATTATACTGGACATCCTAAATTATAGACATTCACACCAAAGGAGGATATGCTTAGGAGAGGATCACAAGCGCTCAACAACGATGTACATATAACATTATATTTATCTAAATGAGCTCTAAGAAATGGAAACAAGAGGTTTTTGTTATTGTGTGTTTTTTCTCCTTTTTCATTGTTTTTGTTTTCTGTACCTTTTGTCTTTCATGTAAGGTTATCTGTTTCAGGTAGAGTAAGAGGGAGACGCAGCACAGGAATGGTGGGGGAAAGTGTGAATAAATGCAGTAGTGATACTCACTAGACACTATGCTAAAATGAATTATACAATTTGGATGGAGGGGGAGGTCAGGAGGAAAAGAACAAAAGTAAGGGAAAAGAAATGTACTCATTACCTAATTTATGTAACTATAACCCCTCTGTACACCATCTATAGAATAATAGTTTTAAAAAACAAAGATTAAAAAATGATATGAGAAAGGAGCCATGAATTGTGTTTAAAATTAATTTTATTCATAGAATTTATTTAAATCCATAACACATCAGAATATATGAAGACAATTGCTTCCAATAAACAGGTACTTTGGAAGGCAGCAACTATTCACCAAATTTGTTAATAATCTTTCAGTTTCATAATGTACAGAACATCGAAATGAATATATTATTACATTCTGCTTTAAATACTATTATCTTCATTCTCTTTTAAATTTTGCTTTTTAAAGAGTATTAGTAAAACTGCTTTGGTGAATGACAACTCTTTTGTACAACTATTTAAAGATAATATAAATATTCTATATATATAAATAAGTAACAATAAAAAAGAATAAGTAAATAATATATGATTAACATGAATAATATTTACTATAAATGACATAATAATTTATACATTAATTATAACTAATATGTATTAGTTATATTCTTTGTGGATTCATTACATATCAAAACTTTGAGCTTGCTCATTCTCTCACAAATTCAAGCAAAAAGTCTGAATGGAGGAGATAAGGAAGTACTTCCCTTGAGGATTATGTTTGTAAATAAGGCTCTGTGGTCTTGGGAAAAACAAACCAGTTGTCAAACTAATGAGTGCATTATATAGTTTTACTTTGGAAAGCAATATGAAGGTTCCTCAAAAGACTAAACAGAGAACTCCCCTAAGACCCAGCAATCCCACTTCTTGGCATTCATTCTTTTTTTTTTTTTTATTTTGGGTCCAGTCGTGGGGCCTGAACTCTGGGCCTGGGCACTGTCCCTCAGCATTTCAGCTCAAGGCTAGCGCTCTACCACTTGAGCCACAGTGCCACTTCCGGCTTTTTTCTTTTTGCTTATGTGGTGCTGAGGAATCAAACCCAGGGCCTCAGGCATGCAAGGCAAGCGCTCTACCACTGAGCCACCTTTCCAGCCCCACTCCTGGGCATTCAATCAAAGGACCACAAACAAGGCCACACTAAAGTTACCAGCACAACTATGTTCATTGAAGCATTATTTACAATAGCTAAGATATAGAAATCAACCCGGATGGCCCTCAGTAGATAAATGGATTAAAAATAAAAATGTGAGATATATACATACACACACACACACACACACACACACACACACACACACACACACACACACACACAAATGGAATTCTATGCTTCTATCAGAAAACATTCATAAGGAAATGGAAAGTTAGAAAAAATCATATTAATTGAAGTAAGCCAGACCCAAAGAAACAGGCTCCATGGTTTCCCTCATTTGTAGAAATTAGTATGCACCTAGCATAGGCCTAACAGAGGATCACAATAGGACATAGCTATTTATACGATCACATAAAATAATACTAATCAAAACGAACTCCAAGATATGGAAACAAGAGGGCTTTTGTTGTTTTTTTCTTGTTGTTGTTTTAGTATACTGTTGGCAGTTATTTCTTTTTTTCTTTCATTTTCCCTTCTTGTTTATTCCTTGTGGTCCCTTTTTTATTTCGGTAACCTTTGTCTTTCATATAAATTTATCTGATCTGGGAAGAGAAGGGGAATCACAGAAACAGCTGGACAATGAGTGAACCAATGCAATAGAGGTACTCATTAGATACTATGTTGGAAATACACTTTATAGCTTGGAGGGGAAAAGAGTTGGGATGGAAGGGGGAAGGAAAGAAAGTGGGGGGAAGTAGGAATGAGGGAAGGAAAAACACTTTTCAAAAGAAATATATTTATTATCTTACATAACTGTAACCTCTCTGTTTATCACCTTTACAATAAACAATAAGTAAATGAATAAAATAAAAAATAAGTAAATGAATAAATATACATGAACACATGTAAGTGCACATACATGTGCACATCAAAATATGTGCTTGTGTATACATGTGCTGCACATATGTATGTGTGCATGAGTATTTGTGCAGAGAAATATATTTTATTGGAAAAACAAAGGAGGAGGCAACAATGCTTGATAAGAAATCTACTCATTATCTTGCTCATGTAACTGTAACCCCTCTGTACAGTATTTTCCCAATAAAACAAATTAAAAAAGAAAGATATTTTTAAATATATAGTGAACAACACATATTTCTGTATATAGTACCCATATATATGTGCCATTATAAGTATATATGGATATGTGTATGCAAATATATAGGTACAGATATATACATATTTCTATATAACATGTATACATTTTATTCATATATATTTATATAAATATATGAATGCATTTGTGTCTACAAAGAATTTTCAAAGCAATATAATCTAATAAAATTTTAAAAGGAAAGCACTCTATTATGTCAGAAAATTTTATTATTTTACATAATTATTTAACCTTTCAATTTGCATTTACTCTTACTTATACCATTTTCCAAATACTATCTGCCTCTGAACCTTGATTGCCTTATTGAAGTCAAGGGTCAAACATATTTATCTCAAAATGCCATTTACATGTATGGCATAAGTATAGTATAATACTTTTCTACCCAAAGTTCATTCATAGATAAGAAAATATCGTCACATAAAAAAACAATATCAGACTGCTGACTAGGAAGGAGACTGCCTCAGAGCCAGCCAAGCACTGCTCACACTTTTAGAAAATGGTGCTGCTCCTACTTCTGCTCTCAGACTTGTGTGCATATATTTTGCCATTCCGTTAGATCAGGGACTACAGAGTTCCTCTTTGAGAGTATTGTGAGTAATAGAGAGAAAGACTGTTGTTTGGTATATTTGAACTAGAAAAGTGTTCTTGGTGCATTATGCATGGATGCATTTATTGGCCTTGCTATTTAATAAACAGAATAAATAAACATGGCAAAGACTTTGACCTTCCAAACAGCCTAAGTGGGTCAAAATAACTTGTCTCCTTCAAGTCTATGTACGCAGGTTGCTGAGAAATCACAGTTCTTTATATTAATCATCACTTTACATTCCTGAGTTTGAAAAGGGGCTTGAGGGGGAAAAAATGAAATGACTTATTTCTGTGTCTCAGATTCTAGTGGGTAGGCTAATTGACATCTTGAAGTTGTAACGACGGTCCTAGGAAGTGGGACACATTGCTAATGGTTGACTTTCTCAATTCAGTCTTCTAGCCAGTATAATTAAAACTTAATTACCCTAAGACATCTTCTAAGCCAAACAAATATGATAATTATGGAGGGAAAAGCAAGTTTTACTTTAGGGATTAAAATTCTGTAAGGGCTTCTTTTTCCTGACAGGATAATTGTGACAATTGAAGCTTTTTTGGTATTTTAGCTAGCCAAGAACTCTGCAAATGTGAAAGTTACAAATAACACTTGGGAAGCCTCTTTCTGACAGAAGCACTAACCCAGTGGTAGCAACAAACTACCAAGGTAAGTTGAACTGATACACTTTGGTTTACTTATGTGTCCATGTAGCATTTTCTTATGAATATTAATCTTATTTGGCATGCAAGTAAGTTAGTGAAAGTTTCTATAAGTTTTAAGGAATAAACTCTTCTAGTATCACAGAATGGATAAAAGAAAGATGAGTTGGATGATTCTTGTAGATTTCATGGCAAAATACTTGAGAATACTTGTCCTTTGTGCTCAAGCTGGGTCTTTGTATAAAGTTTTCACCTTCTGTTCTTCCAAAAGTTAGACAGATATATGAGCTTTGCTTTTTTTTCTTTAGCTTTTTCCCAGTATTGGGGCTGGAACTCTGGGCCTGTGCTCTCTCCATCCCGGAGCTTCTTTTGCTCAAGGCTAGCAATCTACCACTTGAGCTATATTGTCACTATGGGGTTTTTTTGAGTAGTGTATTGGAGATAAGCCTCACAGACATTCCTGCCTGGGGTGGTTTTGAACCAGGATCCTCAGATCTCAGTCTCCTGAGTATCTAGGATTACAGGTGTGAGCCAACAGCTCCTATGTGCTCTTCTCCCCTTAAAGATATTAGTTTCATTGGCATTATACTTATTATCATTATTAACTTTCATATAATAATTCACTTTTAATACATTTTCGGTTTGCAAATAGACAATTGTTTTATTTCTAATATGTAGCTATCTCCTTAGATGCATACAGACATATATATTTAATATGAAGTATTCTTTCTGCATTAATAGTCAAGGTTTCTGTATTTAAACAATTTATTATATTATCATATAGACAAGCTTCATTTTTCATATACCTTGGCAATAATGAAAATATATGATTTTTCTTATAAGAATTCAAATTATAACTTGTTCATGCTATAAATCATTATAATACAAACACTTCAGTTTCATTTTATATGTTTATGCAACAAAGTATAATGGTATTGTTCCATAACTGAAGAAAACTAAGTCTATGATAAATGAACTTACACATCTAATTAAGCCATCTTTTTTGTTGGTCATGTGGCTTGAACTCCGGGCCTAGGTGCAATCCCTCAGGTCTTCAGCCCAAGGCAAACACTATACCACTTGGAGCCACAGCACCACTTCCAAGCCTATCTTTTAAGATTGTATACTATATTGCTTCTCAAACTAGCTGGGAGTATTGTCACTTCCTTGACCTGACATTTGTCATTTAAATTTTGTAGGTGATTCTAACGTGTCTCAAAGAAAATTTCCAGATATGCATCAGAAATTGATAAGATCAAAGGTAAAAGGAGGGCTGGGAAAAACTGGGATCTTTAGGAAGACAAAAAAAAATTGAAAAACATTATATAATCCATCACAGGTCAAAGATATTTCAGTGCCTTCATTTTAAAGATTACAATATCTGATTTATTTAATTAATCCTAATTTTCACCTAACATTTCTAAGGCATGGTTTGGAAGTTTCTCAGGCCACTGCTTTACGTTATTCTAACAGGACTTGGACTTTTAGGGAATATATTTGTTTTTGTGAATTATATGTGCAGTTTAGGGGGAGGTAATGAGAAGAAGTCTGTACAACTGATTCTCATCTCTGTGGTTTTGACAAACATTATACTGCTGCTATCCAAAGGATTGCCATGGACAATAGCAGCTTTGGGGTTGAAAACTTGTCTAAGTGTTTTAGCCTGTACAATTATCATTTACCTGGAGAGGTTATCTCGGGGTCTGTCCATCTGCACCAGCAGTCTCCTCACAGTGGTCCAGGCCAGCACCATCAGCCCCAGAAGTTCTGTGTGGAAGAGGCTCAAGCCAAGGTCTGCATGGCACATCCTTCCCGTATTGCTCTTCTTTTGGATACTCAATTCCTTCATTAGCATGAGCTTGTTAAATGTTATCATAATAACCAGCATGAATACATCTTTCTTTATTAAGACAGACCTCTATTGTTTTACTGTACCAAGAAGTCAGAAAATAAACCATATTTTTCTCACTTTCATGGCTGTGAGAGATGCTGTGTCTCTAGGGATCATGGCTGTGGCCAGTGGCTACATGGTATTTCTTCTCTACAAACACCACCAGCATGTTTTATATCTTCAAAACTCCAAGCTTCTCTACAAAACTCCTCCTGAGATGAAAGCTGCTCAAAGGGTTCTCCAACTAATGTTATGTTTCCTTTTCTTTTATCTGACAGATTGCTGGCTGTCTGTATATTTAATTGTCGCCCCAGACCCTGTTTTCATACTAGCACATGTTCAAGAATTTGTAACCCTTGGTTTTGCATTTCTCAGTCCGTTTTTACTGATTCACAGAAATGGATATCTGAGTGAATGTTGGCAGGCTCGTTGAAGGGAAAAATACTAACGATATCTGTATTTGATTCATTCTTTTAGTTAGTTTAAAGATTTCTCAGTTCTGTTATTCTAGTTGACAACCCAAACCATATAATACAATTTATCCCATAATTATTTCTTCTCAGACAATGATCTTTTTGCCCTGTTTGTCTAAGTGGGCTTAGATTTCATACACATCTAGCAGGAAATAGAAATCTCATTCTCTGCAACCTTTATAAAGTAGCTTTATTGCTAATATTTGTGAGCCTCGTGTTTTATGGCCCATTTTGCAGTAACAAGGATGACAACAAATAGACAAAATTATTTGAAGCTACTAAGTGCATCATATTAACTTTATTCTGGTTGAACCAAAATTTTCTGCAGTAAGTGAAGATGAAATATAAGAACATTCATATTATATCCTAGGGGAAATATGCCAGAGCCTTTGGAAAATTGGTATGCTTTATATGATGTACCATGAAAAATCTGTTCATCAATGATTTTAATGTATGTAACAGGGCCTGTCATTGCTGTGGCAGAAATTTTATGATGATACATAGTCCCAACAACATAGACCAAACCTGTGATAGGTCTTCACTATTGAAATAAAATAATAAACACTATGACATAATTTGACACCAGGGTATAGGGAAAATGTGGACATTAATCAACATAGCCTGGTGGTAAAAAAAATACTTTGGGTCACAAAGAATTGTATTGTTGACTGGTTGTATAGTCTGCTATCTGCAGAATTGTAGAAAAATTAAGTAACATTTACCAGAGACTTCCTTGATGTTCATAAAGAGAAAATCCACAGGGAAGATCTAGTCAACAGAAATAGGGTTTGATCACTAGCAAAGATCACCAGTCAATTCTCTGACAGTAAGTCATGTTCAATGTTATAAGCGCTTTAAGGAAGGTGAAGCCTGATTCCCATTTCAGTTATGCTACCAAAAATGTATAATGTTAATATACATACAAAATTACAGAATTCTTCAGATCTGGAAGAAGGAAATGTATTTGGGCTTTTCAGAAAGGAATGGCTGCTGGCTCTGAATCCACAATAATGCTCCAGTGTAACTGTGTGCCTCCAATTAGCACAGGGAAGGTGATCAGTGGAGGTTGGTCTCAGGTGTCTGTTTTCTTTGGAAAAATCTACTGTTACTTGAGAATCTTTGTTCATCTATAGGAAATGACTTGGTTCTCTCCAAACACAATCACTGTTGTCTTTCATTGTTTTAAATTTCAGAAGTTTGGTCTTATTTTGTCTTGGTATGGATATTTAAGGTAGACTATATGCCATCTCGGGTTACCTTAACATTTTTTTTTACCTTAACATTTTGATCTGTAGTCACCAAATCAGAAATGATTTGAGTCATATCTTATTAAAATTGCTGGTAATATTTCATTGACAAAAATCAGTGCAAAGCATATGTGCCTATTTCTATACCTCTGGTACTAAAACTATGAAATTTGAGGAGATGAAAGACAGTTAAGACACTCTTGGGGAAACAAAGGAGGAGGCTACAATGCTTGATAAGTAACCCCTCTGTACAGTATTTTCACAATTAAAAAAATAAAAATAAATAAAAAAGACACTCTTGGGCTCTGAAAATCCATACTTTCTGATGGTCTTCCCTGTTTCTTACTCATTTAAATTTACAAAGCTTTTGGTAGTGTAATTACTTATTTTTAGTTATCTCCTGCTCAGTAATTCGAATTATATTTTTCTCACCTGAATTCTGATTTTTTCACAGAGAAGCCAGAAAATAAACAAACAATTGATTTGGGACAAATTCCAGACCACACTTAGTCATACAGTACCATGACTTAATGAACTCCTATGTATTCTAAACACTCAATAAGCTCCTCTTCTTTCAGAGTTAATGGGCCCACCCTACTCAATTTCATTTCCAAGTTTTTATAACACTTATATCCGAGTCAAAATTTAATGAGAAATGCAGAAAGTGCATGCTTTGTCTTGTTTTTATGGTGGATGATAGGAACAAGGTTTCGAATTAAAGCTATGAGTCTTAGAGAATCTATTCATTGCATTCAGACAAGGAACATCTCTATGAGGAAGACAAGCTCTTAAACAAGTTACAGTAAAACATTATAACATGGAAATTTTCAGACTGAGTGCAGTGGCTCACACTTGTAATCCTAGCTACTCAGAGTTATAAATCAAAAAGATTATGATTTGAGGCCAATGAAATCAATTAGTGAGACCTCCATAACTATCAAAAGTGAGGCATGATGCCAGGTGCCAGTGGCTCACACCTGTAAGCCTAGCCACTCAAGAGGCTGATCATGATTTGAAACCAGCCTGAGCAGGAAAGTCCAAGAAACTTTTATCTTCGATTAACTACCAAGAAAACCAGAAATGGAATTAGAGCTCAACATGTAGACTACTAGCCTTGAACAACATTAAAAAAAAAAAAAACTCAAGGACAGTATCCAGGTCCTAGTGGAAGCTCCAGGATTGGCACACAACTAAAGATGGAGCATGATATGTCATCCTTGTTTTTCTAATAATGTGGAGATAAGTAGATAGATACAGAGTATTTTGGTTCAAGTTAATCCAGACCCTCCTCCCCGAAAAAGTCTGGGACTCTGTCTCAAAAACAAGCCAGGAATGATTATGTAAACCTGTAATCTGAGCTACTCAGAATGTGAATATAGGAGGACCACAGTCCATAGTCAACCCTGGAAAATGCCAGACCCATTATTTCAAAAACACTAAAGGTAATAAGGGCTAAAACATTGCCAACGTGATACAATACTCGCATAGCAAACATCAGTTCCTCAGTTCAAACCCAATTACTTTAAAAAATTACTTGAGCAAACACATATTGCAAAACTATGCCTTCTACATGAATATGTATTTTGGTTCAATTTAAGAAAAATTAAAAAGCAAATATGATTAAGAACTAGAATATATTGTGGATCTTTAAAGATAGAAACTGAGAGCATTAAGCAATATGAAGACAATAACAAATGATATATTAAAAGAAGTCATGAATTTGTTCAAGATTCATTTAAGGAGCCTCCATACTGCTTTCCAGAATGGTTGAACACGTTTACATTCCCACCAACAGTGTAGAAGTGTTCCCTTTTGGCTACATCTTTGCCAGAGTCTGTTATTGTTAGTTTTCTTGACAATGGCCATTCTGACTGGAGTGAGGTGGAATCTCAGTGTTGTTTTGTGATGCATTTCTTTTATGGCCAGAGATGTTGAACATGATTTACCTCATTTGTAATAATTAGAATGTGCCAATAAATCTACAAGTAAACCCAATAGATAGTAAAACAAAAAACAAATAATTACATTTGAACATAATTAATTAAACAACACTCTAAGCATTCACACAATGAGAACAAAGGAAGATATTATTAGGAGAGGATCACAAGGGCTCAATAGCAATGTGCATACAATCATATAAAATGATACTTATGCAAATGAACTCCAAGAAATGGAAATAGGCCTTTTTATTGCACTGTTTATAGCTCTCTTTCTTTCTTTTTCTTTCTCTTGTTTGCTTTCTTCCTTCCTTCCTTCGTTCCTTCCTTCCTTTCTTCCTCCTTCTTTCCTTCCTTCCTTTGGTTTATTTCCTTTTGCTGCTCTTTTGTTTTTTATTTCTGTATGCTTTGTCTTTAATTTTAGTTTATCTTAATTGGGGAGGAGAAGGGAAGCACGGAAATGGTGGAACAAAGGGGGAACCAATTCAGCAGTGATACTTTCTAGACACTATGTTGGAAATGAATGCTATAACTTGAGGGGAGGAGGGTCAGGAGGAGGGAAACTGGAGAAAAATGAGGGAGGGAGGTGACACTGTTCAAAAAGAAATGTACTCATTATCTGACATATGTAACTGTAAACCCTCTGTACATTACCTTTACAAAAAAGTTGAAAAAAATAAAATCCATCATTGCATTATCAAGGTAATCATCAAATACATAAAACTTGGATCCCCAAAATAGAATTGGATCTTTTTATACTTATTACATTGTGAGATAGAGTAAAATAGTGAACAAAATAAGATACTCGGGAAGTTACGAGGTAGATAAAGGAGAGATATGAAAGAAATGGAAGACTCTAGATTATGCGTGTCTGTACATGGCATATGAAGGAGACAAACAGGTTGAGCATGGTTCACAAAATTTTGGAGTGTAAATGTTATAGAATGAAACATTTAAATAGCTGAAACTGTATTTGGGAAAACTTGAAGTTCAATTAAACCATAATGAGAAAGAATTCAGCTGGTATATATAAAATATAATAATTTGAACCCTTAGATTAGTTCTCCTAATATGAGATAGAATTAGATTGTGTTTGCTAATTTAAGGATAGAAATCTTAGTTCTTTGCATCCTGGAGATGAAAATGGCATTTGTAACCTAATCTATGAAGAGTTCCACAGAAAACAAAATAGAGTCCTTTGAGCAAACTCTACAGATTTACATGTTTCATGACTGTCCCATATATATCAGAAAAGGTATATGATGTGAAATTTTTCTTCTTTTGCAGATTTAGATATGTAAATGATGCATACTTCAAAAGGTGGCTGGTGGATCTGAGTTTCTCTGCCTATGGAATATGAAATGATTTTGAATGGTTTTACTCCTTCTAACAGGATTTGGGATTATAGGAAACATCTCTGTTTTTGTGAATTATATATGCAATATTGGAGGAGGTACTGAGAAGAAATCCATACAATTTTTTCTCATGAATGTGGTTTTTACAAATAGCATGATGCTCCTTACCAAAGGATTGCCAAGGACAATAGCAGCTTTGGGGTTGAGAAATTTTCTATACGTTTATAGGCTATACAATTATCATTTACCTGGAGAGAGTGCCTCAGGGTCTTTTCATCTGCACCAGCAGTCTCCTCACACTGGTCCAGGCTATAACCATCAGCCCCAGAGATTCTGTGTAGAGGAGGCTCAAACCAAGGTCTGCATGTCACATCCTTCCTACGGTACTCTGCTTTTGGATACTCAATTACTGTATTACCATGAACTTGCTAAATGTTATCATATTAACCAATATGAATACATCTTACTTTATTACAACTGAGCACTATTGCTTTACTCTACCAAAAAGTCTGGAAATTAACAATATTTTTTCTCATGTTCATGCCTGTGTTTCAGGGTATCATTGATGTGGCCAGTGGCTACATGGTATTTCTTTTCATTAAGTATCACTAGCATGTTGTTTATCTTCAGAGCTCCAAGCTTCACTACAAAACTCCCCCTGAAATGAAAGCAGCTCAAAATATTGTCTTTGTGGTGCTTTTCTTTCTGTCTGTCTTTTTTTGTGTGTCAGTAATGGGACTTGAATTCAAGGTCTGGGTGCTGTCCCTGAACTTTTTCATTCAAGGCTAGTGTTCTACCAGATTGAGCTACAGCGCCACGTCCCCTTTCTTTTCTTTTATTTGACAGATTGTTTGATTTCTGTATATTTAATTGTCTCCTTAGAGCCTACTTTCATGCTAATATATGTTCAAGACTTTGTAACCTTTGGTTTTGCAATTCTCTGTCCATCTGTACTGATTCTGAGACATGGACATCTGGCTGAATGTTGGCATGCTCAGTGGAGGGACAGATATTGGGAATATTGCTGTTCCATCCATTCTTTTAGCTAGTTTGAAAGACTTCTCTGTTCATACAGATCACAACCAAAACCATATCAAAACATTTAACATATAATTATTTATTCTCAAATACCCTTTTGACCTGTTTGTCTAAGCTAACTCAGAGTTCATAGACATCTATGAACAAAACAGAAATAAAATAAAACAGAAATCTCATTCTCTAAAACATTCACGAATAGCTTTATTACTAATATTTGTGCACCTAGTCTTTTATCACTACAGTTGCAGTGATTAGGAGAAAGACAAAAAATTAACAAATTAATTAAAATTACTACTGCATCATCTAACTATTTCCCAGAAATTAGCTTTCCTGTGAGCAGGATAAGCATGTGGGGCAAATCATGAAGGAGGAATGGTGGATTTTATGTTTAGTCTTTGTTAAAGGAGATAATGCAATTTGATAAAGTGATACCATGTTTTCAAGATTCCCTTTTATTTTAACTCAAATAGTGCTATGTACAGTGTGGGTGCTTTTAGGGTCAGATTTAAACTGTAAACAGGGAACTGTTGTTCTTAGATTGACTACTTTAAAATTGTTTAATATTAGATAAATTAAGGTTTTTATATTATGGAAAAGTTACTAGTGCATCAATTCATTTTGGTTTAGGATATCCATTTTGGGAAATAAGCTTTAAATATATTTACTTGATAATTAAAAATCATAAAATATTATATAAGGAAGTGTTCATTATTTCTGAAACATTGCGTAATTAAATAGTAAGTAAAAGAGCTATGTTGGGTTTTGCTTGTTTTTGTTTGTCAGTCATGGGGCCTGAACTCTGGGCCTAGGCGCTGTCTATCAGCTCTTCAGCTCAAGGCTAGAGCTCTACCACTTGAGCCATAGCACCACTTCTGGCTTTTTCTTCTTATGTGGTGCTGAGGTATCAAACCCAGGGCCTCATGCATGCAAGGCAAGTGCTCTACCACTGAGCCGCCTTACCAGCCCCTATGATTTTTTTCTTTTGTTCTCTTGACAACAAACATAAGTACTCACCTATACAATTGGACATTATGGAATTTATGAAACCAGTGGCGACTTCAGTCTGTATTTCACAGAATGCCATAAAAAGGTGTAATTCTAATCCACAGAAAACAATGCAAGAATAATGGCATTCAAAATGAATGCAACATATTTAATTTGATATTATATAGAGTAGAAATTTTAGGAAAGTGTAGGAAACAAGTTTACTTTTTCACAGAAGGAGGTAAATGAACACCCAGTAGAAAACAATTGTTTCTATCACTCTATATTTCTGTTAATTTTTAATGTTAATGAATAAATTATGTTCAACTAAAATTATGGATTGTTCCTGGGTATTACTTATTAGTATCTTAGCACTCTCAATAATGCAATCAATCTTTATTTTTAAAATTCTATGAAAATAAATGTGATGATTTCTTAATACATAAGGGATTGGGCTGGGAAGTTGGCTCAGTGGTAGAGTGCTTGTCTTGCATGCCTGAGACCCTGGGTTCGATTCCTCAGCACCACATAAGCAAAAAGAAAAAAGCCAGAAGTGGCGCTGTGGTTCAAGTGGTAGAGCGCTAGCCTTGAGCTGAAGAGCTGAGGCACAACTGGACCTAAAAAAAAAAAAAAAACATGATGGATTTTCTTAATACATGAGGGATTTAATTCTTCATATTTTGGGGGGGGGAGGGTCCAGTCATGGGGCCTGAACTCTGTGCCTGGGCGCTGTCCCTCAGCTCTTCAACTCAAGGCTAGCGCTCTACCACTTGAGCCACAGCGCCACTTCCAGCTTTTTGTCTTTATGCTTAGGAATCCAACCCAGGGCATCATGCATGCAAGGCAAGCACTCTACCACTGAGACACCTTCCCAGCCCCAAATTCTTCATATTTTTCTAGTGGAATTATATAATACCAGTATTTGGGTTAAATACATTGCTCTAGCAAGTAGATATCAAATGAGGACATTTTGGAAGTTATACTATTTCACTAAAATAAAAATTTAGAGCACAAAATCTTTGCACTGATACAAATAAGTTTGTGCTAATTTTTTTTCTTTTTTCTTTTTTTTTTTTTTTTTTTTTTTTGTTATCATGGGATCTGAACTCTGGCCTGGGCACTGTCCCTGAGCTCTTCAGCTCAAGGTTAGTGCTGTACCACTTGAGCCACAGCGCCACTTCTGACTTTTTCTGCTTATGTGGTGCTGAGAAATTGAACCCAGGGCCTCATGCATGCAAGGCAAGCTCTCTACCACTGAGCCACGTTCCCAGCCTACTGTACTGCTTTTTTTGAAGAATATTTCAACCAAATTTTAGTATAGTACCTGAACATTTTTTCTTAAATGGCTCTCATTTACAATGATGAGTGTATACTCCATTTTGGTTGTTTAGTGTGTTTATGTGTGTGTGTGTGTGGGTGTATGTGTCTGTATGTGTATATGTGTGTCTGTGTGTGTGTGTGTACAGATTTTAATACATACTCTACAATTTCCCTATCATTTAATCCACATCCAGTCTTTTCGCCTAATTTTTTTTTGGGGGGGGTCGGGTCATGGGGCCTGAAGTCTGGGCCTGAGCACTGTCCCTCAGCTCTTCAGCTCAAGGCTAGAGCTCAACTACTTGAGCCACAGTGCCACTTTTGGCATTCTTTCTTTTTGCTTATGTGGTGCTGAGAAACCAAACCCAGGCCCTCCTGCATGCATGGCAAGTGCTCTACCACTGAGCCACCTTCCCAGCCCTGCCTTTTTTTTTTTTTTTTTTTTTTTGTACGATTTCCTAACCCTTCTTCTGGAGTGTTGAACTTACAATTCAATGAAATTTGTGTAGGGGGTGGATATGATATTTATACCATGAGATGAAAACAGAAATGAAGTTTGTAGGTTGGAAGTTTTGCAAACTTGAAGCTATTGGAGGTAGAAATTGTACCCACTGATACAGCCCAGAAAACTCTGAAACATGACATTTCAAACAATCATGACCTACCTAATTATTTATCTAGGGTAATATAAAGCAATATCTAACAAGTAGAACAAAAACACCTATCATCCTAGCTACTAAGGAGACTAAGATTTGAGGATCACAGTTCCAAGCCAGCCCAGGCAGAAAAGTCCCCATGAGATTCGTGCTCCAATTAGCCACTCAAAAATTACAAGGGGAGCTCTAGCTCAAAGTAGTAGGCTAGCCTTGAGAAAAAGAGCTCAGGGACAGTGCCCAGGCCCCAAGTTCAAGTTTCATGGCCAAAAATAAAAATAAAAAAGAAGAGGTACAACAAAAGGCTAAAAGTATAAGGAATAAAATATAAAAATTGGATTGCAAAATGAAGGAAAATATCTCAAGAAAATAAAAATAAGAAGAGGAATAAACAACCAAGCATTTAAAATATTTTTTCTCTGGATCCCATCCCATGCCTTGAACTTAGGGCCTACATGATGTCCCTTAGCTTTTTGCACTACGGCTTGAGAAGCACCATATCTCAATTTCTGGTTTTTTGCTGGTTAATTGGAAAAAAGAGTCTAACAGAGTTTCCTGCCTGGGCTCGTTTCAAACTGGTGAGTTACCAGCACTAGGCTCATAAAACATTTTGAAAGTAAAAGCAAGGGGCTGGGAAGATGGCTCAGTGGTAGAGCTCTTGCCTTGCATGCCTGAGGCCCTACATTCAGTTCCTCAGCACCACATAGGCAAAAAGAAAAAAGCTGGAAGTGGTGCTGTGGCCCAGGCCCAGAGTTCAGGTCCCACGACCGGACCAAAAAAAAAAAAAAAGTAAAAGCAAGTATAAATATACATATAGTTTAAAAATGAAATGTTTAATGAAAGACAAAGAATTGGAAAACCTTCTTCTGCATCCTGTAATATTGGAATCTGCCCTGTGGGGTTACAGGGAGATGGACCTCAACATTATTTTCCTTTTTATTGTTCCAGTGTGCTGTTCGTGGTCTGAGTGCCAAGCAAGTCAAGGGTCAGCTGTCAGCTTCACGGCATACTGAGAACTTTCACTGGCCACATGAACTTTAAGGCCTATGAGCTTGACAGGTTCCCACTTACTTCTGAAGCCTTTCATTTGCACATGAAGGAGTAGCCACAATATCCAACCTGAACAATGTCCCTCAGAGTATCAAATTCAGGGAGTGAATTCTTCTTCCCTAGAAGACAAAACTCAAGGGAACTAGGCACTCAGTCAAACAGTTGGCTCCCAGCAGAAAACCATCTTTCAGAAGAGAAGAGGATGGGGAAGCCCAGTGATCCTCTGAATCAGTCCCCCCTGGTAGTAAATCACACTCAGTAAGCAGACAGCTCCAGAAGACAAGAAATTTCTGACCAGAGACCCGGAGCCCATAGTCTCTACAGGAATCCACAGGTAATGAAGCTTGCTCCCTGCATACTACCACATACTCAACAACCTGAGCTCACTCATGACTAAATTCCTCAGCAGGTCCAGATGAAACCCCTTCTTGCATCATAACTGTCTCTGTGGCCATTTCCCACCCAGACACTGTAGAAGAGTGTCTACACTTGAGGTTTTTCATAGATCCACAGTATTTCATTCTCATTAATAAACTTTTTTCAAGATGGCTCTAGGCTCTAGCACTTCGAGTTACAGAAAACGATATTAGCCTGCCATTCGAGCTGGATCACGGTAGCATTAAAACCCTCCACTAAATGAAAGGCTTATGAGAATTGAGGTTTTTGACAACTAATCTGTTGTCACCACAACCTTGGTTGACCTTATTTTGTCAACTTTGTTGTCTTCTCCCAATCTAGTAAGGAGACTAGAATGGACCTTTAGACTGTTCTGCCTTTTTCTCTGCACAGTCTTTCTGTTACCCTATGAATTTTCTGGTTTTGGTGCTACTTCTGGGGCCTAGGGATGACTCAGGGCCTCACAAACTCAGGACCTTCTGAACTTGCTCTCTCACATGACTTTTTCCCCCAAGGCTGGAAGTCTCCCACTTGAGCCATACCTGCACTACTTCTCTATCTTTTTAACGGTTCTTCCACATTTTTTCTTGATTCTCAATATTCTTCCTCTCTTTTAATTTTCATATTATATTATGATCTTTATTATCAAGACTTTTCTCATTTACATATTAATGGATCACATAATTAACCTTAACAGATAATGACTTTGTTCTCTCAGAACACACTCACTGGCTTTATTCATGATTTTACACATTTGTTCTTTTGATGTCTTGGTATGGATGTTTGGGGTGGAGCTGAGGGACAGCGCCTAGGCCCAGAGTTCAAGCCCCACCACCAAAAGAAAAGAAAAAACTGCTCCCAGATAAGGAGGAGGAGGAAGAAGAGGGGGCAGCCCTTCTAGATAAGTTTATTTCTGTTATACTCCAGCATCTGTAACCACCAAATAATTGAGTGCTGACAAAGTAAAATCAACATTATGGTTTATACTTTTAATAAATCATTTTATTTGATCAGTAGAAAGCCCATAGATTGGGAGAAGATCTTCACTAGCCATACAATGGACAGGGGTATCATATCTAAAATATACCTGGAACTCAAAAAATTAAATCCCCAACAACAAATCCTCAAAGAAACAACAGACCACTAAATAAAGGCTAAAGGCTTAAAGAGAAACTTCTCTGAAGAAGGAAGAAGGATAGCCAATAGACACATGGAGAAATGCTCAAGCTCTCTAGCCATAAAAAAATGCAAATCAAAACAATATTGAGATACCACCTCACCCCAGTTGGAATGGCTGTAATCAAGAACTCTAATAACAACAGATGCTGGAGGGAATGTGGACAGAAGGGAACCTTACTGCATTGTTGGTGGGAGTATAAACTTGTTCAACCACTTTGAAAAGTAGTATGGAGGTTTCTCAAAAGACTCCACATAGAGCTTCCTATGACCCAGCAATCCCACTTTTAGGCCTTTACCCAAATGATCACAAACTAGACCATACTAAAGATACCAGCACAACTATGTTTATTGCAGCATTATTTACCATAGCTAAGATATGGAACCAACCTAGATGCCCCTCAGTAGCTGAATGGATCAAGAAAATGTGGTGTATATATACACAATGGAATATTATGCCTCCATCAGAAAGAATGACATTGCCCATTTGTTAGGAAATGGAAAGACCAGAAAAAATTATTTTAAGGACCAAAGAAACATAGGTCCCATGGTTTCCCTTATTTGCAATAACTAGTATATCTCTGAGATAAGCAGAAAAAGGTCAGATACGTTGATGTTAGGTGAAATGAACCCCAACATAAGGATTCAAATGTTTTTGCTTTCATGCAATTGTTTCTAACATATTTATAAGATATTTCTTTGGTGCTTTGTAGGTCCCTCCCCCACGCTATAACCCCTGCTTTCACTGTATTGGATGTTGGTATAATTTTTGGAGGGGAAGGGAAAAAACAAATCGTTTAAATAGGGATACAGGTGGACCCATTGCAACAATGAGATGTACAAATCGTTATGTCCAAAAAAGAACTTTACAACTCAAAGGGGGATGGGATGTGTAAGGCGGGGAGTGGGGGGGAGATGGGAAGGGATGGGAAGGGGAAACAAAGGAGGAGACAACAATGCTTGATAAGAAATGTACTCATGACCTTGCCCATTTAATTGTAACCCCTCTGTATTGTATTTTCACAATTTAAAAAAAAAGAAAAAAATCATTTTAGTGCCCCAATGTAAGTTATGTCTTGCATGTTTTGCCAACTCAAATCATTTACCTTGTAAAATTTTCTCTATATTCTTGTATCATTAATGTTTTATAATTCATAACATATTAATGATCTCACTATTTCTATTTTGTACAATCAGTATTTATTTAAACAGTCACAAAGGAAAAAATTAAGGAAATATATAAATAAATGGAGAAATCATAAACAACACTTTAAGTTGGTATGCTGAGTCTTATACTAAGGTATACTGAGTCTTATGCTTAGTCAGTACTCAAATCAAGAAACAGAAAATCACCTTCTGGGATGTGCCTTGGCTATGCCATTGATACTACACCCTTGGATAGCTCCTGATTCTGGCACTTGCTGATCCTCTAATACAATGAGAAGTACACTTGCAAAATATTCAGAAAGTGACCATCTTGAGATTTCAGTTGTTTCTTCCAAATTGTCTGGCTTCAGTGGTGAATAGAGGGAATGGAATGAGATTATAACAAAAAGTATGTCACATCCTAAGTATGAAGGACCTATATTGTCAGCTTTCTCTATTTTTTTTATAGCCCCAGCTGTGGAAATAGGGGAACAGCTGGACCCATCAGGGCACAGGTCATCATTAGAGTGCCTCCTGTTGATTACTGAATGTTCACTATAATTAGACTGAGCAAGTCTCAGGACTCAACAAATTAAGGTGCAGCAGCCAAAAGGCAAAGTTGGAGAAGGAGGTGCACAGGTAAAGCCACTTACATCTTGACAACACTGGGAATAGGGCATGACCATTGGGACTCTGAGAAGGATAAGTAGAGCCTGGCTGTTGCTGCTTTATCAGAGTGCCCACCTTAAACATGACCTTGAGACTCCATAGGTAAGTGCTGCTGATTGCTGGAGATGGGGGATGTCTTTGGCTTTGTAAAGGAAGCTGATGTGATAGGGCTGGTCAAGGTCAGGGAATGAGAAGATTCTCAACTCCACTGTCCTTTAGAGAAGAGGGAAGGAGACAGAACATAATTACCCTTGTTATTTTCCTAATTGTTTCCAAACTGCCACTGCTTCTGTTTCAGTGACCTATGGAGGCCACTGTGGTTGATACATTATATTCAATGCCACTGTTTTATATCCAGGCCAAGGAGATACTGAAACACTGGGCCTCAATGGCATGTCAGCCTGGATGTGTGTACACACTTATGCCCTGTGTTTTCCCTGAAGACTTTGTTTTGCCAGTCCTGAGGCTTGAACTCTGGGCCTGGGCACTGTCCCTGAACTTTTTCTCTAGGCTAGCACTCTACCACTTGAGCCACAGCACCACCTCCAGCTTTTTCTGTTTATGTGATACTGAGGAATTAAATCCAGTGTTTCATTCATAGTAGGCAAGCACTTATCACTAAGCCACATTCCCAGTCCGATTTGGTGTAATTTTGCCTCCCAATACTAGGGGTTTTATTAAAGCTGTGACTTCTTTCTCTTTTTTATTTTCTTTCTTTTTTCTTTTTTTTTTCTTGCTGGTCCTGGGGCTTGAACTTAGGGCCTGAGTGCTGTCCGTGAGACTCTTTATACTCAAGGCTAGCACTCTACCACATGAGCCACAGTACCACATCCAGCTTTTATTGAGTAGTTTATTGGAGATAAAGAGTCTCATGGCCTTTCCTGCCAGGGCTGGCTTTGAACCACGATCCCCAGATCTCAGGCTCCTGAGTTACTAGGATTACAGGTGTGAGCCACCAACACCAGTCTTCCGTCTTATTTCTTGAGTCCTTCAGACTTCATATAGTAAAATACCTTTGCCCTCTTTATGAAAATTTTATTTATTCTGAATTTTCTGTTTCCTACATCCAGAAATATCACATTATATAGTATTGAGTTGGAAAAGGAGGGAAAGAAAAACACACTTGAGAACACATAATGATATTAAATTACTTTTAGAAAATTAATCTTACTTCCTTGCTGGTCACTTTGCTAAGTACCTAGCCTCAGCTCAAAATACACTTCATTCTATATGCTTCCTTTGTCTCTGCTTTATAAATGAGAACATTGGGTCTTACACAAACACACACACACATACAAATATACACACACATGCATGCGCACGCGTGCACACACAAAATGTGATCAAGTACATGTGTTCATGCATTGTAAGAATTGGGAAAAACAGCATGTGAATTTTAGAGTAGTTGACTGCAACATTTGTTAAAAATCTTGAATTATATTCTTCTCAAGTTTAATAATATCTTTGATATTCCAACATCTGAGAAAGGATTACTCCACCTCACCTACCCCCTGAACCCCCTCCCACATGCTATTTACTACAGAAAACCTTAACTTGACTTGATTCACACAGCCTGCATTTTGTTGATCCTTGTATCTGAGGTAAGAAACTTGCGAATGCTTCTTAAAATATTCATCTAAATTTCTGATCCCTACAGCCTCCAGATTTGTAATAAGTGTGTAGATTTTCTAACCCACTTGTGATACTCTTCAAGTAAGCGAAGATATGCTCCTTGTTCTAAAAGCAGTTATTGCTATCTCAGAGATGAATATTTGGAGTATGTTTGAAAAATAATCTCAGCAGCAGCAGGTCAATGCAGAGATAGGACAAATGAGAATTAAGGATAATTTAAAAACCTCTTTAAAAACAAAAAAAAATAAATAAAAACCTCTTAAAGGATGGACAAAGACAAACAGAACTAAAGTTGCCATCTAATAGTGTATGCAATTTTGAGAAATAAAGCAAAAGAACTAGATTTCTATTTCAAAAGTTTGTTTTGACTATAATAGAAGATAAAAGAAAAAGGCATACAATTTATAAAGTAGTTGTGCAAATCACAAGGTGAGATATTACAGTATGGACTTGCTACGTCAGTTATTTCTATGGAGAAAATCACTAGATTAGACAAATCTCAAATAACAGAATTAGTAAGATCTTCCACTTACCTAGGATCCATGGTATCAGAGCCTGACATGAAAATTGTTTTCCTGATGTCCTTTTAAGGTAAGAGGAAGTTCTTAGAAAAGATAGAAAATAACAACAGGATATCTAGGAAGAAAAAAAGAATTCAGTGCCCTTCTGATCCCATTGGTGGTATAAACTTTCCCGTGTTATTAGGTCATCCTTGAGAAAAGAAGGCTGGCTAGATTTTTCTGCTCTCCTACTCTTCTAACTACTGTGTTCCTTATGTTTTGATACTCATGAGTTTTGGACTTCTGTTAGAAGTTACATCATTTTACCCTTATGTACTTCTTTAGAGAAGCAACACTTGTATTTTAGCTTTATCTTTATTGCTTATTTGAGGGAACAGTGTTTATGAGATACTAAAGAGAGTCTGGGGAGAAGCCCCAGTACAATTTGCTAGGCTGAAGGGGGCAGGGGTTCTTGGAGAAAGAGTGAAAGGAAGAAAGCATCTGAACTCATTATCAAGATCATGGCTCAGATATTGAATATTACCTTTTTTTCTAATTTGTCTAGGAAGAAAATGGTATAAATATTTTTAAAGATGAGGAAGATGAAAATGCACATTTTCAAAGAATGAATGAGC
This sequence comes from Dipodomys merriami, assembly GCF_024711535.1. Lineage (NCBI taxonomy): Eukaryota > Metazoa > Chordata > Mammalia > Rodentia > Heteromyidae > Dipodomys > Dipodomys merriami. Next base: position 14,729,290 of record NW_027202937.1, read on the forward strand.
ATGGGATTTGTGTCCAAGTTATAATAATCATTATCTCCATGCGAGTAGAAGCAAAAAGAAAAAGCATCAAAAAAAGTGAGATTTCATTGATCAAGATGCACTGCATTCATAAACTGCTTTGTGGAATGGCAATTCCTTTGTACAGCTGCTTTACAAAAATATTCAAAAAATGAGGTCCCATATGTGTTAGGAAATTTAATGTATTTCAGGAAACTTTTCATTAAAGTAAGTAGGAAAAAATTTCCTGTTACTTTTTGTTGGTTCTAAAAATGTTCAGGAAGTCAGAAGAAGTATGGACTAAGTCCATCCAGAGAATCATCTTCCTTTCTCTTAATGGACCTGGAATGGTGGGGAATACCTTTATACTAATGAAAAACATGTATACTTTTTTCATGAGTCCTGAGAAAAAAACGATAGACCTTATCCTTATCCACTTGGCCTTTTCTAATGCAATCATTATTTGTAGCACAGCGATAAGAGAGATAGCCAATGTTTTCTATTTCAGAAATTTTCTAAGTGATGTGGGTTGTAAACTTCTAGTTTATCTGGAAAGAGTGGCTCGAGGGCTTTCCATCTGCACCACCTGTTTGCTCAGCATGGTCCAGGCCATCACCATCAGTCCCAGGACCACCCAGTGGAGAAAGCTCAAACCTACGACTGCATGGCAAGTTCTCCCCTATCTCCTCCTCTTTTGGTTCTTCAATTCTCTGATCAGCTGCAATTTGCTCCATTTTATCACAGCACTCAGTAGCATGAACAGATCTGAAGTTAGAGTGAATGTTGACTATTGTTACATGCTACCATCGAGGCAGACAGTAAGATGGCTTTTCCTCTCCCTCATGGCTCTCCGGGATGTGATCTTTCAGAGTCTCATGGGCTGGAGCAGTGGGTACATGGCTTTCCATCTGTATAACCATCACAAGCAAGTCCTCTACCTTCATAACTCCAGGTTCACACACAATTCCAGCCCAGAAATCAGAGCTACTATAAGTACTCTCATTCTCATGGCCTGTTTCCTTGTCTTTTATTGGGCTGATTTCATGTTTTCCTTCTACATGGGTTCCACCTTGAGAAATCATTTCATAGTATTAAACATTAAAATCTTTCTATCACATGGATATGCTGTTTTCAGCCCTTTGGTCCTAATCGGTCGAGATATTTGGAGTGCTAAATCCTGCAGGGCTCACTGATAGGTGCAAAAATTAATTCCTCTATGAACTATAGATATGTACATATCTAATAACAGGAAAATTGCACATTTTTTTCAGCATTCTAGGAAGTTAGACAGATTCTTGCTAGCCTCCCATCTCTATCAAATATGTGACTTTCAGCTTCTCTTTTCACTGGGAAAAATGCTGGAGGTAACACTGTTACCAGAAACCAGTATGTTTTCCCCTCAAGTCAATTTTTTTAATCTACCAAGAATTCCAAACTTTTTGCCACTTTTGTATTCCCTCAAACAGGCTCAATCCTTATCATTTCAGCTCATACTTACTATGTGCCAGAGACCTGCCTTCAATAGCCTAATAGCAAATGAGGAAAAAAGGTGTCAGGAAATATTTATGTGAAGTTGGCTTTTAGGGCAAAGCAGACATGATCAGTGAGAGACTCTAACACTAACACAAAATGGATTCAGCTGACAATTGCTTTCTGTTACTAGATTCTAAAAGCCTTAAGGAAACTGGTAAGAATAGAAAATAGAATGCACCTCCAAACATTTTTTTTGGGGGGGGTCCGGTTTGGCCTTAACTCTGGGACTGGGCGCTGTCCCTCAGCTCTTCAGCTCAAGGCTAGCGCTCTACCACTTGAGCCACAGTGCCACTTCCAGCTTTTTCTTTCTGCTTAGGTGGTGCTGATGAATCGAACCCAGGGCCTCATGCATGCAAGGCAAGCACTCTACCACTGATCCACCTTCCCAGCCCATCCCAAATACTCTCTTTAGAAACCATTCTTTAAAAAGTCTCCTTGGTTTGAAAATGAGGCTCTACATAGAGGAGACATCTGTATTCAGAGCTCACTGCAGTACAACTCACAATAGCAAAGAAATGGAAACCATTTGAATGCCCATCCACTGATGCATGGATTTTTTAAAAAATCATGATATATAGCATAACACTGTTCAACGTGAAGATGATCACATTAAGCAAACTAAGCCAGGCACTTAAGGACAAGCACCACACAATCTCATTCATATGTGAACCGTGAAGAAGTGATGTCAAAGAAGTTGTTGAGTGGGGTGGTGGATAGCAGAGGCTCCAGTAGACCACTGGAAAGAAAAGGATGGGAAATGTTGATCAAGGTATACGAAGTTAAAATTCAACCTGAGTAAGGGCTTGGGGTGTGCTATATTACTGTTGGATGAGTATAAACAAGGATAATATAGTATATATTTCCAAAATGTTGGGAAAAAAATATTTTGAATGTTTTTATCATAGAGACATGGTAATTCCTGGAATTGATACATGTGTTTGTCTTAATGTGAACATGATAAATTGAGTACCTATGTCAAAACAGTAAATGATACCATTAACTATGTATCACTTTGTGGCATTTAAATAAACATAAAAAGAAATGAATTGAGTTGATGAAACATCTCTCTCAGAAACAGAAACTTTGAAATCAACTCAAGCTTTACTGAAAGACTAACAGTTACTTCTAGAGATGCACACATAAACGAGGAAACCAGAGTAGCTCTCAGCCAGTATTGCCTTTCTCCACAGGGAAATAAAAGAACCTCAGTAAGCAAGGCTGCCAGTCTTCACGGAATTTAGAGACAACTACCTGTGCTGAAAGGATGCTTCTTGATATAATTTTTTTGTTTGATATTAAGACTCAAATTCTTGATTTGACACTTTCAATCATTGGGTGCTCTACCGATCTGAGCTATGCCTCCAACCCCAATCATTTTCTTACGTGATATTTAAAAGACAGTTCTTTAGGACATTTGAAAAGGGGCCAAAATGTGATGGTACATGCCTGTAATCTCAGCTCAGTGGGAGACAATAATCAATGAGAAGGATCATGGTTCAAGACCAGTACAGGAAAAAGAAAGTTTTACATAGCTAAGTCTCATTTCAATATAAAAGTTGGATGTGTATTGAATCTGTAATCCCAGTTACACGAAAAGCACAAGTAGAGCTGGGAGTTGATGGCTGACACCTATAATCTTAGCTAATCAGGCAGCTGAGATCTGAGGATCACAGTTCAAAGCCAGCCTGAGCAGGAAAGTTCATGAAAATCTTTTCTCTCATCCACCAACAAAAAACTTGAAATGGAGCTGTGGTTCAAGTGGTAAAGTACTACTCAAGCAAAAAAGCTCAGGGGAGCTGGGCACCAGTGGCTTATGCCTGGAATCCTAGCTACTCAAGAGGCTGAGATGTAAGGATCATGGTTCAAAGCCAGCCCAGGCAGGAAAGTCCATGAGACTCTTATCTCCAATAAACCACTAGAAAACCAGAACTGGTGCTGTGGATCAAGTGCTAGAATACTCACCTTGATCTGAAAAGCAGAAGGACAGCACCAAAACCCAGAGTTCAAGCCTCAAGACCAACAAAAAGAAAAAAGCTTGGAGAAAGTGCCCAGTCTCTGAGTTCAAGCTCTAGAATGGGTCAAAAAAAAAAAGACACAATAGGTGTACAAGGATCATAGTATAAGACAAGGCCCCAGGGAAACAAGGTCATACCCAGTCTGAAAAATAACTAAAGCCTAAAATGGCTGAGGCCAAGGTTCAGTATGACAGTGTTTGCCTAGCAAAGAAGAGTCCCTGAGTTCAAATCTCAGTACTACATACACATATTGAAATAAATATTTTGAGAGTAATCACTTATCTCAAAGCAGATTTCTACAGAACTTAATGAATAAAATGTCAAACGCTCTGTAAAAGGGAAGTATAAGGAAAACTCTGTATATATGTATATATATTTATATATATAAAACATATCAATTATACTATGAAATTACAATATGTAATAGTTTAGAGGAAACACAAGTTGAAAGTGAGAGAGACTAAAAATATACATCAAGCATTAATTTTATTTTGTTCATTAATACACATATATATCAACAGACAGAACTCATAAGTAAACACATAACAAGTAAGAAGAATACAATTCAGCAACTTTAATCTATCGTTAAAAAATTATCATCAAATCTCAAAATGTGTGACAACTTTCAGGTAAATATAGTGAGATTGATGAAATTTCCAAAAATACCCTGTTTTGTTTTTTTTTAAACCATTATCAAAATATGTGAAGGGAGAAAGTTTTCTTCTTATTTTATTTAGTGTCATATTACTTTTCCAAACCATAACATCATCAGCATAGTGATTTTATAGTATTTCTGAAAGTAACAGTATTAAAACATTATAATGGGCTTCTATTATCACACATAGAAGGGCATTTATCAGCTATCATCAAGAAAGTTAAAGAGAATATTCAAAACCCATAAAAGATACTGCATTGGAAAAACCACCCAGCTGTACAGAATCTCGATATTAACAAATTGATAATTATTGTTGAGTGTTAAAGTATGCAATACGACCATGGGAATAAAGAGCAACGCTCTTAAAATAATGCAATTCTATCACAAATTCATGCTGTTCTACTTGAGCATCCATGTGCCACTCAGGCATAATCTTAGGCCTTAGGTTACTCATATCCCAAAGAAGCTTGAAAGATCTTGGTACCAGTGGCTCAGGCCTGTAATCTTAGCTGCTCAAAAGATAAGATCTGAGGATTGTGATTCAAAGCCCAGACAGCAAAATCCATGAGGCTTATTTCTAATTAATCACCAATAAACCAGAAGTGGAGCTCTAGCTCAAGTGGTAAAATGCCAGCTCAGTGAAAAAGCTAAGGAGCAGCACCCAAGCCTTGAATTCAAGTCTCAAACAGGCCAAAAATAAACATATACAGAAACAAACAGAACAAGAAACCCCCAAGAGACTTTGACACACACAATGAATTCCTAACATATCAAAAATGAGGCCCTCACTAAACTGAATGTCAGAATAAGGGTCAAATTGGGAATACCAAGTCATTCTTTCCCTATTATCCTGTTATATATTGGTTAGATTTCACCCATTTCATCATACAATCATCAATGATATGAACTACTGTGATAGTAGAAGACACTTGAGTAGGACCTAGGTCAACTACATTGTGACATAAGGCCAAAAAGATGATATGCTTCCATGATAAATCTTACTCGGTATTTCAGAGTTTGATCTCCATGATAATTCATAGCCTGGAACTCTGGGAAGGCAAAGACAAGTCTGGAGACATGGGAAACTCTACATGTGGATACCGGCTTTGTTGTTCACTTTCTCACTTCATATCCTTCTACTAATTAAATCCTAATTCAGTCTGAGATAACTTCTGAGTCAAATTCATGTAGTAATTGTGAGGGGAGAGGGAAAGTTGTACTTCAGTGATTCATAAACCTGACAGGTGACATCTGTGGAAATTGATGTCTCCTTGGTACTTTCTGAGAGCCAAGAGTGCTACAAATCCTGAAGGTACAAATACGACCTGGAAAGTCTCTTCTTGACAGAAGAACTAACCCAGATCTTGCCTGCACCACAGCTATCAAGGTGAGTAAACTTGCTAATTCTTTGATGCGCTTCGCATGTATCATGTAATTTCCTGAGAAGAATAAGTTTTAATCTTTCTATGATTAGTCGAAGGAAGACATACAGCATCTCTGATCCTTAGGATCTACTGAAAGGACCTTATGACCTCGACCTTTAGATATCTGAAACTAGAAAGATGGAGAGGATCAGTCCTACCAATATCCTCCGAGAAATGTTGGAGCATCACTGTCACTGTGTTCAGGATCTAGTATCATCAGAGCACTCTGCAGTGAATATTTTCATAAAGTTCTTTACCTTGTATTCTTTCAAATACAAAAGATGTAAGAGTATCTTCAGATTATTGAGGGAAAAAACTCTCTATTTCCTGTAATTTACTTGGTACTTTAACACTGTCAGCATAATTAGGTTTCATAAAATTTGTTTTCATAAGTTTATCTGAGTTACTATATTTTCAATTATATCATCTTTTTCTTTCTCATTATATTTCCAACTTCCTAAATGCCTTTGTCTTTAAAATGATGGTATTCTTTCTATAACTGTCTTTAAGTTTCCCTATACTAACAATATTATCCCATACATGAGAGTCCACCTCTTTCCTTAGATGGCTATTCCTTGTGGGGACATGTTAACAACTATAATAAATACATATTTTTTTCTTTTGTGTGAGTGTGTGTGTGCTTGTGTGTGTGTGTGTGCATGTGTGTGTGCCAGTACTGGAACTTGAACTCAGGGCCTAGGTGCTGTCCAGAAGCTTTTGAGCTCAAAGCTGGCACTTGAGCCACAGCTGTACTTCTGGGTTTTCTGGGGTTTTGCTGGTTAATTGTGGAGTCTCACAGAATCTAGAGCTGAGGCAGCTTGAGAACTTCAGGTGAAAGACATTTAAAGCAATATTTAATAATTAGTTGGAAGTAGCTGAGGAAGACTTCCTTCAGAAGCCTGTAAGTCACTCGGTTGTACTCAGACCGTCCCTGAAGACCTTGTTAAGATGGCCTTTGGAATATTGTTAGTTATAAAAGTTATAAAAGTTGGAAGCAAGCTGAGTGTGGTGCTTTGTGGCTTTAATCCTAGATACTCAGAAAGTTGAGATCTAGAAGATCAAGGTTCAAGGCCAGGCAAGGCAAAATATTTGTGAAACCCCTTCTCAACCAGTATCTGGACTGGATGCATGACATCTACCTGTCATCTCAGCAACACAGGAGTCCATGATAAGGAGGATCATAGTTTCAGTGTAGCCTGGTCAAAAAAGTTCAGAAAACTCCCTATCAGTGAAATAAGCTGGGCATATTAGCACACATCTGTCATTACAGCTATATCAGAAGGACTAAAACAGGAGGACGCAGTTCAGGTGAAGGCCAGGCAAAAAGTGAAACCGTATCTCAAAATAACCAGAGCAAAAAGGGATTGAAGGAATGATTCGACAGTAGAGTGCCTAGATAGCACCTATGAAGCCCTGAGTTCAAACCCTAGTGCCACAAAAAATCAGAAGCAAAAATTAACTCTGAAAAAGTCATCATTACATCACCAAAAGCTAAGAGGGCAATGAAAACTGAGAAATCTGAGACAACATAAAAAGTAAAATGTGGCTAAAATTATGAGACATTTAAATATTGAAATAACAGGATTTTGCCAGTAGTTTAATATACAGTATGAGGAAGGCAGACAGGTTATGAATTTGGAGTGGGATGATGGGAATATGATAAAATGTAATAAGAAAGAAAGGAAAAAAGTTGAGGCTGGAAAAAATTTGGATTCAATTCAGCTATGCTGAGATTGCACACAACTGGGATATTCTAGGATCTGAGTGAGAAGTTGGTTTTGCTACTGTGAAGCTAAAAGAAATACGGATAGAAATTTTAGATTTTTAAATGTCCTCTTTATCTGATTCATGTAACTATAACACCTCTGTGCATCACTTTTTTAATAACAACAAATGAACATTTTAAAAAACAGAAATTCTAGTTTTTCAATTCTGACTCAGAAAGAATGACACAGATAAAAAAAAGAGTTCTCCTAGACAAAAATCTGCACCATTATGTGTATCATGGTTGCCCTGTACATACCACAAAAAAGCTATGACATGAAATACATTTTTCAGATATATATCATCAAGGACGTGTATTCTGAATCCAAGTTTTTCTGCCTGTGGCATAAGAAATGGGAGTGAACTATATTGAGGGGACAATCTGCATTTTTCTAAGTGAACATGGCATTGTAGGAAACATCTCTATTTTTCTGAAATATGTTTCCAGTTTCTGGGAAGGCACTGTGAAGAAATGTGTATATCTTATTCTTATCCATTTGGCTTTGACAAATATCATAATGCTCCTCTCCAAAGGGCTGCCAAAGACAGCAACTTTTGGCTTGAGAAAACTTGAAACTGTGACAGTCAAAACAGATCTAGGAAATGTAAAAGTCTAGATAAAGAGACTTGGCTAGTTGTTCACTTTCTCAACTCAGTCTTCCAGACACTATAATTAGACCCTAATTACACTAAGACAATAACTGAGCCAAACAATTGTAATAGTTGTGGAGGGAGAAGGAAAAAGTTTTACTTTAGGGATTAAGATTCTGCAGGGCTTCCTTCCGCTGACAAACTGAAAACTGACTAGTGTGAAAATGAAAGCCTTCATGGTACTTAAAACAACCAACAGCTCTACAAATCCAGAATTACCACTAACACCTGGAAGCTTCTTCTTGCCAGAAGCACCAACCCATGGTTTGTCAGTACCACAGATACCAATGTGAGTAGAGCTGATAATGTTTTACTTATATATAAAAGTAAGATACATTAATATGTGTGTGTGTGTGTCCTTTGTAAGATTTATTTACAAGGATAATCTTAATTTCTCTTTTAGTATGTAAATTAATGAAAGGGTCTATAAACCAGAAGGACTCCACTCTTCTAATAGCTCGGTATGTATAATTGAAGTATGAGTGGGATGCTTTTAGCAGATGTTATTGCAGAAATGCTTGAGCCTCTTTGTTCCTATGTTCAAGGTGAGTCTTTGTGTAAGATTTCACTGTGATCTTTAAAAAGTTAGAATGATAGAAGAGCTTTGTGTTTGTTTTTAGATTCCAATTTCATCATCATTACGCTTGTCATAATTATTAGTTTTCATAAAACATGCTTACTTCACTTTTGTTACATTTCTGTATTTCAAAATAGACAATCAAGGGCTGGGAAGTTGGTTCAGTGGTAGATTGCTTGCCTCACATACATGAGGCCCTGGGTTCGATTCCTCAGTACCACATAAGCAGAAAAGGCCAGAAGTGGTACTGTGGCTCAAGTGGTAGGGTGCTAGCCTTGAGCTAAAGAGCTGAGAAATAGCACCCATGCCCAGAGTTCAGCCCCACAACCATAAAAAAAATAGACCATCATTTTTCTTTTATGCTGCCTATTTCCTATAAATCTGTATTTAATATGAATATATTCTTTCTACATATGTTATACATTTAAAATTATGTTTTGTTTCCTTAAATACATTGAGGCAATCTTTATTATCTGTATATTTTGGGGAGGAAACAGAGTTAAAGGCACTAACTGACATTCCTATAGTCATATAGCTACCTGGTGCCAAACCCAGATAAACACCTATATTCACAGTTCATGCTGCCAGGGATCTTTTGAACAGGGAAATGTAAATAAAACCTTTGATGTTTAATGAAGAAAGAGAGAGAGAAGTCTTGATAATTGCCTCACAAGTATATTAAATATACACAAATCATGAGGCTTGAGCCAATCATTCTGGCTTCCTTTACCTGGATATACTGTCCATAGTTTGAAATAATATGAGGCTGGAGATTTTTTAGGGTGGGGGTCCGGTGATGGAGCCTGAACTCTAGGCCTGGGCACTGTCCCTCAGCTCTTCAGCTCAAGGCTAACACTCTACCACTTGAGCCACGGCTTTTTTTTTCCTTATGTGGTGCTGGGGAATCGAACCCAGGGTCTCATGCATGCAAGGCAAGCACTCTACCACTGAGCCACCTTCCCAGCCCCATGAGGCTGGAGATTTTCGATGTGAAGAAAAAGTATCCGGGCTGGGAATGTGGCTTACTGGTAGAGTGCTTGCCTTAGCATGCATGGAGCCCTGGGTTCCATTCCTCAGTACCACAAAAACAAAAAAAGCCAGAAGTGGCACTATGGCTCAAGTGGTAGAGTGCTAGGCTTGAGCAAAAAAGAAGCTCAGGGACAGAGTGTCCAGGCCCTGAGTTCAAGCCCCACAACTGGCAGCAAAAAAAAAGAAAGAAAGAAAAAGTATCCTATCCAGGCCTAAAGTCTGAATATCAGAAACTTAGAGTTAACAATCTCAATAGAACTAACACTAATTATGTTTAAAAAAAAAAAAAAGCAAAACCCACAGGTAAAATAGGCTGTTAATTAAACAGAAATTATTGTTTTTCACAAGGTCATATAGCAGTAGTCAAATGCCATCATGTTTCCTATTTGTATGACCTCAGTTCACAGTAATAATGCCCAATTTACTTACCTACAAGAGACTATTGTAGATTATTAAATTCCTTTTTTCTCATGACAGCTGATACTAATTCCTCTTCCTCTAATCCATTTTGATAATTATCAACACAAACTGATGAAAGCTATTTTAGTCATCTGGGGTCACTGAAAGGAATTTAAACAGCTTGAAACACTTTTAGATTTCTAAGGTTCCAGAAGTGGCACTGTTGCTCAAGTGGCAGAGTGCTGGCCTTGAGCTGAAGAGCTCAGGCCCAGAGTTCAAGCCCCACAACTGACAAAAAGAAACCAGGGAAACCAGGGAAGTGTGGAACCTTCTTTTTATTTTTTATTTATATTTGTTTGTCGGACATGGGGCCTGAACTCTGGGCCCTGGGCACTCACTGTTCCTTAACTCTTCAGCTCAAGGCTAGTACTTGAGCCATAGTGCCACTTTTGGCTTTTTCTGCTTATGTGGTGCTGAGGAATCAAACCCAAGGTCTCACGCACGCAAGGCAAGCACTCTCCCACTGAGCCACCTTCCCAGCCCAGTGTGGAGCCTTCTGATAGGCCTTCTGATGCCAAATAAAATTCTAAGGTTCCTGAAGAGCACTTCTTTGGCTGTAGCCAGTTGACCATATAAACTTTTCAGACAAAGCACTTGATCCTGGATGTCTTTGGTTCATTATGCTTAAAGTTTAACTTGACATTTAAAACATAAAAATAAAACAAAATCACTGAACATTTGCAATTGGACTTTTGTGTCCAATTATCTTACCAAACAAAAGCATGAAATGGCATTTTGGTTCAAAGTGATAGAGCCCTAGCTTGAAGCAAAAGGTTCAAGGACAGTGTCCAGGTCCTCAGTTCAAGCCCTAGGAGTCAGCTCATCGCATTAAAAAAATAATAATAGTATTTTTTTTAAAAAAAACCTGATACCAGGATCGTGGTTTGAAGCCAGCCTCAACAGGAAAGACTATGAGACTTGTATCTCTAGTTAACCACCAAAAAGTTTTTGGAAGTGGAACCGTGGCTCAAGTGATACAGTACTAGCCTTCAGCACAAAAGCTCAGGGACAGTGTGTAGGCCCTGAGTTCAAGCCCCAAGACCAACACACAAACACACACACACACACACACACACACACATCTCTGAAAATATTAATATATCAGCCTCAAAAACATAAAACCTGAATCCTAGAGTCTCATATTCATCAAAATGTGATAAAGAACTGGAAGCTGGTGGCTCATGCCTGTAATCCAAGTTACTCAAGAGGTTGAGATCTAGGGATTAGGATTCCAGCCCTGGAAGAGCAAGTCAAGATATTCATTTTTTTTTTTTTGGGTGGGGGGTCTGGTTCTGGGGCCTGAACTCTGGGCCTGGGCGCTGTCCCTCAGCTCTTCAGCTCAAAGCTAGTGCTCTACCACTTGAGCAACAGTGCCACTTCCGGCTTTTTCTTTTTGCTTTTGTGGTGCTGAGGAATCGAACTCAGGGCCTCAGGCATGCAAGGAAAGCGCTCTATCACTGAGCCACTTTCGCAGCGCAAGTCCAGATATTCTTATCTCCACTTATTGGCTAAGGACCTGAAGTGGAAGTGTGGTTAAAGTAATAGACTGCCAGTCTTAAATAAGAAGCTAAGAAAGAGGACCCTGGTCCTAACTTCAATACTGGCATTTAAAAAAAAGAAAGTGAGAGATAGGGCTGGGAATGTGTCTTATTGGTAGAGTGTTTGCCTAGCATGCATGGAGCCCTGGATTCAATTCCTCAACACCACATAAACAGAAAACAGGCAGAAATGGTGCGGTGGCTCAAGTAGTTGAGTGCTAGCCTTAAGCAAAAGAATCTCAGAGACAGTGCTCAGGCCCAGGGTTTAAGCCCCAGGATTGGTTTTTTTAAAAAGTCAGATAGAGTGGAATATTGAGCAAAATAAAGTTGTGCAAATTAAAACGTATATAAATTTGAAATGTGGAAGAAGTTTTAGCAAGGGTATTATATATGTTTATCCAAGTTCTATATGGAAAAAAACTAGGTTAAGCATGGAATGTGCATTTTGGAAATTTGGTGATATGAACATGACACAATAAAAATTTTAAAAATGAAGAAATTATGATGCAAAATAATTGGGGTTCAATACAGCCATGTTGAGATTGAACTTAGATGGGATACATAATGCATAATGATGTGAACACTAGATTGGTTTTACTAATCTGAGGGAAGAATTTTTTAATTTTTGCCAAGTAGGCATCAAGAAACTGTAAAAAGTACAAAAAGTGCCACAAGAAAAGAAACGAGCTCTATGTACTCTGCATACACACACACACACACACACACACACACACACACACACACATATCATGAGTGCTAAAAGCATATCATGAAAGCGTTATAGTGTAAAATACTTTGAAGATGTGAAAATGATCATTTCTGATGCATTCTTTTGAAAGGATTGGATCTGCATATGAAGTAATAAATGGCTTTGAAGCCACTTAAGGCACTGCCTTTCATCCTTCTAACAGGACTTGGGATTATAGGAAACATCTCTGTATTTGTGAATTATATGTGCAGTTTATGGGGAGGAGCTAAGAAGAAATCTATACAATTGATTCTCATCCATGTGGTTCTCACAAATATCATAATACTTCTTTCCAAAGGATTGCCATGGACAATAGCAGCTTTGGGGTTGGGAACTTTTCTAGGTGTTATAGGCTGTAGAATTATCATTTACCTGGAGAGGGTGTCTCGGGGTCTGTCCATCTGCACCAGCAGTCTCCTCACACTGGTCCAGGCCAGCACCATCAGCCCCAAAGGTTCTGTGTGGAGGAGGCTCAAACCAAGGTCTGCATGGCACATCCTTCCCGTGTTGCTCTTCTTTTGGATATTCAATTCTTTCATCAGCATGAACTTGTTAAATTCCATTGGAAATACCAGCTTAGTCAAATTTCAATTTGGTGGTAGTGAGTTCTATTGTTATACTATGCTAGGAAGTCAGAAAATCAACAGCATTTTCCTCAATTTCATGGCTATGAGAGATGCTGTGTCCCAGAGTGCTATGGGTGGGGCCAGTGTCTACATGATATTTCTTCTCTACAAGCATCACCAGCGTGTTCTATACCTTCAAAACTCCCAGTTTGTCTACAAAACTCCTCCAGAAATGAAAGCTGCTCAAAGTGTTCTTCTTCTGATGCTTTCTTTTCTTTCCTTTTATTTGATAGATTTAGTGATTTCTTTATATTTAACTATCTCCTTCGAACATATTTCCATACTAATAAATGTTCAAGAATTTCTGACCCTTGGTTATGCAATTTTCAGTCCATTTGTTCTGATTCACAGAGATGGACATCTGACTGAATGGTGCCAAGTTCAGTGCAGAGATTTTAAACACAAAATATCTGAGTTTCATTCATTATTTAGCTAGTCTGTAAAAACCTTTCCATTGTGTTAGTCTGTCTGAGAAATAAAACCAAACCAAACAGGTTAACATATAATCTTTTATTTTCTCAGGCGGCAATCTTTTAGACCTGCTTGTCTGAGCTGATTCAGAGCTTATATAGGTATCTAGAGTGAAATAGAAATCTTATTCTCTGCAATTTTCATGAAGTGGCTTTGCTGTTAGTATTTCTGAGCCTAGGCTTTTATGGCCACTGTTCCAGTAATAGGAAAGAAGAAAACAAATTGACAAGTTTTGTCCAAATTACTCATGTATCACCTTAAAAAACTTTTCCCCAGAAATCAACTTTCTGTGAGCCAGAAGAGACTATAGACCAGATTATAAGAAGGAGCGATTTTTACTTTTAGTCTTTGTGACAGGAGATAATGTAATTTGATAAATTGAAACATATTTCTAGGTTAAAATTCTTTTTTATTGTGGTTCTGCCAATTGTGGGGCTTGAAATCGGGGTCTGAGTGCTGTCCCTGAGGAGGAGGTAACAATGCTCGATCGGAAATGGACTCATTGCCTTGCTCATGTACTTGTAACCTCTCTGTATCTTTACAATAAAAAATATATATTTAAATTTTTTAAAGAGTTTCAGATTTCTTGCCCAGGCCAGTTTTGAACTGAGAGCCACAGCTCTCAGCCTCCCTGAGTAGCTAGGATTACAAGCATGAGCCATCAACACCTGGCATAGATTAAGATTCCTTTTTATTTCACCTAGAATAGTGCTATACACAGAATGAGTTATTGGGGTTTGTTTATTGTTTCTTACTGTAAACTGGTAAATAGTGTTTTTAGATTGAAACAATTAGTTTAAATTTGTTTCTGACAACATTTGATGAAAACATGTGGAGAGAAAGACATTTGATGAATTAAAGCCTTTTTATATTATGGAAAAATTGGAGATAAATGCAAGACCAATGGAATTCAAACTGGAGTGTAAGGAGCCATGAATTGTGTTTAAAATTAATTTTATTTACAGAATTTATTTAAATCCATAACACATCAGAATATATAAAGACAAATGCTTCCATTCCAATAAACTGGTACTTTGGAAGGCAGCAACTATTCACCAAATTTTTTAATAATCTTTCAGTTTAATAATGTACAGAACATCCAAATAAATATATTATTACATTCTGCTTTAAATACTATTAGTCTTCATTCTCTTTTAAATTTTGCTTTTTAAAGAGTATTAGTAAAACTGCTTTGGTGAATGACAACTCTTTTGTACAACTATTTAAAGATAATATAAATATTCTATATATATAAATAAGTAACAATAAAAAAGAATAAGTAAATAATATATGATTAACTAACATGAATAATATTTACTATAAACAACATAATACTTTATACATTAATTATAACTAATATGTATTAGTTATATTCTTTGTGGATTCATTACATATCAAAACTTTGAACTTGCTCATTCTCTCACAAATTCAAGCAAAAAGTATGAATGGAGGAGATAAGGAAGTACTTCCCTTGAGGATTATGTTTGTAAATAAGGCTCTGTGGTCTTGGGAAAAACAAACCAGTTGTCAAACTAATGAGTGCATTATATAGTTTTACTTTGGAAAGCAATATGAAGGTTCCTCAAAAGACTAAACAGAGAACTCCCCTAAGACCCAGCAATCCCACTTCTTGGCATTCATTCTTTTTTTATTTATTTATATAGGGTCCGGTAGTGGGGCCTGAACTCTGGGCCTGGGCGCTGTCCCTCAGCTCTTCAGCTCAAAACTAGCGCTCTACAACTTGAGCCACAGTGCCACTTCCGGCTTTTTTCTTTTTGCTTATGTGGTGCTGAGGAATCAAACCCAGGGCCTCAGGCATTCAAGGCAAGCACTCTACCACTGAGCCACCTTTCCAGCCCCACTCCTGGGCATTCAATCAAAGGACCACAAACAAGGCCACACTAAAGTTACCAGCACAACTATGTTCATTGAAGCATTATTTACCATAGCTAAGATATGGAAATCAACCCAGATGGCCCTCAGTAGATAAATGGATTAAAAAATGTGAGATACACACACACACACACACACACACACACACACACACACACACACACACACACAAATGGAATTCTATGCTTCTATCAGAAAACATTCATAAGGAAATGGAAAGTTAGAAAAAATCATATTAATTGAAGTAAGCCAGACCCAAAGAAACAGGCTCCATGGTTTCCCTCATTTGTAGAAATTAGTATGCACCTAGCATAGTCCTAACAGAGGATCACAATAGGACATAGCTATTTATATGATCACATAAAATAATACTAATCAAAACGAGCTCCAAGATATGGAAACAAGAGGGCTTTTTGTTGTTTTTTTTTCTTGTTGTTGTTTTAGTATACTGTTAGCAGTTATTTTTTTCTTTCATTTTCCTTTGTTGTTTATTCCTTGTGGTCCCTTTTTTATTTCGGTAACCTTTGTTTTTCATATAAATTTATCTGATCTGGGAAGAGGAGGGGAATCACAGAAACAGTGGGACAATGGGTGAACCAATGCAATAGAGGTACTCACTAGATACTATGTTGGAAATACACTTTACAACTTGGAGGGGACGAGAATTGGTAAGGAAGCGGGAAGGAAAAAAAGCGGGGGGAGGTAGGAATGAGGGAAGGGATAACACTGTCCAAAAGAAATATATTCATTATCTTACTTACATGACTGTAACCTCTCTGTTTACCTTTACAATTAAAAATAAGTAAATAATAAAATAAAAAATAAGTAAATGAATAAATATACATGAACACATGTAAGTGCACATACATGTGCACATCAAAATATGTGCATGTGTGTACATGTGCTGCACATATGTATGTGTGCATGTCTATTTGTGCAGAGAAATATATTTTATTGGAAAAACAAAGGAGGAGGCAACAATGCTTGATAAGAAATCTACTCATTACCTTGCTCATGTAACTGTAACCCCTCTGTACAGTATTTTCCCAATAAAACACACTAAAAAAGAAAGATATTTTTAAATATATACTGCACAACATATATTTGTGTGTATAGTAACCACATATATGTGCCATTATAAGTATATATGGATATGTGCATGCAAATATATAGGTACAGATATATACATATTTCTATATAACATGTATACATTTTATACATATATATTTATATAAATATATGAATACATTTGTGTCTACAAAAAATTTTCAAAGCAATATAATCTAATAAAATTTTAAAAGGAAAGCACTCCATTGTATCAGAAAATTTTATTATTTTAAATAATTATTTAAAGTTTCAATTTGCATTTACCATTACTTATATAATTTTCCAAATACTAACTGCCTCTGAACCTTGATTGCCTTATTGAAGTCAAGGGTCAAACATATTTATCTCAAAATGCCATTTTAATGTATGGCATAGAGACCCGGAAACACAACAAATCAAAGAAAGGCTGGACAAATGGGATTGCATAAAGTTGCAGAGCTTCTGCAGGGCAAATGACATAGCTAGCAAGATCAATAGAAAGCCCACAGACGGGGAGAAGATCTTTACTAGCTATACAACGGACAAGGGTCTCATATCTAACATATACTTGGAACTCAAGAAATTAAACCCCACAACAACAAATCCTCAAAGAAACAACTGCCCAATAAATAAGTGGGCGAAAGACTTAAAGAGAAACTTCTCTGAAGAAGAAAGAAGGATGGCCAATAGACACATGAAGAAATGTTCAACATCCCTAGCCATAAAAGAAATGCAAATCAAAACAACATTGAGATATCACCTCACTCCAGTTAGAATGGCAAAAACCAAGAACTCTAACAACAACAGATGCTGGAGGGGATGTGGACAGAAAGGAACCTTACTTCATTGTTGGTGGGAATGTCAACTTGTTCAACCACTTTGGAAAGCAGTATGGAGGTTCCTCAAAAGACTTCACATAGAACTACCCTATGACCCAGCAATCCCACTTTTGGTCATTTACCCAAATGTTTACAAACAAGACCACACTAAAGCTACCAGCACAACTATGTTTATTGCAGCATTATTTACCATAGCTAAGATATGGAACCAACCCAGATGCCCCTCAGTAGATGAATGGATCAAGAAAATGTGGTATATATACACAATGGAATTCTATGCCTCCATCAGAAAGAATGACATTGCCCAATTTGTTAGGAAATGGAAAAACTTGGAAAAAATTATATTAAGTGAAGTAAGCCAGGCCCAAAGAAACATAGGTCCCATGGTTTCCCTTATTTGCAATAACTAGTATATGTATGAGTCAAGCGGAAAAGGTCAGATAATGTGATGTCAGGAAAATGAACCCTTAGATATGTATTTTAATGTTTTTTTTCTTTCATGCATGTGTTTCTAACGCATTTATAAGATTATCTCTTTGTTGCTTTGTATGTCCCTCCCCCACAGTATAACCCCTGCTTTCACTATAATTGATGTCAATATAACTTGTGGAGGAGATGGGGAAAAACCAGTTGTTTAAGGATACAGGTGGACCTGTTGCGACAATGAGAAGTACAAGTTGTCATGTCCCAAAAGAGCTTTACAACGACGTGGGGGGGGGGGGTGGATGGGTGGGTAGGGGGTCGGGGAACGAGAGGGAAGGAGAAGGATTGGGATTGGGGGGAGGGGGGAGGCTGGGAAGGGATGTGAAGTGTAAACCAAAGAAGGAGGCTGCAATGCTTGGTAAGAAATGTACGCATTATCCTACCCATGTAATTGTAACCCCTCTGTACAGTATGTTCACAAATAAAATTAAATTAAATTAAAAAAGAGAAAATATCGTCACATGAAAAAACAATATCAGACGGCTGACTAGGAAGGAGACTGCCTCAGAGCCAGCCAAGCACTGCTCACACTTTTAGAAAATGGTGCTGTTCCTACTTCTGCTCTCAGACTTGTGTGCATATATTTTGCCATTCCGTTAGATCAGGGAATACAGAGTTCATCTTTGAGAGTAGGGTGAGTAATAGAGAGAAAGACTGTTGTTTGGTGTATTTGAACTAGAAAAGTGTGCTTGCTGCTTTATGCATTGATGCATTTATTGGCCTTGCAATTTAATAAACAGAATAAATAAACATGGCAAAGACTTTGACCTTCCAAACAGGATAAGTAGGTCAAAATAAGTTGTCTCCTTCAAGTCTAGGTATGCAGGTTGCTGAGAAATCACTGTTCTTTATATTAATCATCACTTTACATTCCTGAGTTTGAAAAGGGCCTTGAGGGGGAAAAAAATGAAATGACTTATTCTGTGTCTCAGATTCTAGTCCGTAGGCTAATTGACATCTTGAAGCTGTAAAGACAGTCCTAGGAAGTGGGACACATTGCTAATGGTTGACTTTCTCAATTCAGTCTTCCAGCCAGTATAATTAAAACTTAATTACCCTAAGACAACTTCTAAGCCAAACAAATATAATAATTATGGAGGGAAAAGCAAGTTTTACTTTAGGGATTAAAATTCCGTAAGGGCTTCTTTTTCCTGACAGGATAATTGTGACAATTGAAGCTTTTTTGGTATTTTAGCTAGCCAAGAACTCTGCAAATGTGAAAGTTACAAATAACACTTGGGGAGCCTCTTTCTGACAGAAGCACTAACCCAGTGGTAGCAACAAACTACCAAGGTAAGTTGAACTGATACACTTTGGTTTACTTATGTGTCCATGTAGCATTTTCTTATGAATATTAATCTTATTTCTTTTTTGGCATGCAAGTAAGTTAGTGAAAGTTTCTATAAGCTTTAAGGAATATACTCTTCTAATATCACAATATGGATAAAAGAAAGATGAGTTGGATGATTCTAGTAGATTTCATGGCAAAATACTTGAGAATACTTGTCCTTGTGCTCAAGCTGGGTCTTTGTATAAAGTTTTCACCTTCTGTTCTTCCAAAAGTTAGACAGATATATGAGCTTTGCTTTTTTTTTTTTTTTTTTTAACTTTTTCCCATTCTTGGGGCTGGAACTCTGGGCCTGTGCTCTCTCCATCCCGGAGCTTCTTTTGCTCAAGGCTAGCAATCTACCACTTGAGCTATATTGTCACTATGGGTTTTTTTTGAGTAGTGTATTGGAGATAAGCCTCACAGACATTCCTGCCTGGGGTGGTTTTGAACCAGGATCCTGAGATCTCAGTCTCCTGAGTATCTAGGATTACAGGTGTGAGCCAACAGCTCCTATGTGCTTTTTTCCCCTTAAAGATATTAGTTTCATTGGCATTAAACTTATTATCATTATTAACTTTCACATAATAGGCTCACTTCACTTTTGATACATTTTCTGTTTGCAAATAGACAATTGTTTTATTTGTTATGTAGCTGTCTCCTTAGATGCATACAGACATATATATTTAATATGAAGTATTCTTTCTGCATTTATATTCAAGGTTTCTGTATTTAAACATTTTATTATAATATCATATAGACAAGCTTCATTTTTCATATGCCTGCTTGGTAGAAAACCTCTTTGCAATAATGAAAATATATTTTTATCTTATATTAATTCAAATTATAATTTGTTCATGCTACTAATAATTATAAATACAAACAATTCAGTTTTATTTTATATGTTTATACAACAAAGTCAATGGTATTCTTCCATAACTGAAGAAAACTAAGTCTGTGATAAATGTACTTACACATCTAATTAAGCCATCTTTTTTGTTGTTATTGTTGGTCATGTGGCTTGAACTCTTGGCCTAGGGGCAATCCCTCAGGTCTTCAGCTCAAGGCAAACACTCTATCACTTGGAGCCACAGCACCACTTCCAAGCCTATCTTTTAAGAATGTATATTATATTGCTTCTCAAACTAGCTGGGAGTATTGTCACTTCCTTGATCTGACATTTGTCATTTAATTTTTGTAGGTGATTCTAAGGTGTCTCAAAGAAAATTTCCAGATATGCATCAGAAATTGATAAGATCAAAGGTAAAAGGAGGGCTGGGAAAAACTGGGATCTTTAGGAAGACAAAAAAATTGAAAAACATTATATAACCCATCACAGGTCAAAGATATTTCAGCGCCTTCATTTTAAAGATTTCAATATCTGATTTATTTAATTAATCCTAATTTTCAGCTAACATTTCTAAGACATGGTTTGGAAGCTTCTCAAGCCAGTGCTTTACATTCTTCTAACAGGACTTGGACTTTTAGGGAATATATTTGTTTTTGTGAATTATATGTGCAGTTTAGGGGGAGGTAATGAGAAGAAGTCTGTACAATTGATCCTCATCTCTGTGGTTTTGACAAACATTGTACTGCTGTTGTCCAAAGGATTGCCATGGACAATAGCAGCTTTGGGGTTGAAAACTTGTCTAAGTGTTTTAGCCTGTACAAGTATTGTTTACCTGGAGAGGTTGTCTCGAGGTCTGTCCATCTGCACCAGCAGTCTCCTCACAGTGGTCCAGGCCAGCACCATCAGCCCCAGAAGTTCTGTGTGGAGGAAGCTCAAGCCAAGGTCAGCATGGCACATCCTTCTCGTGTTGCTCTTCTTTTGGATACTCAATTCCTTCATTAGCATGAGCTTGTTAAATGTTATCATAATAACCAGCATGAATACATCTTTCTTTATTAAGACAGACCTCTATTGTTTTACTGTACCAAGAAGTCAGAAAATAAGCAATATTTTCCTCACTTTCATGGCTGTGAGAGATGCTGTGTCTCTAGGAATCATGGCTGTGGCCAGTGGCTACATGGTATTTCTTCTCTACAAACACCACCAGCATGTTTTATATCTTCAAAACTCCAAGCTTCTCTACAAAACTCCTCCTGAGATGAAAGCTGCTCAAAGGGTTCTCCAACTAATGTTATGTTTCCTTTTCTTTTATCTGACAGATTGCTGGCTGTCTGTATATTTAATTGTTGCCCCAGACCCTGTTTTCATACTAGCACATGTTCAAGAATTTGTAACCCTTGGTTTTGCATTTCTCAGTCCATTTTTACTGATTCACAGAAATGGATATCTGAGTGAATGT
This sequence comes from Dipodomys merriami, assembly GCF_024711535.1. Taxonomy (NCBI): domain Eukaryota; kingdom Metazoa; phylum Chordata; class Mammalia; order Rodentia; family Heteromyidae; genus Dipodomys; species Dipodomys merriami. The sequence goes on from NW_027202937.1 coordinate 14,750,714, forward strand.
TGGCAGGCTCGTTGAAGGGAAAAATACTAACGATATCTGTATTTGATTCATTCTTCTAGCTAGTTTAAGGATTTCTCAGTTCTGTTATTCTAGTTGACAAACCAAACCATATAAAACAATTCATCCCATAATTATTTCTTCTCAGACAATGATCTTTTTGGCCTGTTTGTCTAAGTGGGCTTAGATTTCATACACATCTAGCAGGAAATAGAAATCTCATTCTCTGCAACCTTTATAAAGTAGCTTTATTGCTAATATTTGTGAGCCTAGTGTTTTATGGCCCATTTTGCAGTAACAAGGATGACAACAAATAGACAAAATTATTTGAAGCTACTAAGTGCATCATATTAACTTTATTCTGGTTGAACCAAAATTTTCTGCAGTAAGTGAAGATGAAATATAAGAACATTCAGATTATATCCTAGGGGAAATATGCCAGAGCCTTTAGAAAATTGGTATGCTTTATATGATGTACCATGAAAAATCTGTTCATCAATGATTTTAATGTATGTAACAGGGCCTGTCATCGCTGTGGCAGTAATTTTATGATGATATATAGTCCCAACAACATAGACCAAACCTGTGATAGGTCTTCACTATTGAAATAAAATAATAAACACTATGACATAATTTGACACCAGGGTATAAGGAAAATGTGGATATTAATCACCATAGCCTGGTGGTAATAAGAATACTCTGGGTCACAAAGAATTGTATTGTTGACTGGTTATGTAGTCTGCTATCTGCAGAATTGTAGAAAAATTAAGTAACATTTACCAGAGACTTCCTTGATGTTCATAAAGAGAAAATCCACAGGGAAGATCTAGTCAACAGAAATAGGGTTTGATCACTAGCAAAGATCACCAGTCAATTCTCTGACAGTAAGACAATGTTCAATGTTATAAGCGCTTTAAGGAAGGTGAAGCCACATTCCCATTTCAGTTATGCTACCAAAAATGTATAGTGTGAATATACATACCAAATTTGCAGAATCCTTCAGAGCTGGAAGAAGGAAATGTATTTGGGCTTTTCAGAAAGGAATGGCTGCTGGCTCTGAATCCACAATAATGCTCCAGTGTAACTGTGTACCTCCCATTAGCACAGGGAAGGTGATCAGTGGAGGTTGGTCTCAGGTGTCTGTTTTCTTTGGATAAATCTACTGTTACTTGAGAATCTTTGTTCATCTATAGGAAATGACTTGGTTCTCTCCAAACACAATCACTATTGTCTTTCATTGTTTTAAATTTCAGAAGTTTGGTCTTATTTTGTCTTGGTATGGATATTTAAGGTAGACTATATCCCACCTGGGGTTACCTTAACATTTTGATCTGTAGTCACCAAATCGGAAATGATTTGAGTCATATCTTATTAAAATTGCTGTAATATTTCATTGACAAAAATCAGTGCAGAGCATATGTGCCTATTTCTATACCTCTGGTACTAAAACTATGAAAATTGAGGAGGTGAAAGACAGTTAAGACACTCTTGGGGAAACAAAGGAGGAGGCTACAATGCTTGATAAGTAATCCCTCTGTACAGTATTTTCACAATTAAAAAAATAAAAAAGACACTCTTGGGCTCTGAAAATCCATACTTTCTGATGGTCTTCCCTGTTTCTTACTCATTTAAATTTACAAAGCTTTTGGTAGTGTAATTACTTATTTTTATTTATCTCCTGCTCAGTAATTCGAATTATATTTTTCTCAACTGAATTCTCATTTTTTCACAGAGAAGCCAGAAAAAAAAACAAACAATTGATTTGGGACAAATTCCAGACCACATTTAGTCATACAGTACCATGACTTAATGAACTCCTATTTATTCTAAACACTCAATAAGCCCTTCTTCTTTCAGAGTTAATGGGCCCACCCTACTCAATTTCATTTCCAAGTTTTTATAACACTTACATCCGAGTCAAAATCTAATGAGAAATGCAGAAAGTGCATGCCTTGTCTTGTTTTTATGGTGGATGATAGGAACAAGGTTTCGAATTAAAGCTATGAGTCTTAGAGAATCTATTCATTGCATTCAGACAAGGCACATCTCTATGAAGATGACAAGCTATTAAACAAGTTACAGTAAAACATTATAACATGGAAATTTTCAGACTGAGTGCAGTGGCTCACACTTGTAATCCTAGATACTCAGAGTTATAAATCAAAAAGATTATGATTTGAGGCCAATGAAAACAATTAGTGAGACCTCCATAACTATCAAAAGTGAGGCATGATGCCAGGTGCCAGTGGCTCACACCTGTAAGCCTAGCCACTAAGGGGCTGATCATGATTTGAAGCCAGCCTGAGCAGGAAAGTACAAGAAACTTTTATCTTCGATTAACTACCAAGAAAACCAGAAATGGAATTAGAGCTCAACATGTAGACTACTAGCCTTGAACAACATAAAAAAAAAAAAAACTCAAGGACAGTATCCAGGTCCTAGTGGAAGCTCCAGGATTGGCACACAACTAAAAATGGAGCATGATATGTCATCCTTGTGTTTCTAATAATGTGGAGGTAAGTAGATAGATACAGAGTATTTTGGTTCAAGTTAATCCAGACTCTCCCTCCCCCGAACAAGTCTGGGACTCTGTCTCAAAAACAAGCCAGGAATGATTATGTAAACCTGTAATCTGAGCTACTCAGAATGTGAATATAAGAGGACCACAATCCATAGTCAACCCTAGCAAATGCCAGACCCATTATTTCAAAAACACTAAAGGTAATAAGGGCTAAAACATTGCCAACGTGATACAATACTCGCATAGCAAACATCAGTTCCTCAGTTCAAACCCAATTACTTTAAAAAATTACTTGAGCAAACACATATTGCAAAACTATGCCTTCTACATGAATATGTATTTTGGTTCAATTTAAGAAAACTTAAAAAGCAAATATGATTAAGAAGTAGAATATATTGTGGACCTTTAAAGATAGAAACTGAGAGCATTAAGCAATATGAAGACAATAACAAATGATATATTAAAAGAAGTCATGAATTTGTTCAAGATTCATTTAAGGAAACTCCATACTGCTTTCCAGAATGGTTGAACACGTTTACATTCCCACCAACAGTGTAGAAGTGTTCCCTTTTGGCTACATTTTTGCCAGAATCTGTTATTGTTAGTTTTCTTGACAATGGCCATTCTGACTGGAGGGAGGTGGAATCTCAGTGTTGTTTTGTGATGCATTTCTTTTATGGCCAGAGATGTTGAACATGATTTACCTCATTTGTAATAATTAGAATGTGCCAATAAATCTACAAATAAACCCAATAGATAGTAAAAAAAAAAAAACCAAATAATTACATTTGAACATAATTAATTAAACAACACTCTAAGCATTCACACAATGAGAACAAAGGAAGATATTATTAGGAGAGGATCACAAGGGCTCAATAGCTATGTGCATACAATCATATAAAATGATATTTATCCAAATGAACTCCAAGAAATGGAAATAGACCTTTTTATTGCACTGTTTATAGCTCTCTTTCTTTCTTTTTCTTTCTCTTTTTTGCTTTCTTCCTTCCTTCCTTACTTCCTTCCTTCTTTCCTTCCTTCCTTTTTTCCTTCCTTTGGTTTATTTCCTTTTGTTGCTTTTTTGTTTTTTATTTCTGTATGCTTTGTCTTGTATATAAGTATATCTGAATTGGGGAGGAAAAGGGAAGCACAGAAATGGTGGAACAAAGGGGGAACCAATTCAGCAATGATACTTTCTAGACACTATGTTGGAAATGAATGCTATAACTTGAGGGGAGGAGGGCCAAGAGGAGGGAAACTGGAGAAAAATGAGGGAGGGAGGTGACACTGTTCAAAAAGAAATGTACTCATTATCTGACATATGTAACTGTAAACCCTCTGTACATTACCTTTATTAAAAAGTTTAAAAAAATAAAATCCATCATTGCATTATCAAGGTAACCATCAAATACATAAAACTTGGATCCCCAAAATAGAATTGGATCTTTTTATACTTATTACATTGTGAGATAGACTAAAATAGTGAACAAAATAAGATACTCAGGAAGTTAAGAGGTAGATAAATGAGAGATATGAAAGAAATTGAAGACTCTAGATTATGTGTATCTGTACATGGCATATGAAGGAGACAAACAGGTTAAGCATGATTCACAAAATTTTGGAGTGTAAACATTATGGAATGAATGTTTAAATAGCTGAAACTGTATTTGGGAAAACCTGAAGTTCAATTAAACCATGATGAGAAAGAATTTAGCTGGTATATATAAGATATAATCATTTGAACCCTTAGATTGTTTCTCGTAATATGAGATAAAATTAGATTGTCTTTGCTAATTTGAGGATAGAAATCTTAGTTCTTTGCATCCTGGAGATGAAAATGGCATTTGTAAGCTAATCTATGAAGAGTTCCACAGAAAAAGAAATAGAGTCCTTTGAGCAAACTACAGATTTACGTGTATCATGCCATATATATCAGAAGAGTTATATGATGTGAAATTTTTCTTCTTTTGCAGATTTAGATATGATCATTACTGATGCACACTTCAAAAGGTGGCTGGTGGATCTGAGTTTCTCTGCCTATGGAATATGAAATGATTTTGAAGTTGCTCAAGGGACTGGTTTTCCTCCTTCTAACAGGATACCATGTTTTTCCAGATTCCCTTTTATTTTAACTCAAATAGTGCTATGTACAGTGTAGGTGCTTTTAGGGTCAGAATTGAACTGTAAACAGGGAACTGTTGTTCTTAGATTGACTACTTTAAAATTGTTTAATATTAGATAAATTAAATGTTTTTTATATTATGGAAAAGTTACTAGTGCATCAGTTCTTTTTGGTTTAGGATATCCATTTTGGGAAATAAACTTTAAACAGATTTACTTGATAATTAAAAATCATAAAACATTATGTAATGAAGTGTTAATTATTTCTTAAACATCGCCTAATTAAATAGTAAGTAAAAGAGCTATTTTGGGTTTTGCTTGTTTTTGTTTGTCAGTCATGGGGCCTGACCTCTGGGTCTAGGCGCTGTCTATCAGCTCTTCAGCTCAAGGTTAGCGCTCTACCACTTGTGCCACAGCACCACTTCTGGCTTTTTCTGCTTATGTGGTGCTGAGGTATCAAACCCAGGGCCTCATGCATGCAAGGCATGCACTCTACCACTGAACCACCTTCCCAGCCCCTATGATTTTTTTATTTTGTTCTCTGGACAACAAACATAAGTATTTACCTACTCAATTGAACATTATGGAATTTATGAAACCAGTGGCAACTTCAGTCTGTATTTTTACAGAATGCCATAAAAAAGTATAATTCTAATCCACAGAAAAGAAATGCAAGAATAATGGCATTCAAAATGAAATGCAACATATTTAATTTGATGTTATATACCACAGAAATTTTAGGGAAGTGTAAAAAAAATATATACTTTTTTCACAGAACAAAGTAAATGAACGCCCAGTAGAAAACAATTGTTTCTATCATTCTATATTTCTGTTAAATTTTTTTAATATTTAATTTAAATTTTTTATTTAAGAAAATTTAATGAATAAATTATGTTCAACTAAAATTATGGATTGTTCCTGGGTATTACTTATTAGTATCTTAGCACTCTCAATAATGCAATCAATCGTTATTTTAAAGATTCTATGAAAATAAATGTGATGATTTCTTAATACAAATGAGGGATTTAATTCTTCATATTTTTCTAGTGGAACTATTTAATACCAGTATTTGTGTTAAATACATAACTCTAGCAAGTAGATATCAGTTGAGGGCATTTTGGAAGTTATGCTATTTCACTTACAATAAAAATTTAGAGCACAAAATCTTTGCATTGATACAAATAAGTTTGTGCTACTTTTTTTCTTTTTTTCTTTTTTCTTTTTTTTTTTTTTTTTTTTTTTTGTTATCATGGGATCTTAACTTTGGCCTGGGCACTGTCCCTGAGCTGTTCAGCTCAAGGTTAGTACTCTACCACTTGAGCCACAGCGCCACTTCTGACTTTTTCTGCTTATGTGGTGCTGAGAAATTGAACCCAGGGCCTCATGCAAGTAAGGCAAGCTCTCTACCACTGAGCCACGTTCCCAGCCTACTGTACTGCTTTTTTTGAAGAATATTTCATCCAAAATTTTAGTATAATACCTGAACATTTTGTTTTAAATGGCTCTCATTGAGACTCGACAAATGGGACTACCTTAAAATAAAAAGCTTCTGCACAGATAAAGCTATCGCAACTAAGCTAGAAAGACAACCAACTAACTGGGAAAAAATATTTACCAGCAATATATCAGACAAGGGGTTAACATCCTGTATATACAGGGAACTCAAGAAACTAATCCCTCCCAAACCTAACAAACCAATTACTAAATGGGCAAGGGAACTAAAGAGGGACTTCTCAAATGAAGAAATAAAAATGGCAAAGAAACACATGAGGAAATGTTCATCATCCCTGGTGGTGAAGGAAATGCAAATAAAGACAACCCTGAGATACCACCTTACCCCAGTCAGAATGTCCAACATCCACAAATCAGCCAACAACAAATGCTGGAGGGGATGTGGAGAAAGAGGAACCCTATTACACTGCTGGTGGGAATGTACACTTATACAACCACTTTGGAAAGCAGTCTGGAGGGTCCTTAGAAAGCTAAAGATTGAACTCTCTTACAACCCAGTCATACCACTTCTAGGCATCTACCCTGAACAACAGGAACCAATACACAAGGACACGTGCACCTCCATGTTTATTGCAGCACTGTTCACAATAGCTAGAATATGGAAACAACCCAGATGCCCCACCACAGATGAATGGATCCAAAAATTGTGGTATCAATACACAATGGAATATTATGCAGCCATTAGAAATGACAAAATAATGGGATTTGCAGGGAAATGGATGGAGCTAGAAGGAATCATGTTGAGCGAGGTAAGCCAAGAACAAAGAGACAAACTGTACATGGTCTCCCTGATAAGTGGATGATAAATCCAAAATGTTAGGAGATACGACAAAACTAACAGGACTTAAGAAACAAAGAACTCCCACACATCTGGTTGAACCACTACTAAATATCTCCATGCTGCTGATCACATATATGGAATATAACATGTGAACACCATTATATGTTACAGACTGTGATAGACAATTTGCTCCAGGAAAGTTAGAATGAACTTGTGACTTTAAATGAGCATCATTCCATATCGTAGCTATGGTAAATAATGCTGCAATAAACATAGTTGTGCTGGTAGCTTTAGTGTGGTCTTGTTTGTAAACATTTGGGTAAATGCCCAAAAGTGGGATTGCTGGGTCATAGGGGAGTTCTATGTGAAGTCTTTTGAGGATCCTCCATACTGCTTTCCAAAGTGGTTGAACAAGTTGACATTCCCACCAACAATGAAGTAAGGTTCCTTTCTGTCCACATCCCCTCCAGCATCTGTTGTTGTTAGAGTTCTTGACTTTTGCCGTTCTAACTGGAGTGAGGTGATATCTCAATGTTGTTTTGATTTGCATTTCTTTTATGGCTAGGGATGTTGAACATTTCTTCATGTGTCTATTGGCCATCCTTCTTTCTCCTTCACAGAAGTTTCTCTTTAAGTCTTTTGCCCACTTATTTATTGGGCAGTTGTTTCTTTGAGGATTTGTTGTTGGGGGCTTTAATTTTTTGAGTTCCATGCCCCTCAGTAGATGAATGGATCAAGAAAATGTGGTATATATACACAATGGAATTCTATGCCTCCACCAGAAAGAATGACATTGCCCCATTTGTTAGGAAATGGAAAAACTTGGAAAAAATTATATTAAGTGAAGTAAGCCAGGCCCAAAGAAACATAGGTCCCATGGTTTCCCGTATTTGCAATATCTACTATATGTATGAGTAAAGCTGAAAAGGTCAAGATAATGTGATGTCAGGAAAATGAACCCTTAGATATGTATTTTAATGTTTTTTTTCTTTCATGCATGTGTTTCTAAAGCATTTATAAGATTATCTCTTTGTTGCCTTGTATGTCCCTCCCCCACAGTATAACCCCTGCTTTCACTATATTTGATGTCAGTATAACTTGTGGAGGAGATGGCGAAAAACAAGTTGTTTAAGGATACAGGTGGACCTGTTGCAACAACGAGAAGTACAAGTTGTCAAGTCCAAAAGGAGCTTTACAACGTCGGTGCAGGGGGGGGGGTGGGGGGGAAGGATTGGGATTTGGGGTGAAGGGGGGAGGCTGGGAAGGGATGTGAAGGGTAAACAAAAGAGGAGGCTGCAATGCTTGGTAAGAAATGTACCCATTATCCTGCCCATGTAATTGTAACCCCTCTGTACAGTATGTTCACAAATATAATTAAATTAAATTTAAAAAATAAATGAGCATCGAGAGGGGGGACCAAGATGGCGACGGAGCAGTAGGGAAAAGCCACAGCTCTCTCCAACCAAAAAGAGAGTTCGAGTTCCAACGCTTAATCTCCCCAAGAGACCGACAACAACAAAAACACTCAGAGAAAAAACAGAGGCGGAGAATAACAAAAAAAGAAAGAGAGGAAAAGAAGAATTTCAGAACAGAGAAAAGCGAAGACCCCTCCCCCAACCTTTACTGGCCGCTCCGCAGTGCAACAAGCCCCCGGCCAGCCGGCCCGCGGGGGCTGCGGGAGCCCCAGAGACACAGCAGAGACACAGGGGGCCGCTTTCAGATCACCAGGTACTGGTTTGCAGAACAGGGGATCTCCAGGAACAGAGAAACCTACCAGCCGGGAGTCTCCACGAGGATCCCACCCCCACCCCTCACTCTCCACCCGAGCAGAGAGGCTCCATCCCGCCAAAGCCGCTCGGCACCAGCAGCTCGACAAAGGGACCTGTCGGCAGACCACCGGCCCGCCGGATCGTGATCGCCGGATCGTGATCGCAGCGACCTGGCTGGGCCGCTTGGGCCCCAGAGGTACCGCGAAGAAGCTGCCTGAGCATGGACACTTTTGACCCGACAGCTTCGACAGAGGCAGAGACAGAAAAGAATCACACAGAGCCACCACCGCCCAACCCAGCCCGGATTGCAACAACAACTGACGACCTACACCACACAGAAACAACCAGCTCCAGGGTGAGTACCCCACAGGGGAAGTGTATCCCTCAAGGGAGACCAGAGCTGGAGGGAATCCCCAGACCCTGACCTAGACTCCCTACCCCAACACCCGGACCACAGGACACACTAAAACTGGGAACTGTTTGAGAGCTCCACCAGCCCGTGGAGCACACTCAGCTGGCCAGGCTAGAGCAAGAGCACCCCTGGAAGGGAGCTTAAATGCCCAAGCCAGGAACAGCGCCCCTGGGTCAAGACTACCAACAGTAGAAGAAATTTGAACTGTGTCCCCCAGGCTGTATAACCTAGGTGGTATACACATCAGCACAGGCCTAACGAGTGCGCTCCAGGCTTCATAACCTAGGTGGTATACACATCAGCACAGGCCTAACAAGCACACTCCAGGCTGGGGCCGAAACCAAGCCCGGGGATCTGGTGCCTGAACAACACAACCAACTCCTCCCAATTGAAGTAAAAAGCTGAGCATACGCCTCAACAGAGGGGAGAAAACCAGGAAACAACACTCCTCCGGGAAGCACGCCTGTAACAACAAAAGACCTGGAGGCCCAGGACAAGAGAAGCCCAAACCCCACCAAAACTCCACCCATATACCCTAGACTGGGAATTGGGCAACACAGGCTGCCAGCACCTGATAGTAAGCAGGAGCTCAGACTGTTAAGGCGGCTCAGCAATAGAGCGATAGTCTTGGATGTATGAGGCCCTGGATCTGATTCCTCAGCATCACAAAAGCAAAAAGGGTCAGAAGTGGTGCTGTGGCTCAAACGGTAGGGTGCCAGCCTTGAGCTGAAAAGCTGAGGGACAGCACCCAAACCTAGAGTTCAAGCCCACAACCAGCCCAAAACAAATAAACAAAAACACATCAGGAGCCCATAGCAGACTCCAACATTTGGGAGAGTGCATCCAGAGCATCTGTTCTTCACAAGAGCACCCGTAGGAGCAAACACAAGCAGTCTAGGCTGCTCAACCCTTCCAAAGGCGGGAACTGCCAGCAATCTACAGCAGAGCTGAGAATCCTAAGTAAGTCAGAATAGCAGCTGGAAATAGGCTCCCAACAGAACCCAGATCAGGCACAGACTCTCTCTACCAATACAGAATCAGCAACCAAGCAAAGACAGACACACCAAAACAAAATTGAAGAGCAGTCTCCTGAACCTCCATGCGAAAATCACAGAGAAAAATCACAAGGTTTACTACCACCCAGGACAGCAAGCTCACCTCAAAAGCCAGCAGCCACACAGGGGAGAGCCCCAGTGGGAGCAAAGCAGGAATGGAAGACAAAGGCTACTTCCAAGGGTTGCTGGAAGCAATGACTCAAGAAATAAAGCGAGAAATTGATCAGAAATTGAAAGAACACAAGGATGAACTATCCAAAGAGATACAGGGTATCAAACAAGAGATGCATGCAAAAATAGAAGCTGCAAAAACCTCAGTAAGAAGTGAGATAAACGCCAAATTAGAGGTAATGCATACCTCATTGAGAGGTGAGATCAGTACTCTGAGAACCAACATTGAATCCATAAAGGGATCCATTTCCTCCATGCAAACCACAATAGAAGCCACTGTCAACAGAGTGAATGAAATGGAAGGTAGAGTGTCAGATACAGAAGACAGAATACACCAACTGGACCAAAAAGTGACAGATATGGAAAAATCACTCAAATTAAACCAAAGGGATATTCAAGAGCAAGCAGATAATGCTAAAAAATTTAACCTTCGCATAATTGGAGTGGACGAAGGTGAGGAATTCCAGAGCAAGGGAATGCAACACGATTTAACAATATAATCAATGAAAATTTTCCCCACCTCAAAAACGACCATCTTAACTACATCACAAAAGCTTATCGAACACCCAACAAGCAAGACCCCAGGAGAAACACTTCTAGACACATTATAGTAAAAATGATAGATCTGAATAATAAGGAAACAATCCTGCATGCAGCAAAAATGAAGAAGGAGCTATACTACAACGGGAAAAAAATAAGAATTACTGCAGATCTCTCCACACAAACAATGAATGCAAGAAAAGCCTGGGAAAGCACCATACGAGCCCTGAGAGCCAATAACTGCCAACCCAGACTGATCTACCCGACAAAGCTAGCATTCACATTCGATGGAGAACTGAAAACTTTTAATAGCAAAGAAAAACTAAATGAATACATAAACATTAAGCCAGCATTACAAAGAATTCTAAGAGGGGGGACACAACCTGAAGAAAGCAACCAGGAACTGGGGCCTGCCCCAAACAGGCGTTACTCAAAGTCTAACTGAGCAAGCACAGGAGGAAAGGAAAGAAGAAAAACTTAGGAAAACGGAATGGCAGGGACAACAATGCATCTCTCTATACTTTCTCTTAATATAAATGGGCTGAATTCGCCAATTAAAAGAAAACGAACTGAGGACTGGATCAGAAAACAAGACCCATCCATCTGTTGCCTTCAGGAGACCCACCTCTCAGCCAAACATACAAACAAACTCAGAGTGAAGGGGTGGAAAAGGATCTACCAATCAAACGCCCCCAGTAAGAAAGCAGGTGTAGCTATCCTGATATCTGACAAAATAAACTTTTCATTAAAATCAGTACAGAAAGACAAGGACGGACACTACATATTAATAAAGGGAACAATCCAAGAGGAGGATATAACCATCATCAACTTATATGCCCCAAATATTGGTACACCCAGATATGTCAAACAAATGCTCTCAAACTTACAGAATAAAATAGATCCCAATACGATAATACTAGGAGACTTTAACACACCACTCTCGCCAAAGGACAGGTCTACCAACCAGAGGATTGGCAAAGAAGCTACCGAATTAAGAGAGGCCATACTTCAAGCGGAATTAACTGACATCTACCGAGTATTTCACCCTAAAACAACACAGTACACATTCTTCTCAGCAGCTCACAGAACTTTCTCCAAAATAGACCATATCATAGTTCATGCAAGGAACTTAAGCAAATACAAAGGGATCGACATAATCCCCTGTATCCTATCTGACCACAGTGGAATCAAGCTAGCTCTCAATAACAAAGCATACCGCAGAAATTTCTCTAATACATGGAAATTGAACAGCACACTCCTTAACAATGCCTGGATAACAGAAGAGATCAGAGAAAAAAGAAAGCATTTCCTACAACTCAATGAACATGAAAACACCTCACAAAGAAACTTGTGGGACACAGCAAAAGCAGTCCTGAGGGGCAAATTTATTGCCCTCAGTGCCCACATCAAGAGAATGGAGACAGACCAAGTAAATAATCTCATGTTGCAATTAAAACAGCTAGAAAAACAAGAAAAAATGGGACCTAAAGCTACTATATGAAGCCAGATAACCAAATTAAAAGCAGAGATTAACCAATTAGAAAATCAGAAAACCATAACCAAAATAAACCAAACAAAAAGCTGGTTCTTTGAAAAAATAAACAAAATTGATGGCCCAGTGGCTAGATTAATTAAAAAAAGAAGAGAGGAAACCCATATTAATAGGATTAGGGATGCCACGGGAAACATCACCACACGTACCCAAGATATCCAAACAATTCTAACAGACTACTTTCAAAAGCTATACTCTCTAAAGGAAGAAAATCGGGCAGAAATGGATGCATTTTTAGAGAAATACAAGTTGCCCAAACTGAGCAAAGAAGAAGTTAACCAATTAAATAAGCCAATATCCTATAATGAGATACAGGAAGCTATCAAAAGTCTTCCAACAAAAAAAAGCCCAGGACCAGATGGATTCACAGCAGAATTCTATAAGACCTTTAAACAAGAACTAATACCCATACTCCTCAAGCTCTTCAGAGAAACAGAGAAGGAAGGAGCTATCCCAAACTCATTCTACAAAACCAATATCACACTCATCCCCAAACCAGGCAAAGACCCAACCAAAAAGGAGAATTACAGGCCAATCTCCTTGATGAACACAGATGCAAAGATCCTTAACAAGATTCTAGCTAACAGAATCCAGAAACACATAAAAAAAATAATTCACTATGACCAGGTAGGCTTCATCCCAGAGACACAGGGATGGTTTAACATACGTAAGTCAATAAATGTAATCCAACATATCAACAGAGCCAAGGTCAAGAATCACATGATTATCGCTACAGATGCAGAAAAGGCCTTTGACAAAATTCAACATTCATTCATGCTAAAAGCTCTGGAGAAAATAGGAATAGAAGGAACATTTCTAAAAACAATAAAAGCCATTTATGACAGACCAATAGCCAATATTATACTTAATGGGGAAAAGCTACAACCAATTCTCCTAAAATCAGGAACAAGGCAAGGATGCCCACTGTCTCCACTCCTCTTCAATATAGTCCTAGAACCCTTAGCCAGGGCAATAAGGCAAGAAAAAGACATTAAAGGGATCCGCATAGGGAAAGAAGAAGTTAAACTATCCCTTTTTGCAGACGACATGATACTATACCTCCACGATCCCAAAAACTCCATCCCCAAACTCTTAGAAATCATAAATCACTTCGGCAAAATAGCAGGATACAAAATAAACCCACAAAAATCAGTTGCCTTCCTATACACTGATAATGTACAGGAAGAGAGGGAAATAAAGGGAGCAACCCCATTCACAATAACCTCCCGAAAAATAAAATATTTAGGAATTAACCTAACCAAAGATGTAAAAGAACTATTTAATGAGAACTATAAAAAGTTAAAGAAAGAAATTGCAGAAGACACTAGGAAATGGAAAGACCTCCCATGCTCCTGGATAGGCCGACTTAATATAGTAAAGATGGTAATACTTCCAAAACTAATATACAAATTCAACGCAATTCCTATTAAAATCCCAATGACGTACATCACTGAAATACAGAAAACAGTCCAAAAATTCATATGGAACAACAAAAGACCTAGAATAGCCAAAACAATTCTAGGGGATAAAGACAATATGGGAGGGCTATCCATGCCGAACTTCAAACTCTACTACAGAGCTATAATAACAAAGACAGCATGGTACTGGCACAAAAACAGACCCGAAGACCAATGGAACAGAATAGAAGATCCAGAAATAAATCCACAGGCCTACAGCCAGCTGATATTCGACAAAGGAGCCAAAGACATACAATGGAAGAAACACAGCCTCTTCAACCGCTGGTGCCGGGAAAACTGGGCAGCCACATGCAGAAAACTAAAAGTGGACCCCAGCCTATCACCATGCACCAACATCAACTCAAAATGGATTAAAGACCTTAACATTAAACCTGAATCTCTGAAACTACTGCAGGACAGAGTAGGAGAGACACTTGAACTAATAGGCACAGGAAGGAACTTCCTGAACAGAGTCCCAGGGTCACAACAAATTGGAGAGAGACTCGACAAATGGGACTACCTTAAAATAAAAAGCTTCTGCACAGATAAAGCTATCGCAACCAAGCTAGAAAGACAACCAACTAATTGGGAAAAAATATTTACCAGCAATATATCAGACAAGGGGTTAACATCCTGTATATACAGGGAACTCAAGAAACTAATCCCTCCCAAACCCAACAAACCAATTACTAAATGGGCAAGGGAACTAAAGAGGGACTTCTCAAATGAAGAAATAAAAATGGCAAAGAAACACATGAGGAAATGTTCATCATCCCTGGTGGTGAAGGAAATGCAAATAAAGACAACCCTGAGATACCACCTTACCCCAGTCAGAATGTCCCACATCCACAAATCAGCCAACGACAAATGCTGGAGGGGATGTGGAGAACGAGGAACGCTATTACACTGCTGGTGGGAATGTACACTCATACAACCACTTTGGAAAGCAGTCTGGAGGGTCCTTAGAAAGCTAAAGATTGACCTCCCTTACGACCCAGTCATACCACTCCTAGGCATCTACCCTGAACAACAGAAAACAATATACAAGGACACGTGCACCTCCATGTTTATTGCAGCACTGTTCGCAATAGCTAGGATATGGAAACAACCTAGATGCCCCACCACAGATGAATGGATCCAAAAATTGTGGTATCTATACACAATGGAATACTATGCAGCCATTAGAAATGACAAAATAATGGCATTTGCAGGGAAATGGATGGAGCTAGAAGGAATCATGTTGAGTGAGGTAAGCCAAGAACGAAGAGACAAACAGTACATGGTCTCCCTGATAAGTGGATGATAAATCCAAAATGTTAGGTGATATGACAAAACTAACAGGACTTAAGAAACAAAGAACTCCCACTCATCTGGTTAAACCACTACCAAATATCCCCATGCTGCTGATCACATATATGGTATATAATATGTGAGCACCGTTATATATTACAGACTGTGATAGACAATATGCTCCAGGAAAGCTAGAATGAACTTGTGACTTTAAACGAGCATCATTATTCCACAATACTGTGAATTTCCGGAAATTAAGTAATCACTTAATCACAATCAAAAAAAAAAAAAAAAGAACCTTGGGGAAGGGAGGGAGGGAGGGGATGGTAGGGGGAAAACAATGGAGGGGGTAACAATGTTCAAGAGCAAGTGTACTCATTACCTCACTCATGTAACTGTAACCCTCTGTATAGTATCTTTACAATAAAAAAAAATAAAGGAGGGAAATGATCAAATGTCAAAAAAATAAAATAAAATAAAAAATAAATGGCTCTCATTTACAATGATGAGTGAATACTTCATTTTGGTTGTTTAGTGTGTGTATGTGTGTGTGTGTGTGTGTGTGTGTGTGTGTGTTTGTGTGTGTGTGTGTGTGTGTGTGTACAGATTTTAATACATACTCTACAATTTCCCTAGCATTTAATCCACATCCAGTCTTTTTGCCTAATTTTTTTTTGGGGGGGTCGGGTCATGGGGCCTGAACTCTGGGCCTGAGCACTGTCCCTCAGCTCTTCAGCTCAAGGCTAGCGCTCTACCACTTGAGCCACAGTGCCACTTCTGGCTTTTTTTCTTTTTGCTTATGTGGAGCTGAGAAATCGAACCCAGGGCCTCATGCATGCATGGCAAGTGCTCTACCACTGAGCCACCTTCCCAGCCCTGCCTTTTTTTTTTTTTTTGCACGATTTCCTAACCCTTCTTCTGGAGTGGTGAACTTACAATTCAATGAAATTTGTGTAGGGGGTGGAGATGATATTTATACCATGAGATGAAAACAGAAATGAGAGTAGCTCTGGTTTGTAGGCTGGAATTTTTGCAAACTTGAAGCTATTGGAGGTAGAAATTGTACCCACTGATACAGCCCAGAAAACTCTGAAACATGACATTTCAAACAATCATGACCTACCTAATTATTTACCTAGGGTAATACAAAGCAATAACCAACAAGTAGAACAAAAGCACCTATCATCCTAGCTACTAAGGAGACTAAGATTTGAGGATCACAGTTCCAAGCCAGCCCAGGCAGAAAAGTCCCCATGAGATTCGTGCTCCAATTAGCCACTCAAAAATTACAAGGGGAGCTCTAGCTCAAAGTAGTAGGCTAGACTTGAGAAAAAGAGCTCAGGGACAGTGCCCAGGCCCCAAGTTCAAGTTTCATGGCCAAAAATAAAAATAAAAAAGAAGAGGTACAACAAAAGGCTTAAAAGTATAAGGAATAAAATATAAAAATTGGATTGCAAAATGAAAGAAAATATTTCAAGAAAATAAAAATAAGAAGAGGAATAAACAACCAAGCATTTAAAATATTTTTCCTCTGGATCCCATCCCAGGCCTTGAACTTAGGGCCTACATGATGTCCCTTAGCTTTTTTCACTATGACTTGAGAAGCACCATATCTCAATTTCTGGTTTTTGGCTGGTTAATTGGAAAAAAGAGTTTAACAGATTTTCCTGACTGGGCTAGTTTCAAACTGGTGAGTTACCAGCACTAGGCTCATAAAACATTTTGAAAGTAAAAGCAAGGGGCTGGGAAGGTGGCTCAGTGGTAGAGCGCTTGCCTTGCATGCCTTAGACCCTACGTTCAGTTCTTCAGCACCACATAGGCAAAAAGAAAAAAGCTGGAAGTCGTGCTGTGGCCCAGGCCCAGAGTTCAGGTCCCACGACAGGACCAAAAAAAAAAGTAAAAGCAAGTATAAATATACATATAGTTTAAAAATGAAATGTTTAATGAAAGACAAACAATTGGAAAAGCTTCTTCTGCATCCTGTAATATTGGAATCTGCCCTGTGGGGTTACAGGGAGATGAACTTCAACATTATTTTCCTTTTTATTGTTCCAGTGGTGCTGTTCGCAGTCTGAGTGCCAAGCAAGTCAAGGGTCAGCTGTCAGCTTCAGGGCATACTGAGAACTTTCACTGGCCACATGAACTTTAAGGCCTATGAGCTTGACAGGTTCCCACTTATTTCTGAAGACTTTCATTTGCACATGAAGGAGTAGCCACAATATCCAACCTGAACAATGTCCCTCAGAGTATCAAATTCAGGGAGTGAATTCTTCTTCCCTAGAAGACAAAACTCATGGGAACTAGGCACTCAATCGAACAGTTGTCTCCCAGCAGAAAACCATCCTTCAGGAGAGAAGAGGATGGGGAAGCCCAGTGATCCTCTGAATCAGTCCCCCCTGGTAGTAAATCACACTCAGTAAGAAGACAGCCCCAGAAGACAAGAAATTTCTGACCAGAGACCCGGAGCCCATACTCTCTACAGGAATCCACAGGTAATGAAGCTTGCTCCCTGCTTACTACCACATACTCAACAACCTGAGCTCACTCATGACTAAATTCCTCAGCAGGTCCAGATTAAACCCCTTCTTGCTTCATAACTGTCTCTGTGGCCATTTCCCACCCAGACACTGTAGAAGAGTGTCGCCAGGATCCCTTTCTTGAGATTTTTCATAGATCCACAGTATTTCATTCTCATTAATAAACTTTTTTCAAGATGGCTCTAGGCTCTAGCACTTCGAGTTACAGAAAACGATATTAGCTTGCCATTCGAGCTGGATCACGGTAGCATTAAAACCCTCCACTAAATGAAAGGTTTTTGAGAATTGAGGTTTTTGACAACTAATCTGTTGTCACCACAACCTTGGTTTACTTTGTTGTCTTCTCCCAATCGAGTAAGGAGACTAGATTGGACCTTTAGACTGTTCTGCCTTTTTCTCTGCACAGTATTTCTGTTACCCTATGAATTTTCTGGTTTTGGTGCTACTTCTGGGGCCTAGGGATGACTCAGGGCCTCACAAACTCAGGACCTTCTGAACTTGCTCTCTCACATGACTTTTTTCCCCAAGGCTGGAAGTCTCCCAATTGAGCCATACCTGGACTACTTCTCTATCTTTTTAACGGTTCTCACACATTTTTTCTTGATTCTCAAGATTCTTCCTCTCTTTTAATTTTCATATTATATCATGACCTTTATTATCAAGACTTTTCTCATTTACAAATTAATGGATCACATAATTAACCTTAATAGATAATGACTTTGTTCTCTCAGAACACACTCACTGTTTTTATTCATGATTTTACACATTTGTTCTTTTGATGTCTTGGTATGGATGTTTGGGGTGGAGTGTATCCTACCTAGAGTTACCTTAATATTTTTTTATCTGAAGTCATCATTGTGCCTTAAGGACTGGTACTATCTAGATGATACACAGAAGAATATTTATTGAAAAATAAGGTAGTTGGAGAAAGATATTGGGTTAAGAGTATTTAATATTTCTATTCCTTGACTGAGAAGAAAACAATGACACAAAAGATTTTGAGGAAAAAAAGGAAAAACTACAATGAGTTCATGTGGATCTAGGAAATTACAGAATTGCAATCAAAGCCAAAGAAAAATAGCAAGGAATTTGAAGCTGCACCTGGCTCCTCTGGCTGGAAGCAAGGAAACAGAAAGACAGCAATACCAGATAAGATCAGACAGTCCTGCTGATGCATCTCTGCATTCAGCTGCAGGGAAAACACATGAACCACAAACTTTACTGCCTGCTCAAGGAATTTGAAAGAAGGGATTAATCTGCTGGGAGAGGCTGGACTGTAAGTAAAATGTATGCCAGTATACTTGGCTTAGATGATAATCTTTCTAAAGTAAATTCACACAATACAAAAAATTAAATTGTGTATGCCATAAGAAAATTTCCTAAGAAGAAAATTATGCTTCCACTTAAAAAAAAAAAAAAAGAAAGAAAGAAAGAAAAAGAGGGCTGGAAATGTGCCTCAGTGGTAGAGTGCTCACCTAGCATGCATTCCTCAGTACCAGATACACAGAAAAAGTCAAAATGGTGCTGTGGCTCAAGTGGTAAGGTGCTAGCTTTAAGCAAAAATGCTCATGGAAGCCGGGTGTTGGTGATTCACTCAGGAGGCTTGGTGACTCACTCAGGAGGCTGAGATCTGAGGATTGCGGTTCAAAGCCAGCCAGGGCAAGAAAGTCCGTGAGACTCATGTCTAATAAACCACCAGAAAACCAGAAGTGGGGCTGTGGCTCAAGTGGTAGAGTGCTAGCCTTGAGCTGAAGAGCTGAGGGACAGCACCTAGGCCCAGAGTTCAAGCCCCACCACCAAAAGAAAAGAAAAAACTGCTCCCAGATAAGGAGGAGGAGGAAGAATAGGGGGCAGCCCTTCTAGATAAGTTTATTTCTGCTATACTCCAGCATCTGTAACCACCAAATAATTGAGTGCTGACAAAGTAAAATCAACATTATGGTTTATACTTTTAATAAATCATTTTATTTGATCAGTAGAAAGCCCATGGATTGGGAGAAGATCTTCACTAGCCATACAATGGACAAGGGTCTCATATCTAAAATATACCTGGAACTCAAAAAATTAAATCCCCAACAACAAATCCTCAAAGAAACAACAGCCCAATAAATAAAGGCTAAAGACTTAAAGAGAACCTTCTCTGAAGAAGAAAGGAAGATGGCCAATAGACACATGGAGAAATGCTCAACCTCTCTAGCCATAAAAAAAAATGCAAATCAAAACAATATTGAGATACCACCTCACCCCAGTTAGAATTGCTATAATCAAGAACTCTAATAACAACAGATGCTGGAGGGGATGTGGACAGAAGGGAACCTTACTGCATTGTTGGTGGGAGCATAAACTTGTTCAACCACTTTGAAAAGTAGTATGGAGGTTTCTCAAAAGACTCCACATAGAGCTCCCTATGACCCAGCAATCCCACTTTTAGGCATTTACCCAAATGATCACAAACTAGACCATACTAAAGCTACCAGCACAACTATGTTTATTGCAGCATTATTTACCATAGCTAAGATATGGAACCAACCTAGATGCCCCTCAGTAGATGAATCGATCAAGAAAATATGTTGTATATATACACAATGGAATTCTATGCCTCCATCAGAAAGAATGACATTGCCCCATTTGTTAGGAAATGGAAAGACTTAGAAAAAATTATATTAAGTGAAGGCAGCCAGGACCAAAGAAACATAGGTCCCATGGTTTCCCTTATTTGCAATAACTAGTATATGTCTCAGATAAGCAGAAAAGGTCAGATACGTTGATGTTAGTTGAAATGAACCCCAAGATAAGGATTCAAATGTTTTTGCTTTCATGCAATTGTTTCTAACATATTTATAAGATATTTCTTTGGTGCTTTGTAGGTCCCTCCCCCACGGTATAACCCCTGCTTTCACTGTATTTGATGTTGGTATAATTTGTGGAGGGGAAGTGAAAAAACAAATCATTTAAGTAGGGATACAGGTGGACCCATTGCAACAATGAGATGTACAAAACGTTATGTCGAAAAAAGAACTTTACAACGGGAGGGGGGATAGGGTATGTAAGGTGGGGAGGGGGGGAAGCCGGGAAGGGATGGGAAGGGGAAACAAAGGAGGAGACAACAATGCTTGATAAGAAATGTACTCATGACCTTGCCCATGTAATTGTAACCCCTCTGTATTGTATTTTCACAATTTAAAAAAAAAGAAAAAGGTCATTTTAGCGCCCCAATGTAAGTTATGTCTTGCATGTTTTGCCAACTCAAATCATTTACCTTGTAAAATTTTCTCGATATTCTTGCATCATTAATGTTTTATAATTCATAAACATATTAATGATCTCACTATTTCTATTTTGTACAATCAGTATTTATCTAAACAGTCACAAAGGAAAAAATTAAGGAAATATATAAATAAATGGAGAAATCATAAACAACACTTTAAGTTGGTATACTGAGGTATACTGAGTCTTATGCTTAGTCAGTACTCAAATCAAGAAACAGAAAATCACCTTCTGGGATGTCCCTGGCTATGCCATTGATACTACACCCTTGGATAGCTCCTGATTCTGGCACTTGCTGATCCTCTAAATATTCAGAAAGTGACCATCTTGAGATTTCAGTTGTTTCTTCCAAATTGTCTGGCTTCAGTGGTGAATAGAGGGAATGGAATGAGATTATAACAAAAAGTATGTCACATCCTAAGTATGAAGGACCTATATTGTCAGCTTTCTCTATTTTTTTTATAGCCCCAGCTGTGGAAATAGGGGAACAGCTGGACCCATCAGGGCACAGGTCATCATTAGAGTGCCTCCTGTTGATTACTGAATGTTCACTATAATTAGACTGAGCAAGTCTCAGGACTCAACAAATTAAGGTGCAGCAGCCAAAAGGCAAAGTTGGAGAAGGAGGTGCACAGGTAAAGCCACTTACATCTTGACAACACTGGGAATAGGGCATGACCATTGGGACTCTGAGAAGGATAAGTAGAGCCTGGCTGTTGCTGCTTTATCAGAGTGCCCACCTTAAACATGACCTTGAGACTCCATAGGTAAGTGCTGCTGATTGCTGGAGATGGGGGATGTCTTTGGCTTTGTAAAGGAAGCTGATGTGATAGGGCTGGTCAAGGTCAGGGAATGAGAAGATTCTCAACTCCACTGTCCTTTAGAGAAGAGGGAAGGAGACAGAACATAATTACCCTTGTTATTTTCCTAATTGTTTCCAAACTGCCACTGCTTCTGTTTCAGTGACCTATGGAGGCCACTGTGGTTGATACATTATATTCAATGCCACTGTTTTATATCCAGGCCAAGGAGATACTGAAACACTGGGCCTCAATGGCATGTCAGCCTGGATGTGTGTACACACTTATGCCCTGTGTTTTCCCTGAAGACTTTGTTTTGCCAGTCCTGAGGCTTGAACTCTGGGCCTGGGCACTGTCCCTGAACTTTTTCTCTAGGCTAGCACTCTACCACTTGAGCCACAGCACCACCTCCAGCTTTTTCTGTTTATGTGATACTGAGGAATTAAATCCAGTGTTTCATTCATAGTAGGCAAGCACTTATCACTAAGCCACATTCCCAGTCCGATTTGGTGTAATTTTGCCTCCCAATACTAGGGGTTTTATTAAAGCTGTGACTTCTTTCTCTTTTTTTTTTTTTCTTGCTGGTCCTGGGGCTTGAATTTAGGGCCTGAGTGCTGTCCCTGAGCATCTTTATACTCAAGGCTAGCACTCTACCACATAAGCCACAGTACCACATCCAGCTTTTATTGAGTAGTTTATTGGAGATAAAGCGTCTCATGGCCTTTCCTGCCAGGGCTGGCTTTGAATCACGATCCCCAGATCTCAGGCTCCTGAGTTACTAGTATTACAGGTGTGAGCCACCAACACCAGTCTTCCGTCTTATTTCTTGAGTCCTTCAGACTTCATATAGTAAAATATCTTTGCCCTCTTTATTAAGATTTTATTTATTCTGAATTTTCTGTTCCCTACATCCAGAAATATCACATTATATAAGATTGAGGGGGAAAATGAGGGAAAGAAAAACACACTTGAGAACACATAATGATATTAAATTACTTTTAGAAAATTAATCTTAGCTCCTTGCGGGTCACTTTGCTAAGTACCTAGCCTCAGCTCAAAATACACTTCATTCTATATACTTTCTTGGTCTCTGCTTTATAAATGAGAAGATTGGGTCTTAAACACACACACACACACACACACACACACACACACACACACACACATATACACACATGCATGCGCGCGCGCACACTCACAAAATGTGATCAAGTTCATGTGTTCATGTATTTTAAGAATTGGGAAAAACAGCATGTGAATTTTAGAGTAGTTGACTGCAACGTTTGTTAAAAATCTTGAATTTTATTCTTCTCAAGTTTAATGATATCTTTGATATTCCAACATCTAAGAAATGAATACTCCACCTCACCCACCCCCTGAACCCCCACACACACTATTTGCTACAGAAACCTTAACTTGACTTGATTCACACAGCCTGCATTTTGTTGTTCCTTGTATCTAAGGTAAGAAACTTGCGAATGCTTCTTAAAATATTCATCTAAATTTCTGATCCCTGCAGCCTCCAGATTTGTAATACGTGTGTAGATTTTCTAATTCACATGTGATATTCTTCAAGTAAGCGAAGATATGCTCCTTGTTCTAAAAGCTGTTATTGCTATCTCAGAGATGAATATTTGAAGTATGTTTGAAAAATCATCTCAGCAGCAGCAGGTCAATGCAGAGATAAGACAAGTGAAAATTAAGGATAATTTAAAAACCTCTTAAAGGATGGACAAAGACAAACAGAACTAAAGTTGCCATCTGATAGTCTATGCAATTTTGAGAAATAAAGCAAAAGAACTAGATTTCTATTTCAAAACTTTGTTTTGACGATAATAGAAGATAAAATAAAAAGGCATACAATTTATAAAGTAGTTGTGCAAATCACAAGGTAAGATATTACAATATGGACTTGCTAGGTCAGTTATTTCTATGGAGAAAATCACTAGATTAGACAAATCTCAAATAACAGAATTAGTAACATGTTCCACTACCTAGGATCCATGGTATCAGAGCCTGACATGAAAATTGTTTTCCTGATGTCCTTTTAGGGTAACAGGAAGTTCTTAGACAAGATAGAAAATAAGAACAGGATATATAGGAAGAAAAAAAGAATTCAGTGCCCTTCTGATCCCATTGGTGGTATAAATTTTCCTATGTTATTAGTTCAACCTTGAACATTGCAGATTTTTTTTTGTGCTTATGTGGTGCTGAGGAATCAAACCCAGGGCTTCATGCATGCAAGACAAGCACTCTACCACTGAGCCACCTTCTAGGCTGGCTAGATTTTTCTGCTCTCCTACCCTTCTAACTACTGTGTTCCTTATGTTTTGATACTCGTGAGTTTTGGACTTCTGTTAGAAGTTACATCATTTTACCCTTATGCAGTTCTTTAGAGAAGCAACACTTGAATTTTAGCTTTTTTTATTGCTTAGTTGAGGGAAGAGTGTTTATGAAATGCTAAAGAGGGTCTAGGGAGAAGCCCCAGTACAATTTGCTAGGCTGAAGCGGGGAGGGGTTCTTGGAGAAAGAGTGAAAGGAAGAAAGCATCTGAACTGATTATCAAGATCATGGCTCAGAAATTGAATATTACCTTTTTTTTAATTTCTCTAGGAAGAAAATGGTATAAATAATTTTAAAGATGAGGAATATGAAAATGGACATTTTCTTTTTTTTTTTTTTTTTTGTCGGTCGTGGAGCTTGAACTCTGGGTCTGGGCGCTGTCCCTCAGCTCTTCAGCTCAAGGCGAGCGCTCTACCACTTGAGCTGCAGCGCCACTTCCCGAAAATGGACTTTTTCAAAGAATGAATTAGCATGGGATTTGTGTCCAAGTTATAATAATTATTATCTCCATGCAAGTAGAAGCAAGAAGAAAAAGCATCAAAAAAAGTGAGATTTCATTGATCAAGATACACTGTATTCATAAACTGCTTTGTGGAATGGCAATTCCTTTGTACAACTGCTTTACAAAAATATTCAAAAAATGAGGTCCCATATGTGTTAGGAAATTTAATGTATTTCAGGAAACTTTTCATTAAAGTAAGTAGGAAAAAATTTCCTGTTACTTTTTGTTGGTTCTAAAAATGTTCATGAAGTCAGAAGAAGTATGGACTAAGTCCATCCAGAGAATCATCTTCCTTTCTCTTAATGGATCTGGAATGGTGGGGAATACCTTTATACTAAAGAAACACATGTATACTTTTGTCATGAGTCCTGAGAAAAAAACCATAGACCTTATCCTTATCCACTTGGCCTTTTCTAATGCAATCATTATTTGTAGCACAGCGGTAAGAGAGATAGGCACTGTTTTTTATAACAGAAATTTTCTAGGTGATGTGGGTTGTAAACTTCTAGTTTATCTGGAAAGAGTAGCTCGAGGGCTTTCCATCTGCACCACCTGTTTGCTCAGCATGGTCCAGGCCATCACCATCAGTCCCAGGACCACCCAGTGGAGAAAGCTCAAACCTACGACTGCATGGCAAGTTCTCCCCTATCTCCTCCTCTTTTGGTTCTTCAATTCTCTGATCAGCTGCAATTTGCTCCATTTTATCACAGCAGTCAGTAGCATGAACAGATCTCAAGTTAGAGTGAATATTGGATATTGTTATATGCTACCATCTAGGCAGACAGTAAGATGGCTTTTCCTCTCCCTCATGGCTCTCCGGGATGTGATCTTTCAGAGTCTCATGGGCTGGAGCAGTGGGTACATGGCTTTCCATCTGTATAACCATCACAAGCAAGTCCTCTACCTTCATAGCTCCAGGGTCACACACAATTCCAGCCCAGAAATCAGAGCTACTATAAGTACTCTCATTCTCATGGCCTGTTTCCTTGTCTTTTATTGGGCTGATTTCATGTTTTCCTTCTACATGGGTTCCACCTTGAGAAATCATTTCATAGTAATAAACATTAAAATCTTTCTAGCACATGGATATGCTGTTTTCAGCCCTTTGGTCCTAATCGGTCGAGATATTTGGAGTGCTAAATCCTCCAGGGCTCACTGTTAGGTGCAAAAATTAATTCCTCCATGAACTATAGATGTGAACATTAGGAAGGGGCCAAGTCTAATAATAGGAAAATTGCACTTTTTTTTTCAGCAAGTCTAGGAAGCTGGACAGATTCTTGCTAGCCTCCCATCTCTATCAAATATGTGACTTTCAGCTTCTCTTTTCACTGGGAAAAATGCTGGTGGGAACACCGTTGCCAGAAACCAGAAAGTTTTCCCTCAAGTCAATTTTTAATCTACCAAGAATTCCAAACTTTTTGCCACTTTTGTGTTCCCTCAAACAGGCTCAATCCTTATCATTTCAGCTCATACTTACTATGTGCCAGAGACCTGCCTTCAATAGCCTAATAGCAAATGAGGAAGAAAGGTGTCAGGAAATATTTATGTGAAGTTGGCTTTTAGGGCAAAGCAGACATGATCAGTGAGAGACTCTAACACTAACACAAAATGGATTCAGCTGACAATTGCTTCCTGTTACTAGATTCTAAAAGCCTTACGGAAACTGGTAAGAATAGAAAATAGAATGCACCTCCAAACATTTTTTTTGACGGGGGGTCCGGTTTGGGCCTTAACTCTGGGCCTGGGCACTGTCCCTCAGCTCTTCAGCTCAAGGCTAGCGCTCTACCACTTGAGCCACAGTGCCACTTCCAGCTTTTTTTTTTCTGCTTATGTGGTGCTGAGGAATCGAACCCAGGGCCTCATGCATGGAAGGAAAGCACGCTACCACTGAGCCACCTTCCCAGCCCATCCCAAATACTCTCTTTAGAAACCGTTCTTTAAAAAGTTTCTCCTTGGTTTGAAAATGAGGCTCTACATAGAGGAGACATCTGTATTCAGTGCTCACTCAGTACAACTCACAATAGCAAAGAAATGGAAACCATTTGAATGTCCATCCACTGATGCATGGATTTAAATAAAATCATGATATATAGCATAACACTGTTCAACGTGAAGATGATCACATTAAGCAAACTAAGCCAGCCACTTAAGGACAAGCACCACGCAATCTCATTCATATGTGAATCGTGAAGAAGTGATGTCAAAGAAGTTGTTGAGTTGGGTGGTGGATAGCAGAGGCTCCAGTAGACCACTGGAAAGAAAAGGATGGGAAATGTTGATCAAGGTATACGAAGTTAAAATTCAACCTGAGTAAGGGCTTGGGGTGTGCTATATTACTGTTGGGTGAGTATAAACAAGGATAATATAGCATATATTTCCAAAATGTTGGGAAAAAATATTTTGAATGTTTTTATCATAGAGACATGGTAATTCCTGGAATTGATACATGTGTTTGTCTTAATGTGAACATGATAAAATGAGTAACTATGTCAAAACAGCAAATGATACCATTAACTATGTATCACTTTGTGTCATTTAAATAAACATAGAAAGAAATGAATTGAGTTGATGAAACATCTCTCTCAGAAACAGAAACTTTGAAATCAACTCAACCTTTACTGAAAGACTAACAGCTACTTCTAGAGATGCACACATAAACGAAGAAACCAGAGTAGCTCTCAGCCAGTATTGCCTTTCTCCACAGGGAAATAAAAGAACCTCAGTAAGCAAGGCTGCCAGTCTTCACGGAATTTAGAGACAACTACCTGTGCTGAAAGGATGCTTCTTGATATAATTTTTTTGTTCAATATTAGGACTCAAATTCTTGATTTGACACTTTCAATCATTGGGTGTTCTACCTAACTGAGCTATACCTCCAACCCCAATCATTTTCTTACATGATATTTAAAAGACAGTTCTTTAGGACATTTGAAAAGGGGCCAAAATGTGATGGTACATGCCTGTAATCTCAGCTCAGTGGGAGACAATAATCAATGAGAAGGATCATGGTTCAAGACCAGTACAGGAAAAAGAAAGTTTTACATAGCTAAGTCTCATTTCAATATAAAAGTTGGATGTGTATTGAATCTGTAATCCCAGTTACACGAAAAGCACAAGTAGAGCTGGGAGTTGATGGCTGACACCTATAATCTTAGCTAATCAGGCAGCTGAGATCTAAGGATCACAGTTCAAAGCCAGCCTGAGCAGGAAAGTTCATGAAAATCTTTTCTCTCATCCACCAACAAAAAACTTGAAGTGGAGCTGTGGTTCAAGTGGTAAAGTACTACTCAAGCAAAAAAGCTCAGGGGAGCTGGGCACCAGTGGCTTATGCCTGGAATCCTAGCTACTCAAGAGGCTGAGATGTAAGGATCATGGTTCAAAGCCAGCCCAGGCAGGAAAGTCCATGAGACTCTTATCTCCAATAAACCACTAGAAAACCAGAACTGGTGCTGTGGATCAAGTGCTAGAATACTCACCTTGTTCTGAAAAGCACAAGGACAGCACCCAAACCCAGAGTTCAAGCCTCAAGACCAACAAAAAGAAAAAAGCTTGGAGAAAGTGCCCAGTCTCTGAGTTCAAGCTCTAGGATGGGTCAAAAAAAAAAAAAGACACAATAGGTGTACAAGGATCATAGTATAAGACAAGGCCCCAGGGAACAAGGTCATACCCAGTCTGAAATATAACTAAAGCCTAAAATGGCTGAGGACAAGGTTCAGTATGACAGTGTTTGCCTAGCAAAGAAGAGTCCCTGAGTTCAAATCTCAGTACTACATACACATATTGAAATAAATATTTTGAGAGTAATCACTTATCTCAAAGCAGATTTCTACAGAACTTAATGAATAAAATGTCAAACGCTCTGTAAAAGGGAAGTATAAGGAAAACTCTCTATATATGTATATATATTTATATATATAAAACATATCAATTATACTATGAAATTACAATATGTAATAGTTTAGAGGAAACACAAGTTGAAAGTGAGAGAGACTAAAAATATACATCAAACATTAATTTTATTTTGTTCATTAATACACATATAGATCAACAGACAGAACTCATAAGTAAACACATAACAAGTAAGAAGAATACAATTCAGCAACTTTAATCTATCGTTAAAAAATTATCATCAAATCTCAAAATGTGTGACAACTTTCAGGTAAATATAGTGAGATTGATGAAATTTCCAAAACTACCCTGTTTTGTTTTGTTTTTTAAACTATTATCAAAATATGTGAAGGGAGAAAGTTTTCTTCTTATTTTATTTAGTGTCATATTACTTTTCCAAACCATAACATCATCAGCATAGTGATTTTATAGTATTTCTGAAAGTAACAGTATTAAAACATTATAATGGGCTTCTATTATCACACATAGAAGGGCATTTATCAGCGATCATCAAGAAAGTTAAAGAGAATATTCAAAACTCATAAAAGATACTGCATTGGAAAACCCACCCAGCTGTACAGAATCTCGATATTAACAAATTGATAATTATTGTTGAGTGTTAAAATATGCAATACCACCATGGGTATAAAGAGTAATGCTCTTAAAATAATGCAATTCTATCACAAATTCATGCTGTTCTACTTGAGCTTCCATGTGCCACTCAGGCATAATCTTATGCCTTAGGTTACTCATATCCCAAGGAAGCTTGAAAGATCTTGGTACCAGTGGCTCAGGCCTGTAATCTTAGCTGCTCAAAAGATAAGATCTGAGGATTGTGATTCAAAGCCCAGACAGCAAAATCCATGAGGCTTATTTCTAATTAATCACCAATAAGCCAGAAGTGGAGCTCTAGCTCAAGTGGTAAAATGCCAGCTCAGTGAAAAAGCTAAGGAGCAGCACCCAAGCCTTGAATTCAAGTCTCAAACAGGCCAAAAATAAACATATACAGAAACAAACAGAACAAGAAACCCCCAAGAGACTTTGACACACACAATGAATTCCTAACATATCAAAAATGAGGCCCTCACTAAACTGAATGTCAGAATAAGGGTCAAATTGGGAATACCAAGTCATTCTTTCCCTATTATCCTGTTATATATTGGTTAGATTTCACCCATTTCATCATACAATCATCAATGATATGAACTACTGTGATAGTAGAAGACACTTGAGTAGGACCTAGGTCAACTACATTGTGACATAAGGCCAAAAAGATGATATGCTTCCATGATAAATCTTACTCTGTATTTCAGAGTTTGATCTCCATGATAATTTATAGCCTGGAACTCTGGGAAGGCAAAGACAAGTCTGGAGACATGGGAAACTCTACATGTGGATACCGGCTTTGTTGTTCACTTTCTCACTTCACATCCTTCTACTAATTAAATCCTAATTGAGTCTGAGATAACTTCTGAGTCAAATTCATGTAGTAATTGTGAGGGGAGAGGGAAAGTTGTACTTCAGTGATTCATAACCCTGACAGGTGACATCTGTGGAAATTGATGTCTCCTTGGTACTTTCTGAGAGCCAAGAGTGCTACAAATCCTGAAGGTACAAATACGACCTGGAAAGTCTCTTCTTGACAGAAGGACTAACCCAGATCTTGCCTGCACCACAGCTATCAAGGTGAGTAAACTTGCTAATTCTTTGATGCGCTTCGTATGTATCATGTAATTTCCTGAGAAGAATAAGTTTTAATCTTTCTATGATTAGTCGAAGGAAGACATACAGCATCTCTGATCCTTAGGATCTACTGAAAGGACCTTATGACCTCGACCTGTAGATATCTGAAACTAGAAAGATGGAGAGGATCAGTCCTACCAATATCCTCCGAGAAATGTTGGAGCATCACTGTCACTGTGTTCAGGATCTAGTATCATCAGAGCACTCTGCAGTGAATATTTTCATAAAGTTCTTTACCTTGTATTCTTTCAAATACAAAAGATGTACGAGGCTCTTCAGATTATTGAGGGAAAAACCGCTCTATTTCCTGTAATTTCACCTGGTACTATAACACTGTCAGCATAATTAGGTTTCATAAAATTTGTTTTCATAAGTTTAGCTGAGTTACTATATTTTCAATTATATCATCTTTTTCTTTCCCATTATATTTCCAACTTCCTAAATGCCTTTGTCTTTAAAATGATGGTATTCTTTCTATAACTGTCTTTAAGTTTCCCTATACTAACAATATTATCCCATACATGAAAGTCCACCTCTTTCCTTAGATGGCTATTCCTTGTGGGGACATGTTAACAACTATAATAAATATATATTTTTTTCTTTTGTGTGTGTGTGTGCTTGTGTGTGTGTGCATGTGTGTGTGCCAGTACTGGAACTTTAACTCAGGGCCTAGCTGCTGTCCAGAAGCTTTTGAGCTCAAAGCTGGCACTTGAGCCACAGCTGTACTTCTGGGTTTTCTGGGGTTTTGCTGGTTAATTGTGGAGTCTCACAGAATCTAGAGCTGAGGCAGCTTGAGACTTTCAGGTGAAAGACATTTAAAGCAATCTTTAATAATTAGTGGGAAGTAGCTGAGGAAGACTTCCTTCAGAGGCCTGTAAGTCACTCGGTTGTACTCAGACCATCCCTGAAGACCTTGTTAAGATGGCCTTTGGAATATTGTTAGTTATAAAAGTTATAAAAGTTGGAAGCAAGCTGAGTGTGGTGCTTTGTGGCTGAAAGTTGAGATCTAGAAGATCAAGGTTCAAGGCCAGGCAAGGCGAAATATTTGTGAAACCCCTTCTCAACCAGTATCTGGACTGGATGCATGACATCTACCTGTCATCTCAGCAACACAGGAGTCCATGATTAGGAGGATCATAGTTTCAGTGTAGCCTGGTCAAAAAAGTTCAGAAAACTCCCTATCAGTGAAATAAGCTGGGCATATTAGCACACATCTGTCATTACAGCTATATCAGAAGGACTAAAACAGGAGGACGCAGTTCAGGTGAAGGCCAGGCAAAAAGTGAAACCGTATCTCAAAATAACCAGAGCAAAAAGGGATTGAAGGAATGATTCGACAGTAGAGTGCCTAGATAGCACCTATGAAGCCCTGAGTTCAAACCCTAGTGCCACAAAAAATCAGAAGCAAAAATTAACTCTGAAAAAAATCATCATTACATCACCAAAAGCTAAGAGGGCAATGAAAACTGAGAAATCTGAGACAACATAAAAAGTAAAATGTGGCTAAAATTATGAGACATTTAAATATTGAAATAACAGGATTTTGCCAGTAATTTAATATACAGTATGAGGAAGGCAGACAGGTTATGAATTTGGAGTGGGATGATGGTAATATGATAAAATGTAATGAGAAAGAAAGGAAAAAAGTTGTGGTTGGAAAAAATTTGGATTCAATTCAGCTATGCTGAGATTGCACACAACTGGGATATACTAGGATCTGAGTGAGAAGTTGGTTTTGCTACTGTGAAGCTAAAAGAAATACGGATAGAAATTTTAGATTTTTAAATGTCCTCTTTATCTGATTCATGTAACTATAACACCTCTGTGCATCACTTTTTTAATAACAACAAATGAACATTTTAAAAAACAGAAATTCTAGTTTTTCAATTCTGACTCAGAAAGAATGACACAGATAAAAAAAAGAGTTCTCCTAGACAAAAATCTGCACCATTATGTGTATCATGGTTGCCCTGTACATACCACAAAAAAGCTATGACATGAAATACATTTTTCAGATATATATCATCAAGGACGTGTATTCTGGATCCAAGTTTTTCTGCCTGTGGCATAAGAAATGGGAGTGAACTATATTGAGGGGACAATCTGCATTTTTCTAAGTGAACATGGCATTGTAGGAAACATCTCTATTTTTCTGAAATATGTTTCCAGTTTCTGGGAAGGCACTGTGAAGAAATGTGTATATCTTATTCTTATCCATTTGGCTTTGACAAATATCATAATGCTCCTCTCCAAAGGGCTGCCAAAGACAATAGCAACTTTTGGCTTGAGAAAACTTGAAACTGTGACAGTCAAAACAGATCTAGGAAATGTAAAAGTCTAGATAAAGAGACTTGGCTAGTTGTTCACTTTCTCAACTCAGTCTTCCAGACACTATAATTAGACCCTAATTACACTAAGACAATAACTGAGCCAAACAATTGTAATAGTTGTGGAGGGAGAAGGAAAAAGTTTTACTTTAGGGATTAAGATTCTGCAGGGCTTCCTTCCGCTGACAAACTGAAAACTGACTAGTGTGAAAATGCAAGCCTTCATGGTACTTAAAACAACCAACAGCTCTACAAATCCAGAATTACCACTAACACCTGGAAGCTTCTTCTTGCCAGAAGCACCAACCCATGGTTTGTCAGTACCACAGATACCAATGTGAGTAGAGCTGATAATGTTTTACTTATATATAAAAGTAAGATACATTTATGTGTGTGTGTGTGTGTGTCCTTTGTAAGATTTATTTACAAGGATAATCTTAATTTCTCTTTTAGTATGTAAATTAATGAAAGGGTCTATAAACCAGAAGGACTCCACTCTTCTAATAGCTCGGTATGTATAATTGAAGTATGAGTGGGATGCTTTTAGCAGATGTTATTGCAGAAATGCTTGAGCCTCTTTGTTCCTATGTTCAAGGTGAGTCTTTGTGTAAGATTTTCACTGTGATCTTTAAAAAGTTAGATCTTTAAAAACTCTGGGCTCAGGCCCAGAGTTCAAGCCCCACAACTGACAAAAAGAAACCAGGGAAACCAAGGAAGTGTGGAACCTTCTTTTTATTTTTTATTTATTTTTGTTTGTCGGACATGGGGCCTGAACTCTGGGCCCTGGGCACTCACTGTTCCTTAACTCTTCAGCTCAAGGCTAGTACTTGAGCCATAGTGCCACTTTTGGCTTTTTCTGCTTATGTGGTGCTGAGGAATCAAACCCAAGGTCTCATGCATGCAGGGCAAGCACTCTCCCACTGAGCCACCTTCCCAGCCCAGTGTGGAGCCTTCTGATAGGCCTTCTGATGCCAAATAAAATTCTAAGGTTCCTGAAGAGCACTTCCTTGGCTGCAGCCAGTTGACCATATAAACTTTTCAGACAAAGCACTTGATCCTGGATGTCTTTGTTTCATTATGCTTAAAGTTTAACTTGACATTTAAAACATAAAAATAAAACAAAATCACTGAACATTTGCAATTGGACTTTTGTGTCCAATTATCTTACCAAACAAAAGCATGAAATGGCATTTTGGTTCAAAGTGATAGAGCCCTAGCTTGAAGCAAAAGGTTCAAGGACAGTGTCCAGGTCCTCAGTTCAAGCCCTAGGAGTCAGCTCATCTCATTAAAAAAATAATAATAATAATTTTTTTAAAAAACCTGATACCAGGATCGTGGTTTGAAGCCAGCCTCAACAGGAAAGTCTATGAGACTTGTATCTCTAGTTAACCACCAAAAAGTTTTTGGAAGTGGAACCGTGGCTCAAGTGATACAGTACTAGCCTTCAGCACAAAAGCTCAGGGACAGTGTGTAGGCCCTGAGTTCAAGCTCCAAGACCAACACACAAACACACACACACACACACACACACACACACACACACACACACACACACACACATCTCTGAAAATATTAATATATCAGCCTCAAAAACATAAAACCTGAATCCTAGAGTCTAATATTCATCAAAATGTGATAAAGAACTGGAAGCTGGTGGCTCATGCCTGTAATCCAAGTTACTCAAGAGGTTGAGATCTAGTGATTAGGATTCCAGCCCTGGAAGAGCAAGTCAAGATATTCATTTTTGGGGGGGGGGGTCTGGTTCTGGGGCCTGAACTCTGGGCCTGGGCGCTGTCCCTCAGCTCTTCAGCTCAAAGCTAGTGCTCTACCACTTGAGCAACAGTGCCACTTCCGGCTTTTTTCTTTTTGCTTTTGTGGTGCTGAGGAATCGAACTCAGGGCCTCAGGCATGCAAGGCAAGGGCTCTATCACTGAGCCACCTTCCCAGCGCAAGTCCAGATATTCTTATCTCCACTTATTGGCTAAGGACCTGAAGTGGAAGTGTGGTTAAAGTAATAGACTGCCAGTCTTAAATAAGAAGCTAAGAAAGAGGACCCTGGTCCTAACTTCAATACTGGCATTTAAAAAAAAGAAAGTGAGAGATAGGGCTGGGAATGTGTCTTATTGGTAGAGTGTTTGCCTAGCATGCATGGAGCCCTGGATTCAATTCCTCAACACCACATAAACAGAAAAAAGGCAGAAATGGTGCGGTGGCTCAAGTAGTTGAGTGCTAGCCTTAAGCAAAAGAATCTCAGAGACAGTGCTCAGGCCCAGGGTTTAAGCCCCAGGATTGGTTTTTTTAAAAAGTCAGATAGAGTGGAATATTGAGCAAAATAAAGTTGTGCAAATTAAAACGTATATAAATTTGAAATGTGGAAGAAGTTTTAGCAAGGGTATTATATATGTTTATCCAAGTTCTATATGGAAAAAAACTAGGTTAAGCATGGAATGTGCATTTTGGAAATTTGGTGATATGAACATGACACAATAAAAATTTTAAAAATGAAGAAATTATGATGCAAAATAATTAGGGTTCAATACAGCCATGTTGAGATTGAACTTAGATGGGATACATAATGCATAATGATGTGAACACTAGATTGGTTTTACTAATCTGAGGGAAGAATTTTAATTTTTGCCAAGTAGGCATCAAGAAACTGTAAAAAGTACAAAAAGTGCCACAAGAAAAGAAACGAGCTCTATGTACTCTGCATACACACACACACACACACACACACACACACACACACACACACACACACACACACACACACACATCATGAGTGCTAAAAGCATATCATGAAAGCATTATAGTGTAAAATACTTTGAAGATGTGAAAATGATCATTTCTGATGCATTCTTTTAAAAGGATTGGATCTGCCTATGAAGTAATAAATGGCTTTGAAGCCACTTAAGGCACTGCCTTTCATCCTTCTAACAGGACTTGGGATTATAGGAAACATCTCTGTATTTGTGAATTATATGTGCAGTTTATGGGGAGGAGCTAAGAAGAAATCTATACAATTGATTCTCATCCATGTGGTTCTCACAAATATCATAATACTTCTTTCCAAAGGATTGCCATGGACAATAGCAGCTTTGGGGTTGGGAACTTTTCTAGGTGTTATAGGCTGTAGAATTATCATTTACCTAGAGAGGGTGTCTCGGGGTCTGTCCATCTGCACCAGCAGTCTCCTCACACTGGTCCAGGCCAGCACCATCAGCCCCAGAGGTTCTGTGTGGAGGAGGCTCAAACCAAGGTCTGCATGGCACATCCTTCCCGTGTTGCTCTTCTTTTGGATATTCAATTCTTTCATTAGCATGAACTTGTTAAATTCCATTGGAAATACCAGCTTAGTCAAATTTCAATTTGGTGGTAGTGAGTTCTATTGTTATACTATGCTAGGAAGTCAGAAAATCAACAGCATTTTCCTCAATTTCATGGCTATGAGAGATGCTGTGTCCCAGAGTGCTATGGGTGGGGCCAGTGTCTACATGATATTTCTTCTCTACAAGCATCACCAGCGTGTTCTATACCTTCAAAACTCCCAGTTTGTCTACAAAACTCCTCCAGAAATGAAAGCTGCTCAAAGTGTTCTTCTTCTGATGCTTTCTTTTCTTTCCTTTTATTTGATAGATTTAGTGATTTCTTTATATTTAACTATCTCCTTCAAACATATTTCCATACTAATAAATGTTCAAGAATTTCTGACCCTTGGTTATGCAATTTTCAGTCCATTTGTTCTGATTCACAGAGATGGACATCTGGCTGAATGGTGCCAAGTTCAGTGCAGAGATTTTAAACACAAAATATCTGAGTTTCATTCATTATTTAGCTAGTCTGTAAAAACCTTTCCATTGGGTTAGTCTGTCTGAGAAATAAAACCAAACCAAACAGGTTAACATATAATCTTTTATTTTCTCAGGCGGCAATGTTTTAGACCTGCTTGTCTGAGCTGATTCAGAGCTTATATAGGTATCTAGAGTGAAATAGAAATCTTATTCTCTGCAATTTTCATGAAGTGGCTTTGCTGTTAGTATTTCTGAGCCTAGGCTTTTATGGCCACTGTTCCAGTAATAGGAAAGAAGAAAACAAATTGACAAGTTTTGTCCAAATTACTCATGTATCACCTTAAAAAACTTTTCCCCAGAAATCAACTTTCTGTGAGCCAGAAGAGACTATAGACCAGATTATAAGAAGGAGCGATTTTTACTTTTAGTCTTTGTGACAGGAGATAATGTAATTTGATAAATTGAAACATATTTCTAGGTTAAAATTCTTTTTCATTGTGGTTCTGCCAATTGTGGGGCTTGAAATCGGGGTCTGAGTGCTGTCCCTGAGGAGGAGGTAACAATGCTCGATCGGAAATGGACTCATTGCCTTGCTCATGTACTTGTAACCTCTCTGTATCTTTACAATAAAAAATATATATTTAAATTTTTTAAAGAGTTTCAGATTTCTTGCCCAAGCCAGTTTTGAACTGAGAGCCACAGCTCTCAGCCTCCCTGAGTAGCTAGGATTACAAGCATGAGCCATCAACACCTGGCATAGATTAAGATTCCTTTTTATTGCACCTAGAATAGTGCTATACACAGAATGAGTTATTGGGGTTTGTTTATTGTTTTTTTACTGTAAACTGGTAAATAACGTGTTTAGATTGAAATCATTAGTTTAAATTTGTTTCTGACAACATTTGATGAAAACATGTACAGAGAAAGACATTTCATGAATTAAAGCCTTTTTATATTATGAAAAAATTGGAGATAATGCAAGACCAATGGAATTCAAACTGGAGTGTAATGTGTTTAATTTGATGTTAAATAAATGAGGAAACTCTGAGAAATAGAAAAAACTGTACTTTTTGTATAAAAATATAAATGAACACACAGGAGAAAAAGTTTTAGGGCTGGTAAGGTGGCTCAGTGGTACAGTGCTTGCCTTGCATGCATGAGGCCCTGGATTTGATTCCTCAACACTACATAAGCAGAAAAAGCCAGAAGTGGTGCTGTGGCTCAAATGGTAGAGTGTTCAACTTGAGCTGAAGAGCTGAGGGACAGCTCCCAGTCCCAGAGTTCAGGCCCCACTACCAACAAAACAAAAAGTTTGTTTTATTATTGCATATTTTCTAAGTTTTTAAAAATGTGAATTTTTTTAAGAAAAGAATAAATTTGGTTTGTAAATCATTTGTGGCTTCTTTCTGGATATCACTTATTAGTGTCTTGGTGTTCTCAGCGATACAATGCTGTCAATCTTTTTTATATCATAAAAGACTCTGTGAGGCTGAGTGCCAGTGGCTCATGCCTGTAGTCCTAGAATACTTAGGAAGACTGAGATCTGAGGATCACAGTTCAAAATCAGCCAGAGCAGGTAAGCCTGTCAGACTCTTATCTCCAATAGACCATCAGAAAACAAAAAGTGGCACTGTGTAGAGTGGTAGCCCTGAGCAAAAGAGATCAGGGACAGAGTCTAGACCCTGAGCTCAGACTCCATGTCTAACAAAAGAGAGAGAGAGAGAGCCTATGAAAATTAATATGATTATTTCTTAATTTAAATGAGAAATTCAATCCTTGAGGTCTTATGATAAAACACTTGGGTTGAATATGTCGTTTCAGCAATTAAATATCAGTTGAGAACATTTTGAAAAGCTATTTATGATATTTCACTTGTTATAAGAGGCTAAGAACACAAAATCTTTGCCTTGATACAAATAGGTCTACACTATATTCTTCAAAGAATTCTTCTACCAGATTTCATTATTATGCCTGAATATTTGGACTTAAACCATTCTACTTAACAAGGATGAATGATTACTGCATTCTGTTTGTGCTTTATATACATACCTTTTACATATGCCATTCAAGTTCTCTACCATTTAATCCTTCCCTGGCTTTTTGATTATATATTTTTTCCTTTTCTTTTTGAGGTAGCTTTTCATAACTTCATTCTGTCCTGACCTTGAACTCACAGTTCAGTGGAATCTGTGTAGAGGGGGGAAAATAATATTAGTACCCTGAGATGAAAAATAAGTCATGAGAATGAGAGTCGCTCTATTTTGGCAGACTGGAATTGTTTGCAAACCTTAAGCTCTGAAGGTAGAGAGAACTGGTTGTGATGTTTATACAGATGGGAAAACAAGAACCCGCTGCCACAGGCCAGAAAAATGAAAGATGACCCACTGAATGATGTAAACAATTGTTTATTTACCTAGGGTAATATAAAAGCACACTCAAGAAGAAGGGTAAAATTTTCATTTTGGTTGCTTGTAAATTATATATGTTCAGCTATGGTTACCATACCAAGAATGATATTGAACATTTGTAAACAAATTGAAAGACTTGGAAAAATTATATCAAGCAAAGTAAGCCAGACCAATGAAACATAGGTTGCAAGGTTTCCCTCATTTTCTGTAACTACAATGAGCCTATAAATCTACAAGTAAACTTGCTGGATGGTAAAAGACAAAAAAAATACACATGGACATCATAAATTATACTGGACATCATAAATTAGACATTCACACCAAAGGAGGATATGCTTAGGAGAGGATCACAAGCGCTCAATAGCTATGTACATATAACATTATATTTATCTAAATGAACTCTAAGAAATGGAAACAAGAGGTTTTTTGGTTATTGTGTGTTTTTTCTCCTTTTTCATTGTTTTTGTTTTCTGTACCTTTTGTCTTTCATGTAAGGTTATCTGTTTCAGGTAGAGTAACAAGGAGAGGCAGCACAGGAATGGTGGGGGAAAGTGTGAATAAATGCAGTTGTGGTACTCACTAGACACTATGCTAAAATGAATTATACAATTTGGCTGGAGGAGGAGGTCAGGAGGAAAAGAACAAAAGTAAGGGAAAAGAAATGTACTCATTACCTAATTTATGTAACTATAACCCCTCTGTACACCATCTATAGAATAACAATTTTAAAAAACAAAAATTAAAAAATGATATGAGAAAGGAGCCATGAATTGTGTTTAAAATTAATTTTATTTACAGAATTTATTTAAATCCATAACACATCAGAATATATAAAGACAAATGCTTCCATTCCAATAAACTGGTACTTTGGAAGGCAGCAACTATTCACCAAATTTTTTAATAATCTTTCAGTTTCATAATGTACAGAACATCCAAATAAATATATTATTACATTCTGCTTTAAATACTATTAGTCTTCATTCTCTTTTAAATTTTGCTTTTTAAAGAGTATTAGTAAAACTGCTTTGGTGAATGACAACTCTTTTGTACAACTATTTAAAGATAATATAAATATTCTATATATATAAAATAAGTAACAATAAAAAGAATAAGTAAATAATATATGATTAACTAACATGAATAATATTTACTATAAACAACATAATACTTTATACATTAATTATAACTAATATGTATTAGTTATATTCTTTGTGGATTCATTACATATCAAAACTTTGAACTTGCTCATTCTCTCACAAATTCAAGCAAAAAGTCTGAATGGAGGAGATAAGGAAGTACTTCCCTTGAGGATTATGTTTGTAAATAAGGCTCTGTTGTCTTGGGAAAAACAAACCAGTTGTCAAACTAATGAGTGCATTATATAGTTTTACTTTGGAAAGCAATATGAAGGTTCCTCAAAAGACTAAACAGAGAACTCCCCTAAGACCCAGCAATCCCACTTCTTGGCATTCATTCTTTTTTTATTTATTTATATAGGGTCCGGTAGTGGGGCCTGAACTCTGGGCCTGGGCGCTGTCCCTCAGCTCTTCAGCTCAAAACTAGCGCTCTACAACTTGAGCCACAGTGCCACTTCCGGCTTTTTTCTTTTTGCTTATGTGGTGCTGAGGAATCAAACCCAGGGCCTCAGGCATTCAAGGCAAGCACTCTACCACTGAGCCACCTTTCCAGCCCCACTCCTGGGCATTCAATCAAAGGACCACAAACAAGGCCACACTAAAGTTACCAGCACAACTATGTTCATTGAAGCATTATTTACCATAGCTAAGATATGGAAATCAACCCAGATGGCCCTCAGTAGATAAATGGATTAAAAAATGTGAGATACACACACACACACACACACACACACACACACACACACACACACACACACACACACACACACAAATGGAATTCTATGCTTCTATCAGAAAACATTCATAAGGAAATGGAAAGTTAGAAAAAATCATATTAATTGAGGTAAGCCAGACCCAAAGAAACAGGCTCCATGGTTTCCCTCATTTGTAGAAATTAGTATACACCTAGCATAGGCCTAACAGAGGAACACAATAGGACATAGCTATTTATACGATCACATAAAATAACACTAATCAAAACGAACTCCAAGATATGGAAACAAGAGAGCTTTTTGTTGTTTTTTTCTTGTTGTTGTTTTAGTATACTGTTGGCAGTTATTTCTTTTTTTCTTTCGTTTTCCCTTCATGTTTATTCCTTGTGGTCCCTTTTTTATTTCGGTAACCTTTGTCTTTCATATAAATTTTTCTGATCTGGGAAGAGGAGGGGAATCACAGAAACAGCTGGACAATGGGTGAACCAATGCAATAGAGGTACTCACTAGATACTATGTTGGAAATACACTTTAAACTTGGAGGAGAAGAGAGTTGGGAAGGAAAGAAAGTGAGGGGAGGTAGGAATGAGGGAAGGGAAAACACTGTTCAAAAGAAATATATTTATTATCTTACTTACATAACTGTAACCTCTCTGTTTACCACCTTTACAATAAAAAATAAGTAAATGAATAAAATAAAAAATAAGTAAATGAATAAATATACATGAACACATGTAAGTGCACATACATGTGCACATCAAAATGTGTACATGTGTGTACATGTGCTGCACATATGTATGTGTGCATGTGTATTTGTGCACAGAAATATATTTTATTGGAAAAACAAAGGAGGAGGCAACAATGCTTGATAAGAAATCTACTCATTACCTTGCTCACGTAACTGTAACCCCTCTGTACAGTATTTTCCCAATAAAACACATTAGAAAAGAAAGATATTTTTCAATATATACTGCAAAACATATATTTCTGTATATAGTACCCACATATATGTGCCATTATAAGTATATATGGATATGTGTATGCAAATATATAGGTACAGATATATACATATTTCTATATAACATGTATACATTTTATACATATATATTTATATAAATATATGAATGCATTTGTGTCTACAAAGAATTTTCAAAGCAATATAATCTAATAAAATTTTAAAAGGAAAGCACTCTATTGTATCAGAAAATTTTATTATTTTACATAATTATTTAACCTTTCAATTTGCATTTACTCTTACTTATACCATTTTCCAAATACTAACTGCCTCTGAACCTTGATTGCCTTATTGAAGTCAAGGGTCAAACATATATATCTCAAAATGCCATTTTCATGTATGGCAAAAGTATACTATAATACTTTTCTACACAAAGTTCATTCGTAGATAAGAAAATATCGTCACATAAAAAAACAATATCAGACTGCTGACTAGGAAGGAGACTGCCTCAGAGCCAGCCAAGCACTGCTCACACTTTTAGAAAATGGTGCTGCTCCTACTTCTGCTCTCAGACTTTTGTGCACATATTTTGCCATTCCGTTAGATCAGGGACTACAGAGTTCCTCTTTGAGAGTAGGGTGAGTAATAGAGAGAAAGACTGTTGTTTGGTGTATCTGAACTAGAAAAGAGTTCTTGGTGCATTATGCATGGATGCATTTATTGGCCTTGCTATTTAATAAACAGAATAAATAAACATGGCAAAGACTTTGACCTTCCAAACAGCCTAAGTGGGTCAAAATAACTTGTCTCCTTCAAGTCTATGTACGCAGGTTGCTGAGAAATCACAGTTCTTTATATTAATCATCACTTTACATTCCTGAGTTTGAAAAGGGGCTTGAGGGGAAAAAAAATGAAATGACTTATTCTGTGTCTCAGATTCTAGTCCGTAGGCTAATTGACATCTTGAAGCTGTAAAGACAGTCCTAGGAAGTGGGACACATTGCTAATGGTTGACTTTCTCAATTCAGTCTTCCAGCCAGTATAATTAAAACTTAATTACCCTAAGACAACTTCTAAGCCAAACAAATATAATAATTATGGAGGGAAAAGCAAGTTTTACTTTAGGGATTAAAATTCTGTAAGGGCTTCTTTTTCCTGACAGGATAATTGTGACAATTGAAGCTTTTTTGGTATTTTAGCTAGCCAAGAACTCTGCAAATGTGAAAGTTACAAATAACACTTGGGAAGCCTCTTTCTGACAGAAGCACTAACCCAGTGGTAGCAACAAACTACCAAGGTAAGTTGAACTGATACACTTTGGTTTACTTATGTGTCCATGTAGCATTTTCTTATGAATATTAATCTTATTTCTTTTTTGGCATGCAAGTAAGTTAGTGAAAGTTTCTATAAGTTTTAAGGAATATACTCTTCTAATATCACAATATGGATAAAAGAAAGATGAGTTGGATGATTCTAGTAGATTTCATGGCAAAATACTTGAGAATACTTGTCCTTGTGCTCAAGCTGGGTCTTTGTATAAAGTTTTCACCTTCTGTTCTTCCAAAAGTTACACAGATATATGAGCTTTGCTTTTTTTTTTTTTTTTTTTAGCTTTTTCCCAGTCTTGGGGCTGGAACTCTGGGACTGTGCTCTCTCCATCCCGGAACTTCTTTTGCTCAAGGCTAGCAATCTACCACTTGAGCTATATTGTCACTATGGCTTTTTTTGAGTAGTATATTGGAGATAAGCCTCACAGACATTCCTGCCTGGGGTGGTTTTGAACCAGGATCCTCAGATCTCAGTCTCCTGAGTATCTAGGATTACAGGTGTGAGCCAACAGCTCCTATGTGCTTTTTTCCCCTTAAAGATATTAGTTTCATTGGCATTATACTTATTATCATTATTAACTTTCATATAATAGGCTCAATTCACTTTTGATACATTTTCTGTTTGCAAATAGATAATTGTTTTATTTCTTATATGTTGCTGTCTTCTTAGATGCATACAGACATATATATTTAATATGAAGTATTTTTTTCATTAATAGTCAAGGTTTCTGTATTTAAACATTTTATTATAATATCATATAGACAAGCTTCATTTTTCATACACCTTGGCAATAATGAAAATATATGATTTTTCTTATAGGAATTCAAATTATAACTTGTTCATGCTATAAATTATTATAATACAAACACTTCAGTTTCATTTTATATGTTTATGCAACAAAGTATAATGGTATTGTTCATAACTGAAGAAAACTAAGTCTATGATAAATGAACTTACACATCTAATTAAGCCATCTTTTTTGTTGTTATTGTTGGTCATGTGGCTTGAACTCTGGGCCTAGGTGCAATCCCTCAGGTCTTCAGCTCAAGGCAAACACTGTACCGCTTGGAGCCACAGCACCACTTCCAAGCCTATCTTTTAAGATTGTATACTATATTGCTTCTCAAACTAGCTGGGAGTATTGTCACTTCCTTGACCTGACATTTGTCATTTAAATTTTGTAGGTGATTTTAAGATGTCTCAAAGAAAATTTCCAGATATGCATCAGAAATTGATAAGATCAAAGGTAATAGGAGGGCTGGGAAAAACTGGGATCTTTAGGAAGACAAAAAAAAATTGAAAAACATTATATAATCCATCACAGGTCAAAGATATTTCAGTGCCTTCAT
This sequence comes from Dipodomys merriami, assembly GCF_024711535.1. NCBI lineage: Eukaryota > Metazoa > Chordata > Mammalia > Rodentia > Heteromyidae > Dipodomys > Dipodomys merriami. The sequence continues at coordinate 14,794,980 of NW_027202937.1, forward strand.
TTTAAAGATTTCAATATCTGATTTATTTAATTAATCCTAATTTTCAGCTAACATTTCTAAGACATGGTTTGGAAGCTTCTCAAGCCACTGATTTCCCTTCTTCTAACAGGACTTGGACTTTTAGGGAATCTCTCTGTTTTTGTGAATTATATGTGCAGTTTAGGGAGAGGAAATGAGAAGAAGTCTGTACAATTGATTCTCATCTCTGTGGTTTTGACAAACATTATACAGCTGTTGTCCAAAGGATTACCATGGACAATAGCAGCTTTGGGGTTGAAATCTTTTCTAGGTGTTATAGACTGTAGAATTTTCATTTACCTGGAGAGGTTGTCTCGGGGTCTGTCCATCTGCAACAGCAGTCTCCTCACAGTGGTCCAGGCCAGCACCATCAGCCCCAGAAGTTCTGTGTGGAGGAAGCTCAAGCCAAGGTCAGCATGGCACATCCTTCCCGTGTTGCTCTTCTTTTGGATACTCAATTCCTTCATTAGCATGAGCTTGTTAAATGTTATCATAATAACCAGCATGAATACATCTTACTTTATTAATGCAGACCTCTATTGTTTTACTTTACCAAGAAGTCAGAAAATAAACAGTATTTTTCTCACTTTCATGGCTGTGAGAGATACTGTGTCTCCAGGGATCATGGCTGTGGCCAGTGGCTACATGGTATTTCTTCTCTACAAACACCACAAGCATGTTTTATATCTCCAAAATTCCAAGCTTCTCTACAAAACTCGTCCTGAGATGAAAGCTGCTGAAAGGGTTCTCCAACTAATGTTTTGTTTCCTTTTCTTTAATCTGACAGATTGCTGGCTGGCTGTATATTTAATTGTCGCCCCAGACCCTGTTTTCATACTAGCACATGTTCAAGAATTTGTAACCCTTGGTTTTGCATTTCTCAGTCCGTTTGTACTGATTCACAGAAATGGATATCTGAGTGAATGTTGGCGGGCTCATTGAAGGGAAAAATTCTAACGATATCTGTATTTGATTCATTCTTTTAGCTAGTTTAAGGATTTCTCAGTTCTGTTATTCTAGTTGACAAACCAAACCATATAAAACAATTCATCCCATAATTATATCTTCTCAGACAATGATCTTTTTGGCCTGTTTGTCTAAGTGGGCTTAGATTACATACACATCTAGTAGGAAACAGAAATCTCATTCTCTGCAACCTTTATAAAGTAGCTTTATTGCTAATATTTGTGAGCCTAGTGTTTTATGGCCCATTTTGCAGTAACAAGGATGACAACAAATAGACAAAATTATTTGAAGCTACTAAGTGCATCATATTAACTTTATTCTGGTTGAACCAAAATTTTCTGCAGTAAGTGAAGATGAAATATAAGAACATTCAGATTATATCCTAGGGGAAATATGCCAGAGCCTTTGGAAAATTGGTATGCTTTATATGATTTACCATGTAAAATCTGTTCATTAGTGATTTTAATGTGTGTAACAGGGCCTGTCATTGCTGTGGGAGTAATTTTATGATGATACATAGTCCCAACAACATAGACCAAACCTGTGATAGGTCTTCACTATTGAAATAAAATAATAAACACTATGAAATAATTTGACACCAGGGTATAGGGAAAATGTGGACATTAATCACCATAGCCTGGTTGTAATAAGAGTACTCTGGGTCACAAAGAATTGTATTGTTGACTGGTTATGTAGTCTGCTATCTGCAGAATTGTAGAAAAATTAAGTAACATTTACCAGAGACTTCCTTGATGTTCATAAAGAGAAAATCCACAGGGAAGATCTAGTCAACAGAAATAGGGTTTGATCACTAGCAAAGATCACCAGTCAATTCTCTGACAGTAAGTCATGTTCAATGTTATATGCGCTTTAAGGAAGGTGAAGCCACATTCCCATTTCAGTTATGCTTCCAAAAATGTGTAGTGTTAATATACATACAAAATTGGAGAATCCTTCAGATCTGGAAGAAGGAAATGTATTTGGGCTTTTCAGAAAGGAATGGCTGCTGGCTCTGAATCCACAATAATGCTCCAGTGTAACTGTGTGCCTCCAATTAGCACAGGGAAGGTGATCAGTGGAGGTTGGTCTGAGGTGTCTGTTTTCTTTGGATAAATCTACTGTTACTTGAGAATCTTTGTTCATCTATAGGAAATGACTTGGTTCTCTCCAAACACAATCACTATTGTCTTTCATTGTTTTAAATTTCAGAAGTTTGGTCTTATTTTGTCTTGGTATGGATATTTAAGGTAGACTATATGCCACCTGGGGTTACCTTAACATTTTGATCTGTGGTCACCAAATCGGAAATGATTTGAGTCATATCTTATTAAAATTGCTGTAATATTTCATTAACAAAAATCAGTGCAAAGCATATGTGCCTATTTCTATACCTCTGGTACTAAAACTATGAAATTTGAGGAGGTGAAAGACAGTTAAGACACTCTTGGCGAAACAAAGGAGGAGGCTACAATGCTTGATAAGAAATGTACTCATTATCTTGTCTATATAATTTTAACCCCTCTGTACAGTATTTTCACAATTTAAAAAAAAATTTTTAAAAAGGCACTCTTGACAATATGGGAGGGCTATCGATGCCGAACTTCAAACTCTACTACAGAGCTATAATAAGACAGCATGGTACTGGCACAAAAACAGACCCGAAGACCAATGGAACAGAATAGAAGATCCAGAAATAAATCCATAGGCCTACAGCCAGCTGCTATTTGACAAAGGAGCCAAAGATATACAATGGAAGAAACACAGCCTCTTCAACCGCTGGTGCTGGGAAAACTGGGCAGCCACATGCAGAAAACTAAAAGTGGACCCCAGCCTATCACCATGCACCAACATCAACTCAAAATGGATTAAAGACCTTAACATTAAACCTGAATCTCTGAAACTACTGCAGGACAGAGTAGGAGAGACACTTGAACTAATAGGCACAGGAAGGAACTTCCTGAACAGAGTCCCAGGATCACAACAAGTTGGAGAGAGACTCGACAAATGGGACTACCTTAAAATAAAAGGCTTCTGCACAGCTAAATCTATTGCAACTAACCTAGAAAGACAATCAACTAATTGGGAAAAAATATTTATCAGCAATATATCAGACAAGGGGTTAACATCCTGTATATACAGGGAACTCAAGAAACTAATCCCTCCCAAACCTAACAAACCAATTACTAAATGGGCAAGGGAACTAAAGAGGGACTTCTCAAATGAAGAAATAAAAATGGCAAAGAAACACATGAGGAAATGTTCATCATCCCTGGTGGTGAAGGAAATGCAAATAAAGACAACCCTGAGATACCACCTTAACCCAGTCAGAATGTCCCACATCCACAAATCAGCCAACGACAAATGCTGGAGGGGATGTGGAGAACGAGGAACGCTATTACACTGCTGGTGGGAATGTACACTCATACAACCACTTTGGAAAGCAATCTGGAGGGTCGTTAGAAAGCTAAAGATTGACCTCCCTTACGACTCAGACATACCACTTCTAGGCATCTACCCTAAACAACAGGAACCAATATACAAGGACACGTGCAACTCCATGTTTATTGCAGCACTGTTCACAATAGCTAGGATATGGAAACAACCCAGATGCCCCACCACAGATGAATGGATCCAAAAATTGTGGTATCTATACACAATGGAATATTATGCAGCCATTAGAAATGACAAAATAATGGCATTTGCAGGGAAATGGATGGAGCTAGAAGGAATCATGTTGAGCGAGGTAAGCCAAGAACGAAGAGACAAAGTGTACATGGTCTCCCTGATAAGTGGATGCTAAATCCAAAATGTTAGGTGATACAACAAAACTAACAGGACTTAAGAAACAAAGAACTCCCACTCATCTGGTTGAACCAATACTAAATATCCCCACGGTGCTGATCACATATATGGTGTATAACATGTGAACACCGTTATATGTTACAGACTGTGATAGACAATTTGCTCCAGGAAAGTTAGAATGAACTTGTGACTTTAAATGAGCATCATTATTCCACAATACTGTGAAATTCGGGAAATTATGTAATCACTTAATCACAAAAAAAAAAGAACCTCAGGGAAGGGAGGGAGGGAGGGGATGGTAGGGGGAAATCAAATTTTAAAAAAAAAAGGCACTCTTGGGATCTGAAAATCCATACTTTCTGATGGTCTTCCCTGTTTCTTACTCATTTAAATTTACAAAGCTTTCAGTAGTGTAATTCCTTATTTTTAGTTATCTCCTGCTCAGTACTTCGAATTATATTTTTCTCAACTGAATTCTGATTTTTTCACAGAAAAGTCAGAAAAAAAAACCAATTGATTTGGGACATATTCCAGACCACACTTAGTCATAGAGTACCATGACATAATGAACTCCTATTTTTTCTAAAAACTCAATAAGCCCTTCTTCTTTCAGAGTTAATGGGCACACCCTACTCAATTTCATTTCCAAGTTTTTATAACACTTACATCCGAGTCAAAATCTAATGAGAAATGCAGAAAGTGCATGCTTTGTCTTGTTTTTATGGTGTATGATAGGAACAAGGTTTCAAATTAAAGCTGTAAGTCTTAGATAATCTATTAATTGCATTCAGACAAGGCACATCTGTATGAAGAAGACAAGCTCTTAAACAAGTTACAGTAAAACATTATAACATGGAAATTTTCAGACTGAGTGCAGTGGCTCACACTTGTAATCCTAGCTACTCAGAGTTATAAATCAAAAAGATTATGATTTGAGGCCAACGAAAAAAATTAGTAAGAACTCCATAACTATCAAAAGTGAGGCATGATGCCAGGTGCCAGTGGCTCACACCTGTAAGCCTAGCCACTAAGGGGCTGATCATGATTTGAAGCCAGCCTGAGCAGGAAAGTCCAAGAAACTGTTATCTTCGTTTAACTACCAAGAAAACCAGAAATGGAATTAGAGCTCAACATGTAGACTACTGGCCTCGAACAACAACAAAAAACAACTCAAGGACAGTATGCAGGTCCTAGTGCAAACTCCAGGATTGGCACACAACTAAAAATGGAGCATGATATGTCATCCTTGTGTTTCTAATAATGTGGAGGTAAGTAGATAGATACAGAGTATTTTGGTTCAAGTTAATCCAGACTCTCCCTTCCCCCGAACAAGTCTGGGACTCTGTCTCAAAAACAAGCCAGGAATGATTATGTAAACCTGTAATCTGAGCTACTCAGAATGTGAATATAGGAGGACCACAGTCCATAGTCAACCCTGGAAAATGCCAGACCCATTATTTCAAAAACACTAAAGGTAATAAGGGCTAAAACATTGCCAACGTGATACAATACTCGCATAGCAAACATCAGTTCTTCAGTTCAAACCCAATTACTTTAAAAAATTACTTGATCAGCCGGGCGCTGGTGGCTCACGCCTGTAATCCTAGCTACTCAGGAGGCTGAGTTCTGAGGATCGCGGTTCAAAGCCAGCCCGGGCAGGAGAGACCGTGAGACTCCTATCTCCAATAAACCACTAGAAAACCGGAAGTGGCGCTGTGGCTCAAGTGGTAGAGTGCTCGCCTTGAGCTGAAGAGTTGAGGGACAGCACCCAAGCCCAGAGTTCAAGCCCCACGACCGACAAAAAAAAAAAAAAATTACTTGATCAAACACATATTGCAAAACTATTCCTTCTACATGAATTTTGGTTCAATTTAAGAAAAATTAAAAAGCAAATATGATTAAGAACTAGAATATTTTGTGGATCTTTAAAGATAGAAACTGAGAGCATTAAGCAATATGAAGACAATAACAAATGATAAATTAAAAGAAGTCATGAATTTGTTCAAGATTCATTTAAGGAAACACCATGCTGCTTTCCAGAATGGTTGAACAGGTTTACGTTCCCACCAACAGTGTAGAAGTGTTTCCTTTTGGCTACATCTTTGCCAGAATCTGTTATTGTTAGTTTTCTTGACAATGGCCATTCTGACTGGAGTGAGATGGAATCTCAGTGTTGTTTTGTGATGCATTTCTTTTATGGCCAGAGATGTTGAACATGATTTACCTCATTTGTAATAATTAGAATGTGCCAATAAATCTACAAATAAACCCAATAGATAGTAAAAAAAATAATAATAATAATTACATTTGAACATAATTAATTAAACAACACTCTAAGCATTCACACAATGAGAACAAAGGAAGATATTATTAGGAGAGGATCACAAGGGCTCAATAGGTATGTGCATAAAATCATGTAAAATGATACTTATGCAAATGAACTCCAAGAAATGGAAATAGGCCTATTTATTGCACTGTTTATAGCTATCTTTCTTTCTTTCTTTGTTTTTCTTTTTATTTTTTTCTTTTTCTTGCTTACTTGCTTCCTTCCTTCCTTCCTTCCTTCCTTTGGTTTATTTCCTTTTGCTGCTGTTTTGTTTTTTATTTCTGTATGCTTTGTCTTGTATATAAGTTTATCTGAATTGGGGAGGAAAAGGGAAGCACAGAAATGTTGGAACAAAGGGGGAACCAATTAAGCAGTGATACTTTCTAGACACTATGTTGGAAATGAATGCTATAACCTGAGGGGAGGAGGGCGAAGAGGAGGGAAACTGGAGAAAAATGAGGGAGGGAGGTGACACTGTTCAAAAAGAAATGTACTCATTATCTGGCATATGTAACTGTAAACCCTCTGTACATTACCTTTACAAAAAAGTTAAAAAAATAAAATCCATCATTGCATTATCAAGGTAACCATCAAATACATAAAACTTGGATCCCCAAAACAGAATTGGATTTTTTTTATATTTATTAGATTGTGAGATAGACTAAAATAGTGAACAAAATAAGATACTTGGGAAGTTAAGAGGTAGATAAAGGAGAGATATGAAAGAAATGGAAGACTCTAGATTATGCGTGTCTGTACATGGCATATGAAGGAGGCAAACAGATTAATCATGGTTCACAAAATTTTGGAGTGTAAACGTTATAGAATGAAACATTTAAATAGCTGAAACTGTATTTGGGAAAACTTGAAGTTCAATTAAACCATAATGAGAAAGAATTTAGCTGGTATATATAAAATATAATAATTTGAACCCTTAGATTAGTTCTCCTAATATGAGATAGAATTAGATTGTTGTTTGCTAATTTGAGGATAGAAATCTTAGTTCTTTGCATCCTGGAGATAAAAATGGCATTGTAACCTAATCTATGAAGAGTTCCACAGAAAACGAAATAGAGTCCTTTGAGCAAACTCTACAGATTTACATGTTTCATGACTGTCCCATATATATCAGAAAAGGTATATGATGTGAAATTTTTCTTCTTTTGCAGATTTAGATATGTAAATGATGCATACTTCAAAAGGTGGCTGGTGGATCTGAGTTTCTCTGCCTATGGAATATGAAATGATTTTGAATGGTTTTACTCCTTCTAACAGGATTTGGAATTATAGGAAACATCTCTGTTTTTGTGAATTATATATGCAATATTGGAGGAGGTACTCCTTCTAACAGGATTTGGGATTATAGGAAACATCTCTGTTTTTGTGAATTATATATGCAATATTGGAGGAGGTACTGAGAAGAAATCCATACAATTTTTTCTCATGAATGTGGTTTTTACAAATAGCATGATGCTCCTTACCAAAGGATTGCCAAGGACAATAGCAGCTTTGGGGTTGAGAAATTTTCTATACGTTTATAGGCTATACAATTATCATTTACCTGGAGAGAGTGCCTCAGGGTCTTTTCATCTGCACCAGCAGTCTCCTCACACTGGTCCAGGCTATAACCATCAGCCCCAGAGATTCTGTGTAGAGGAGGCTCAAACCAAGGTCTGCATGTCACATCCTTCCTACGGTACTCTGCTTTTGGATACTCAATTACTGTATTACCATGAACTTGCTAAATGTTATCATATTAACCAATATGAATACATCTCACTTTATTACAACTGAGCACTATTGCTTTACTCTACCAAAAAGTCTGGAAATTAACAATATTTTTTCTCATGTTCATGCCTGTGTTTCAGGGTATCATTGATGTGGCCAGTGGCTACATGGTATTTCTTTTCATTAAGTATCACTAGCATGTTGTTTATCTTCAGAGCTCCAAGCTTCACTACAAAACTCCCCCTGAAATGAAAGCAGCTCAAAATATTGTCTTTGTGGTGCTTTTCTTTCTGTCTGTCTTTTTTTGTGTGTCAGTAATGGGACTTGAATTCACGGTCTGGGTGCTGTCCCTGAACTTTTTCATTCAAGGCTAGTGTTCTACCAGATTGAGCTACAGCGCCACGTCCCCTTTCTTTTCTTTTATTTGACAGATTGTTTGATTTCTGTATATTTAATTGTCTCCTTAGAGCCTACTTTCATGCTAATATATGTTCAAGACTTTGTAACCTTTGGTTTTGCAATTCTCTGTCCATCTGTACTGATTCTGAGACATGGACATCTGGCTGAATGTTGGCATGCTCAGTGGAGGGACAGATATTGGAAATATTGCTGTTCCATTCATTCTTTTAGCTAGTTTGAAAGACTTCTCTGTTCATACAGATCACAACCAAAACCATATCAAAACATTTAACATATAATTATTTATTCTCAAATATCCTTTTGACCTGTTTGTCTAAGCTAACTCAGAGTTCATAGACATCTATGAATAAAACAGAAATAAAATAAAACAGAAATCTCATTCTCTAAAACATTCACGAATAGCTTTATTACTAATATTTGTGCACCTAGTCTTTTATCACTACAGTTGCAGTGATTAGGAGAAAGACAAAAAATTAACAAATTTAATTAAAATTACTACTGCATCATCTAACTATTTCCCAGAAATTAGCTTTCCTGTGAGCAGGATAAGCATGTGGGGCAAATCATGAAGGAGGAATGGTGGATTTTATGTTTAGTCTTTGTTAAAGGAGATAATGCAATTTGATAAAGTGATACTATGTTTTCAAGATTCCCTTTTATTTTAACTCAAATAGTGCTATGTACAGTGTGGGTGCTTTTAGGGTCAGATTTAAACTGTAAACAGGGAACTGTTGTTCTTAGATTGACTACTTTAAAATTGTTTAATATTAGATAAATTAAGGTTTTTATATTATGGAAAAGTTACTAGTGCATCAATTCATTTTGGTTTAGGATATCCATTTTGGGAAATAAGCTTTAAATATATTTACTTGATAATTAAAATCATATTTACTTGATAATTAAAATCATAAAATATTATATAAGGAAGTGTTCATTATTTCTGAAACATTGCGTAATTAAATAGTAAGTAAAAGAGCTATGTTGGGTTTTGCTTGTTTTTGTTTGTCAGTCATGGGGCCTGAACTCTGGGCCTAGGCGCTGTCTATCAGCTCTTCAGCTCAAGGCTAGAGCTCTACCACTTGAGCCATAGCACCACTTCTGGCTTTTTCTTCTTATGTGATGCTGAGGTATCAAACCCAGGGCCTCATGCATGCAAGGCAAGTGCTCTACCACTGAGCCGCCTTACCAGCCCCTATGATTTTTTTCTTTTGTTCTCTTGACAACAAACATGAGTACTCACCTATACAATTGGACATTATGGAATTTATGAAACCAGTGGCGACTTCAGTCTGTATTTCACAGAATGCCATAAAAAGGTGTAATTCTAATCCACAGAAAACAATGCAAGAATAATGACATTCAAAATGAAATGCAACATATTTAATTTGATATTATATAGAGTAGAAATTTTAGGAAAGTGTAGGAAACAAGTTTACTTTTTCACAAAAGGAGGTAAATGAACACCCAGTAGAAAACAATTGTTTCTATCATTCTATATTTCTGTTAATTTTTAATGTTAATGACTAAATTATGTTCAACTAAAATTATGGATTTTTCCTGGGTATTACTTATTAGTATCTTAGCACTCTCAATAATGCAATCAATCTTTATTTTTAAAATTCTATGAAAATAAATGTGATGATTTCTTAATACATGAGGGATTGGGCTGGGAAGTTGGCTCAGTGGTAGAGTGCTTGCCTTGCATGCCTGAGGCCCTGGGTTCGATTCCTCAGCACCACATAAGCAAAAAGAAAAAAGCCGGAAGTGGCGCTGTGATTCAAGTGGTAGAGCGCTAGCCTTGAGCTGAAGAGCTGAGGCACAGCGCTCAGGCACAGAGTTCAGGCCCCACAACTGGACCCAAAAAAAAAAAAAAACGTGATGGATTTTCTTAATACATGAGGGATTTAATTCTTCATATTTTGGGGGAGGGGTCCAGTCATGGGGCCTGAACTCTGTGCCTGGGCGCTGTCCCTCAGCTCTTCAACTCAAGGCTAGCACTCTACCACTGGAGCCACAGCGCCACTTCCAGCTATTTTTCTTTATGCTTAGGAATCCAACCCAGGGCATCATGCATGCAAGGCAAGCACTCTACCACTGAAAAACCTTCCCAGCCCCAAATTCTTCATATTTTTCTAGTGGAACTATATAATACCAGTATTTGGGTTAAATACATTGCTCTAGCAAGTAGATATCAAATGAGGACATTTTGGAAGTTATGCTATTTCACTAAAATAAAAATTTAGAGCACAAAATTTTTGCACTGATACAAATAAGTTTGTGCTACTTTTTTTTCTTTTTTTCTTTTTTCTTTTTTTTTTTTTTTTTTTGTTATCATGGGATCTGAACTCTGGCCTGGGCACTGTCCCTGAGCTCTTCAGCTCAAGGTTAGTGCTGTACCACTTGAGCCACAGCACCACTTCTGACATTTTCTGCTTATGTGGTGCTGAGAAATTGAACGCAGGGCCTCATGCATGCAAGGCAAGCTCTCTACCACTGAGCCACCTTCCCAGCCTAATGTACTGCTTTTTTTGAAGAATATGTCAACCAAAATTTTAGTATAGTACCTGAGTATTTTTTCTTAAATGGCTCTCATTTACAATGATGAGTGTACTCCATTTTGGTTGTTTAGTGTGTGTATGTGTGTGTCTATGTGTGTGTGAGTGTGTCTGTGTGTGTGTGTGTGTGTGTGTGTGTGTGTGTGTGTGTACAGATTTTAATACATACTCTACAATTTCCCTAGCATTTAATCCACATCCAGTCTTTTTGCCTAATTTTTTTTTGGGGGGGTCGGGTCATGGGGCCTGAACTCTGGTCCTGAGCACTGTCCCTCAGCTCTTCAGTTCAAGGCTAGCGCTCAACCACTTGAGCCACAGTGCCACTTCTGGCTTTCTTTCTTTTTGCTTATGTGGTGCTGAGAAATCAAACCCAGGCCCTCCTGCATGCATGGCAAGTGCTCTACCACTGAGCCACCTTCCCAGCCCTGCCTTTTTTTTTTTTTTTTGTACGATTTCCTAACCCTTCTTCTGGAGTGTTGAACTTACAATTCAATGAAATTTGTGTAGGGGGTGGAGATGATATTTATACCATGAGATGAAAACAGAAATGAAGTTTGTAGGCTGGAATTTTTGCAAACTTGAAGCTATTGGAGGTAGAAATTGTACCCACTGATACAGCCCAGAAAACTCTGAAACATGACATTTCAAAGAATCATGACCTACCTAATTATTTATCTAGGGTAATATAAAGCAATATCTAACAAGTAGAACAAAAACACCTATCATCCTAGCTACTAAGGAGACTAAGATTTGAGGATCACAGTTCCAAGCCAGCCCAGGCAGAAAAGTCTCCATGAGATTCGTGCTCCAATTAGCCACTCAAAAATTACAAGGGGAGCTCTAGCTCAAAGTAGTAGGCTAGACTTGAGAAAAAGAGCTCAGGGACAGTGCCCAGGCCCCAAGTTCAAGTTTCATGGCCAAAAATAAAAATAAAAAAGAAGAGGTACAACAAAAGGCTAAAAGTATAAGGAATAAAATATAAAAATTGGATTGCAAAATGAAGGAAAATATCTCAAGAAAATAAAAATAAGAAGAGGAATAAACAACCAAGCATTTAAAATATTTTGCCTCTGGATCCCATCCCAGGCCTTGAACTTAGGACCTACATGATGTCCCTTAGCTTTTTTCACTATTGCTTGAGAAGCACCATATCTCAATTTCTGGTTTTTTGCTGGTTAATTGGAAAAAAGAGTCTAACAGAGTTTCCTGCCTGGGCTGGTTTCAAACTGGTGAGTTACCAGCACTAGACTCATAAAACATTTTGAAAGTAAAAGCAAGGTCTGGGAAGATGGCTCAGTGGTAGAGCTCTTGCCTTGCATGCCTGAGGCCCTACGTTCAGTTCCTCAGCACCACATAGGCAAAAAGAAAAAAGCTGGAAGTGGTGCTGTGGCCCAGGCCCAGAGTTCAGGTCCCACGACCGGACCAAAAAAAAAAAAAAAAAGTAAAAGCAAGTATAAATATACATATAGTTTAAAAATGAAATGTTTAATGAAAGACAAAGAATTGGAAAACCTTCTTCTGCATCCTGTAATATTGGAATCTGCCCTGTGGCGTTACAGGGAGATGGACCTCAACATTATTTTCCTTTTTATTGTTCCAGTGTGCTGTTCGTGGTCTGAGTGCCAAGCAAGTCAAGGGTCAGCTGTCAGCTTCACGGCATACTGAGAACTTTCACTGGCCACATGAACTTTAAGGCCTATGAGCTTCACAGGTTCCCACTTATTTCTGAAGCCTTACATTTGCACATGAAGGAGTAGCCACAATATCCAACCTGAACAATGTCCCTCAGAGTATCAAATTCAGGGAGTGAATTCTTCTTCCCTAGAAGACAAAACTCAAGGGAACTAGGCACTCAGTCAAACAGTTGGCTCCCAGCAGAAAACCATCTTTCAGAAGAGAAGAGGATGGGGAAGCCCAGTGATCCTCTGAATCAGTCCCCCCTGGTAGTAAATCACACTCAGTAAGCAGACAGCTCCAGAAGACAAGAAATTTCTGACCAGAGACCCGGAGCCCATAGTCTCTACAGGAATCCACAGGTAATGAAGCTTGCTCCCTGCATACTACCACATACTCAACAACCTGAGCTCACTCATGACTAAATTCCTCAGCAGGTCCAGATGAAACCCCTTCTTGCATCATAACTGTCTCTGTGGCCATTTCCCACCCAGACACTGTAGAAGAGTGTCTACACTTGAGGTTTTTCATAGATCCACAGTATTTCATTCTCATTAATAAACTTTTTTCAAGATGGCTCTAGGCTCTAGCACTTCGAGTTACAGAAAACGATATTAGCCTGCCATTCGAGCTGGATCACGGTAGCATTAAAACCCTCCACTAAATGAAAGGCTTATGAGAATTGAGGTTTTTGACAACTAATCTGTTGTCACCACAACCTTGGTTGACCTTATTTTGTCAACTTTGTTGTCTTCTCCCAATCTAGTAAGGAGACTAGAATGGACCTTTAGACTGTTCTGCCTTTTTCTCTGCACAGTCTTTCTGTTACCCTATGAATTTTCTGGTTTTGGTGCTACTTCTGGGGCCTAGGGATGACTCAGGGCCTCACAAACTCAGTACCTTCTGAACTTGCTCTCTCACATGACTTTTTCCCCCAAGGCTGGAAGTCTCCCACTTGAGCCATACCTGCACTACTTCTCTATCTTTTTAACGGTTCTTCCACATTTTTTCTTGATTCTCAATATTCTTCCTCTCTTTTAATTTTCATATTATATTATGATCTTTATTATCAAGACTTTTTATTTACAAATTAATGGATCACATAATTAACCTTAATAGATAATGACTTTGTTCTCTCAGAACACACTCACTGGTTTTATTCATGATTTTACACATTTGTTCTTTTGATGTCTTGGTATGGATGTTTGGGGTGGAGCTGAGGGACAGCGCCTAGGCCCAGAGTTCAAGCCCCACCACCAAAAGAAAAGAAAAAACTGCTCCCAGATAAGGAGGAGGAGGAAGAAGAGGGGGCAGCCGTTCGAGATAAGTTTATTTCTGTTATACTCCAGCATCTGTAACCACCAAATAATTGAGTGCTGACAAAGTAAAATCAACATTATGGTTTATACTTTTAATAAATCATTTTATTTGATCAGTAGAAAGCCCATAGATTGGGAGAAGATCTTCACTAGCCATACAATGGACAGGGGTATCATATCTAAAATATACCTGGAACTCAAAAAATTAAATCCCCAACAACAAATCCTCAAAGAAACAACAGACCACTAAATAAAGGCTAAAGGCTTAAAGAGAAACTTCTCTGAAGAAGGAAGAAGGATAGCCAATAGACACATGGAGAAATGCTCAAGCTCTCTAGCCATAAAAAAATGCAAATCAAAACAATATTGAGATACCACCTCACCCCAGTTGGAATGGCTGTAATCAAGAACTCTAATAACAACAGATGCTGGAGGGAATGTGGACAGAAGGGAACCTTACTGCATTGTTGGTGGGAGTATAAACTTGTTCAACCACTTTGAAAAGTAGTATGAAGGTTTCTCAAAAGACTCCACATAGAGCTTCCTATGACGCAGCAATCCCACTTTTAGGCCTTTACCCAAATGATCACAAACTAGACCATACTGAAGCTACCAGCACAACTATGTTTATTGCAGCATTATTTACCATAGCTAAGATATGGAATCAACCTAGATGCCCCTCAGTAGCTGAATGGATCAAGAAAATGTGGTGTATATATACACAATGGAATATTATGCCTCCATCAGAAAGAATGATATTGCCCATTTGTTAGGAAATGGAAAGACCAGAAAAAATTATATTAAGGACCAAAGAAACATAGGTCCCATGGTTTCCCTTATTTGCAATAACTAGTATATCTCTGAGATAAGCAGAAAAAGGTGAGATACGTTGATGTTAGGTGAAATGAACCCCAAGATAAGGATTCAAATGTTTTTGCTTTCATGCAATTTTTTCTAACATATTTATAAGATATTTCTTTGGTGCTTTGTAGGTCCCTCCCCCACGCTATAACCCCTGCTTTCACTGTATTGGATGTTGGTATAATTTGTGGAGGGGAAGTGAAAAAACAAATCATTTAAGTAGGGATACAGGTGGACCCATTGCAACAATGAGATGTACAAATCGTTATGTCCAAAAAAGAACTTTACAACTCAAAGGGGGATGGGATGTGTAAGGCGGGGAGTGGGGGGGAGATGGGAAGGGGAAACAAAGGAGGAGACAACAATGCTTGATAAGAAATGTACTCATGACCTTGCCCATGTAATTGTAACCCCTCTGTATTGTATTTTCACAATTTAAAAAAAAAGAAAAAAATCATTTTAGCGCCCCAATGTAAGTTATGTCTTGCATGTTTTGCCAACTCAAATCATTTACCTTGTAAAATTTTCTCGATATTCTTGTATCATTAATGTTTTATAATTCATAAACATATTAATGATGTCACTATTTCTATTTTGTATAATCAGTATTTATTTAAACAGTCACAAAGCAAAAATTAAGGAAATATATAAATAAATGGAGAAATCATAAACAACACTTTAAGTTGGTATGCTGAGTCTTATACTAAGGTATACTGAGTCTTATGCTTAGTCAGTACTCAAATCAAGAAACAGAAAATCACCTTCTGGGATGTCCCCTGGCTATGTCATTGATACTACACCCTTGGATAGCTCCTGGTTCTGGCACTTGCTGATCCTCTAATACAATGAGAAGTACACTTGCAAAATATTCAGAAAGTGACCATCTTGAGATTTCA
This sequence comes from Dipodomys merriami, assembly GCF_024711535.1. Classification (NCBI taxonomy): domain Eukaryota; kingdom Metazoa; phylum Chordata; class Mammalia; order Rodentia; family Heteromyidae; genus Dipodomys; species Dipodomys merriami. The sequence goes on from NW_027202937.1 coordinate 14,810,545, forward strand.
GTTGTTTCTTCCAAATTGTCTGGCTTTAGTGGTGAATAGAGGGAATGGAATGAGATTATAACAAAAAGTATGTCACATCCTAAGTATGAAGAACCTATATTGTCAGCTTTCTCTACTTTTTTTTATAGCCCCAGCTGTGGAAATAGGGGAACAGCTGGACCCATCAGGGCACAGGTCATCATTAGAGTGCCTCCTGTTGATTACTGAATGTTCACTATAATTAGACTGAGCAAGTCTCAGGACTCAACAAATTAAGGTGCAGCAGCCAAAAGGCAAAGTTGGAGAAGGAAGTGCACAGGTAAAGCCACTTACATCTTGACAACACTGGGAATAGGGCATGACCATTGGGACTCTGAGAAGGATAAGTAGAGCCTGGCTGTTGCTGCTTTATCAGAGTGCCCACCTTAAACATGACCTTGAGACTCCATAGGTAAGTGCTGCTGATTGCTGGAGATGGGGGATGTCTTTGGCTTTGTAAAGGAAGCTGCTGTGATAGGGCTGGTCAAGGTCAGGGAATGAGAAGATTCTCAACTCCACTGTCCTTTAGAGAAGAGGGAAGGAGACAGAACATAATTACCCTTGTTATTTTCCTAATTGTTTCCAAACTGCCACTGCTTCTGTTTCAGTGACCTATGGAGGCCACTGTGGTTGATACATTATATTCAATGCCGCTGTTTTATATCCAGGCCAAGGAGATACTGAAACACTGGGCCTCAATGGCATGTCAGCCTGGATGTGTGTACACACTTATGCTCTGTGTTTTCCCTGAAGACTTTGTTTTGCCAGTCCTGAGGCTTGAACTCTGGGCCTGGGCACTGTCCCTGAACTTTTTCTCTAGGCTAGCACTCTACCACTTGAGCCACAGCACCACCTCCAGCTTTTTCTCTTTATGTGATACTGAGGAATTCAATCCAGTGTTTCATTCATAGTAGGCAAGCACTTACCACTAAGCCACATTCCCAGTCCGACTTGGTATATTTTTGCCTCCCAATACTAGGGGTTTTACTAAAGCTGTGACTTCTTTCTCTTTTTTCTTTTCTTTTTTTTTTTCTTTTTCTTTTTTTCTTGCTGGTCCTTGGGCTTGAACTTAGGGCCTGAGTGCTGTCCGTGAGACTCTTTATACTCAAGGCTAGCACTCTACCACATGAGCCACAGTACCACATCCAGCTTTTATTGAGTAGTTTATTGGAGATAAAGAGTCTCATGGCCTTTCCTGCCAGGGCTGGCTTTGAACCACGATCCCCAGATCTCAGGCTCCTGAGTTACTAGGATTACAGGTGTGAGCCACCAACACCAGTCTTCCGTCTTATTTCTTGAGTCCTTCAGACTTCATATAGTAAAATACCTTTGCCCTCTTTATGAAAATTTTATTTATTCTGAATTTTCTGTTTCCTACATCCAGAAATATCACATTATATAGTATTGAGTTGGAAAAGAAGGGAAAGAAAAACACACTTGAGAACACATAATGATATTAAATTACTTTTAGAAAATTAATCTTACTTCCTTGCTGGTCACTTTGCTAAGTACCTAGCCTCAGCTCAAAATACACTTCATTCTATATACTTTCTTTGTCTCTGCTTTATAAATGAGAACATTGGGTCTTACACACACACACACACACACACACACACACACACACACACACACACACACACACATATACACACACATGCATGCGCACGCGTGCACACACAAAATGTGATCAAGTACATGTGTTCATGCATTGTAAGAATTGGGAAAAACAGCATGTGAATTTTAGAATAGTTGACTGCAACATTTGTTAAAAATCTTGAATTATATTCCAAAAAATCTTGAATTGATATTCCAACATCTGAGAAATGAATACTCCACCTCACCTACCCCCTGAACCCCCCCACACACATGCTATTTGCTACAGAAAATCTTAACTTGACTTGATTCACACAGCCTGCATTTTGTTGATCCTTGTATCTGAGCTAAGAAACTTGCGAATGCTTCTTAAAATATTCATCTAAATTTCTGATCCCTACAGCCTCCAGATTTGTAATAAGTGTGTAGATTTTCTAACCCACTTGTGATACTCTTCAAGTAAGCGAAGATATGCCCCTTGTTCTAAAAGCAGTTATTGCTATCTCAGAGATGAATATTTGGAGTATGTTTGAAAAATAATCTCAGCAACAGCAGGTCAATACAGAGATAGGACAAATGAGAATTAAGGATAATTTAAAAACCTCTTAAAGGATGGACAAAGACAAACAGAACTAAAGTTGCCATCTGATAGTCTATGCAATTACGAGAAATAAAGCAAAAGGACTAGATTTCTATTTCAAAAGTTCTTTTTGACTATAATAGAAGATAAAAGAAAAAGGCACACAATTTATAAAGTAGTTGTGCAAATCACAAGGTGAGATATTACAGTATGGACTTGCTACGTCAGTTATTTCTATGGAGAAAATCACTAGATTAGACAAATCTCAGATAACAGAATTAGTAAGATCTTCCACTTACCTAGGATCCATGGTATCAGAGCCTGACATGAAAATTGTTTTCCTGATGTCCTTTTAGGGTAAGAGGAAGTTCTTAGAAAAGATAGAAAATAACAACAGGATATCTAGGAAGAAAAAAAGAATTCAGTGCCCTTCTGATCCCATTGGTGGTATAAACTTTCCCGTGTTATTAGGTCATCCTTGAGAAAAGAAGGCTAGCTAGATTTTTCTGCTCTCCTACTCTTCTAACTACTGTGTTCCTTATGTTTTGATACTCATGAGTTTTGGACTTCTGTTAGAAGTTACATCATTTTACCCTTATGCACTTCTTTAGAGAAGCAACACTTGTATTTTAGCTTTATCTTTATTGCTTATTTGAGGGAAGAGTGTTTATGAGATACTAAAGAAAGTCTGGGGAGAAGCCCCAGTACAATTTGCTAGGCTGAAGGGGGGAGGGGTTCTTGGAGAAAGAGTGAAAGGAAGAAAGCATCTGAACTGATTATCAAGATCATGGCTCAGATATTGAATATTACCTTTTTTTCTAATTTGTCTAGGAAGAAAATAGTATAAATATTTTTAAAGATGAGGAAGATGAAAATGCACATTTTCAAAGAATGAATGAGCATGGGATTTGTGTCCAAGTTATAATAATCATTATCTCCATGCGAGTAGAAGCAAAAAGAAAAAGCATCAAAAAAAGTGAGATTTCATTGATCAAGATGCACTGCATTCATAAACTGCTTTGTGGAATGGCAATTCCTTTGTACAACTGCTTTACAAAAATATTCAAAAAATGAGGTCCCATATGTGTTAGGAAATTTAATGTATTTCAGGAAACTTTTCATTAAAGTAAGTAGGAAAAAATTTCCTGTTACTTTTTGTTGGTTCTAAAAATGTTCAGGAAGTCAGAAGAAGTATGGACTAAGTCCATCCAGAGAATCATCTTCCTTTCTCTTAATGGACCTGGAATGGTGGGGAATACCTTTATACTAATGAAACACATGCATACTTTTTTCATGAGTCCTGAGAAAAAAACGATAGACCTTATCCTTATCCACTTGGCCTTTTCTAATGCAATCATTATTTGTAGCACAGCGATAAGAGAGATAGCCAATGTTTTCTATTTCAGAAATTTTCTAAGTGATGTGGGTTGTAAACTTCTAGTTTATCTGGAAAGAGTGGCTCGAGGGCTTTCCATCTGCACCACCTGTTTGCTCAGCATGGTCCAGGCCATCACCATCAGTCCCAGGACCACCCAGTGGAGAAAGCTCAAACCTACGACTGCATGGCAAGTTCTCCCCTATCTCCTCCTCTTTTGGTTCTTCAATTCTCTGATCAGCTGCAATCTGCTCCATTTTATCACAGCAGTCAGTAGCATGAACAGATCTGAAGTTAGAATGAATGTTGACTATTGTTACATGCTACCATCGAGGCAAACAGTAAGATGGCTTTTCCTCTCCCTCATGGCTCTCCGGGATGTGATCTTTCAGAGTCTCATGGCCTGGAGCAGTGGGTACATGGCTTTCCGTCTGTATAACCATCACAAGCAAGTCCTCTACCTTCATAACTCCAGGTTCACACACAATTCCAGCCCAGAAATCAGAGCTACTATAAGTACTCTCATTCTCATGGCCTGTTTCCTTGTCTTTTATTGGGCTGATTTCATGTTTTCCTTCTACATGGGTTCCACCTTGAGAAATCATTTCATAGTATTAAACATTAAAATCTTTCTATCACATGGATATGCAGTTTTCAGACCTTTGGTCCTAATCGGTCGAGATATTTGGAGTGCTAAATCCTGGAGGGCTCACTGATAGGTGCAAAAATTAATTCCTCTATGAACTATAGATATGTACATATCTAATAACAGGAAAATTGCACATTTTTTTCAGCATTCTAGGAAGTTAGACAGATTCTTGCTAGCCTCCCATCTCTATCAAATATGTGACTTTCAGCTTCTCTTTTCACTGGGAAAAATGCTGGAGGTAACACTGTTACCAGAAACCAGTATGTTTTCCCCTCAAGTCAATTTTTTTAATCTACCAAGAATTCCAAACTTTTTGCCACTTTTGTATTCCCTCAAACAGGCTCAATCCTTATCATTTCAGCTCATACTTACTATGTGCCAGAGACCTGCCTTCAATAGCCTAATAGCAAATGAGGAAAAAAGGTGTCAGGAAATATTTATGTGAAGTTGGCTTTTAGGGCAAAGCAGACATGATCAGTGAGAGACTCTAACACTAACACAAAATGGATTCAGCTGACAATTGCTTCCTGTTACTAGATTCTAAAAGCCTTAAGGAAACTGGTAAGAATAGAAAATAGAATGCACCTCCAAACATTTTTTTGGGGGGGGTCCGGTTTGGCCTTAACTCTGGGCCTGGGCACTGTCCCTCAGCTCTTCAGCTCCAGGCTAGCGCTCTACCACTTGAGCCACAGTGCCACTTCCAGCTTTTTCTTTCTGCTTAGGTGGTGCTGATGAATCGAACCCAGGGCCTCATGCATGCAAGGCAAGCACTCTACCACTGAGCCACCTTCCCAGCCCATCCCAAATACTCTCTTTAGAAACCGTTCTTTAAAAAGTTTCTCCTTGGTTTGAAAATGAGGCTCTACATAGAGGAGACATCTGTATTCAGAGCTCACTGCAGTACAACTCACAATAGCAAAGAAATGGAAACCATTTGAATGCCCATCCACTGATGCATGGATTTTTTAAAAAATCATGATATATAGCATAACACTGTTCAACGTGAAGATGATCACATTAAGCAAACTAAGCCAGGCACTTAAGGACAAGCACCACGCAATCTCATTCATATGTGAACCGTGAAGAAGTGATGTCAAAGAAGTTGTTGAGTGGGGTGGTGGATAGCAGAGGCTCCAGTAGACCACTGGAAAGAAAAGGATGGGAAATGTTGATCAAGGTATACGAAGTTAAAATTCAACCTGAGTAAGGGCTTGGGGTGTGCTATATTACTGTTGGGTGAGTATAAACAAGGATAATATAGTATATATTTCCAAAATGTTGGGGAAAATATTTTGAATGTTTTTATCATAGAGACATGGTAATTCCTGGAATTGATACATGTGTTTGTCTTAATGTGAACATGATAAATTGAGTACCTATGTCAAAACAGTAAATGATACCATTAACTATGTATCACTTTGTGTCATTTAAATAAACATAGAAAGAAATGAATTGAGTTGATGAAACATCTCTCTCAGAAACACAAACTTTGAAATCAACTCAAGCTTTACTGAAAGACTAACAGCTACTTCTAGAGATGCACACATAAACGAGGAAACCAGAGTAGCTCTCAGCCAGTATTGCCTTTCTCCACAGGGAAATAAAAGAACCTCAGTAAGCAAGGCTGCCAGTCTTCACGGAATTTAGAGACAACTACCTGTGCTGAAAGGATGCTTCTTGATATAATTTTTTTGTTCGATATTAGGACTCAAATTCTTGATTTGACACTTTCAATCATTGGGTGCTCTACCGAACTGAGCTATGCCTCAAACCCCAATCATTTTCTTACGTGATATTTAAAAGACAGTTCTTTAGGACATTTGAAAAGGGGCCAAAATGTGATGGTACATGCCTGTAATCTCAGCTCAGTGGGAGACAATAATCAATGAGAAGGATCATGGTTCAAGACCAGTACAGGAAAAAGAAAGTTTTACATAGCTAAGTCTCATTTCAATATAAAAGTTGGATGTGTATTGAATCTGTAATCCCAGTTACACGAAAAGCACAAGTAGAGCTGGGAGTTGATGGCTGACACCTATAATCTTAGCTAATCAGGCAGCTGAGATCTGAGGATCACAGTTCAAAGCCAGCCTGAGCAGGAAAGTTCATGAAAATCTTTTCTCTCATCCACCAACAAAAAACTTGAAATGGAGCTGTGGTTCAAGTGGTAAAGTACTACTCAAGCAAAAAAGCTCAGGGGAGCTGGGCAGCAGTGGCTTATGCCTGGAATCCTAGCTACTCAAGAGGCTGAGATGTAAGGATCATGGTTCAAAGCCAGCCCAGGCAGGAAAGTCCATGAGACTCTTATCTCCAATAAACCACTAGAAAACCAGAACTGGTGCTGTGGATCAAGTGCTAGAATGCTCACCTTGATCTGAAAAGCATAAGGGCACAAGGACAGCGCCCAAACCCAGAGTTCAAGCCTCAAGACCGACAAAAAGAAAAAAGCTTGGAGAAAGTGCCCAGTCTCTGAGTTCAAGCTCTAGGATGGGTCAAAAAAAAAGACACAATAGGTGTATAAGGATCATAGTATAAGACAAGGCCCCAGGGAAACAAGGTCATACCCAGTCTGAAAAATAACTAAAGCCTAAAATGGCTGAGGCCAAGGTTCAGTATGACAGTGTTTGCCTAGCAAAGAAGAGTCCCTGAGTTCAAATCTCAGTACTACATACACATATTGAAATAAATGTTTTGAGAGTAATCACTTATCTCAAAGCAGATTTCTACAGAACTTAATGAATAAAATGTCAAACGCTCTGTAAAAGGAAAGTATAAGGAAAACTCTGAATATATATATGTATATATATAAAACATATCAATTACAATATGTAATAGTTTAGATGAAACACAAGTTGAAAGTGAGAGAGACTAAAATATACATCAAACATTAATTTTATTTTGTTCATTAATACACATATAGATCAACAGACAGAACTCATATGTATACACATAACAAGTAAGAAGAATACAATTCAGCAACTTTAATCTATCGTTAAAAAATTATCATCAAATCTCAAAATGTGTGACAACTTTCAGATAAATATAGTGAGACTGATGAAATTTCCAAAACTACCCTGTTTTGTTTTTTTTTAAACCATTATCAAAATATGTGAAGGGAGAAAGTTTTCTTTTTATTTTATTTAGTGTCATATTACTTTTCCAAACCATAACATCATCAGCATAGTGATTTTATAGTATTTCTGAAAGTAACAGTATTAAAACATTATAATGGGCTTCTATTATCACACATAGAAGGGCTTTTATCAGCTATCATCAAGAAAGTTAAAGAGAATATTCAAAACTCATAAAAGATACTGCATTGGAAAAACCACCTACCCGTACAGAATCTCGATATTAACAAATTGATAATTATTGGTGAGTGTTAAATTATGCAATACCACCATGGGAATAAATAGCAACGCTCTTAAAATAATGCAATTCTATCACAAATTCATGCTGTTCTACTTGAGCTTCCATGTGCCACTCAGGCATAATCTTATGCCTTAGGTTACTCATATCCCAAAGAAGCTTGAAAGATCTTGGTACCAGTGGCTCAGGCCTGTAATCTTAGCTGCTCAAAAGGATAAGATCTGAGGATTGTGATTCAAAGCCCAGACAGCAAAATCCATGAGGCTTATTTCTAATTAATCACCAATAAGCCAGAAGTGGAGCTCTAGCTCAAGTGGTAAAATGCCAGCTCAGTGAAAAAGCTAAGGAGCAGCACCCAAGCCTTGAATTCAAGTCTCAAACAGGCCAAAAATAAACATATACAGAAACAAACAGAACAAGAAACCCCCAAGAGACTTTGACACACACAATGAATTCCTAACATATCAAAAATGAGGCCCTCACTAAACTGAATGTCAGAATAAGGGTCAAATTGGGAATACCAAGTCATTCTTTCCCTATTATCCTGTTATATATTGGTTAGATTTCACCCATTTCATCATACAATCATCAATGATATGAACTACTGTGATAGTAGAAGACACTTGAGTAGGACCTAGGTCAACTACATTGTGACATAAGGCCAAAAAGATGATATGCTTCCATGATAAATCTTACTCAGTATTTCAGAGTTTGATCTCCATGATAATTCATAGCCTGGAACTCTGGGAAGGCAAAGACAAGTCTGGAGACATGGGAAACTCTACATGTGGATACCGGCTTTGTTGTTCACTTTCTCACTTCATATCCTTCTACTAATTAAATCCTAATTCAGTCTGAGATAACTTCTGAGTCAAATTCATGTAGTAATTGTGAGGGGAGAGGGAAAGTTGTACTTCAGTGATTCATAACCCTGACAGGTGACATCTGTGGAAATTGATGTCTCCTTGGTACTTTCTGAGAGCCAAGAGTGCTACAAATCCTGAAGGTACAAATACGACCTGGAAAGTCTCTTCTTGACAGAAGGACTAACCCAGATCTTGCCTGCACCACAGCTATCAAGGTGAGTAAACTTGCTAATTCTTTGATGCACTTTGCATGTATCATGTAATTTCCTGAGAAGAATAAGTTTTAATCTTTCTATGATTAGTCAAAGGAAGACATAGAGCATCTCCAATCCTTAGGACCTACTGAAAGGAGCTTATGACCTGGACCTTTAGATATCTGGAACTAGAAAGATGGAGAGGATCAGTTCTACCAATATCCTTCAAGAAATGTTGGAGCATCACTCTCACTGTGTTCAGGATCTAGTATCATCAGAGCACTCTGCAGTGAATATTTTCATAGAGTTCTTTACCTTGTATTCTTTCAAATACAAAAGATGTAAGAGGCTCTTCAGATTATTGAGGGAAAAAACGCTCTATTTCCTGTAATTTCACCTGGTACTATAACACTGTCAGCATAATTAGGTTTCATAAAATTTGTTTTTATAAGTTTAGCTGAATTATTATATTTTCAATTATATCATTTTTTCCCATTATATTTCCAACTTCCTAAATGTCTTTGTCTTTAAAATGATGGTATTTTTTCTATAACTGTCTTTAAGTTTCCCTATACTAACAATATTATCCCACACATGTAAGTCCACCTCTTTCCTTAGATGGCTATTCCTTGTGGGGACATGTTAACAACTATAATAAATATTTTTTTTCTTTTGTGTGTGTGTGTGTGTGTGTGTGTGTGTGTGTGTGCTTGTGTGTGTGTGTGTGCATGTGTGTGTGCCAGTACTGGAACTTGAACTCAGGGCCTAGGTGCTGTCCAGAAGCTTTTGAGCTCAAAGCTGGCACTTGAGCCACAGCTGTACTTCTGGGTTTTCTGGGGTTTTGCTGGTTAAAGGTGGAGTCTCACAGAATCTAGAGCTGAGGCAGCTTGAGACCTTCAGGTGAAAGACATTTAAAGCAATCTTTAATAATTAGTGGGAAGTAGCTGAGGAAGACTTCCTTCAGAAGCCTGTAAGTCACTCGGTTGTACTCAGACCATCCCTGAAGACCTTGTTAAGATGGCCTTTGGAATATTGTTAGTTATAAAAGTTATAAAAGTTGGAAGCAAGCTGAGTGTGGTGCTTTGTGGCTGTAATCCTAGATACTCAGAAAGTTGAGATCTAGAAGATCAAGGTTCAAGGCCAGGCAAGGCAAAATATTTGTGAAACCCCTTCTCAACCAGTATCTGGATTGGATGCATGACATCTACCTGTCATCTCAGCAACACAGGAGTCCATGATAAGGAGGATCATAGTTTCAGAGTAGCCTGGTCAAAAAAGTTCAGAAAACTCCCTATCAGTGAAAGAAGCTGGGCATGTTAGCACACATCTTTCATTACAGCTATGTCAGAAAGACTAAAACAGAAGGACACAGTTCAGGTGAAGGCCAGGCAAAAAGTGAAACCGTATCTCAAAATAACCAGAGCTAAAAGGGATTGAAGGAATGATTCGACAGTAGAGTGCCTAGATAGCACTTATGAAGCCCTGAGTTCAAACCCTAGTGCCACAAAAAATCAGAAGCAAAAATTAACTCTGAAAAAGTCATCATTACATCACCAAAAGCTAAGAGGGCAATGAAAACTGAGAAATCTAAGAGAGACAACATGAAAAATAAAATTATGAGACATTTAAAATATTCAAATAACAGGATTTTGCCAGTAATTTAATATACAGTATGAGAAAGGCAGACAGGTTATGACATTTGGAGTGGGATGATGGGAATATGATAAAATGTAATGAGAAAGAAAGGAAAAAAGTTGAGGTTGGAAAAAATTTGGAGTCAATTCAGCTATGCTGAAATTGCACACAACTGGGATATACTAGGATCTGAGTGAGAAGTTGGTTTTGCTACTGTGAAGCTAAAAGAAATATGGATAGAAATTTTAGATTTTTAAATGTCCTCTTTATCTGATTCATGTAACTATAACATCTTTGTGCATCACCTTTTTTATAACAATGAACTTTTTTAAAAAACAGAAATTCTAGTTTTTCAATGCTGACTCAGAAAGAATGACACAGATAAAGAAAGAGTTCTCCTAGACAAAAATCTGCACCATTATGTGTATCATGGTTGCCCTGTACATACCAGAAAAAAGCTATGACATGAAATACATTTTTCAGATATATATCATCAAGGAGGTGTATTCTGGATCCAAGTTTTTCTGCCTGTGACATAAGAAATGGGAGTGAACTATATCGAGGGGACAATCTGCATTTTTCTAACTGGACATGGCATTGTAGGAAACCTCTCTGTTTTTCTGAAATATGTTTCCAGTTTCTGGGAAGGCACTGTGAAGAAATGTGTATATCTTATTCTTATCCATTTGGCTTTGACAAATATCATAATGCTCCTCTCCAAAGAGCTGCCAAAGACAATAGCAGCTTTTGGCTTGAGAAACTTCCTAGATTCTAAGGACTGTAAAATGATTGTTTTTCTAGACAGGGTAGCTCGTGGCCACTCAATCTGTACCAGCAGTCTCCTCACAGTGGTCCAGGCCATCACGGTCAGTCCCAGAACCTCCAAGTGGAGGAGGCTTAAGCTAAAGTCTATATGGGACATCCTTCTCCTCTTGTTCTTCTATTGGATTCTTAATTCATCAATAAGTATGAACTTACTTTATTTTATCAGAAATGTCTACATGAACACATCACAAGTCAGTAAAAATAACTATTGTTATTTCCTACCAGGGAGAAAGGAAATACAATGGTTTTTTCTCATTCTCATGATCCTACGTGACATCATGTTTCAGGGTATCATGGATGTGGCCAGTGGCTACATAGTATTTCTTCTCCACAACCATCACCAACGTGTTCTCTACCTTCAGAGCCCCCAGCTTCTATACAAAACTGCTCCTGAGATGAAAGCTGCTCACAATGTTCTCTTTCTCATGCTTTGTTTTCTTTTCTTTTATTGGACCGAGTGTGTGTTTTCTCTACTTTTAAGTTCCTTCTTGGAGAATAATCCCATGATGTTAAGTATTCGAGAATTTCTGACTCTTGGTTTTGCAATTGTCAGCCCATTTGTGCTGATCCTCAGAGATGGAAATCTAGCTAAATGTTGGTGTCCTCAGTAGGAAAGACAGAAGTTGAAAAAGAATTTATTTCATTCTACCTTTTTTAGTATGTAAACTTGCAAGAACTCTTACTTCTGTTGGACTGTGTTAAAACAAGATGTAGTCAATTCATCTAAACATGTAATGGTTTTTGCTCAGCCAAAACTGCTAGTTAAGGAAGTGGCGCTGTGACTCAAGTAGAAGAGTACTCGCCTTGAGCTGAAGAGTTCAGGGACAGCACCCAAGCCCAGAGTTCAAGCCCCATGACCAACCAAAACAAAAAAGTAGTGCTGGGTGCCAGTGGCTCATGTCTGTAATCCTAGCTACTCAAGAGGCTGAGATCTGAGGATTATGGTTCAAAGCCAACCCAGGCAGTAAAGTCCGTGAGACTTTTATCTCCAATAAACCACCAGAAAACCGGAAGTGGAGTTGTGGCTCAAGTGATAGAGTGCTCACCTTGGGCTGAAGAGCTCAGGCCCAGGCCCAGGCCCAGAGTTCAAGCCCCATAACCAACAACAACAACAACAAAATACTAGTTTACATGCAGCTCTGAGTTGACCCAGACCTCAGAGACAAGTAAAGTAATGTAGAACTTTCATTTGCTATTCTACCACTGTCTTGAATTGGTTTGATTAGAAATTTGTGGGACCAGTTTCTTACTGCCACTGTTCCAGAAACCATTTGGTAAATTTTATCATCATTACTTATGCATGTATTCTTTTGCCCTAGAATTCCATTTCTAGAATTGAACCCTACAGATGTACTTGTTTTTTGAGAATTACAATAGAAAAATACGAGTACATAGAAATCTCCACTACTTTATAAACATAGTCATTAAATAATACCAGAACTTGTAGCAAGGTGAGTGCCAATGTTATATTGTATTTGTATGGCTGGAATTTAAAGCAATTCGGTTTAGTAAGTAAGGAATGACAAATTGTGGAGGACAAACAGTATTAATATCATCAGGAGATGTATATGAACTTAAAGAAGCAACTGAAATGGCTTTCTGTTTCAACACTTTGAATATAATAAAGGAGAAACGGAAAGGGGGTGCTATTTACAAAGATGTTATATAAATTGTAACATCTTTTAAATAGATCCCATCAATGTGAAAGACTGGGAAATTTAATTTAACCACAGTTAGTCCTTTCTTTTTTTTTTTTTTTTTTTTTTTGTCAGTTGTGGTGCTTGAACTCTGGGCCTAGGTGCTGTCACTGTGCTCTTCAGCTCAAGGCAAGCGCTCTACCACTTGAGCCACAGTGCTACTTCCAGTTTTCTGGTGATTAATTGGAGATTAGAGTCTCATAGACTTTCTTGTCCTGGCTGGCTTTGAACTGGGATCCTCAGATCTCAGCCTCCTAAGTAGCTAGGATTACAGGCATGAGCCACCAGCTCCCCACAAGTTAGTCCTTCAAACAAAGGGCTAGATTTTCTACTTCCCTATTTAAACTGCCTCTGTTTCACTATGGCAGGGTCTACCCACAGCATTCAGAAAAAGGATCTATTATATGACCTACCCAAGTAAGATACTTCATAAGACCTACTAGTTTGGGGAATTTTTAGAGGGCCTAAAATTCTTTATTAATAACATTCACCAAAGTGAACCTGAAGTTGTTCAGTGAACATGAATAGTGAAGACTAATGCATTGAAGCATTCTTAGACATGCAACTAATACTCATGATCTGGTTGGCTTTGTAAATGACTGAGTGATATTGCTCTATGGTTAGAAAGAAAATGATCACCTAAGTTTTAAATAGCGGCTGGGAATGTGGCTTAGTGGTAAAGTGCTTGCCTAGCATGCATGAAGCCCTGGATTCAATTCCTCAGTACCACATAAACAGAAAAAGCTGAAAGTGATGCTGTGGCTCAAGTGGTAGAATGCTAGGCTTGAGCAAAAGAAGCTCAGGGACAGTGTCAAAGCCCTGAGTTAAAGCCTCAGGACTGGTTAAAAAAATTAAATAGGAAGGACATAAATAGCATCTTTTCAAGAGGTAAATGGATACATTGGCATGGAATTTGTATCCAAATTATATTTATTATTACTCTCAGGGTAATACAAGCATGACAAGAAGAAAAACAGAAAAACAAAAAAAATGATACAAAATACCATCTAGGAAGGAACCATGCATATTGTTTATCTATTTCAGAAATTGTTCTTTTCCCTTGAGTAACTAGATCAATCGGGGGTCTGAAATATGTCAATGTTATTCATTTGTATTTCCAAAAATGTTATTGTTAGTTCTGACCATGAAGTTCAAAGATGTTCAAATGATGTTATTTGGAATAACATCATCCAGTCAATAACTTTTTCTTCTGTTACTAGACCTGGAATTGTGGGGAACATCTTTATATTTGTGATACATGTATATACTATTGCCAAGAGTTCCCAGCAAAATCACACAGACCTTATCCTCATCTACTTGGCTTTTAGAACTGTAATCATTATTTGTAGCACAGGAGTCAGAAATATAACCAGCTTTTTTCATGGTAAAAACTTCCCAGGTAATATTGACAATAAAACTTTATCTGGGAAGAGTGACTCAAAGCCTTCCCATCTACACCACCTGTCTCCTCTGCAAAGTTCAGGCCAACGTAATCAACCACCAGGACAATCAACCACAGACTACATGGCAAGTTATTCACTATCTCCTCCTCTTTTGAATCCTTAATTCTCTGATACATTCTACTTTTCAATGTTATATCACACTAGCCAGTAGTAGCATGAACAGATCTGGGATTCGAATATAAGTTATTGTTATATCCTATCCAGACAAATAGGTGGCTTTTCCTCTCCCTCTCTCTTCAGTGGCACACGGCTTTCCATCTGTATCATTTCACAAACAAGTTCTTCACCTTCTTGAATCCAAATTTGCAAACAATTCCATCCCACAAATAAGAGCACACTACAAAGATTGTTTGCCCAGTTCTATGTCCAACAAAGACCTAATATCCAGAATATATAAGGAGCTCAAGAAACTAAACCCAACAAAATCAATACTCAATTAATAAATTGCAAAGGAGCTAAATAGAGACTTGTCAGAAGAAATGCTTTACATCCCTGGCCATAAAGGAGATGCAAATCGAAACAACACTGCAAATTCATCTCACCCAAATAAGACTGGCCAACAACAAGAATTTGGACTACAATAAATGCTGGTGAGGATGTGGGGGAGGGAAGTTCCTATTACACTGTTGGTGGGAATGCAAACTACTTCAACCACTCTGGAAGGTGGTTAGGAAATTCCTCATAAAACTAAACATAGACGACACTGTGACCCACACATACCACTCTTGAGCATATACTCAGAATATGACAAGTCAGGATACAGTAAAGATATTTGCATAGCCATGTTCATCGTAACACTATTAACTATAGCCAAGTTATGGAAATAGCCCAGATGTCCCACAACTGATGAATGTACCAAGAAAATGTGGTACATATATACAGTGGAATTTTACTCATCTATCAGGAAGAATATTATGTCATTTTGAGGGAAATGGGTAGACCTAGAAAAATTATGTTAGTGAAGTAAGCTAGGTTCAGAGAAACAAATGGCACATGTTTTCTCCCATATATGGAAGCTAGGTCCAAAAATAAAAACATAGATGATAATATATGCAGGGTTTTATGTATATACACACAAACTGACTAAAGAATAGTATACTTAGAGGAGGATTTCAATAGTGTAACTCCTTTGAAGAACTAACAAACTTTAATAAAATGAATATCAGACATTGGAAACATGTTGGGAGGGCATGCTGTTATATTCAATGTAAACTTGAACTACGTAACTTGAGGGCAGGGATGGGGTGAGGAATGGAGAAGGACTGAAGAGATGACATTCACCAAGTAGCAGAAGCTGGGATTATAGCTAAGATGTAGAGCAATTGTCAAGCATGCAAAAGGCACTGTTTGGCATTTAGCACAGTAAAATAAAGCTCAATCGCAAAATAATTCAGACAACAAAAAAAAATCAAATGGCAAAAAGATCCACAAAGAAACTTGCTTGAAAATGGTATATGCATAAATATATATACATTAGTATATATGTGTATATGTACATTTCTCAAGGAAAACATAACTGTTCAACAAAATCCAAATTACAACTACAATGAGATACCACTTCTCTTCAGGTACAATAGCAATTATTAGTAGACAAAAAATAAGTGCTGGTAAGGGTGTGAAGAAAATTGAACTTTTAAACATTATAGGTAGGAATGTGAATAAGTTTATATCTTATGAAAATCAATACAGAATTTCCTCTAAAAATTGAAGTACAACTATGTGTTCTAGCAATCCACCTACTGGGTAGAAATCAAAAGGAAATTAAACCAGCACATAGAAGAAACACCTGCATTCCTGTATTCACTGCAAGCAGTACTCACAATAGCAAAGAAATAGAAACAACTTAAATTCCTGCTCATTGATGTAAAGACAAAAAGTGATTCGAAAATATACACATTGTAGTCAATAACTAAATTCAGCCATAAAACTAGTGATCACCATGTTACATGAACTAAGCCAAGCACATGAACTAAGCCAAGCACCAAAAGATAATTCCAGGGCTGGAAAGATGGCTCAGTGGTAGATTGCTTGCCTTTCATGCATGAGGCCCTGAGTTCAATTCTTCAGCACCACATAAGCAGAAAAAGCTGGAAGTGGCGCTGTGGCTCAAGTGGTAGAGGGCAAACCTTGAGCTGAAGAGCTGAGGGACAGTGCCCAGGCCCAGAGTTCAGGCCCACAACCAACAAAAAAAAAAAATAATAATAATTCCACAGGATCGCATCCATATGTGAAATATAGAAAAGTTGATCTCATAAAAGTTAAATATTGAAATTGAATAGGTGAGTGGATATTAGATGCTGGAGAGAGTAATATAAAGTTAAGGATAAAGAAAGTTTGAGGAAAATGTAATAAGTTATAGTTAGTATACTATTGCCCAGTAGAGTGAATGTACATAATGATAATGTACCAAAATGTAAAAAAAAAAAATATTTTGAATATTTCCATTATAAAGAAATAGTAAATATTGTAAGAAATCCATGTGTTTGTTCTGATTTGAATGTTATACAATATGTGTATTATTCAAGGATCAAGTGGTATCCCATTGAAAAGGTGAGGGCTTTTTGGTGACTATTTGGTTTTTATTTTGTTTAAAAAGCATATATAAAAATAATCAGCCGGGCCCTGGTGGCTCACACCTGTAATCCTAGCTGCTCAGGAGGCTGAAATCTGAGGACAGTGGTTCAAAGCCAGCCCCGTCAGGAAAGTCCATGATACTCTTTTTTTTTTTTTTTTGGTCAGTCGTGGGACTTGAACTCTGGGCCTGGGCGCTGTCCCTCAGCTCTTCAGCTCAAGGCGAGCACTCTACCACTTGAGCTACAGCGCCACTTCCGGTTTTCTGGTGGTTTATTGGAGATAGGAGTCTCACGGTCTCTCCTGCCCGGGCTGGCTTGGAACCCTGATCCTCAGATCTCAGCCTCCTGAGTAGCTAGGATTACAGGCTGGTGAGCCACCAGCGCCCAGCTTAATGAGACTTTTATCTCCAATAAACCACTAGAAAACCAGAAGTGGCTCTGTGTGGCCCAAGCAGTAGAACACTCGCCTTGAGCTGAAGAGCACAGCGCCCAAACCCAGAGTTCAAGCCCCATGACTGACCATCATCATCATCATCCTCACCTTTTCAACAGGAAATGATTTCACAACTTGAAGTTTTTGCAGGTCAGTACAGTATATCCCCTCTAGAAACATGTTGTTATTCTCAAGTTAACCTCAGCCATATGGTCCCGTTGAGTTACATTCCTTTGCATCAGGACTTGAAAGTTCTCCCTTGGCAATACACTGAACAATAAATAGATAGATCATTCCTAAGTATACATAAATTATAGTTATAGTCTTGAAATTTCATATGCAATGATTTTTAAAGGTAGGCCCACATTGTTGTTCATTTCTTAATTTTTTTATTTCTCTTTTTACGTGTTTCTTTTTTATTTAGTGATACTGAAGACTGAAACAGGGCCTTGCCTGTGTTGTACTGAGTTAAATCTTCAAACCCTACCAGGTTTCTCAGCACCATTTGTTTAAGCAAGGAATATAATTACTTATGGTAAAGAACTTTTAGTACCACTGGGCACAGATACATCAAGGTAGTGATAGTCCTGTTCAAGTATTTAGTTGTACATAAAGCAGAGTTTCCGTGATTGGCTATCATTTATTGTGTTTCATTGTCTAAAGAAAGACGAGAATTAAAGTGACAATCTCTGCATCAGAGCTCACCTCCATGCTACTTCACAACTTGCAACTTTGAGAAGGAGAATATAGGTCTACTTATTAGCTAGTAAAACTGGTAGCTAATGTATAATAAAAACTATATACAAAACTTTGGTTTGTTGTTCACTTTCTCATTTCACAGTCTTCTAGAAATAAACCCTAATTAAGCCTGAGCTACTTCTGAGTCCATCTTACATGATAATTGTGTAGGGAGAGGGAAAGTTGTACTTCAGGGACTGAGATTCTGCAAAAGTTTCCTTCTCCCTGACAATGAGACAACTGTGAAAACAAATCATCCTTACACTGGGTGGGAACCAAGAGACTCACAATTGCTGAAGGTATAAATCTGGCTTGAAAAGCCTCATCTGAGCAGAATTAACCCAGAGTTGGACTACACCACAGCTACCAAGGTAAGCAGACCTGATAATTCTGATTTACTCACATGTTTGCATAAAATTCTCACAGAGAGATAAACACTCATCTCTCTTTGACTAAGCCAGGGGTTTGATGAGAAGGTCTATGCCATTTTTCTAATATCTGGAGGCATATACCTTGAAGGAGAGAGGTCACCAGTCCAGCAGATGTCTCTCTAAAAGCACTTGAACATCTCTGTCTGTAGTGTGATGTTATCACAGAGCTGTAGGTTGAGTTTTCCAAAAGGTCTCACATTATGTTCTTCCAGAAGTTAGGAAATATTCATCAGCCTTCAATTTCACCTGCTAACATTAGGTCACTGTATTATCAGGTTCATACATTTGGTTTCTCTAGTTCTTGATTCTTTTATGAAAGTCTATCATGGTATTTGTTTGGGCTTATAGTCATTTTTGTTTGTTTTCATTGTTTTATTTATTTATTTGATACAAAAATCTAATTATGTAATCTAGGCTGGCCCCATTCATGATCTTCCTGCCTCCCAAATACTGAGAATAAAAGCATGTCACCCCATGCTCTGTAAGTACACTCACTTTTGTTCAGTTATTTAATGACACTTGAGTTTTAGACTCAGGTCGTTGTATTGGTAGACAAGTATTCTACCACGTGAGCCATACACCAGCCCAAGAACAGTAATTTGTAAGAGCTTCTAACCTCTGACAAAAAGCTGGATCACTTTGTATTCATGCTTTATTAATTAGCATTGCTATACTCATCATTAAAGCTTGTAGCATAATCCACTTATAGCAGACATTTAGGATTGTATGTGTCTCCTTTTAACACTTTTAAGGCATTCATTAATTTCATATGTAAGGGGAGGAAGCACATGTTGAAAGGCACTAACTGAGATTCCTAAATTCATAAGTAATGCTTCTTGGTAAACCTGCATATAATCCTATATTCACATAGTTATGTAGACAAGAACTACAGAGGTCTAAAGCAAACATTTAATAATTAGTAGAAAGTAGAGGAAGCCAGATTACAGGCTTACACCAGTAATCCTAGGTACTCAGGAGGCTGAGATCTGAGTATTGTAGTTCAAAGCTAGTCCCAGGCAGAAAAGTCTGTGAGACTCTTATCTCCAATTAATCAGTAAAAAAAAAAAAAAAAAAAAAACCCTGAAGTGTTGTAGCTGCAGTTCAAGGTTACATAGCCTTGAGCAAAAACCCTCAGAGACAGCTCCCAGGACCTGAGTTTGAGCCCCAGAACCAGCACACATGCGTACCCATGAGAGGAGACAGGTTTGTAGAATTGCATTAGAAGCATGCAGACTATATGCACATCCTAGGGAAGTTTCTTTTATTGAGGAAAAACTGTCCATAGTGTAACTTAAATTTGTGTTGTTGTTCTCAGTTGTGGGGCTTGAACTCTGGGCCTGGGCACTGTCACTCCGCTCTCCAGCTCAAGGCTAGTGTTCTAGCCCTTTGAGCCACAGCACCACTTCTGGCTTCTTGGTGGTTAATTGGAGATAGGAGTTTCATGGACTTTCCTGCCTGGACAGGCTTTGAATTATGATCCTCAAATTTCAGCCTCCTTAGTAGCTAAGATTACAGGCATGAGCCACTGGCGCCCTGCTTAACTTAAATTTTTAGGTGAGATACATGATTGGAACTCCTGGATATGAAAGAGTAAAATCCTATTCAGGCCTGCAGCCACAAAATAAGCTCAGATTAATAAAAGATCACAGTAACCCCACTGTTAATTAGGCCGGGGGAGAGGAGGAAGAAACAAGTAAAACAGGCTGAACTTTTATCTGAAATCATTGATTCTCTCCAAAATATACAACACTTGAAAGATCTCTTTTCATATCAATGATGCTCAATCTACTTTCTTCCAAAAAACTATTACTGCCGATTCCTTCTTCATACTTGATAAACTTCCCTCATCTCGTAACAGAACCTACACCTAGTCATTCTCCCTCTCCTAATCAACTTTTAAAAGTGCCTTTATATGTATAACTGTTTTTGGTTTCCCTCAAATGCCCCTGAGATTACTCAATTAATATTCAGGCCTCTCCCCACATTTCCTAAGAAATATTCCAAGTTTCCTCTAAAGCACCTTCTCTGACTGAAACCATTTAATTCTCCCTATGTTTCATACTGGAGTCATCTTCCTGAGTATCTTGCAATGATTCAAGTCTAATTGTTGGAACCTAACTAGAATGACTACCTAATATGACTTGATATTGTGGACTACAATATGCCATCTTAAATTACAGAATCAGTTGAACTTCAACTATATCTCAGAAATATTAAGATTAGGTAACAAAGTTACGAAAATTGAAGGTAAAAGCCAAACCTGAAAATGGTTATTCTTCAAAAGGAAATATAGAAGGGAAAAGTGAAC
The DNA here is from genome assembly GCF_024711535.1 of Dipodomys merriami. Classification (NCBI taxonomy): domain Eukaryota; kingdom Metazoa; phylum Chordata; class Mammalia; order Rodentia; family Heteromyidae; genus Dipodomys; species Dipodomys merriami. The sequence continues at coordinate 14,831,292 of NW_027202937.1, forward strand.
AGAATTTAAGATGAAGTAGAAGCTGAAATGTAGCTAAAATGTGGGCAGAAAAAACTGTGAGACTCTTATCTCCAATAAACTACTCAGAAAAAGCTGGAAACGGTGCTGTGGCCCAAGTGATAGAGCACTAGCCTTGAGCACAAAGAAGCTCAGGAACAGTGTGTGGGTCCTGAGTTCAAGCCCATGGACTGGCAAATAAACAAACAAACAAAGAAACAAGTGAGTTCAATTTCTGTTCATTTGGAATGACATAAAAGGTTTCATTTTAATCAACCAGAAGCAACAACACAGTAAAGGGGCTTCAAATGGAGTGGAACATATTTAATTTGATGTTATAACACCATCCAGAAACCTGTTTCTTGGTCTATGAGGGCAGACTTGTTCAGAAATGTAACATATGCACACATGCACTGTGACTCAAACAGTTCTTTTAACACAGGACAAGGCGTATGGAGACACTGAGGCCCAATAGCACTTTTAAGACATATTCTCTACAATCCACCCCCCTCAGTCTTTATGCATTTTTCCTTCAATTAAGTGAAATTTTTACTTAAGCTTGCATCATATTTCTGGTGTTGTTTAGACTTTTCAACTTGCAGCATTGTTGGCTTCTTTTTGATGATTTTATTTATTCTAAATTCCCCTTATCTTAGTCCAAAATATAACTATGTATAATTACAGATTTTTGAAGGGATAGATAGCTATGAGGACACATAACACTAATAATTACTTTTAGAAAATTATTCCTTTTTTTGTCAGTCATGGGGCTTGAACACTGGGCCTGGGTGCTGTCCTTCAGCTCTTCAGCTCCAGGCTAGTGCTCTACCACTTGAGCCACAGCACCACTTCCAGTTTTCTGAGTGGTTTATTGGAGATAAGAGTCTCACAGACTTTTCCTGCCCAAGCCGGCTTTGAACGGTGATCCTCAGATCTCAGCCTCCTGAGTAGCTTAGATTACAGGCATGAGCTACTGGCACCTGGCTGAAAAAATGATTCTTTAATACTTCTCACTAATATAAGCACTATATATCTCAGCTCATTGAATCCACACAATTCACCTGGATTGTACAAATGACTGGGTCTTAGACAAGTGATCTAACATGTTCAAACTCATACATATAGGGATTTAGAAAGCAAATATATGTAATCTAGAGTGGTTGTTTGCAAAACTTCCTCTTAGAAATCCTGAACTTTATACTTCTCAAGTTAGTGATATTTCTTAGGCATACATATGCTCTACCCCGGCCCCCACAATTTGCATTGAAAATTGCTACATGATTCACAAACACTGCATTTTGGTTATCTCTGCAAAGGTGGAATCTTGTTCAAATACAAACATAAATGTTTTTTTGCAAGTCCCTCCCACAGTAGATATAGTATATGCTTTTCAATCCAGGAACAACACTCATTAGAGAAGATGGGACATGTTCCTTATCCCAAAATCTGTTCATAGATTATTTGAAAAGACAGGTCTACTGAAAAGATAACCTAACCATAAGTAAATCAGTAGAAAGATGTGGCAAAAGAAAACCATAACTTAAGAGTAATCTCTAAAGATAGTCTTCATCACTCGCTTTGTAATTCACTGGGAGGGGACATCTTTGATGGAGAAAAATAATTTGATTTGACAAGGTCTAAAACACAGAGCTAGTGTCTTCCTTCAGTTGGAATCCACAGGACAACTGCTACAGAAGTAAACTGTTTTTCTGACATTTTGATAGCTTTTCCTGAGAAGCTCTCAGGAGAAACGGATGGTAAAAACAAAGTAATGGAGAAAATCATTTCAATGATTCTACCATGCAGAATAATGGGAATATACAGTGTTATTCCGACCCTAAGGCTAGTATGCCAGACCCTTCTATTGTCCCTTGTGTTTCAGACACAGTTAAGAAGTTTTAGGGAAAGTAGTAATGAGACTCCCAGTGGAACCCCAATACAATAAAATAACATGAGGTGGTTTATTGTCTGTAAATAATAAAAAGGAATGACTCATCTAAGCTAATCACTTGGATCGTGTTGCTTAGTAATTGAGTGATGTTGCCCTTTGTTTAGCTTTTGTCTGTAAGAAAGTAGTCATCTATATTGTAAACATGCAGGATACAAAGAAGGACTTTTATAAAGGTAAGTGAATATATGACCATGGAATATATTTCCAAACTGTATTTATCATCACTTCTGTGTTAGAGAAAGCAGGTAAAAGAGTAAAAAAGGAAAACAATGAGATGCGCTGAGAAAGAACTATATATATTTAGATATTTTAGATACTGTTCTTTTCCTTATCGATGGAGAAATACATCCTCTGAAATATGAAATTGATATTTGTGTTGGTTAAACTGAATTTTCTAGTTCTGAAGATGAAGTCTGAAGAGGTTTGGAGTAAAGTCATCCAGAAAATAGTCTTTTCTCTCACCGGACCTGGAATGGTGGGGAACATCTTTATATTTGTGTTACATGTATGTACTTTTGTCATGGAACCTGACAAAAAACCCATAAATCTTATACTTGTCCACTTGGCTTTTTCAAATATGATCATTATTTGTAGCATAGGCATAAGAGAAATAGCAATCATTGCTTATTTCAGAAATTTGCTAGATGATCATAGCTGTAAACCTATGGTTTATCTGAGGAGGATGGCTCGGGGGCTTTCCATCTGCACCACCTGTCTCCTCAGCGTGGTCCAGGCCATCACCATCAGTCCCAGGACCACCCTGTGGAGAAAGCTCAAACCACAAAATGCATGGCAAGTTCTTCCCTATCTCCTCCTCTTTTGGATCTCTAATTCTCTGATAAGCTCCAACCTGCTACACTACATCACAGCAGTCAATAACATGAATGGATCTGGGTTTGGAATGTACATTGGGTATTGTTATATGCTACCATCTAGACAAGAGGTTAGATGGCTTTTCCTCTCCCTCATGACTCTCCGGGATGTGATCTTTCAGAGTCTCATGGCCTGGAGCAGTGTGTACATGGCTTTCCATCTGTATAAACATCACAAGCGAGTCCTCTACCTTCATAGCTCCAAGTTTGCAAAAAATTCCAGCTCAGAAATCAGAGTCACTCTAAGTACTCTCATTCTCATGACCTGTTTCCTTGTCTTTTATTGGGCAGATTTCATGTTCTCCTTATATGCAGGTTCTACCTTGAGAAGTGATTTCATAACACTAAACATTAAAACATTTCTAGAACTTGGATATGCTATTCTCAGTCCCTTGGTCCTGATCAACCGGCATGTCCATATAGCTAAATCCTGGAGGCTCACTGAGAAGTACAGAAATCTATGCTTCTAATGTTACACTCATTCTTCGATAAATTCAAGGTGCATGTATTAGGAATTTCTATGCCCTGTTGTTCTAGTATCTCAAAACATTAATCAAGGTATAAAACAACAGATAAATCTTTTTCATTAATCATTTCTTAAGCAATCTAAATCTGGTCTAGCAGTTCTTTTTTTTCTGGTCTTGCAGCTTGAACTCTGAGGTTGGGCACTGTCCCTCAACTCTTCAGCTCAAGGCTTGTGCTCTACCACTTGAACCACAGTTCCACTTCAGGTTTTCTGGTCGTTAATTGGAGATAAGAGTCATGGACTTTCCTGCCTGGGCTAGCTTTGAAACAGGATCTTCAGATCTCAGCCTCCTGAGTAGCTAAGATGTGAGCCACCAGTTCCTGCCTAGTAGTTTATTAATTGGAAAAATCAGTATCTTGCCAGCCTCTAAGTCTACCATCCCTATCATGTGTCTCCTAGCTTCTTGCTTACACTGGGGGAAAAAAAAAAAAACAGAAAAAAACCACTTTCCAATTATTAGTATTTTATTGTTTCCTTAAGTCAGAACTTTTTAGCTTATAAACAATAAATATTTACTTTTGATTGTTCTGTAGCATAGGAAATCCACAATCAAGGTGCTGGCAAATTATACATCTAGTGAGAGCAGTTTCTAGTTTCTTGATAATGCCTTCTTTTTCTTTTTTTTCTTGATTGCCTTTTTTTATTGTTATTATAAAGGTGATGTACTGAGATCTGGTTATAGTTAAATATGTCCACATATCTTTGTGGACAATGCCACCCTTTCCATCTCTTTTCCATTTTCACCCTCCAATCCCCACACACAAGTTGTAGAGTTCATTTTCAACATGGTATCTATTGAGTTCCATGGCTGCATTTGTTCATCCTTTGTCCCTCCATTTCTGTGCCCCTTTACCCTTCTAAAGACAAACAAACAAGACAAAAAGAAAACAAAAACAGCAAACAAATAAAAAATCTTGTTTCTATTTCCTGCAGCTCATTTTGATAAATACTATTGTATATGATCAGATGCACATAGGCTTCATGCCTTTGTGTTTCTCCCTTATGAGTATCCTCCTTTGGTCTTATTATGTGTGACTGCTTAGAGTCTTGTATAACTTATCATGCCTCACTGGATTTTAGATCTAGCTTCTGTATATGAGAGAAAGCATGTGCTGATTGTGTATGAGTTTGGCCTACTTTGCTTACCATGATTTGTTCTAGGTCCACCCATTTTCCGGCAAATGACATAGTATTATTCTTTCTAATAGCTGTGTAAAATTTTATTGTATATAGATACCACATTTTTTGATCCCCTCAACTAGTATAGGGCAACCGGGCTCTTTCCATAACTTAAGCAAGAAATCTTAATCAAGCCAGAGCCCCTTACTATTTACCCCTGTGTATTCCTTAAAATAGATTATACTGCTCATTTTCTATGGGAAATTAATTAGTATATGCTACGTGTGTTCATTGAACTCTCCAAAGAATAAGAAAACTAAGAACAAAAATCTAAGAGCAAAATAAAAATAAAAAAAGACTGTCCAGAGATATCCTTTTTCTGAGATTGGCTTTTAAGGCAAAGTAAAGATGATTAATGAGAGAAAGTAATTCACTATAGCACAAGAGATTCAGGGGGCAATTGATTGGCCCAAGTTGGTTCCCAAAGCACTATGAAACAAAAATTCCAAATATACTCAAGATGTTGAAGTGTGGTCACCAAATAAATACAAAGGAAAGCAAGAGGAGATGGATTTTCTTCCAAGGATGTTTTCTATCTTGAGTTTGAAAATAGTGTTCCAGGTGAGGTTTAAACTTGTGCATTACTCATGTAAATGGAAGTATAATTACAGCATGCCAACTGATGGTGCCCCTCTAGCGATCTCCCACTGCTGCTCACACTCATTACACAACAGCGTACAGAATAGATCTAGATCCTGGCCAGAATCACAAGGACAAGAGCTCTTGCACATGTAACTGTCAGTCTTAAGACTGTATTTTCCCTAGATGCCTGCAAAGGTTGACTGAACAGCTCTGAAGCTCAAGGTGACCTCAAGTTTTGAAGACAAGTTAGCATGCACTCTGTCTGAAAATGAAGCAGCTACTTCCTTCCTCCAAGGTACCTGAGGAAAGTGAGAACACTGCCTCTGGAGACTACATGAGGATTCTCAGTGTGACTATGTCCGTGAAAGGATCCCTGGGATGTGTATTTGGGAGCCCTTCTCTTTTCTCTCTTCCTGGTACTTCTCGCTGGGTTGGATGGTGATTCTTTATCTGCACAAGGGGTAGGAATAGCCCTATGAGAGATGCAAATCCCCTTCACATGTGGTTGACCAAAGTCCTTGCTTTCTGCTAACTCCCACTCTCACCTAACAAATGTGTTGGAAGCTGAAGAATACAGGGAAACAAAGGATTTCACGATGATAGATTTGAAACACAGAACTTTCCTGTGTCTCTAGATATTTAATAACAATTAGGAAACAAAACACCAATTGCATACCTCAGGGAGAGTCACCTGGCATGAAAAGGCAAGGAAGGACAACAGTAAATTGTAGGCAGTAAAAAAAAAGCAGATGAAATGTAGAAATACTGAACCCTACAGAGCACTGGGTAACATGACAGTAAAGGGAGAGAATCCCATCCTCCCCCCACCACTAGTGGGTTTACAAGGAAAAGAGAAAAGGAAAGCTTGGGGGGGAAAGCATGCAACAGATGTCACTCTACAAATATAAATTTTAAAACAGATGATCAACAATGCAGATAATGATAGCAGGGCTGCAAGGACTTCTTAGCTTATTGGTTGGTACTGTGTGGGGAAGTTATTTCAGGAGCAGTCTTAGCAAAACTTCTTGGATGAGGACACAGTGGACATTTTTATACATCCTAATTTCAAAGACTAATCATTAACTAAGCTAGTTATAACCACAAGAATGATTACGGACCCAGGAAGTCTGCGACTTGGCCTCAGATTCCACAACATAATCTACTTGATGGGAAGTATGAGCTGAATGCTGAGCGGCAGACAGAAATGAAGACCAAAACACCAAAGGTGAAAACAATTACACTGCAGCAACACAAACTCTGAACAAATGCTGAAGGATAAAAACCAGTTAGTTATCTGCGAATATAAACCAGGATGTTAAGACAAAGAAGTGGGAAGCTAGAGCACTCAGAATCAGAGTACCATGCCTTAACAAGCTAACAGAGGCAGCTTTGGTTTGAAAAAGCAGCTTTGAAGTGCTTTGTACACTTCCAGGTGGCCAGAGAGATTGATGGATAATAATTGCTGCTCAGGAATTTCTGCACGGAAGCACCCAACCTGGGGAATCCCCAGGATCAACTGTCAGGACCATTCTGAATGCAGCTCCTGAACACCCTGCATCAACGCCTGCAGATCCCAATTCCCTGCATACTTGTAGCACCTATTTTGAATTCAACCTAGTTAAGAAGACAGGACAGGCTCAAAGGAGTTAAAAATATTTCTGTCACACATGTAAGTAAGATTATTTTCATTCCTGATTGTAAGTAGGAAAATCCAGAGACACAAGGATATATGATGATGTAATATGATATGATAAACACAAATTGAAAAGAACAGCAATAACAATTTTTCCTTGGTGCAACAAGAAGCACTTCACTCACTTTTGTTACAGAAGATTTTTAGAAAACTAGTAAAAAGTTTTTGATTGTTGGCATCTATATTCTTTTTTGGGGGGCGGGGTCCGGTTGTGGGGCCTGAACTCTGGGCCTGGGCGCTGTCCCTCAGCTCTTCAGCTCAAGGCTAGGGCTCTACCACTTGAGCCACAGTACCACTTTTGGCTTTTTTCTTTTTGCTTATGTGGTGCTGAGGAATCGAACCCAGGGCCTCATTCATGCAAGGCAAGTGCTCTACCACTGTACCACCTTCCCAGCCCTGGCATCTATATTCTATGTACAGGTAATTTCATTTTGTTTCTTTTTCTTTTTGTCATGTTTGTTTGTTTGTACTGGGGAGGGTAAATAGAGGATACAGAAAAGGTGGAACAACACCTTATGTGGAAAATTAACTGTATATCTTGTGGGTAGGGACCAGAGGAAAAAACAGAGAGATTTGTACTCATTACTTGTTACCTGGTTCATGTAACGGTAATTCCCCTGTACCTTATGACAACAATTAATAAATAAATACAATACATACGATAAAAATTATTATGCTATTGCATCACACTTTTATCACATGACCACCATGTGGATACTACATTGTGATCATGTGATCATCACATGGACACAGCATTTTGGGCACATGGATACCACACTTTGATCACATGATCACCATGGGGATACTGCACTTTGACAACATGATCACCACATGGACATAGCATTTTGGGCACATGGACACCACAGTTGGATCATGTGATCACCATGTGGACACCCATTTTTATCACAAGAGCAACACATGGATGCCACACTTTGATCCCATGATCACTATGTGCATACCACACTTTCATTGCATGGATGCCACACTTTGATCACGTGATCAACTCTTGGACACAGCATTTGAACACCATACTTGAATCACATGACCACCACATGCACTCCATGGACATGCACATGCCACATGGACAGGGCACTTTGATCACATGATCACCATGTGGACACTGTACTTGGATCACATGACTGCCACGTGGACACTGTACTTTGAACCTGTTGCCACCACGTGGACACTGCACTTTGATCATGTGATTACAACATGGACACAGTAGTTTGATCACGTGACTGCCATGTGGGCAAGGTATTTGGGGCTCATGGACAGGGCCCTTTGATCACATGATCACCACATGGATAGGGCATTTTTATCACGTGATCACTACATGAACACCACAGTTTGATCACGTGATCACTACATGGACAGGGCACTTTGATCACCAAGTGGACACCGCACTTTGATCACATGATCACCATTTAGACACTGCACTTTGAGCCATGTGGGATCAAAACATGCACATCACTGTGATCACCTGATCACTACATGAACTCTGCATTTTGAGCATGTGGACACATATGTTGATCATGTGATCACCATGTGTAAACCACACTTTGATCACATGGACAACAGACTTTTACCACATGATCACCATGTGGATACAACATTTGGGGCACATAAACATCACAGTTTGATCATATGATCACAATATGGACACTGCAATTTGTTCACATGGACACTGCTGTTGGATCACATGATCACCACTTAAATACAGAATTTGGGGCATATGGACACCACACTTTGATCATATGATCAACACATAGAGACTGCATTTCGGGCACATGTTCACCACATGACCATCACACTTCAATCATATGATTACCATCATAAGATTACCATTACTCATAATATGTCACTCTTATTTGTTAACTTCATTCTGGTATGACTATTCGATGGAGTGACTAACAACTCTGAAGACTAAACTTATCATTTCTCTCTCAAAAATTCTGTTGTTGTTTTTTTTTGGGGGGGGTCCGGTCGTGGGGCCTGAACTCTGGGCCTGGGCACTGTCCCTCAGCTCTTCAGCTCAAGGCTAGCACTCTACCACTTGAGTCACAGCGCCACTTCCAGCTTTTTTCCTTTTGCTTATGTGGTGCTGAGGAATCGAACCCAGGGCCTCATGCATGCAAGGCAAGTGCTCTACCACTGAGCTACCTTCCCAGTGCCTCTCTCAAGAATTCTTGCTGTGAAGTTTCCAAGCTATGAATTACTATCGCCTGAAATAATTCATTGTGTTTATCATAGTTTTTTGTATCCAAAAGCAAAATCTTGGTTTCTACTTAAGAGAATTAGCTTGAAGGATGTCTTAGACTGCCTCAATAATTATGTGCTTGGTCCAGATAAGGTGTTGCCTACTTATCTGAATGCAAAGCCTGTCTTTTAAGCTGGTTTCCCAAAACAATCCTGGACAGTAGTCACTACTCCTTTCTGAGACATTCTCTAGTCAGAAAGAAAAAGGAGTTGCTTATTAGGTATTTCAGAAGTTTTACCTAAAGATGCCTATAATTGGTAAGACTAGAGTAGCCTTATTGTTAACCAGATTGGGGAACTACATAGGTAAATCAGCCTACAAAATCTAGTGAAATCATTATTTCATTCATAAAGAAATTATTTACATTGTACAATTTATTATATGCTAATAAGAAGGTACTAAACTGGATTTAATTTTTTCTTTTAAAAAAGTAATCAATAGGTGGGTGCCAGTGGCCGAGGCCTATAATCCTAACTACTCAAGAGTGTGAGATCTAAGCATCATGATACAAAGCCCTGAGGAGAAAAAAAAAAATGTCAGGTCTAGAGCCCTGAGTTCAAACCCCAGGACTGGCATATATACAACAGTAAGAGGCAGTTTGAAAGTTAAAATGTGGCTACCAGTGGCCAGAGGAGAGCAAGGGGTCATTTATCCTATCCAAATCTATGTTTTGGACTTGCTGAGAAAGCAAGCTTCTCAGTAGTGATTTTCATTGATTACTTTCTTATGCTTCAAGAGACATAAGGAAAGAAAGAGCCTTATCCTGTGTTTCTGAAGCTAGTTTCCATTTTGATTCAAGAAAAGTTTTGACAAAGTGAAGGCAGGTTTGGGGAAATAGAAAACTCTAGATACAGAAACTTACCTAGTTACTCACTGTCTCGCTGCACATCCTTTGATAATTAACTCCTAATTAACACTAAGACAACTTCTGGGATATACAAATATAGTAATTGTGGAGGGAGAGGGAAAGTTACACTTTAGGGACTGAGATTCTGCAGAGGATTTCCTATTCCCCAACAAAGTGACACTTGTGAAACTAAAATCTTCATGGTAAAATATATCCAAGCAAACAGCTCTTTAAATCAAAAGGTACAAATATGGCCTGAGAAGCCTCTGCTTAGCAGAACTAACCCAGGACTTCTCTGCACCACAGCTACCACAGTGAGTAGATCTGAAAATACTTTGATTGATTCATGTGTCCCATGTAAATATTTATCAGAAGCCTAAGTCTTGATTTCTTTTTTACTATGTTCAAGAGAGGGTCTATTAGTTTCAGGGTCTGCCCCTGTTTTGGGTATCTCAATGTATATACCTGGGACCAAAAGAATGAGACCATTTAGGGACGAACACTTGAACGTCTTTTTCTCTGGATTCAGAAACTGATAAGATTAGAAGGCTTTGGGTGAGACTTTGAATAAGATTTTACCTTTCCCTTCTTCTAAAAGTAAGAAAGACATAAGGACTTCAAGTTACTAGGAAAAACTGAGGAGGGGGGAGCCTCAATTTCATGTGCATTATACTTCTGTCCACATTATTGCTTTTCATAAAATTTGCTCACCTAAATTTTGCTTCATTTCTATATTTCCATTATACATCATATGCTTCCTTTTCCATTGTGTTGTTCACCCCCTGATTGTATTTGTGCTTAATCTGAAGGCATTCTTTGTGAAATCACCTTTAACATTTTCCTATTCTAACTTACTATGAAACCATACATATAAATCAGCTTCACTGAATATATACTTTTTTGATTAGTGGATCTATGGCAATTATTATGAATATCCAATTGCTCCTTTAGAAATTGCTAATAAGGCACCAGTGGCTCACAACTGTAATCCTAGCTACTCAGGAGGCTGAGATCTGAGGATCACAGTTCAAAGCCAGCCCGGGCAAGAAAGTCTGTGACACTCACCTACAACTAACCACTAGAAAACAGGAAATGGTGCTGTGGCTCAAGTGGTAAAGTGCTAGCCTTGAGCTGAAGGGCTGAGGGACAATACCCAGGCCCAGAGTTCAAGACTCACAACTGACAACAACAACAACAACAAAAGAATTGCTAGTAATAATTTTCCAAGCTGCTACTAGAATGGAGGCATATTATTTTCATAGGACCCAAGTGTTATGCAATAAGGAGCAATAGTGCCATTAGATTACTGGAGAAAATGAAATTTGTATCTGCCTCACTTCCTGAGTTTTAGGTCCAGATGGGGTGTTACACATCAATCTGAGTGCAAGCCTGTCTTTTAAAGCCATTTATGCTGCATTTTTAGATGTCTGAAAGAGTATTCATGTCATAGTCATTTCATTTCCTCAGATAGTTCTTAATATTTGGAACTACCTCATACAAACCCAGAAGCAGGCCTATGTTCAAACTATTCATGCTGCCAGGAACATTCAGGATAGAAAAACTCAAAGTAACCTTTCAATATTTAGTAAAAAGTACAGGCGAAAGCTTTAAATTGTATTCCAAGTATTTCTAATGTATTCAAATCCTAAGAATTGGATTAAACTTCCAGTTTCTTTCATTCTGGACATGCTCTCTGTAGCTTGACAGATGTCCTTGGTTAGATGTGATGTTGAAGCTTTTATATGAGAAAGAATAATAATCTATGCAGTCCTGATGTATGAAAATTAGAGGTTTGTGCTGATAAAAATCAGAATATCTTTAGGGTTAACCAGAAAAAAAGGGGAGGAGAGAGGAAGTGAGGAAGAAAAAAGAAGAAAGGAAGAAATATTTGCATCATCCATCAGAAAGAATAATATTGTACCACTGGTAAGGAAATGGAAAGAATTAGAAAAAATTATATTAAGAGAAGTAAGCCAAGCTGGGTACCAGCGGCTCACACCTGTAACCTTGGCAATTTAGGAGGTTGAGATCTGAGGATTGTGTTCAAAGCCAGCCTGGGCAGAGAAGTCCCTGTGAGGTTCTTATCTCCAATTAATCACTCAAAAAACAGAAGTGGTGCTGTGGCTCAAAGTGGGAGAGCACTAGTCTTCAGCAAAAAAAACGCTCAGGGACCGTGTCCAGGCCCTGGGTGCAAGCCCCATTACAGAATGGGGGGGGGGGGGGAACAGGAGGAGAGAGAAGTAAACCAGACCCAGAGAGACATATACATTTGCATGGTTTCCCTCATTTATGGGAACTAAAATGTGCCTGTGACTCTAGAAGTAAACATACCCAGTAGAACCAAAGTGGTTATAAATTAATTAATGAAAGTATAATAAACTTTATGGAGAGCACAACAAGTATAATTCTTTAGAAAGACTAAATCAATGGCCAATAATATAAGTACCAGGAAATGGGTACTTGCAGGAGGTGCGCAAGGAGAGAGAGGTAGAAGTATGAACAAGAGAAATGAGTAGAAATGCAGGCAAGAATGCGTTGTATATGCCACAGAACTGAGAAAAATAAAGGAAGGGGTGGGTCGAAAGGTTGACACAGACCAACATACATTCTACCCATTGACTGCTTTTTTTAATGGCAAAAATATTCAATACATAACTTAAAAATGAAGAAAAGCAAGGGAAGGGGTGAGGTGGGAGGGGCGGGTGAGAATGTTCAAAGGGGTGACATTAATCAAGAGACACTATATTCATTAGCTGCTCTGTTGAGTAGCAACTCTTTGTACAACTTCTTAAAGAAAATAAAAATATATTAAAATTTAAAAAGAAAGAAGTGACAAAGTAAACCATTACAAATTTGACTGAAAGCATTTTTTTCTCCAGCAGTTATAACATGCCCATCATGACCCCCTGAGTGATCTACAAATCAGTGATGCTACAACCGTCTCTGCTACTTGAAGATATTACTGTAGATTTCTGATTGGCAACTTTGTCTCATGACAAGTAACAATTAATTCTGTTCTCCTAATCCACCTTGATATATTTTATCACATTCAGAATTGATCCAGGCTTCCTTTCAAAGACTCCTGATATCACGCAATGGAACTCAGATCTCTTCTTAAAGACTCTCCTAGGTAACATTACAGAATGTCTCTAGGACACCATCCCTGACTGCAGCCAGTTAGTTATGCAAGTTTCTCAAAGATTTGTTTCTGAATATCTTTGGCTGCTTTTTTTTGGTCACTGGGATTTACAGCAAGAACTTAAACAATTTCACTAGGCTACAGACTGAAAAAAATCACTGAATATTTGTTTAAAAAAATCATGGAATATTTGTAAGCATGGAAATTACAAATTTGAAGTTTAAATAAACTACATCTCCATACACATTAAGGTACAAGCATCAAAGATATAAAACTTAGATCCAAGACAAAAAAAAACTTGCTGGAAATTAGCATGCTCATCAAAATGTGAGATAAAGTAGAATTGAAAACCATAAAAGAATGTTGAACAAAATATAAGACACTATGACTGGCACTAGTGACTCACTTTTGTAATCCTAGCTGCTCGGGAGGTTAAGATCTGAGGGGCATAGTCAAAGCCAGCCCTAGCAGGGTAGAAAAATCTGAGTCTCTTCCACCTTTAAAAAGCCAGAAGTGGAGTGGGCGCAGGTGGCTCATGCCTGTAATCCTAGCTACTCAGGAGTCTGAGATCTGAGGATCACAGGTCAAAGACAGCCCGGGGAAAAAAGTCTGTGAGACTCTAATCTCCAGTGAACCACCAGAAAACCAGAAGTGGTATTGTGGCTAAAATGGTAGAGTGCTCACCTTACCTGAAGAGCTGAGGGACAGCACCCAAGCCCAGAGTTCAAGCCCCACGACTGACACAGATAGACACACACACACACACACACACACACACACACACACACACACACACACACACACACACACACACACACACACACACACACACTAAAAGAAGATACTCTGGAAGCTGAAATGTAGATATTAAAGTTGAAGCAACCTGATTTTACAAGTATACGTGTACAGTACATGAGAGAGGCAGACAGTTACCAAGCTTTTCGAATTGGATGATGAGAATATGATACACTGTGACAAAAATAACAAAGAGAAAAATTCAGATTGGGAGCAATTGTGGCTCCAATTCAATTATGAATGGATACGTTTGAAAAGGCTGGATAAAAAATTTAGATCGTTTAAACTAGTAGTAAACATGATTTTTTGAAACTACATGTAGACTGTGAAAAAGGTCAGGAGAGAGACAGAGAGAGGAGAGAGTAAAAGAGAAAGAGAGAGCTTTCTTTGGATAAACTGCACCATTACATCCATCATGTATGTCACCTCTGTACTAGAAAACTTCTATGACAAGAAATATTTTTAGATACACAGAATCATTACTGATAATTTCTTCAAAAATGTGTTCACCAGGTCTATGCTTTTCTGCCTAAGAAGAAACAAATGGGGTTGAAATTGGTCAGAGGACTGCTTTTCCTCTTTCTAACAGTATTTGGCCTTGTAGGAAACATCTCTGTTTTCGTCATTTATATGTGTAGTTTTGGAGGAGGCACTGACAAGAAATCTATACAATTTATTCTCATGCATGTGATTTTTACAAATATTGTAATGCTTCTTTCCAAAGGATTGCCAAGGACAATAGCAGCTTTTGGCCTGAAGAACTTCCTTAGTGATATAACCTGTAAAATAGTTGTTTATATGTCAAGAGTGGCCCGGGGCTTTTCAATATGCACCAGCAGTCTGCTCACCATAGTCCAGGTCATCATCATCAGTCCCAAAGCTTCTGGATTGTACAGGTTCAAACCCAGGTCTGTTTGGCACATCTTTCCTTTGTTGGTCTTCTTTTGGATAGTCAACTCCTTGATAAGCATAAACTTACTCTACATCCATTATGTCCCTATGAACACATCACAGCTTAGCCAAAGTGACCACTATTGCTTTTTTACACAAGGAAAAATAAAGAAAGGAAACGATATTCCTTTCACTTTCATGGTTCTGAGAGATGTTTTGTTTCAGGGTATCATGGGTGCAACCAGTGGCTATATGGCATTTTTTCTCCATAAACATCACCAACGCGTTCTCTACCTTCAGAACGCCAAGCTTCTCTACACAACTCCTGAAATAAAAGCTGCAAAAAGTGTTCTTCTTCTGATGCTTTGTTTTCTTTTCTTCTATTGGACAGATTGCTTTATTTCTTTATATTTAATTTTCTCGTTAGAGAATTATTCTATAATTCTATATATTCAGGAATTTTTGACCATTGGTTATGCAATTTTCAGCCCCTATGTGCTGATTCACAGAGATGGACATCTGTCTGGATGTTGGTATACTCACTAGAACAGAAGGACATTGGGAGTATTTCTATTTCATTCCTGTTTTGAGTAAATGTGAAAAAATTTCAGTTCTGTTATGCTATGTATAAGACAAAAATCACAATGAAGTAATCAAATATGTTATAGTTTATTTGTAAGTAACAATTCTCTTGAAAAAATTATTCCCAACTAGTATACAGCAGAAATGACATTTTCCACTGCCACCCTCCAGAAGTGAGTTTGGGGGGGGCAGGGGGGGGCAGTCATGGGGCTTGAATTCTAGGCTTGGGCGCTATCCCTGTGCTCAAGCTAGCGCATTACCACTTGATCCACAATGCCACTTTTGGTTTTCTGGTGGTTAATTGGAGATGAGATTCTCACAGAATTTCCTGCCTGGGCTGGCTTTGAACAGTGATCCTCACATCTCAGCCTCCTGAGTAAGTAGGATTACAGGCATGAGCCACTGGTGCCCAGCCAGAAATGGTTTTAATTCCATGAATGTGAGCATGCTCTTTCACTACCACTGTTCCAAAATTAGAGGACACAACAATAATTTGGTCCATTTTATATAATTTTGGGGGACCAGAAAAAAATATTCCTGTGAACTAGAGGAGGACTTGCAGGATATTAGTGGGAAGAAACCATGGATAATAAAGACAATGAAATTCCAGAAAGCAATATTAAATTTCAATGGTTAAGATTCTTTCTTTCTTTTTTGGGGGGGGGGTCCTGTCGTGAGGCCTGAACTCTGGGCCAGGGCGCTGTCCCTCAGCATTTCAGATCGAGGCTAGCGCTCTACCACTTGAGCCACAGCGCCACTTCCGACTTTTTGCTTTATGCTTATGTGGTGCTGAGGAATCAAATCCAGGGCCTCTGGCTTGCAAGGCAAGCACTCTACCACTGAGCCACCTTCCCAGCCCAAGATTCTTTCTTATCGAATTAAAAATAGCTCTATACACAGAGCTGGTTCTCAAAGTATTGTATTCTTTAAAAATGTATGTACTGGTAACATGCACTTATCTTCAAGGCTGACATAAGTGTAAAAATCTTTGCAGTTGCATTTGTTTTTTAGTCTATTTTTTGAGGCTTGAATTCAGGGCATTTGGAGCAGTCCCTGAACACAAGGCTAGCACTTGACCACTTCAGCCACGGCTATACTTGTGGCTTTTTTCTTTGGTGTGTGTGTGCGTGGGGGGGGGGGGGGGAGAGAGGAGGGGTAGTTGCAGATAAGAGCTTCACAGATTTCCTGTCCAGGCTGGCTTTCAACCACAATCCTTAGGTCTCAGCATCCTAAGACACTAGGATTACAGATGTTAGACATTTAGCACAAGGCAGTAAACACTTCAAAATTAAAACATGTCTTTTATATTGCAAGAAAATTACAAATATATTTGTCCTTTTTGCCTAGGATTTCTGTTTTGAAGACCTGATACTATAATGCAAGACTAATTCAAACTGGAGAGAGAGAGAGAGAGAGAGAGAGAGAGAGAGAGAGAGAGAGAGAGAGAGAGAGAGAGAGAGAGAGAGAGAGAGAGAGAAAGAGTGTGTGTGTGTGTGTGTGTGTGTGTGTGTGTGTGTGTGCGTGTGTGTGTGTGTTACTGGGGATCAAGGTCAGGCCCTCTTATTTGTTAGGCAAGTGCTCCACCAATGAGCCATAGTTCCACCCTCAACATACTATATAAATAAGAAATCTCTGGAGCAATATAAGATGACAACCTATAGACTTTGAGAGAATCTCGGTAAGTGAGTGCATAGTAGAGAAACTGAGTATTTTCCAAGTTGTCAAAAATGTGAGTATTTTTTGAAAATGAACAAATAAATTATGTTTAAAAACAAATTGCAATTTGTTTCTGGCTATCATTACTTACTGCCCAGGCACTTCCCACAAAGCTCAGTCTCTTATTATCAAAGAGCTACAAAATAATCTAGTTCTACATTAATTTAAATGGGGAATTTTGTTCTTTAACTCTTATACTGCAATCATCCAACAGAGATATGTGGGCTGAATCATGGCTGTAGCAATCAGATAGGTCATGAAGTAATTCTGAAAAAGAATGACAGTCTACTCATCATAAAGCACAAAAATCTTGGAATTAATACAGACAATTACACCTCATTTTTAAAAGAATGTTTCCATCTTTCATATTAGCAGTACTGGGGATTAAACTCAAGTGCCAAGCAGGCACTTTACCATTTGAACTATGTCTCTAGTCCCTTTGTACATTGGTTATTTTTAAGAGAGGATCTTGCTTTATGCCCAGGTAGGCCTGGCTAGTGACCCTGGGGGTAATCCTGGATAGTTACGCTTCCTTGTGGTGCCTAGGATAGCAGATGTGCACCAATGTGTAGACTTTCTGGAGCTGGGATAACGGGCATCCACCACTACATCACTACACACAGCTAGTAATATGAAATCCCACAAACTTCCATGAACCCCTCTGTGCCTCACAAGTAGCTAAGATTTCAGGTTTAAGCTACTCCCCGGCTACATATCTCACTGTGCCCTTCAATATTTAGGCTTATATTACTCTACTTAATAATGAGGGGGAAAGGAGAAGTGAAGAAAGAGGAGGAGAGACAGAGGGATGGGAGAGAATGAGAAGTAAAGAGGATAGCAAGGAGAGAGATTAGTAGAAGGGCAGGAGGTAAGGTCATACTCTTTGGGGCTTCTCTCTGAAAAGTGAAAACTAAGTTAAGAAAATTAAAGTGAATCTAAAATCTTGAGCATAAACAAAAATAACTACATGATGATAATTGTTGAAAATCTAAGTGAGTGAAGGCTAGAGAAGAAAACCAGGACACAAAAAATCAGATACACCAATGTGGCTAGTAGCTCTGATAAGTATCTTTCACCTGTCGATGTTCATAAATTTGTAATGAAGACTATAAAAATAAAAACATGAACTCTGCATTGATTTTACTCATGAAATCATACATGAGACATTTTAAATTTGCTGACATGAACCTTCAGATCAAAAAGTGAAGATTTAAGGGCCCAAATTTAAATTCCACAATAACATGTAAGTGGTGCCAGAGGAACTCTTATTCACTTTCTCTTCAATATAAGTAACCACACGAATAAATATGTTTGCAAGCAGATCTACAAGGTTATTTTTTTGGGGGGTCCAGTTGTGGGGCCTGAACTCTGGGCATGGGTGCTGTCCCTCAGCTCTTCAGCTCAAGGCTAGTGTTCTACCACTTGAGCCACAGCGCCACTTCTGGCTTTTTTCTTTTTGCTCATGTGGTGCTGAGGAATCGAACCCATGGCCTCAGGGTCCAGTTGTGGGGCCTGAACTCTGGGCATGGGTGCTGTCCCTCAGCTCTTCAGCTCAAGGCTAGCGCTCTACCACTTGAGCCACAGCGCCACTTCTGGCTTTTTTCTTTTTGCTTATGTGGTGCTGAGGAATCAAACCCATGGCCTCAGGCATGCAAGGCAAGCGCTCTACCACTGAGCCAACTTCCCAGCCCTACAAGGTTATTTTAAATGGTAGATATTCTGTGGATATGGATGAGGTAGTAGCATATTTCCTGATGCTGAACTATTTCCCAAAAGGAAGCAGTGGAAAAAGTAGGCTCATGGGTGCATTTAGATAATGGATAGGACTGTTGCAGTAAATATGTGGATGCTTTCATATTATTCTCCCTCATTTCTGAGTGCTTTTATATTGCAATAGTGAAATATTTAAAGTACCTTGCTCTTATATTTTTGTATAATTAACAAATATTCTATATAGTTCATGTAAACAATATGATGTTTTAATACATTCATTACAACCATTGATAATGAGCATATCTATTACTTCATATAGGAACCTTTCTAAGTTTTGTCTTCTTCATTTCCATCCTTCCTCATTGACACTAATTATAAGTGGAACTTTTGGAGATTTTTGTTTTCTTTTGTTGGGATTTTTATTATTATTAATGTTTTTATTGTGAAAATACGGTACAAGGGATTACAATTACATGAGCAAAGTAATGAGTACATTTCTTATCAAGCATTGTTGCCTCCTCCTTTGTTTCCCCTTCCCATCCCTGACCTCCCATCCCCCTCACCCTTTTCATATCCATCTTTTTTGGGGGGGGAGGGTGGGTCATGGGGCCTGAGCTCTGGGCCTGGGCATTGTCCTTCAGCTCTTCAGCTCAAAGCTAGCACTCCACCACGTGAGCCACAGCACCACTTCTGGTCTTTTCTGCTTATGTGGTATTAAGGAATCAAACCCAGGGACTCATGCATGCAAGGCAAGCACTCTACCACTGAGCCACCTTCCCAGCCCCTCCCCCGCACCTTTTTCAACATAACATCTTGTACATCTCATTTTTACGATGGGTCCACATGTATCCCTATTTAAACAATTGGTTTTTTCCCTTCCCCTCCCTAAATTATACCAACATCAGATACAGTGAAAACAGGGGTCATACCATGCGGGAGAGACATACAAAGCAACAAAGAAATTATCTTATAAATATGTTAGAAACAATAACAAGAAAGAAAAACCATTTGAGTCCTTATCTTGGGGTTCATTTCACCTAATATCAGCTTATCTGACCTTTTCTGCTTGTCTCAGACATATACTAGTTATTGCAAATAACGGACACCATGGGACCTATGCTTCTTTGGGCCTGGCTTAGTTCAGTTAATATAATTCTTTCCAAGTCTTGGGATTTTTTTTTTTTTGCTTCAATACTGGAGCTTGAATGTAGGGCCTGGGCCCTGTCTCTTAGCTTTTTTTCTCAGGACTGCTGCTCTGTTACTTAAGCCACAATTCTGCTTCTGGTTTTTGGTGGTTAATTAGAGATAAGAGTCTCACTGCTTTCTTGTCCAGCCTAGCTGAATTTTGATCAGATCTCAGCCTCCTGAGTAGTGAGGATTACAGACATGAGCTATTATGCCTGGCTTTATTACTGGTCATTTTTTTAAAATCTCCATTCTATGGGGCTGGGAAGGTGGCTCAGTGGTAGAGCGCTTGCCTTGCATGCCTGAGGCCGTGGGTTTGATTCCTCAGCACCACATAAGCAAAAAGAAAAAAGCCGGAAGTGGCACTGTGGCTCAAGTGGTAGAGCGCTAGCCTTGAGCTGAAGAGTTGAGGGACAGCACCCAGGCCCAGAGTTTAGGCCCCACGACTGGACCCAAAAAAAAAAAATCTCCATTCTAACAAAATGGTGAGACAAAGGACAAAGGGTGAACCAATGCAACAGCGATACTCATAAGACACTATGTTGAAATAAACTTTACAACTTGGATTGGGGGGAGGGAAGTTGTGGTATGGGAGGGAAAGTGGAGAAAGCAAGGGAGGGGGTAACAATGTTCTACAAGAAATGTATTCATTACCTTACTTATGTATCTGTAACCCCTCTGACATCACCCTTATAATAAAAGTAAATTAAATTTTTTAAATATTCGCTAAAGTTTGCCAGGAAAATAAATAAATAAAATCTTAATTCTAATGGGTGAAAGAATATTTTGAAAATATTCAGCAAGCAACTAGTATGACCCCTTGGATGTTTGTTCCTTAGATTTTAGCTCTTGGTCTTGGTGGTGGTAAAAGAGATATGACAAGAATATAACAGTGCCAGGTGCCCATGGTTCACACCTGTAATCCTAGTTACTCAGGAGGCTGAGATCTGTGAATGGTGGTTCAAAGCTAGCCTGAGCAGAAAAGTCCATGAGTTTCTCATTTCCAATAAACTATTCAGAAAAGGCCAGAAGTGGCTCTTGGCTCAAGTGGTACAATGTTAGCCTTGAGCAGAAGCAGCTCAGGAACAGTACCCAAGCCCTGAATTCAAGTCCCAGGACCTACAAAAAAGCAAAAAACAAAAACAAAAACACAAATATAACAAAGTCCAAAAACCTGAACCTTTTGGGAAACCATTCATTAGAATGCCTCAGTAGTACACATTCACAGTGTAATTAGATTCATCAAGTTTCTGGGCCCTGCAAATTATAGCGCAGCAGGGGAAAAGCAGAGTTGTGCCTCAGGGATGCAGATGTATAGAAGGAGCCTTCCCCTTTGGTGAAGCCAAAACTCATGGAAGTGACATCTTGACAATAGCAAAGGTTGACTAAAGCATGGATACTTAGAAAAAGATTAAAAGGACCTGGCTGATGCTACTTGATCAGAACATCTACCCTGAGCCAGCCACAGAGACTATGCAGGTGAGTGATCCTTACACTGCGGACTAGACTACACTGCATTTGACTTTGGAAGGAAAGCTGCTGAAGCAGTGGGGCTCAGGGGCTGCCTGGTTAGAGTGGAATGTCTGAGCTCCTTTGTCACTTAGGGAAGCAGAAGGTGTCAGAACCCAGGGAAAAGACCACCTATTACTTCCCCACTACCACCCACATGCCTCTGTTTCAGTGGTCCATGAGGGACTGTGCAGCAATGCGTATGAGGCATGGTATCCAAAATGGCTCTTTCATCCCAGGACAGGATATGTGTTCTCCCTGAAGCCTTGGTATGCTTTTCCCTCTCAACAGTGAGGGAGTTTGATTGAAGTTTGCATTTATTTCTTATGTCTTTAAGTATTTTCAGAATGGGACATTCTTGTCCTTTTTATTTTGATTTTATTTATTCCATTTTTTTAATTCCTAGAACTAAAATATAACAAAAGCTGTACCTACAGATAATTTTAGAGGAAAAAAAAAACAGACATCAGGACACTTCCTGTGTTGTTGTAGGGGGTTTTCTGGAGGGGGGGTGTATTTAATATTACCAGGCACTTACCTAAGCACTACGTATCTCAGCTCATTGAATTCTCCAGTTATACTTGGATACTGCAAAGCATCATTCCATTTATACATGAGAACACTGAGTCTTAGACCAAGTAATATATTCAGAGTCATGATTATAGGAATCGGGAAAGGCAAGACTTGAACTTCAGAGTGGCTGTCTGCAAAAGTTTGATCTTGTGACTCTTGAAGTTTATACTTCTCAAGTTTAAGGACAACACTGAAAATAAATCTGGAATTCATATCCACATGCACTCCTGCTGTAGAAAACTCTGATATGGCTAGATTCACAGAGACGGCATTATTATATTTTATTGCGTAAAGGGAGGAGATGAAAGAGGTTCCCAGGAGAAACTGAGAGTAAGAACAAGAGATGAGGGAAGGAAAACAACAGAGCATCAATCTGATCGCACTCATGTGGAAGAATTTTACTGCTTTCCCACTCTACCTATTTAACCTCAAGGTTAGTTAGGACCAAGAGCTATACCCCATTTAATCAAAAACAGGTGAGGTGAGAAGCTATCATTCTTCAATATTCTCAAGTCATTTGAGGAATGAATATATATTGGGTGACAAAAGGAATCTGGAAAGGTTACCAATAAACCCCACTAAAGTGAGAAGAATTATTAGATGTGATAGTGAAAAGGGGAGAAGGCATCTAAACAAATACTTGGGATGGTGGCTTTGAAATTGACAAAGTGATCTTATCTTCTGTTCAGCTTTTGTCTGAGAATAAAATGGTCATGAATTTTAGAGATGAGATATTCAAAAAAAGATCTCTTAGCTAGATGTAATGGGCTATGCCTACAAGAGACAAAGGCAGGAGAATCACAAGTTACAAGCCAGACTCAAGTCCAGCCTAGACTACATAGAAAAACTCTATTTCAAAACAGAGTAAATAAATCTCTTAGAAAGGTGGTTGGATGTGTTAGGATTTGTGTCCAACTGTGCTTATTATATCCATGCCAGAGGAAGCAACAGAGGAAGAAAAAGGGCAAAGAGTAAGGTACCTGCTAAGCCAAAAATTATGTATGTTTAAATATTTCAGAAACTATTTTTTCATTATTCATTTGAATAAAGGCACTTACTTGGGTTTTTCAATTTTTTCCCTAGTTTGGGGAATGAAGTCAGAAGATGAATTGGAATAACTTCATTCAAAGAATAATCTTCTTTTTGCTTAATGTCCCTGGCATTATGGGGAACATTCTTATATTTGTAAGATATGTATATGTTTTTGTCACAGGTCCTGACAAAAAATCCATAGACCTTATCCTCATCCACTTGATGTTTTCAAATGCAATCATTATCTGTAGCTCAGGTCTCAGAGACATAGCCACTGTTTTTTATTTCAGAAATTTTGTAGATAATATTGGTTGTAAACTTTTGATTTATCTGGGAAGAGTGGCTCGGGGGCTTTCCATCTGCACCACCTGTCTCCTCAGCGTGGTCCAGGCCATCACCATCAGTCCCAGGACCACCCTGTGGAGAAAGCTCAAACCACAAAATGCATGGCAAGTTCTTCCCTATCTCCTCCTCTTTTGGATCTCTAATTCTCTGATAAGCTCCAACCTGCTACACTACATCACAGCAGTCAATAACATGAATGGATCTGGGTTTGGAATGTACATTGGATATTGTTATATGCTACCATCTAGACAAGAGGTTAGATGGCTTTTCCTCTCCCTCATGACTCTCCGGGATGTGATCTTTCAGAGTCTCATGGCCTGGAGCAGTGGGTACATGGCTTTCCATCTGTATAAACATCACAAGAGAGTCCTCTACCTTCATAGCTCCAGGGTCACACACAATTCCAGCCCAGAAATCAGAGCCACTCTAAGTACTCTTGTTCTCATGACCTGTTTCCTTGTCTTTTATTGGGCAGATTTCATGTTCTCCTTATATACAGGTTCTACCTTGAGAAGTGATTTCCTAACACAAAACATTAAAACATTTCTAGAACTTGGATATGCTGTTCTCAGCCCCTTGGTCCTGATGAATCGGGATGTCTATATTACTAAATCCCGGAGGGCTCACTGAGAAGTACTATACACCGTTTTGTAGGGCACAGACACCAATGGAGCATCATGCCCTTTCTACAATGTCCTTTGCTTTCTCCTGCCACAAAAGGGCTTTGCGTTTCTTTCTGAGCTAATTCCACCAGCAATCAGCACAGAACAGCCATCCAGGTGAGTTGAAAAATGCTAGGAAATGTGCATCACTGAGAAATCACGTTATACCCATTCCTCCATAAACTATTTGCATACATATATATACTCATATATGTATATGCATATACTATATATGTATATATACAGGATAGCTATATGGACTTGCTTTATGCTAATGTTCTAATGTAGCTGAACGTTACAAGGCTTATAATAATAGGCTTACTTTTTTTTAAATGGAGTCTGGGACTAGGCCACCTAAAATTTTTTCCAACTTCCAGGAAATTGGACAGGATTCTTGCCACCCTCATTTCATCATAACTATCTTGTGGTTTTTAGCTTTCAGGCTTCACTGGGAAAAATACTGGAGGCAAATGTGTTTCCGGATATGAGTTTTATTTTCCCCCAAAGCCAGAGCAAAAGAGAGAAATAGGGATATTCCCTGAGGTAGGCTTGCTGGGCGGAATGAAGATAACAATGGGAGCTTACCCATGCAGCACAACGGATCCATCTAGGCAAGGATCCGTCTAGGCAAACGTGTGGCTTTGATTTCAAAAGCGCTAATGAAACTAATAATAAATGCTTTTGGATAATTTTAAGCCTGTTAAGGACCTTGTCAGAAAGTTTCTCCCTTCAAATGAGGCTAGATCGGAATTGAAAATGATGCTCCAGGTGAGGCTCGAACTCACAACCTCGGCATGGCCCGCTCACATACTGTTATATAAGTACCGCGCGCTAACCGATTGCGCCACTGGAGCACCCTGGCTGCACTTCCGGTCATTCCGTACACAGGCACTGTCGCCGTCTTGGCTTACGTCACAATGGTCCTGCATTCCCCCCGCCCGGCACCGGGGGAACCGGGACCACATCTTCCCGGGACTCCCGAGGTGCGCGGCCTGCGTTCAGCTGCGGAGTCACCCGGCGCTCTGGCCCTGCCGGCGTGGAGCGGGATCCGGCTGCAAGGCCGCCGGGAAAAGAAAAAAGTGCGGTTGCTAAAGAAGCCATCGCCACCGCCAGGGTCCCCCGAAGACACAGAGTAACCACCTTTCGGTGGCGCGAGAGTCCAGCTGAGGCGCGGGTCCCCGCATCCTGCCCCGCAGCCTGGATGGCTGGTCGGTGCCGAGAGCTGGTGCAAGTGGCTCTGGAAGAAACGCGAAGCCCGTGTGTGGCGGGCGACTTCAGAGGACATGGTTGTCGAAAGGACATGGGCTGCGCTGTCTTCTGGGCCCTGCAAAATGGAGTGTAGGCTGGGGGGGGGGGGGGGGCACGAGCTCCATTTGTTCCTCGGGAGACCCTCCCTGGATCTGGAGAGTTCATAGTAACGGATTGCAACTGCAACCCGGGTTTGCTGGGTCTTCGCGATTCTAGACCCACTACGTAAAATTAAGCTAGATTTAAAAAAAAAAAAAAAAAAAAGTCTGGGTTAAAACCCCTGTGTGGCAGTGTTTTGAGGTGTGAGGGGGGGATGGGGGAACGGCACCCCAATATGGGTATATAAATATATGGTATATATTTAAACACAGATGAGAGATCTACACAGTGAAATTAAGTTTGATAAATATATACCAGGCGAAATGACCCCTAAGGCAAGCCAATTAATGTAACCATCTCCCCACCTAGCTATAATCTTGTGAGTGTGGTGAGAACACTTAAAATCTCTCTTAGCTAACTTTCAGTATTAAGTATAGTCATCGGTGCTGAGCGGTTGTTAGCTTAGTCATTCTGTGAAACCAATGTACATTCTACGAAACCAATTTATTATTTTTATTAACTTTAAGTAGTACAGAGGGGCTTCTATCCAGCATGTCAGTTTGTGAGTACAATGCATCTATCATCCTTTGACCAACACCTCATCATTTACCCACCTCCTTACACCTGGTACACACAGATCTACTCTCTGCATTTATGCATTCAACTTTTTAAGGATCAACAGAATGACCTTATGAAGTTGCTTTTTCTTTCCCACCTGGTGTGTTCCACTTAGCATAATAGCACTACCTTTGGCAAAACCTCCATTTCTAAGAATAAATAACGTTTCATTATATATTTGCTTTATTCATCAGTTAATAAGGCTTGCTCTGTGTCTTGGCTATTATGAATAATGTTTCAATGAATATAGAAGTGTAGGCATCACAGATTCTGATTTTATTTCCTTTGAAAATATAAAGTCCTTTATTTCCTCTTATCCTTCATGAAGCGGCGTCACCGGATCCAATAGCAATTCTATTTTTAACTCTAGGAATTTTTATATTGTTTCTTATAAACCGTTGCACTGGCTTGCACTTCATCCCAACAGTGTACAAGAATTTCTTTTTCTCCACATCCTCTCTAGCACCTACCTTCTGTTTTGAAATAATAGTTAAGTGTAGCGATCTCATTGTAGTTTTGATTCCCATATCTGTGGTGATTAGTGATGTTGAACACTTTTTGATACACCTCCACTCCCTCTTTCTAGAAGTGCTCTACCACTTAAGCCATGTTCCTAGCCTTTTTTGCTTTGGCTATTTTTCTAAATAGGACCTTTTCCCCCAGGGTATTTTTGCCCAGGGTGGCCTCCTATTACCACCCATGCAGCTGGAATCGTATTGATGCATACCACCTCATCTGGTTTACTGGTTGAAGTGAGAATCCTGACTTTTTTTTTTTGCCAGAACCTTACCAGAGTTGAAATTCTCCCTGCCTCACATCTTCACATCCTCAGCAGCTGAGATTATAGGCACAAGCCACTGCTTCCAACTCTCTTTCTAAAAATGTCTATTCATACTCTATTTTTAAAATCATATGATTTGATTTCTTCGGTTCTGAGTTGTGCATGTGTCATGTATTTTGGATATTATCCTTTATAAAATACAGTTTACAAGTTGGGTGTTGGTGGCTCACGCCTGTAATCCTAGCTACTCAGGAGGCTGAGTTCTGAGGATCGCGTTTCAAAGCCAGCCTGGGCAGAAAAACCCGTGAGACTCTCATCTCCAATAAACCACCAGAAAACCGGAAGTGGCGCTGTGGCTCTAGCGGTAGGACAGCGTTCCAGCGACCAACAAAACAAATGAGTAAAATGCAGTTTGCAGATGTTTACTTCTATTTTGTCTCATGTCATTTATTGGTCCCTCCCCACACCCCCGGCTTGGGCAGAAGCTTTATAGTTTGATCCTTTTATATGTTTTTGTTTGTATTACCTGAGTTTTTAGTGTCCTGTCCAAAATTTATGCAGTTTCAAGGACATTTCTCCTATTTTTTTTTTCTTATTCTCAAGGTTTTAGGTTCAAGTCTTTCAGTATTTTATGCATTTTGAGTTGCTTTTTCTGCATGGCATAAGGGCCCAATGTCATTCTTTTGCATATAAATACCATTTCCCAATCCCATTTGTTGAAGACCATATCCTTTCCCTGTGTGTATTTTTTAGGTTTGCTTGTAAAAATAATTCGACTGTGTATGCATGAATTTACTTCTAGACTGTCAAGGAAAGCATGATATATATGTGTGTGTGAGAGAGAGGTAAGGATTTATTCAATTCACTTGGTACAAATATTAAACATTTCACAAATACATTATTACTAATGTAAAAATATATTAAGCGTATTTTTTTTAGAATAGGTATGTGTTGAATACATCTCAAATTCAGAAAACCACCCCCTAGAGATGGTTTCCGTAGTGTAGTGGTTATCACGCTCGCCTAACACGCGAGAGGTCCTCGGTTCGAAACCGAGCGGAAACAGAGTTTTTTTTCCCCTCCCACTCCCCAGCTTAGTTTTGGGCTTTTGAGCAGCTATCAGAGTGAACTGGGAGTTGACCTCCCGGATTGGCCACGCCCACTGTTTTCTCATAGGCTAGCACAGCTCTTTGGATCCAATTATTACCCAGCTTCTTCCAAGAGCAAGATTTAGTGTTGCCATTTAGAGAGTGGTTTCCCTTACTGGGTCTGCGCTCTTCACCCAGGAAATCTGTAAAGTGAAATTTGGCGAAACTGTTTCCAATGTCTTTTATTTGTCTAATTATCTTTTCTTAGATAATTTCTCAGTTATTTTTGCATAGATAATTTTTGTCCTGGGCTGTTTTTTTAGTAAATTCATCCTTAGTGGAGTGTATTTAATGGCCTTCATTTACTGTGTAAAGATTGCTGGAAATAGCAGATAATGAAACTGGTTCAGCACATGGAGATTTTGGTGGAGAATTAGCTCACATGGAAGAGTCTAGTTAGCTTCTGAGAAGTAATGGGATCAATACCCACATTATCCAGAGTTTGGGACATACCATTCTACAGGACAATCTCAGATTTTCTGATCTCTCAGGGGAAAGAAAAAAAATTTCAGACATCTTTATTAAAGATCTATGGGAACAAGAAGACAAGGCTGATAATGGACCCAGAAAGCCAGGAAAACAAAATGTAAAAATAGAGATTATTAGGGACTAGGAAATAAAAATGGGGAATTATTATTTAGTAAGCACATACTTTCTGTAGGATAATGAGAAAGCTCTGGAAATAAGAGCTACTCAATATTATGAAGTTTCTTACTAAATTGAACGCTTAACTTTTATGTTCTTATACTTCTATCACAATGAAAAATTATAAAGTTTTGTTCTTCCTTTAACTTTGCCCATATCCTTAGCAGTTTTTCTCCATTCCAGCTTATTTTCTTAATGAATACTTAAAACCATCCAAACTTATGCTTTCACTCATCAGACTCAGAAATTCTGTATCACCTAGGTTTATTATTTCCCCACAAATCTCTACACTTAATATTTATAAATTTTAGATACTTCCTTCACAGATTTTCTGGAATCTTTCATCTTCTCCATTCTCCATCTCTTTATCCATTCTACTGTTTGGGATGATGGATTCCGCACCACACACTGAAGTGGGAAGTGGCCAAAAGACTTCACTGTTCAATGACAGACTTAACAAAAGCAATATGAACCAACCTCCATCCTTAAATATATTTATAATTTCACTACCTTTCTCTCTCGTTTTAGGTTCCCATCTCCAAGCTCTGCAAAATTCAAAACTAAAAATCATGTCCTAAAATATTGCTTTAATTAGTTAGGCCATCTGCTCAGATTCCACTCCCCCCCCCCAAAAAAAGTCTTCAGCTTTTTACACACACACACACACACACACACACACACACACACACACACACAACCACTCTAACTGAAGAGATATATTTCTTCAAAGACTTCTTCCTGAATTTTGTTCACTCCTCATGTGCAACCTTCATTTTGCTATTATCTTGCCCCTTTTTCTTTACAGCCTTTATCTGTAATTTGTTTTTGCTGTTCCCTCGTTAATTCTATATGTGTAACTTCTACATGACAGGACTTAGCAAGAAGCAGATACCTAGCTTGTATAGAAGGGAATAACAAAAATAGGCATGGTGGTTTCTTAGTATAGTGGTTATGCTTGCCTTGCACATTAGAGGTGTTTGGTTTCAAACCAAGTGGAAACAGGTGGGCTTGGTCTTTTGTCTCTTCCTTTTCCTTTTTCCCAGAATTCAGGAGAAATCACACACACACACACACACACACACACACACACACACACACACGCACACACACACACGGTTTCAAACCAAGTGGAAACAGGTGGGCTTGGTCTTTTGTCTCTTCCTTTTCCTTTTTCCCAGAATTCAGGAGAAATCACACACACACACACACACACACACACACACACACACACACACACACACACACCTCTCACCAGTCCAGTCTCTTTCTAGGGCTCTACACACACACACACACACACGCACACACACACACGGTTTCAAACCAAGTGGAAACAGGTGGGCTTGGTCTTTTGTCTCTTCCTTTTCCTTTTTCCCAGAATTCAGGAGAAATCACACACACACACACACACACACACACACACACACACACACACACATACACACACACACACACACACACACACACACCTCTCACCAGTCCAGTCTCTTTCTAGGGCTCTAACTACAGGAAACCAGTGATAGTCCCACACCACCCCCTCCTGTTTTTCTAAAGAAGCATTTAATCCTACCAGAATCTCTCTTCCCCTTTAACCCAACCTTCTGGTAGATTTTTTTTAGCTGGAGCATGCTTTCTTCAGATCTGGAATATAAGTCTTGAGATCATGGCTACTCCAGAGTTTTCCTGCTGACTTTTTCCTTTTACCTTCTCCCTCCCCCCTCCTATCTCCGATCTCCTCTCTCTGTACTCTCTCCTTTGCTCTGCTCTGCTCTGCTCTGCTCTCCTCTCCTAATGCACAGCGTCACCACCATGCTCTGGTCCTGGGTCATATTATTGAGGAAGATTTGCCCTCGATCCAGCCAGTACCTTTGAAATCCTATGTTCTGGACACTCAGGAGAAGGGGAAAAGCAGACCGTTCAATGGGGAATTAGCTCAAGTGGTAGAGCGCTCGCTTAGCATGCGAGAGGTAGTGGGATCGATACCCACATTCTCCAGGTTTTACCATTTAGACTTCAATTCTCCAAATGACAGCAAGTTTTCTAATATCTTATAATGCAATGGCAATTTGGATGCTTTTCTGCTTTATGATGTGCAGATGCAACACAGGTCTGGTGATGGACCTGATGATATATGGTTTGTAGATCTATCAATGTGTTTTCTAGATCTTTGGCACCATTAATGTGTTTCTGCTTTTTCGAGAAGTGATCCCAAAACAAAGAAATAATTTTCCAAACTCAATAGTCAACAGGTATAGTCTGTAGGAAGTGACGTATACCAGTGTTTCTGCTTTTAAATTTCCTTTAAAATTGCTCTTCAGTCCAACTGAGGCAACAATTGTATTTTCACTTTAAGTTCCCTCACAGCTGCAGTCATGAGTTACCCCGTTGTTATCT
This sequence comes from Dipodomys merriami, assembly GCF_024711535.1. Lineage (NCBI taxonomy): Eukaryota > Metazoa > Chordata > Mammalia > Rodentia > Heteromyidae > Dipodomys > Dipodomys merriami. Next base: position 14,862,268 of record NW_027202937.1, read on the forward strand.
TTGGAAACAGGATAATGGCGGCTCTCGTCGAAGACAAGAAAGATGTTCACTTTCTGACCACAGACCTGTTAAGGATGGATTGAGACTGCCTGGGAGACACCAACCTTTGTTACTGGTAAGAAGCAGATAAGGAGTTGCAGGCTGCAATAGCTGTGCTAGTTCTAATTTATTTTGCTTTTGCTTTGTTCTTTCTCCATCTTCCTTTAATGTCTTTACATTTGACTGATAATTGACTTTTTTTTTAAATGACTAACCAGATTTTGCTATTTTATAGGTAACTCGTCTGTTTGTTTTTCTTGTGTCTTATATTCTTACGTTGATTGCATTGACTTTTTTCAGTGTTTTGCAAATAAAGACATAATTTTAGAGATCAGTTTTTGCAAAATCCTAAAAAGCATGCTATTTATAGGTACTCATTTTCATTATCTTCTAAGAAAACAAAATGTGCTTTTGTTTTTTTTCCCTAAAGTGAATGAAAACGAATCTCTTTGGGATGCTTTTGTGTCCATTATTTCAATAATACCTTTAAATTTTACTTACTTGTATTGATCTTATGTATTAACATTTTATATATGTGTGTATGCACAATTGAACCCATATGCCAGTGTCATTAATGGCTACCATATTGAAGAGTACATACAACCCCATACAGTTTATTTCTCCTGGCTTCAACTACAGCTGCTGTCTGTACTCTGAAAGACCATCTCACCAGTGTTCCAGTCTTCTTCCTGCCTCCCTTAGTGATATCTGCACCTGCAGATTGCATGAGTATTTCAGAACAGGATATCATAATAACCCAGAACTTTATCTCTTCAAACTTGCTTTAGTAGGAAAAAAAAAACCTACTTCTGCCAAAAGGCACCATCATTGATACAATTACCCAAGCCAGAGATGTATTTAAATTAAGAAATGCATATTTCAATTAATGTATCTGTAACCCTGTCTATTTAGGCATGTTTGAAAGCTATTCATTCAACTGCTATTTAGTGGCAACCTACAATTCTAGCAGAGCATAGTTATGCATGGTAAAAAGATTTATTGACAAATGTCAGAGGACAAAGATCCATATTAGTTAAAAGGGGACAACATAATATAGATTAGAATATATCATAACTTCAGCATGAGTCTCTTCTGAGTGCAAGATTTCAAAAGGAATACATTGTCTTCTTTGGAAATATCTCTGAGGACTACTGAGCCAGAGCCAAGAAAACTAGATATCCAGAAAAAATAACCTGGTTAGAGAAAGAAATTAGATGATTCTTGTAAATTCTACTCAGGCCCTATGTCCTGTTGTCCTCTTAGCACAGTGGGCAGCGCATCAGTCTCATAGTCTGAAGGTCCTGATTTCGAGCCTCAGAGGAGGTACTTTTGAAGCCAGATTTTGTTTTCTTTGTACATAGATGTTACACACAGCTTCTCTTAGCAATAAGATCACCAGAATATTCTACAATACCTCCCTTGGTTAGAGCTGGGACTTAATGTCTTCTTTCCTAAAACATGGAAACAGTACAGTTGGGTCAACCCAGAGCCTTCATGGTTGGGGAGGGAGTCTGGATTTGACTTGCTTTAGGATCCAACCCTTGTTGAAAATCTACAGGTTTCTCTGCTTTCAGTCTGGTGCTGGATTATGCCTTGGTGGTAGTGGAGCTCTGTAGTATTAAATAGTCCCCAAAAGCCAGGTAAGGTGTACAATAGACTAAACCAGAAATAACCAAAAGAACAAAAGCAGGACCGCAAGTCGCTAGCACCGCGGGATGAGCCTGGAGTGCCCAAGTCGGTGGCTCCCCGCTGAGCTTCTCCATCCTTGGGTGGAAAGGTTGGTTGATTTACCTCCGTTATGCGCCTGGATAAAAATGTAGAAAACACTGATTTTTTAATTTTATGGCACACAGAACGGGAAATACTGGAATTGTTTGACGTACAGAAAATCCGATCGTTTCTGGTTTTCCTTCCAGTGAGTCCATACTGCAGGGCTGGAAATGTCTTGATGGACCCAGCAACAGACTGTAAGCAGGAAGATGCAGAGGGCCAGAAAAGGGCAATGGAAGGGAACAGAGCAGGCAGAAATGGTCGTAGGGGAAGGGCTATGCCCGGCTTGTCATTTCCATCTCAGTGATGCTCCATGCTTTGGGCATCTGGGAGATCAAGCCCCCAACTCCCTATTGTAGAACTCATTGTGGAAGTTCATTTTAACCCATGCTAGCTGGAACTGAGATTTACTGACCCCGGAAACAAGGAAAGCCAGCCACACGAATCTAGAGTGTGGGAGAATATGTGCATTGCAATCTCAGGGTAGTTCTGAGCTTGAAGGGAGATTGATTGCAAAGCTTCATAGGTTCTCACACTCGGTGACATTTATAAGAGATAAATTCACCCAGGAACAAGTTGGGGAGGGCTGGGAAGCCTGTCGTTAAGAGGGTAATATAGCCCACCTGCTGGGTTCCCGTCACCACCAGTCTTGTCACCTGAAATGCCAGTCCAGCAATAATCTCAGAAACTCTCCAGGATGATAAAAGGAAATGTTATAAGGTCAGGACTATCTGGGAAAAGTGCTGATGGTGCCCGGAAAACGGGGGTGGCTAAAACTACCAATGCTTCATGCGGATGAACGCAGCGACATCTTGTGGTACTAGTTGTTACTTGTCCTTAAATGTCATGCACTCAAAACACACACACACACACACACACACACACAGATAAAGCAATCAAAAATGTTCTTTTTTTTTTTTGTAAAGATACTATACAGAGGGTAATAATGTTCTTTATTAAATCTCCATTCTTAGGTGACGATCTATGATCCTGTGTGAACAAATGGAGAGTGAAATTAAAGCACTTCAGCTAATTACCTAAATAAGACAGTTGTTTCTAGGAAAAGGTCGTGGGTAGTTCTGTGTGTGTGTGTGTGTGTGTGTGTGTGAGAGAGAGAGAGAGAGAGAGAGAGAGAGAGAGAGAGAGAGAGAGAGAGAGAGAGAGAGAGAGAGAGAGAGAGAGAGAGAGAGTGCGTGCGCGTGTGTGCGCACACACACATACACCAGTACTGGGGCTTGACCTCAGGACAACTAAAGGCTGAAGACATACCACTTAAGCCACAACTCCACTTCCAGCTTTTTGCTGGTTAATTGGAGATAAGTCTCATGGATAATTCTGTCTGGAATGACTTCAAATAACAATCCTAAAATCATGCCCTCCACAATAGTTAAGATTACTGGTGTGGGGGGGGGGGGAGGGGGGAGGCTGGGAAGGGATGTGAAGGGTAAACAAAGGAGGAGGCTGCAATGCTTGGTAAGAAATGTATGCATTATCCTGCTCATGTAATTGTAACTCCTCTGTACAGTATGTTCACAAATAAAATAAAATTAAAAAAAAAAAAAGATTACTGGTGTGAGCTACCAGCACACAGCCTTGGGTAACTTTTGAGCTGCAAACTGCTCAAGCTGGGGTTTTTAGTAGTTGTTTCTTTTTCATTGTGTACCATTTTTATTTGAGAAAAAAAATAGCAATCAAAAGTATGACACATCTGTATTTGGCTATTTGAAGACATTTTCTCAAAAACCAAAGACTGAGACTTCAAATAAAATACTTCAGAATATTTCCAGTGGGGTGGAAATATTGTTTTCAAGTGAAAAATTAGCATTTGGAAAATTTAATGAGTTTCCAGCTTCACAATCATTAGACAACTGATGATCCTGCATGGTATTAATGAACGTTCTGTTTATTTGATACTATATACTGAAATGTTTCAACACCCTGAAGAACTAAGTATCAGTGGAACAATATTACCAAAATGTCACAAAATCACACCTGGGTAAAAGCCTTGAACACTACTATAATCCAACCTTTAAAGACTAACACCTATCACGTTTTGTTGTAAAATTAAAGAATGTCCTCAATCATACAAAAAAGTAAATAATTTTAATATCATATATATATGTGGATGTTTTGCTTAAACCAAAACCTATCTACCTCAACAATTTGAATATGGAAACAGGCATAAAAATCTGTCTTACAGAAAGTTAACCATTCAATATAATTAAAAATATATAGTACCAGATGTTGGTGGCTCACACCTGTAAATCCTAATTAGTCAGGAGGCTGAGACCTGAAGATTGTGATTCCAAGCCAGTCCAGGCAGGAAAGTTCATGAGACACTTATTTATAATTAACCACAAGAAAAGCCAAAAGTGGAGCTGTGGCACAAGTGGTAGAGCTCCAGCCTTGAGTGAAAATGGAAAGGGACAATAGCCAGGCCCTGTGTTCAAGTCCAGTACTGGTACAAACTTTGTATATTTGTGTGTGTGTGTGTGTGTATGATCATAAGACCTATGAGAGACACAGACCTTATTGGAGTTAGAAGAGAGCCAATTCTTAAAAAGTGTTTTTCTAGGGATTGAACACAGGGGCTTGGACATGGTAGTCAAGTGCTATATAGTGCACTGACAACATCCTCAGCTTAGCATTAACACATCTTTAATGTCTCTGCTTTCATGAGCACAATTAATTCTCCACTGAAATACCAAATACAAATACCAACAGCTGGGAGCCAGTGGCTTAATGCCTGTAATCCTAGCTACACAGGAGACTGAGATCTAAGGATCAGTTTGAAGCCAGCCCAGGTGAGACAGATCTCCAATCAACTACCCTGCCCCCGCCCCCCACCCAAAAAAAAAAAGAAAAGATGGAAGAGGAACTGCAGCTTAAAGTGGTAAGAGCACTAGCCTTCAGCACAAGAGTTCCAGGACAGAGCTCAGGTTCTGAGTTCAAGCTCCAGGACTGACACCAAAAATAAAAGCCCACAACAAATGCAGTCGTTATATTTTATATGTACCTTGTAAAAGATTAACTATGCAACTTGTGAATAGAGACAGAAGGAGGGTAATCGGAGAAAGTGAAAGGCTGGCATTGTCTAAGAAGCACTGTAGTCATTACCTGGCTTATGGAATTGTAACCCCTTGGCACAACTCCTTAATAATTTTTTAAACCCCTAGCAGGTTTTTTCATAGTACACAGAATTTCCCACGTAGTCCAATGATTTGTATGACCCCAGTAGAACCCCAGGACCAGTATCACCTTTACTGAGGAACTCCTTAAAGATATAGAATCCACACAAACCAAACCTACTGAATAAGAAACAAGGAATCTTAACCCTTTAGTCTTAAAACTAGTCTTAGAGCCCAGGCAAGTAAGTCCATGAGACTCTTCTCTCCAATAAACTACTCAAGCCTCAGTACCAGAAGAAAAAAAAAAAAAACTCTTCACACTTTGAAGCAGAGGTTTGAACTCGGGGCCTGGTGCTTGCTTAACAAGTGCTTTAACTACATAAGCCATGTCCTCAGTTTTTGCTTTTCAGTTAGGGTCCCATATTTTTCAGTTGTGGGGCTTGAACTCCTGACATGAGTGCTGTTCTTGGGCCTCTTTGTGCTCAAGGCTAGTGCTCTACCACTTGATCCATAGCTAGTTTTTGAGTGGCTAACTGGAGATGTGTCACAGGGGACTTTTCCACCCAGGCTGGCTTTAAGCCACAATCCTCAGATCTCAGCCTCCTGAGTAGCTAGAATTACAGGCCTGAGCCACAGGCACCCAACCTCTCACATTTACTTTGCCCAGGGACAACCTCATATTACAATCTTACATACAGCCCATGTAGCTTGATACTTTATAGTGTGAACCAACACACTCAAGCTTGTCCTTGAAGTGTGTCTTACTAATGTTTTTCCCTATCTCTGCCTCCATGTTGCTGGGATTACAGGCATGATACACTTGTCTTGGCCCAATGGCTAATATCGAATTCTTTCTCATCTCAATGTTGGAAGGTAATATTATTTTAAAATAGGAAAAGCAGCATTAGGGCTGCAGAATTTAATAAGCCATACCATTATATGAATGTCAGAAGGACTTGCAATTATCATTTCCTCTTCTTTTCATCTAGCCAACTGTCACAAGTCCCTCTCTCCTCACAGTGGACGCCACTTAAAATCCTAGAACCTATCTTCTAGCAAAGCACATACATACTAACTGGGGAAAAACGTGAGTGTTTGCATTTGTGTGTGCTAGTGCAACCATTTTTGTATCACCTCCTTTGACTCCAACTCAACAAATAAGGAGATGGGCTGGGAAGGTGGCTCAGTAATAGAGCTCTTGCCTTGCATGTATGAGGCCCTGGGTTTGATTCCTCAGCACCACATAAGCAAAAAGAAAAAGGCTGGAAGTGGTGCTGTGGCTCAAGTGGTAGAGCGCTAGCCTTGAGCTGAAGAGCTGAGGGACAGCGCCCAGGCCCAGAGTTCAGGCCCCACAACTGGACCAAAATAAATAAATAAATAAGGAGAATTGAAGCCAGTATAGAATTTACTAGAAACTGCAACTTAAGATTCTTCCTTAATTTTGAACATGTCAGATATGCACATAAACAGATGTTTTATTAGCTACTGAATTTCAGAACCCCAAACATACTCAGTTCAAGCTACTGCTCCTTTCTATACTAGTTATATAACACACTAAAAGGATCTGATGTCCAAAGAAAAGCCTAGACAACATTTCAGGTCTTCAGTACTCTGCTTCAGTATGACAAACTGAAATTGTAGAGATGGTCCAATGATTACCACATCATGGGGCCTAAGCATCACATGAATATCTGCTTTATTCTAATGCAGGTATAGGGAAATTGCTATTTTTTCACAGTACAACAGAGACAAAAAAAAAACGGAGCTTTTCAGAACAAATGTTTATTTAAGGATTAAAGGAAAACAAAAACATTAAAGCATAAGGAGTACAACTGAATACAATTTACCTCATTTGGTCTGAATCTTGAAAAAGTTACTCTAACTACTTACCTGAGGTAGATTTAGGTTGGCACTGCTTCAAGGGAACCTCCATCCATCCCAGAAGTTACCGTCTAGCTTTAGTTACAGGCTCCCAAGTGGTCCTCTCCAACCTCAGGTTATGCTATATGAGTAATACCAATACCTTTCCTTCCATGGTTAAAAAGCACTCAGACCTGTTTCATATCCCCAAAGTTCTCCATTTGAGGGATGGTCCATTGTTAATTTACAGACTAGAGACAATTATCAGTAAAATTAGTTAAAAGAAGGGGCAAATCATTGCCCTGCTAATGATAGCAACTGTCCCCTTATTTAAAGTCTCTCTAGTGATTAATACACAGCCATAAGGCTAATCTTCATTACCATTATGCCACATACCCAATATTCTTTTTAAGTATAACAACTGTCATAACTTATATGAATGATAAAGCATGATTTTTCACTAAAGAAAAAAATACAACTTGTATTTATAACGATGGGCAATTTTTTCATGGTATAAACTAGTTATAAAAAGTACTGAAACATGTCATATCAAATTAACTTACAGTACCTGTGTTCTAAAAGAAAACCTAGAATCAGATTATTTACTATTATTATAAGCTATATCCACTGACCCTAAGATTATTATGATCATGACATCATTAGGATCAAAGCTCACAGCCAGATATAAGGTAGCAGCAGCCAACTCCATGAATCCAAATACCAATAATTCTTCTCTGGAGTTCAGGTATATGTTGGATAAATCAAAGCCATCAGAGTCTGACTAGCAACAAAATATATATTCACATCTACAGAGTCCCATATGCTAAAGGAACCTGAAATGTATTTTAAAATGTCCTTTAATCTGAGGGAAGAAAAAAAAACAGAAGTAACCATTTATACACGCAGATTACAAAATTTCTAGAGAATGTTCAAAACCATAATTACACTGTTAAATTGGAGTCATATGCTTATCCTTACAACTCCAGGGAATCTGCTAACTTTTTTCCCTTCTAGCACTTAGAATCCTTATTCCAAGCCAAATATATACCTTATTATTGTGTTGACTGCAATCCTTCCCCTGGGATTAAAGGGTATTGTTCTCTTTTCTTGGCAGAACTGAAATAAATGAAAAATGTGTCATTATGTGGCTTAATTTGCTATAAATATTAGCAGGAGAATGGAATGAAAAGGACACCATCTTTGGAGTCAAGATGCTCAAAGTCTTACTCTGATACTAATAATGTATTATGCATCTTTTCTCTGTGCTAATAGTTAATTTTCTTTATTTCATAGGAGACAACTGAGGGTACTAATCATTGAAAGAGATGATAAATCAAGTCATAAAAGTCTGCATATGAACACTATAACCTTTATCCTGGAATTTGTATTTTGAGTTGCAAAGAAATAAATCTCTCTAGTTTGATATCTCAAGTACCAATAATAACTTGGAAGACATCTTAGGGAAAATAAAATATTTGGGAGTAGGCCTCAACCTATACTACATTAAAAAAAAACAACTGAGTATTCTGCTGTTTTATGAGACTGATTCTAAAAGGGGAAACCATTGGAGTAGTTCTGACCTATGATAACTACTCCTAGGTTTTCATTCATTCTTTTCACAGCCTGCAAGAGTCCCATGTTATTATCAATACACTATTCCTACTGTAGCCAAGAATAAAAAGGAAATAACCAAGAAGCAAAATCTATAGTCCTTTTCCCCAACAGTAACACATGCCATATCTTATATCACAAGATTCCAGTCCCTTCCTTTACTGGATGATTGAATTTTAAAAAGTGACAGTAAAGCAATCATTAAGTGGTTCAGATAAAAGAAAAACATCTTTACCTGAGTAACCCATCAGGTCTACTTTGACCTGCCTTAACTCCTTCCAGAACAAGCGTCTGGGTATAAGAAAAATTATTTCCATACTGACTGTATTTCAAGTTATCTGTATCACATGGTTCAATTATGAGAACAGTTCTCATACAAATATGTACATAATTTCTCACCCACAATTAGATCTCACTGGAGCAAATTTTTCCAGAGAACAGGTTCTTTGGGGGCTCAATTAAGTAAGACAGGAGTTTCTAGCAAAGCTTTTTTCAGACTCAAAGTGTATATGGATTTTTCCCCCACTTATTATTAGAGTTCCCTGATGTACCACCACAAGAGCTGATCATTGACAAGCTTTTCTCTTTCAGATACTTCTAAGGTCTTCAGATTTTTTTTCTTTTGGTACAAACAAGTAAGGCTTTCCAACAAATGTTTTTGTCACACTCAAGACAAATATATAATTTTTCACCATTATGGCTTCTCTGATGGGTAACAAAGTCAGAGTTCTGTTGGAAGCTTTTTCCACATTGATTGGGTTTTGTCCTAAGGGTAGGTTTTCAGATGTCCAATGAGATGTACATACTGTCTGAAGCACTGTTGACACTGAAGGTATTTTGTTTTCTGGTATGAATTCTTTTACAAGGAGGGCTGAGCACTGCTAGAAAGCTCTCTCATACACACACAATCAGGGTTCCCTACCTGTATGAATTTTTCTTTGAGTGATCAAGTTTGAACTCAGACTAATGGTTTTCCAAAACTCAGAGCACTTCTGGAATTTCACTGGACTAATGGATAAAGTGTTGTTAGGACAGCTCTGTAGGTAAAGCCTTTCTGATACTTCCTACAAGTGCAAGTTCTCTGGTCCCCACTGAAGTCTGAGAGCTGAGGAAAGTCTGAGATTCACCAGAGATCTTCATCTTATTGAGTTCTCTGGCATGTAAATGCATTTTGTGTGTGTTTATGTGTATGCATGGTGGTGTAACTTATTTTCTGGTCAAGATATCTGTGACACTTCAGATGCATGTGGTGGACTGAGCTCAAGATCTGTCTCACCCATGTTACAGACATAGGGCTTTTCGCCAATGCGTACTGTCTGATGTTGAAGAAGGGCAGAGCTCTGGTGGAAGCTTTTTTCACATACACTGTATTTGTAACATAGCTCCTCTGTTTGAGTTCTCATTTTCTGTTGGGAAACAAAGTCCATACCTAGGAGGAAGCCACTCTCACATGTAGACCATTGATGATGTGGTTTCTCTTCCATGTGAATTCTCTGATGTACTATAAGGTCTGAGCTACAGTTAAAACTTTTTTCATATTCAAGGCATTTAAAAGTATGAGTGTGAGTGGCCTGGTGTCTAATTAGGTTGGCACTCCGAGTAAAACTTCTCATACATTCCAAGCATTTATACGGCTTCTCACCTGTGTGGACTCTCTGGTGGACAATGAGGTCTGACTTCTGGCCAAAGCACTTCTCACAGGCACCACACTTATAGGGCTTCTCCCCAGTATGGACTCTTTTATGTACAATGAAGGCTGAACGGTGTCGATAACTTTTCTCACACTTATTACATTTGTAGGGCCTTTCACCAGTGTGAGTTCTCTGGTGGCTAATAAGATCGGATTTCCCACTAAAAGCTTTTTCACACTCCAAACACTTAAATGGTTTCTCACCTGTGTGAGTTCTTCGGTGCCTTATGAGGTTGGTACTGCGACTGAAACACTTATCACACTCACTACACAGATACGGTTTCTCGCCTGTATGGCTTCGCTGGTGGACAAGCAGATCCGAGCTCTGACCAAAATTCTTGCCACAAATGTCACATGTATAGAACTTTTTACCTGCATGGGTTCTCTGGTGACCTGAAAGGGCTAAATGGTGCCAAAAGCTCTTTTCACATTTGCTACATTTGTAAGGTTTCTCATAATTGTGGATCCTCTGGTGTGAAGTAAGATCTGAGCTTTGGACGAAGGTTTTCTCACACATGTCACATCTATAAGGTTTCTCCCCAGTACGGATTCTTTCACACATAAGTGCTAAGTTTTCACAAAATTTTTGTTCACGTTCAAGGCACTGGTATATTTGATGATCTATTTGAGTAATCTCATGTACATGAATAAAAATCTTTTTACCCTTCTGAGGGCATACATGATATAATTTCCTTTTTGGAGTTCTCTGATTATATCTCTCTTCTGAAGTGTACATTTTCTATGGCTCTCTCCTAGGGACTTTTCCACTGGTCCTCTTGACCCATCATTGCTTTCATAGTCATTTTCTCGATAAGAACCTGGAAGATACATCTGTTTCAAGCCTTTCAGTCATAACTTCACTTTTACCAGTTTCCAGCATCATCCACATTATTTTCTTATTTGGTGTCTCCAAATCTGTGAGACAAAGTAAAAACATTAATATTCCTAAAACTAAGAAAAGAGTTCTCAAAATTAAAATCACTGTAGAAAAGAAATAAATTTTTAGTGTCCATAAGTGTTCTATGTTTTGCATGGGCTCATTACCCAAAATGCTTGGAAATGGAAGTGTCTTGAATTTCAGAATATCTACATAAACATTAAATGCCTCTCCCATTCAAGTCTTCACAATTGTCCCAGAGGCCAGATGGTGAATAAAAAAATAAACAAAAAACTTAGGGCTAGAAAAAAAAAATACCTGAAATACTGTTTTTAACCAACTGACACACATTCAAAGGAATGACTACACACACACACACACACACACACACACACACACACACACACACACACACACACACACACGGAAGCAAACATTCACATGTTGCTGGAGGAAATGCAAATTGGTACAAGCTGTCCAGAGGGGACAAAACTAAGTATACTTTTAACACTTGACTCAGCAATCCCATTGTGACTGAACATACATTTCCAATAATATACAACACAAATGCACAGTTATTCAACATGTTTATAACTGAAAAACTCAAAACAACTTAATGTATTAGTTTAAATAAACCATAGCATATAGTTGAATAACCCTTGCATATCTAATGTAATGATGTACCAGGTAGCTATAAAAGTATAAAGGGAAATTTCATAAGTTGACATAAAGTAATTTCCAGGAAAAAAAATTATAAATTTTAAGGTGTAGACAGCCTGGGCAGGAAAGTCTCTGAGACTCTTATCTCTACTTAACCACCAAAAAGCCAAAAGTAGAGCTGTGGCTCAAGTAGTAGAGTGCTGGCTGGCTTTGAGCAATAAAAGCCAGGAACTATTTGTTTCCTGGCCCTGAGTTTAAACCTCAAGTCTGGCATGCACTTGTGCGCACATACACACATACACAAGGGTTTTTAATGCTATATTTTGTGTTATAAAGTAAAATTGAAGCCATATAAGCATTTATTTAGCCCTTTGGCCAAAAAGAAATTAAGAGACTCAGATCTCAACCTCCTGAGTAACTAGGATTACAACCATGAACCACTAACTGAGAGGAAAGTCTGTGAAATTTTTATCTCCAAGTAAATACCAAAAAGTCAGAAATGGTGCTGTGGCTCAAAGTGGTAGAATTGAGCATAAAAGCTCAGAGACAGAACCCAGGCCCAAGTTCAAGTGCCAGGCCTGGGGCTAATTATTTTAAATGAAACATGAGCAAGTCTTTGCACAACAGGCAAGTACAGAGGATAGGCTCAGTTCATATTCGTGGTTTTATGCATGTGACAATAGAATTGAGAATAAAACCTGTTGCTTATTGAGCATCTCATGAGAGCAGGCATTGAACTTTGTCTTTTACCCCAAGTTGTCACTTATAGTAGTAACTCCATGAAGCATGTAACTTATCTAGTTTTGCAAAGGAAACATTGCAGATGAAGGAAGTTAATTTCTCCCCAGTAACACATCAGTATCCAACTCTGTGGTATGAAATTTACATATGCTCATTTTTCTCTCCTACTAAAAATATAATAGCTATTAGGATTAGGACTCCAATGTCCCTAACATTTGTTGAATGAACAAAAATACAAATATTAAAACAAGAAATTGGCTATAATTATCCTCAGATCTCCAGTAGTTATACATGATGCTAAGCCAGTTGCCCTGAACAGGTCCATCTGACAAAACCAAATATAATCCTTAAAGTTTTTGATCAAAAGTACTCTCCACCACAATGCTTCTCTTACCCCATTCTAGGAAGAGATTAGTATTCTCTTTTCATGTGTAAGGTCAGTGAGCACCAGAATAAACAGGCAATAAAAATCCAACCTGTTAAAATGAGCCATAGAATTTAAGATGTCACAGTTATCTTTATAGTTAAAGGATGTATAGGACAATCAAAATCAGCATTTTAAGCATTATCTGAAAAACAACTAATGGTAACTATAGATAATATCACTATTAGGGATTATCATCTCACTTCTTTTTTCATTGATTACAGAGACTATCTTATTTAGTCCTCCTAAGAAGGCTGTAAAATAGAAAGCATGATACTTAGGACAGGTATCAATTTACCTAAAAACTCACAGCGAGTTAGGTAGAGAAATAGGGTTTAAAAATCCATCTGACTCCAGAGCCTGACTCCACATTGGGCCTACTGCCTTCTTTGTGTGTCAATCAGCAAGCAATTGCTGCAAGCCTATCTGTGAATATATATGTGCTCACTGAAAAAGAGTAAACAGTATATTTACTTTGGTAGAATAGGGTCCAGTTTTATTACTGCTGTGTAAGAGCCTAACAAAGAACTGTTCCTGTTTTCCATGTATCTTCTCCCATTCCTTTTGATAGCATCCCTATCCCTAAACCCACAGTTTTGTAAAAATGTACAGCCTAGAATAGCACTTACCATAACAAGAAACTGAAGACTGACTCTTTTACTTTGGATGTCAAAGGGTCTCTAGTCCAGAACTATCACAACACTCAATTCTTCCCTCTCCTAGAAGAAAAAAAAAATCAGTAATGCAGAAGACAATTTTGTTGAGTTCATTTGTTTTTCTACAGCTGGCCATTTAAATATTGGTCCCATTTACTCTTTAGTCTTGTCAGCATTCTTTATACCTTACCTCTTTCTACCATTATTTACATGGTTTCCCTGGCAAAAAGTTCATTCCTTATCTGCTCTACACAAAACGTCAAGAATCCTTCTAGATGACAAAATTAACTAACAAAGCCTTAAGCCTTGTTTTGTTTGTGTTAATTTTTCTCCTTCAGCTAATTGCTTTTGTTTGTGTTATCTCAACTTCTGCAGCCAATAATCCATTCCTGGACTACAAACAGTTAGTGCATGTGATTAGTGTATATAATACAAAATTATACTTAACTACAGGACCCCCCCCCCAGGAAAAAATTAGCATGAAACGATTAAACAAATGATTCTGCAAATAGATTACACTGTAACAAAACTAATCTCTTCTTTGAAGACTGAGGAAGGCTCCGTTCAATGTCCTTCCCCCACCCCTTCACAATATATACTAAAGCTCTATATTACCTAGAAGATTAATATCACCTCTGGGATCCAGGGAACTCAAGTATCTCCTTTTAACTTCCCACTGAGCATCTTACAGTTAGGTCCTCTATCCCCAGGGCGCCAGATCCAGGTCCTTACAGACTCCGAGAACAGAGGCTACTCTCCTCCGGGGGTCTTGGGTGCTGCCATGCATTTCTACCCCGACCCAGACAAGTGTCTAGGCTTTGTAGGCCGCATCCCTCCCAGCCCCAACCGCTGCGCTTACCCAGGCAGCGGCCAGAGCCGCCTAGGGAGGGCACTTCCGGTTACTCTCCGGACTCTCGAATCTGAGCTTTCCGGCGGCCACAGACTCCGCGGCGGTGGACCAAAGGGCCCGGCTTTCAAAAGACAAGGAAAGAGAAGTTTGGAAAGCTGATGTCAACTAGGAGCAGCTCCCTTTGCACGCCTCGGCTAGAGGCAGGCCGCTCAGGGTCGCTTTAAGGGCCTCCAAGGCCAGCAACGTTAGCCCTCACAGGCCAGCTGAGAAACCACCGACGCAACCCCGCCTCCGCAAGTCACGTGACGAACCCCGCTCCAGCGACCTGGGCGGGCCACCCTCAGGTTTTGGGCCAATAGGGTCCGAGATTCCGAAAGGGGGTTGGGCCTAGGGACGCCTGCGCCCCTGGGTCTTGTCTTGTGCGCTGGGGGCTGTAATTGCGCAGTGAAAGATGGAGATGAAAGGACGTCTTTGCGGCTACCCTGAGAAGCAACGACGCCACAACTCCATGTCCAGATTTTTGGTGGTTAATTGGACAAAGAGTCTCTCATATTTGTCTACCTGGGCTGGCCTTAAAACCTAAAGGTCTTTGGTAAGTTTTCACTGGAGAAGTCAACGGTACAAATACTGATCTCAGAAGAAAAAAATGAGAAAGTCTTGAAATGAGTAGGAAAACTAAAAGAAAAATGTATTTACAGGGGTTCCCTGGTCAAATAAATACCAGTAAGGACACCATTTTCTTACTTTCAAAAAGTTAAATGAGGGCTGGGAAGGTGGCTCAGGGGTAGAGTGCTTGCCTTGTATGCACGAAGCCGCAGAAGTGGCACTGTGGCTCAAGTGGTAGAGCGCTAGCCTTGCGCTGAAGAGCTGAGGGACAGCACCCAGGCCCAGAGTTCAGGCCCATGACCGACAAAAAAGAAAAAGGTATTATAGAAGCAAACAATGAAAATACATTACAACCTGATGCTGCACACCTGTAATCTTAGCACTTGAAAGATGGGAGGCAGGAGAACTCAAGTTCAAGGGCAGCTTGGGCTACATTGTGAAACATTTCCCTTTTTCTTTTTTCTTCTTGGTATTCTCTATCCTTTCAGTCACCTAGAATGTTTTCATTATCTGTTTTGTTCCTGCCATAGTAAGTTTATCATACTATTATTTTAAAGTTTATCATACTATTATTTTTAAATTATACATTCCATATTTCTTTTGATTTATGTCATTTTTATGTAACAAAATGACTTAAGAAGTGCTGATTAAAATAATGCATGACTTTGAAAATGTATTAAATATTTTTTAAAAGGTTTAATAAAAACTCCTGCAACTTAATGAATACAATAAAATCAAAAGTATGCTGAGTGGGGAGAATGCAATCATAATACCCAATTATATCCCACAAAACTAGAAAATTGAAAGGGGTTAGGACTAGGGAGAATGATGAAAAGTGTGCTATGGAACAAGATGCACATGTTGAATGGTAACCCCTTTCTACAAATACTTAGATCTAATAAAAATATAATTCAAAAGAAATAGCTCAGTGCTGATCGTTCATGCTTGTAATCTTAAACTACTTAGGAGGCTGAGATCTGAGGATTGTGGTTTAAAGTCAGTCCCAGCAGAAAAGGCCATGAGAATCTTATCTCCAATTAACTAACAGAAAACTGCAAGTGAAGCTGTGGCTCAAAACGGCAGAGTGCTAGCCTTGAGCACAAAAGATCAGGGACAGCACCCAGGCCCAGACTTCAAGCCCCACAACCAACAAAAATAAAATAAATTAATAGTGAGTTGATAGAATAAATTATTTCTCGGAGGTGGCGCTGTGGCTCAAGCGGTAGAGCGCTTGCCTTGAGCTGAAGAGTGCAGGGACAGCGCTCAAGCCCTGGGTTCAAGCCCCACGACCAACCAAAAAAAAAAAAATTATTTCTCATAGTCTAACTGTAAAATCAATTAATAGGTTACTTCATATTTAATATATAATTGACTCATCAGAAGGTGTTTTTAATATGTACATACATTCTTAGTAATAAAATTCTAACATGTTGTTAAAGCATAGAAGTCCTAGCATATTATCTATAATTTGTATTAATTAGAATAAAATGGCTATCTGTTGGCTGGCTTGCTATATCATTTTGATGGATATATATATTACTACTAATAGAATTCTTTGTCAGATGTCACCAAGGTAACCAAATGGCTTTGTCCTTTGGAGTCTGCTAATCATAGCAATTTCTACCTCACTACTTGGTACTTGGCTTCTAGGTCCCAGAGAAACACATGCAGTTTTACACTTTCCCAATTAAGTAGTTATTTAACTAGGCTCCCTGGGTCTTCAGCTTTGTCACACTCATTAAAAGTTTTCAGCTCCCACAAGGTACTTCATATAATGAGCCACTGAACACTGTTCTTACCAAGAGTGTCATTCTTTACTGACCCATGTTTCTAGCAGTCATCCATCTGAGATGATCACCTTTTCGATGTCAGAACAATAGGACAACTGAAGATAACTTGGCTTCTGGAAAGTTTGAAACATACATATAACCAATCTCATTATGAAAGATATAATCAGAGATGACAGTACTTAACCTATAATGGGCTGGTACAATTTACAAGTTCAGACAAATCTTTAAGAAATCACTTTTCCCTTTATTATATTCAAATAGTTGTACAAAGGGTTTCAATTTAACATCCACTTACATATACAATGCATCTAGTCAACTAGTCCATCATTCCTCCTCCCTTTTCTATGTTAATTTTTTCTCAATATTATGTTCTTTCAAACTTTTAATTTTCCTTTTATTTACCCTGTTGCCTGAGTTCTCTTCCTCTTTGCCTTTTCTTCCACGATTACTTTCCTACTAAAGTTTTTCCCTTCTACAGCTGTTTTTTCCGTCTTTTTCTTCCTCTCTCCCATACTTGCTTGACTTTTAATTCCCATGCTTGTATCTCCATCACACTTCTACTCTTGCCTGTTTCACAAACTTTCATTAACAGCTAAACTAAAAAGCTGACACTGTCACCCTTTAGCTACTTTGAAGCAAAAATTATGTTAAAAGAACAGTCTCTCAAATCACAGTGGCAGGAATTTTCACACATAAATCCAGATGGGAAAAACAGAAAACAAAAAAAAAAAAAGCGCGAGGGGCTGGGAAGGTGGCTCAGTGGTAGAGCACTTTCGAGGCCCTGGGTTCGATTCCTCAGCACCACATAAGAAAAAAGCCGGAAGTGGCACTGTGGCTCAAGTGGTAGAGTGCTAGCCTTGAGCTGAAGAGCTGAGGGACAGCGCCCAGGCCCAGAGTTCCGGCCCCACGACTGGACCCCAAAAAAAAAAAAAAAGCGCGAAAGCATTGTTATAAGCACATATCAGGATAATATAACAAATGGGAAAGTTGAACCTCACCTAACAAAGCAATAAATTCAAGAATCAAAGTAATGAACACCAGTTTCTAAACTGCTTAGAGACAAACAGCAGATTAACTCTTGAAGTGGAGGGAGTAAGGATGAAGGATGTGGTGCTAAAAACCAGAATTGTATCTTCAAACCCTTCCCATTCCTTCCATGTGCCTTCTGCTATCCCGGCAGAAAGCTGAAAGCTTATTATGGGCAGAGAAAAGCAAAAGATTTGTGGAGTGGGAGACACACTAGAGGTATTAAGTAGAACACAGAAAGAATTCAATTTATCCATTGTGCATAGTAGGCACAGAAGATTCCCAAGCTTATAGCCTACAATCTTTTTGTTGTTGTTGTTGGTCGTGGGACTTGAACTCTGGGCCTGGGCGCTGTCCCTCAGCTCTTCAGCTCATGGTGAGTGCTCTACCACTTGAACCACAGCACCACTTCCGGTTTTCTGGTGGTTTATTGGAGATAAAAGTCTCACACATCCTTTTCTGCCCAGGCTGGCTTTGAACTGCAATTCTCAGATCTCAGCCTCCAGAGTAGCTAAGATTACAGTCGTGAGCCACCAGTGCCCAGCTAGTCTATAATCATTTTATAGCCCATTAAAAAATTTTAATTCCAATAAATGCAAGAAAAAAATACTAAACATGTAAATATTAAAAACATTTTAATAACCAATATATAATGAATCCAACCTGAACTATATTTCTTAACTGGTTACAAGAATTAACAGTCAAAAACTTACAAAAATCCTATAACTATGGGTGCCAGGACCACAGTAAACAGGGATGTTACATGTTCATGTGTCTACATTTTGGAGGAACTTTTTTTTGCCAGCCCTGGAACTTGAACTTTGGTAATGGATGCTATCCCTGGGCTTCTTTTGCTCAAGGCAAGTGCTCTACCATGAGCCACAGCACCACTTCTAGCTCTTCTGAGTAGTTCATTGGAGTTGACAGTCTCAAAGTTTCCTGCCTGGGATAGCTTCAAACTGCAATCTCAGCTCTCATCTTCCTGAGTAGCTATGATTACAGGTATGAACTGGCTTGGAGGAAATTTTTTTTATTAACATGGAGAAAGATTCTTAGCCAGATCACCCTAGGTTAAAATTCTGTTGCCATCCCTAAAAATGTACTTGGTTTTTCCAAACACCTGGAGAATCAGGATGTAATGGTTAAAAGTATATGTTATTATCCAGGTGTTGGTCGCTCGTACTTGTGATCCTAGCTACTCAAGACACCGAGATCTGAGAATACTGGTTTGAAGTCAGCCTGTGTAGTGAAGTCCATGCAACTGTTATCTCCAATTAACCACCAGAAAACTGGAAGTGGAGCTGTAGCTCAAAGTGCTGGAGTGCTAGTCTTGAGCAGAAAATCTCAGGGACAGTGCCCAGGCCCTGAGTTAAAGCCCCACAACTGACATAAAGGGAAAAAAAGTCCCATATAGGTTCATTAAAAAAAAAAAATCCCACAAAATTTTATGCTTGTTTTAGAGGGGAAAACATGTAGTATGTAGATTTGGTCAGATTGAACCCATGAATTTTTTAAAAAACAAAAGTTTGCTTTCAGAACTATTCTGATTTTTGTTAGAAATCACATATTACAGTTTTGAGTCTGCAGACTCAACAGAAAACAGGTAATGTGCTCAAATTAGGATTCACAGAGGAAAAAGAATCAAAGTAAAACTCAAATATTTATAATCATAGTCTACCACTTCCACTCTGGATAATTTAATCTACATGAGATTTCGTAGTTTATAATGACACCCAAGTTTTTAGCTCCTTTTATTAAAAATATTTATTATAAAAGTGAGGTACAGAGGGGTAAGTTACATAAGTGAGGTACAGAGTACATTTCTTTTTGGACAATGTCACTCTTTCATTCCTTTTAATAGCTCACTCTGACCCAGTGAAGCCATCAGGACTGCTTTAGATACTTGCTTGTGAACCCCTTATCTAAGCCACAACACAAGTGTCCCTCAGAACACTATTCCCAACTCCCTTCCTAGGCTTTGCTCACCTTTACACGCTTTGACACACTTTATACATGAAGTACTGTTCAACTGTTGGGGCACATATGAATCTTTAAGACTTCTACTGTCGTTTTCTCAGCTCAGTTCTCAGAAATGAACTAGGAAAATTTCAAATCTAACCCATCTCTGAAGGCTAATCACAAACCAAAACCGTACTGAAGCACTCCACTCCTACCATGGGCCCCTACTCTATCCCTTACATGTTTCTATCCCATTGTCACCGTTTCCTCACAGAGTGGCTTAATATATGTTGAATTACATGATTGACAAACTGAGCTAAGAAATTGGGTGGAAAAAAAATCTGGATTAGAATGATGGACTAAATTAGATCTCCCAAGACAAGAAGATAGAATGAGGGATCAGAAATGTGGCTTAGTGGTAAGAGTGCTTCCTAGCATGATGAAGCCCTGGGTTTGATTCCTCAGTATCACATAAACAGAAAAGGCCAGAAGTGATGCTGTGGCTCAAGTGGTAGAGCGCTAGCCTTGAACACAGAGAGGCTCAGGAACAGTGCCCAGGCCCTGAGTTCAAGCCCCAGAACTTGGGGGGGGGGGGGGGGAATGAATATAAATGACTGGAACAAGATCAAAGTTGAAACATTCAATGACTCTCACCCCTAAAACTAAAAAAGCATCTATAAACATATTTTAATTTTTTTCTTCTATAAATACATCTTGGAAAAAGGTTCCCCAACCCAATAACTACAATACCTGAAAAGCTTTTCTAAATACAATAGATGTTGCTGCTACCCTTACCTGTAGTCAATATACAGACTAATGTTAGTCACTTTAGTTGAAAACAAAGGCCATTTGGGAGGTCAGAAGTGACCCCAGTGAAAAAGGGGCAAAGAACCACAAGTCAAACAAAATGAAACAGGCATTTACTATAGTCATAACCATGTTAGTATGAAATAAGTTATTTCATCCTGGCACTTAAGAGTGTTGGGGCAGCAAAGAGGCTTAACAAAAGTTCCATGTCTGAGACTTCACCAGCAACTCCTGGACTGAGAAAAACAGAAAATGTGAGCATGGGCAGTCATTCATCATTCTAGCATGAGGTAGACAAGAAGCAGGGCTGTGCTAGGTGAAGAGCACTCTGTCTCTCAGAAGTCCCTGGCTTGCTAGGATTCCTCCACATTCTCTGAAGATGAGGGGGCTCCAAAAATCCTGGCAAGGAGACCTCGGTTAGAACGGGCCTGGTCCTCGGCATTAGCTAGTCGAGCCCTTTCCCGTCCTCCTGGGCGTGCAGCTTTCTTGGCCCTCAGCTCCTGTTCTGTGGGACGCTGGGCAAATGCCCAGGAGCTATCAGGCCGAGCTGTATCACCATCAGCAGCAAGGAAGCGTTTTCCTCTTTCCACACTTTGAAGATAGAAGTCAGTCTCACGCTTGGCCTGAGCCACCTCTGCTCTTAGACGTTGCCGGCGCACCTGGCGCTCAAAGGCAAGGTGTTCACTGAGATGGGACCATGTGAAACGGTGCAAATACTGTGGGCAAGAAAATTTAAGGAAAAAATGTTCACATATTTTCCCATCTCCCTCTGATTCTGTATCATCCTCCTAGCTTCCCTCAGATATGCACATATGTATATGTATATATATGCATATATATGCACATATATATATATATATATGTGATATATGTGGTCAAGAACATAGAGTTATTTAGAAATGAAACGATAAAGTGAGTGGAGGTCCTTTGTTTCTCCAGTCCTGTTTGTTATATCAACAGAGGGGACTAGCAGCTGCACTGGACATTGATGAAAATGAACTAAGAAATTCAAGGGCAGCAATGGGAGGGAGGGAATGAGAGGGAAAAGGAATAGCTTACACTAAGCAAAAGGAAAGAAATGTACATATCATCTGATGTGGAAGAAATAGTTCTATTGTGAAAGCTCATAGAATTCACACACATTATAGACCATGATTATGACAATTTCCTATGAAGGTTAAAATGTGTTTGCAACTTTAAGTATCACTATCTCACAATACTGTGAAATTTTTGTAATCACTTAATCTCAATAAAAAAAACTATTTTTAAAAAAATAAGTAAAGCTCCTGCCAGGCGCTGGTGGCTCACACCTGTAATCCTAGCTACTCAGGAGCTGAGATCTGAGGTTAAGTCCGTGAGACTCATCTCCAATTAACCAACAGAAAACCGGAAGTGGTGCTGTGGCTCAAGTGGTAGAGCGTTCACCTTGGGCTGAAAAGCTGAGGGGCAGTGCCCACGCTCAGAGTTCAACCCCACGACCGACAAAAATAAAATAAAATAAAAAATAAAGCTCTTGTAGAATTCAGCTGTGGGAAAAAAAAAAGTTATAAATAGTGCAGATCAAGAAGGGAGAATGAGCCAACAAGAGATGACAGGATCAGGATCTCTTGGGGAAGAGAGGAGATTAGAAGTATAGCATTCAGACCTATAGTCTCACCTTAAGATTCCAAAGATCGTAACGGAAGGGGCTGCGTTTGCGGGCACCCATAGGCGTGTTGTGTAGACTGGCTGCCACCCGCTTGGCTATGCGTTTGTCTCGGAATTCCACCCAGCCCTCAGTATAGTCTTTGCTGTACTTGGATCCCTTTTTTCCTCCCGAAGCTGCTGCCGCCTTCTTCTTGCGTCTTACAAACTGATCTGGGGAATCAAAGACAAAACAGTGGTCTAGAAGTCCCAGGCAACACCTGCTCCCACGCATGTCCCACTGGCCACGATGTTTTCCAAACCTGACAGCGGAGGTCCCAATTTTCCAATTAGATGGAAAGAATAATCTGTGAGGTCTCATTCGACCCTCTCTTCAAATAATATCCCTTCATCAGGCCTCTAAATGGACCCGAATCAGCACCTAACCCCAATTCCGTATAAGGTCTGCAAATGGGGGCTGGGAGAGGACAATCACACGCTCTCTTTTAACAGAGATGTACGTGTTCAGCTTGGTAGAAATACCAGAGGCTTATTCCAGTTGTACTCATTTAACAAATTGTTTTAAAAAAAAAAAAAAACGTTCCGGAGAGGTGTGAGGAGCCAGAATTAGAACCCAAGCGTTAACAATCCAAGAATTAAGGCCCCACAAGGCACACCTGCGACCAACCCGCCCCTTTTCCCTCCGCCCCACGCCTTCTCCTCCTAGGCTGCACACTACCGGTTTACCTGCCAGAAACAGGGAACCAGGCGGCGTCGCAGACGGGGCAGCGAAGGTGTGCACCCCCTGGCCTTGGGTGCACCCACCCGCCGCCCTTCCCCATCTGGGCCGGTGAGCTTACCTTCAGCCTGGAAAAAAACGCGTCCGACCTCACCGTAGGCGCTGAGAAGGTTGCGGACGTGCAAGGGCCGGAATCGCGGCGGGATGTGGCCCAAGTACACAATCCCTGGAACGATCCGCTTCTTGCTGCCGCGAGCCGCTTCGTCGGGTTCACCCTGCTCCTCCTCCAACTCTGGCTTCTGGTCTGTCCCTTCCAGAAGGTCCCGCTCGGTGGGGGACAGCGACTCCTCTCCCTCCATGTTGGCCAGTACGAGTAACACGACACCCGTAAAGCAGTCGGTGCCGACTGACGTGCGTCGTGTGCGACGGCCTTTGGGGGCGGAACCGAGGGATAATTACCCAATGAAATAAAACGACACTGCTGCCTGCGGCGAGGGGCGGGCCTAGGAGGTAATTACCCAATGAAATAAAATGATACTCCCGGGTCCCGGAAAAGGCAAGAACGTTGATAGCCAAAGGAGGGGGAGTCTCCCGGCGGGGAGGAAGTTCGGAGTGCTGGGGACTGTGTGAGAAGTTCTCCAGAGGGAAACCCACATAGTTCTCGAGTTGGAGTAGCAGAGGTGGAAGTAGATATTGGGATGTTACAAGAGGCGGAATGCCTTGTGACGTAAAAAGGGCGCCGCGGAATGCCTTGTGACGTAAAGAGGGCGCCACAGGGTCTTCCAGGAACTCTAGAACTTCACTTTGGACTGTTCTAACGGTCAGGGGTCCTGGTACGAGTGCGAATGTGGCTGACTCACGTCTCGACGTTCATAAGTTTCAACTTACAAATTTAAGTGTGGATGTTGTACTTGGTTTTTTTTTTTCTAAGTTCGAGTTGTGAGGATCGTGGTTCCAAGCCATCCCTTGGCTGTGAGGCCTGGGATTAACCACCGAAAGCACTGGACGTGAAGTTATATTATGGCTCAACGAAGTCCAGAGTTCAAGCCCCAGGACCCGAACCAGAGAGAGACAGAGATTTAATGTAGTTTGTCCTTTGCAATTGTAGTTCCCTTTGGGGAATTTAATTGAATTTGTTTCTTTTTAACTTAAAAAGGAGAGAGAGAGAGGAGAGAGGTTTAGTGTGGTTAGTCTTTGCAATTGTAGTTGGTGATTTTACCTTTTGGGAAATTGTTTTTGCTTTTAACTTAAGGTTTTTAATTTGACCCTGTGGCCTTTTTTTAATGTAGCCTGAGTGATCTAAAGAACTAGTTTGGGGAAATGGAAAGGTTTGGAAAAAATTATATTAAGTGAAGTAAGCCAGGCCCAAAGAAGCATAGGTCCCATGGTTTCCCTTATTTGCAATATCTAGTATAGGTATGAGTCAAGCGGATAAGGTCAGATAATGTGATGTTAGGAAAATGAACCCTTAAATATGTATTTTAATGTTTTCGTTTCTTTCATGCATGTGTTTCTAACACATTTATAAGATTATTTCTTTGTTGCTTTGTATGTCCCTCCCCCACAGTGTAACCCCCGCTTTCACTATATTTGATGTCAGTATAACATGTGGAGGAGATGGGGACAAACAAGTCGTTTAAGGATTCAGGTGGACCTGTTGCAACAATGAGAAGTACAAAATGTCATGTCAAAACCAGCTTTACAATGTCGGTGTGGGGGGGGGAGGGTGGTATAATTGGGTGGAGGGAGGGGGGTAAAATTGGGTGGGGGGAGGGGGGAGGCGGGGAAGGGAAGTGAAGGGTAAACAAAGGAGGAGGCTGCAATGCTTGGTAAGAAATGTATGCATTATCCTGCCCATGTAATTGTAGCCCCCCTGTACAGTATGTTCTCAAATAAAATAAAATACAATTAAAAAAAAAAAAAAAAAGAACTAGTTTGGCTCCTGTTACGCTTATGGGTTGCTATAGTGTCCACATAAATACATATATATTGAAAATACTCGAGCTTTCCTCCCACAGCGGTTTCGCTTTCCTCTTTTCCCGGGGTCTATGTTAGCCCGCAAGACTAGACTGTAAATCCTTTTTCCCGCTCTGCCCTACGCAGCCGCGGTCCTCACCAGGCTTCAAGGGCAGCGATCTTTCCGGGGAAGGATCGGAGGGCGTACCGGCACACACACAACCCCACCCCACCCTACCCTTCTACAAAGGTGGGGGTTCCGCCCCTTTTGGAAGCTCTGGGTCTTTCTACGGGCCCCAACTGCTTGGCCGATGCAGAGACAGACAGCATTGGGAACTATGTATTTAAAATATGTAGTCTACTTTCGCGTGCTGGCCTAGGATATTTAAGAACCATCGAAGCACACCGCCCCTTGCTGTGGCTTAACTTTCCTCCCAGCTCCAGCCAAGTAGCCCAGAGTACAAAAATGTGTTCAAAGTTAAGAGAGAAAATAGTAGCAAGACGGACGCTGAGTGCATTTCTAAAGCACCAGGGGCCCAGCGCTCTTTCGTGGAGTATCTAAAGGTTCTCAGATGCCGGTTTCATTCATTTTACTGAGAACTTTCCAGCAGTTGCCCTGGATTCCTTTCATGACGGTACGTTTTTAAATTCTTAACACTGAACGTCTTCAAACAATGTCCATGAGTAAAACGGCACATCTTGGGGTTACTTCAAAAGATCGGAAACTTAAGGGGCGGGAGAAGGGGGAGGGGGAGTGGAGACACATAGAGACCAATAGTGCGAGAGTGTGTCCTGTGTGTCGATGTGATAGCTAAATGGTAGCCTTCGATGATGTTTTTTTTTTAAACATTTGTGTATGTTTGAGATTGTTAGTAATAACTTGTTTGTTAACATTAAATAGTAATGTGACTGAGGATCCTAAAGGACCATCCAATCTCCACAAGAAAGTGAAAAACGTATCATGATGTCAAGATGTCTTTCATTCCCATTCCTGGCTGTTGTTTCTCTACCCGGAAAACTTACCCGGTTTTCGAGACTCCCTCCTTAACAATAGTGGGCAGGGATACTTGATTTCAGGCGGTAAACTTAGCTGAAGGCCGTTCAAAACATTTGCTCCTTCGAGCCGGAGTCGAACCAGCGACCTAAGGATGACCGTCGGCCAGGAAACTCTACAGTCCTCCGCTCTACCAACTGAGCTATCGAAGGATTTGCAATGGAGTGTTTTTAAAATAGACTAAAGCAGTTTAAACAGGTGTTGATGGTTTGATGCCTGTAATTTAGTTTCTTTTGCTAGATAAATTTCAAAAGTCCTTTAGGATGTTAGAAATGTTTAAAAACTGATCGGACTAGTAATTGTACAATCACATAAAAAAAACTTTCCCCATGTAATTGTAACCCCTCTGTTCAGTATTTTCACATAAAAAAAAAACTTTCCTTGAACATGTAAGATGTGTGCTTTTTAGTGTGTTTCACATAGGTTTTTAATATGTTCCCTGTTTGTATAGTATAAATAGAACTATCCCCGGTATTGTACTTGTCCTCCCGACTTGCCTCCTGAGCAAAAGTGAGGCCTCAGCCTTCCATGCTTGCCCCGGAAGCTCCCGTGCTCCGGCTCCTTCGCCCTCACTGTGGAGCCCACTGAGAGGATCCCCTTAGTGCCCCCCACCTTTCTTTTCGAATTCATGCCTACATCGTTCATATCTATTGCCGTTGCTGGAGTGTGCTTGAGGCTCCTATTGAATTTTTCACTCCGTTGTAATCACGAGACTATTAAAATATTCAAATATCTACATTATAAAAATACCGTTGTGGGTTTTTTCAGTTTTTTTTTTCTTTTTAGTTTTGAGACAGGGTCTGGTTATGTAGCTGTGAACTCATAATCCTCCAGCCCCAGTCTCCACAGGCAGGACTGGGACTGGGATTACACATGTACACCAACGTTTTCAACTTTTGCCCCCCACTCCTAGTAAGGAGGAGGGACAGGACTGTGAAAAAATGGATTTCATCCCCTTTTTCATCGTTAACCCTGACCTTTTCTAAACAATGCAACAAGGGGGAAAAGATGGGGGTCACGTGACGTCAGTGGGCTGAACCCAGGTTAGCGCCGCGGGGGACTCGCCCAACTTTCTTTTGGTTATGTTTGAAATGGTCTTTAATAAAATGTATTCAAAAGACACCATGATTACAAAGGATCCCAAAGGCTGTGCTGTCTCATATCTTAATCTTGAGTAAAGAAAAAACAAAGTGAGACTCTTGCCGGCCGGACGCCTTTCGTATTTCTGAACTTTTCAGGCTCCTCTCTGAACTCGTCCACCAGGCATTGGCTCTCGGTTGCTTGATCCGTTGTTAACTCCGTTGGAGGAAGGAGAAGGAAAAAAAAAACAAACAAAACAAAACTACATCTGGTTAGCACTGCAGAGAGAAGGGAGCTGAAGGGGGGGGCTGTAAGGGGGATGGTTTAAGGAGGGAGGGTGCTGTGAGAAATGAAAGAAGTTAACACCTTCTTCGAAAACACCTTTTTCAAAACAAACTACCCTTTCCGTGTTTCTGGTTTATTCTGGACATAGACATAAATTTAAAAGGCCAGTTTATGTTTGAAAATATCTGAATGACAATTTACTTCTTAGCTCATTCTAGTTTTATTTTAAACAGCTTTGGTCTACAGGTTTTTATTAAAGGAAAAAGCCCGCGTCCTTCGAGCCGGATTCGAACCAGCGACCTAAGGATAGCCATCACAATCCTACTACAGTCCTCCGCTCTACCAACTGAGCTATCGAAGGGCACACAACAACCCCTTCTCTCGAATGTCCTAAAATAAAGTCTATCTGGTGACTGTTGCTTGATTATATACAAAGTATAGGTAGTTTAACACTTTTTAAATAAGTGTTCTCTATAAATATGCTGATAGGTAAAACCCATTTTGATTTTGCAAAGTTCTTCATTTTAGACATCAAGATATTTAATCTACATCTTAAAAATCCTAATAAGATTCTTCTCCTCCTCCTCCTCCTCCTCCTCCTCCTCCTCCTCCTCCTCCTCCTCCTCCTCCTCCTCCTCCTCCTCCACCTCCTCCTCCTCCTCCTCTCCTCATATTTTCTAGAGTGAATCTCTCAGGTGACACCAAGGTCCTGCTGTGCTGATTACTTCTCATTTGTCCCTCAGAAGTACCTGAGTTTGATAAGTGATGTGTTTGTCCTAAATTCAGACAACTAAGGTGAAGAGGATCCCAGAACTGTGAACAAATATTGGCAGGTGTGTTTTAGTACCTCTCTCTTTCCAAAATTCAAATGGAAAACAATTATTAACAATTAATAAAACTTGAAAGTGAATTGTAAAATACTCCAGTTTTTCACATACTTCTGGACACCCAAGAGGTTGGAGAATTTAATACTTAATCCAATTTTAAGGAAAATCAGAACTCCCAACTCATGGCTACAAGACTCAAACTAGCCAGTTTAGTCAGTGAGACCAAGCTATGGGATTGGGCTAATACTCTTTCACTAAACCCCTGATAGATTCTAGAAAAAGAGTGAACAGAGCCTACAACAGGTAAAATTCATTGAGGGACAAATAAGGAGAAATTTTAGTTGGTTAACAACTTTTGGTAAGTATTAAAAAATAAGATTTTCCCACATTTTATAATTTATAATTTCTTCACTACAGTAACTGTATCTCTGTCTATGAAAACTACTAAATTGGTGGGAGAGGAGTGGGGAAGGTGGGAAGGGAAGGGATAGTGTGAGAAAAAGAAGGGAGATACAATGCTCAACAAGAAATGTATCCACTCTGTATGGCATCTTTACAATAAAATAAAAATTTATACGTTAAAAAAAAAAACCAGAAATGGTGCTGTGGCTCAAGGGGTAGAGCACTAGCCATGAATACAAAGAGGCTCAGAGACAGCACCCAGACCTTCAGTTCAGGCCTTACAACAGAAAAAACATAATATTTGAACAATTTTTTAAAACTACTAAATTAAAGGAAATATTCTCTATATTCAGCACAAGACAAAGACATCATTTTACTAAAATTATTTAATCCCTCCACATTCTTATTTACTAACTTTCCCTGTTGAATCGCACCTTACAGTGAACACTAACTATAAAGCATTTTTTGAAACATCAAGGACATATATGTCAGTCTGATACACACTTTTCTAGGTGTTCTTTAATGGGGGACTTTATTGTCAGTCATTCCTCCTTTAAACATGAGTTTTGAACTCTTTCTATGAAGGGAAGGAAGGGCTTCTTTCCACGGAGAATTATACCCTCTTGTCAGCCCTGTTTGTAATGAAAAAGGAAAAGAGAGAATGAGGAGAAAGAAGAAAAGGAAGGAAAGACCAACCACCAACTATTCAGAGCAGTCTAAAAATCTTTGAAAGTCGGCTAAGAATGATGCCCTGCACAGCATAAAGGCATGTAGTTGTTTTCTTACATAAACTTCACCTCCATTTCAATTTTATCATCTTGTTCCAATTTCACTAAACCCAAAAAAGGAAGTCGCTTTTGATGCAATTTCAGGAAAAGAAGCAATTGAGATGTCAAATCTGCCTAAATCTCAAGCCGTAAATAGATTAGCTTGTTTGTCTTTTGATCTGTTTGTATACTCTTGAACTGTGGATATATTTGTACACCCTTGAAACTTGGCCTACAGAAGCCAGAATGAAGAGAAATTAAATGGTGAAGCGCGCCCCCTAGTGGCTATGCGGCCCACGAAAGGCAGGTCTTCATAGGCTGGTAGTTAACTCGAAAATCTGCTTCCGGGAGCAGTTAACTACTAGACATTTTAGGAGTTCGAGGTTTGATGGAAATGTATTATGTGGGCTAAAGCCAAGCCTCGTTGCGTGAGAATTTTTTTTTTCTTGGTTGAATCCACTGTTTCCTTCCAGGACCTGGTTTCAATTCATAGGACCCCGGCATTGAATTCTTATCTAAGATTCTAGCTCCCACCCACTGGGTGAGCACCCGACACTTTTAAAGGTTTCGGGTGGCGTTGATTGTCGAAGATCTGCACTCAACCCTTCTTCTTATTGGTCAGTGGTAAGTGTCAATCAAAGTGTCAGCGAGTCCTGAATTACTTCCTGATATCAAAAAGGGTAAAGGCTGCAGCCTACCCCACTCAGGTGGGGAATTAGCTCAAATGGTAGAGCGCTCGCTTAGCATGCGAGAGGTAGCGGGATCGATGCCCGCATTCTCCAGTTTTGCATCTTTGCCTTTACTTCCGTATTTTTGCTACTGTCTTCTGAAACACAAACATAACAACGGGAACCCATCTTCCAAAACAGATGGTTCATTTTTCCTTGAAGACCTAGAATTTCCCCTCAGTAGCCGTGAAGAGCTAGGGGTTAGTGGATGTTTTTCTCATCTTAAGTTTTACTATGAACCAAGCTGAGTTCTTTGGGGTTTCTTTTATGCTTTGCCGATACAGATCTGAATTTTGGTTCCTGACAACTGAATTTGCAAAGTACACGTCCGTTATTTGCGTGTTAATATTACATTTTTTATTCACAGAATCTATTCATAGACTTCAAATTCTTATAAGTAGCAAATGCACTCACGTTACCTTATGAGATGGTGGGAAAACAAAGATTATGTATGTGTGAATTTTGTTTTAATTTGTTTTCCCATACACTATCCCTAGTCCCTAGTTGCGTCTATGTGGTGGTGGTGGTGGTGGTGATTCATGTTTGCTACAGGCAGAATGCTACCCAGAGGTGGCCAAGAATTTTATATGGGTTGTTATTTATTTCTCCTTGAACAGAAAGCCTAGTCAGGACTATCTAATGAAATTCATATTCATGACCCCAAAATTGCCGTTGAAAAATAAATATAGCCATTTTCTTTTGTCCTCAACTGGCTTTCAAAAAGCAAGCTGCCAGGTTAGACCATTCTCTAGCCTAGTGTAAACAGGAGTAGTGTGCAATGCATTTTAGGAGAGTTCTCAAACCACAACAACCCTAATTCAACAAGCTTGGGCTTCCTTCTATATTCATTATTAATTCTCAAGATGAGTATGATGCACTACAAAATAAGATAATTATTTGCTTACAAAGTAAAAGTTATACACCATGGGAAGGAAAAGAACAAAACTGCTAGATACAAAATTCTTTATACAACTTTTCTGTATTTTGATCTAGTATATTTAGCGTTACTTTGATGTAATACCTGCATCATCATGGATTCTTCCATAGTATTTAAGATCACATTTTAAAGTGAGGCGTTAGACTAATTTGAAATTGGCACAAAATTAGCAAGTGGATTCTACTATTCAGAGATCTCTATTTTTCCCCCAAATCATCCCTTTGTGGGTAGGAAATCCGCTTATGAATTATTTTCTTAAATTGTTGTTTTTCTCTTTCAGCAGGATTATAAAACCTCCACCTGTGCTATTTGAATTACCACCACCTGTCTCAAATCCAAAGTGGCCCAAGCACAGAAAGGCTGTGGGGAAAAAAAAAATCTCCCCCAGGTGATTCTGATGTGCACCATTTTTCACAAATGCGGCCCTCCACCCCCACCAAAAAAAGATATAATTAAACAAAACAAAACAAAACAAAAGGCAAATCGACCCCCTGAATTTTATTCCTGCCCCAGGCCCTGTGCGAGGCGCGTGCACTGGCGTTCCAGCCACTCAGAATTTACTAGCCACAAGGGGGCGCGCGAATACTACCTATTACCGGCTGGCCCGAGGGTTTTTCCCACCAGTGGTCTCCACCGCCTGGCTGTGGACCCAAGGTTAAGGTGTGAAGACGGTTCTCTGGACCCCATAACACAGTGGGAAACGCCTCCGATTCGCTTTGTCAGGACTGGGGGCCTTCCTGAAGGTTGAATTGTGTGAACTACAGGGTCGAAGTCGGATAGCGAGTATGAGATCTGTTAGAGGATTCAGGTTTTGAATTAGTTTCGTTGCAGATCTATAACAGTTTCGAAGCCATTCTTTGGACGATTGGTGCAACTGGAATACATCTGAGGGCGAAAACCTTCCTTAGAAGGGAAATGTTCTGTAAAAACAAAGAGACACGGCTAAAAGAGTAGGAGTTCCTTCGAGCCGGATTCGAACCAGCGACCTAAGGATGACTGGGATCGCCTCTACAGTCCTCCGCTCTACCAACTGAGCTATCGAAGGACTCACACGGAAGGCCTCTCCCGCTGGGGATGCCATCTCTGTGCGAAGCTGGGAACTCGCGAGCACTCTTCGACCAACGACAGTTATCTCGCTCTTTAATTTCTCTTTTTCATGTGTTTTCTTATGACCCAGCCCCTCTTGGAAACACGATCACAAAGTCCGAGTGCTGCGGCGGGGGACGATTCTGCTAGGGAGGCAACCGACAGACTCAGCCATGCGTTTTTTGGGGTGATTCGAGAACCTCCGTTTAAATGATTTAATCTACAGTTTCAGCGAGACTCACTGGAAAGAGGGTTCAGTGGAGGAGCAAGAAAAAGGCTGACGAAAGTCTTCGATACCTACTGATGTTCTTTCGTCGGTCTTAGTTCCTGTAAATCAAATGGTCACAGTGGTTCTTCCCGCAGCCAAATCCTACCCAGGTGGGGCTAAAACAGTATCTTTTTAAGGAGAACACTTCAAGTAGTTGTCAAACGTTAGTTGACCTTGGCCTGTATTAGTCGATTAGTATTAGTAAATACCGATTGGTTGATGGTTGCATCTCACTTTGCTTCTGGTTTTCTGTGGCCCTCAAAATGGCTACTTCTCCCAGCAGACCGTTGATGAAGAAGGTGTCTCCATGAACTATTTTAGTAAGAACTGGGTAAAAAGACAATTGCTTGTGGCACATCACAAACCCAGCAAGTTTATTCCTTGATATTAAGAGGACATATGTCTTATTAAAATTAGCAATAATTTTCTCTTATTTGGGGCGCTTCTTTAGAGTGCTTAGAATCCTCAGAAAATAAATACTAAGCAGAGATTACCGCGTGTGTAGTGAGTTTTGAACTCTGCAATGACATAGAATTTATTAGTAACTACAACACAGATTAGTTATGGAATAACTGTAGTAAGTACAATATTCCTATGAATCAAATATATTGCATTTGCTTCTTAGATTTTACTAGATAGACATGGAAGTTTTAAACTATCCAATCTCATCATTATCTTTCCCTCCCCAACTATTCCCTCCACACATCATTATTTCCCAAGGCCAGCGAATTAGAATGCATCTGAGGATTTAATTTTTATTAGATTGCCTTAGGCATTATCTTGAAATCAGGGGCTAAGTTATATTCATTTACAATATCCAGTACAGAAAAGATACTTAATAAAAATGTGTTCAACTGACAAAATGTCAGAAGACACCTTGGCTTCTTTAAAAGAGTCTTGGAAAGCAAGTGTCAGTGAACTCTAGCAAAGTTACGTCTATGGTTAAATTCGTTTCTCTATTGGCTCGTGATTTTTGTGCGAATTTACCAGTAACACCTTTAACTACTAGAGAGGCTAGCCATCTAATTCTCTTTGCTAAACTATGGGTGCCATTTATCTAATAGGTAACTCTGCAATCGTTTTTTTATTTTCTCTGAAGGAATTGTTTTTAAATTGGATACAATACACCCCTTGAAGCAAATTATATATGAATCTGATTTGTCATCTTTTGACACAAGCAACTTCTCCCTTCCTCCCCCAGCAAGTTCTTAACTGGGACCTTGTTTGTATTATTGTCCCTTAAGCTATGTTCTAAACACAAAAGGCAGGAGCGGGCAAAGTTGACAAGTGGTGGAAGAACAGATGCAGAAAGCCGCAGTGGATCACAAAAGGGGCCAGGGGCTTGATGAGGGGGCTGTTTGGGGCTTTATTACGAGCCAGATTAGCCCCGGAAATACCGTTGTTGGGGACACTTTTGTGGCACCCAGAATCCTATTTTAAATCTTGTCTATTCAAAGCGGCGATATGTAAGATGTAAATTAAGGTAGGCTACCTGGACTAGGTTATTATTTTAGTTTCATTTCATTTCACCTATAAAACTAATGAAATTACCATACTTGCACGAAGAAGACAATAGATTACGTAGTCTCCTAATATGCTAAGGACAACCCCTCCGAGCAGGTGCCCGGCTAGCTCAGTCGGTAGAGCATGAGACTCTTAATCTCAGGGTCGTGGGTTCGAGCCCCACGTTGGGCGCTAAACTTTTCTGGCCTTTGATAAAAGGTGTCTATCTTTCCTCTTCTGTAAGTTTCCAGAACGGCTGCCAAAGAAGAACTTTTTAAATCCGTTGGTTCTTTGATGGAGTGAGTCTTGGAAATGTCCTGATCGGCTCCTGAAACAATACACTTCTACGGCCTGTTCTTTCACTTGTACAGAATGTAACCTCAACCGTCCCTGGTGGATCCGCACTTCGCTGGCCGCTTAGCACTTGTTCTATCGGGTATAGCTCATCGGGTAGGGCTGTGGTAAGGGATGAACGAACCCTTTATGTTGAACAAGTTCTTCAGGTAACTATGAAGGATAAATCTTCTGAAAAGATTATGATGCGGGGAAAGTCAGAACTCCCCAAGACAAGAAACGGTTGTGTAAAAATGGACACTACTCGCCTTTCAACTAGAAGAGATGTCAAGAAAAAGTGGAACCAAAGTGCGAGGCGAAACAGTACTTTAAAATGCAACAAGTATGCTGGGATTCGTTAGTTTAATGGAAGCTACTGTAATTAAGACGATGAGAGAATTGCTTTAGTTTGGCGGTAGGAATCCGCGAGAAGCGATTAAAAATCTGGGCTCGTCCGGGATTTGAACCCGGGACCTCTCGCACCCTAAGCGAGAATCATACCCCTAGACCAACGAGCCACACAGAGAGGATCCTTCCTTAAGGCTTTTAAATATGTAATGAAATTTCTCTCCCTAGCGCCTCTGAGTACAGTTATAATTGTATTCCTTACTGAATAACTAAAGTAATATAAGCCTTAGAATTTTCCTGGATAATGCTCCAATATAATTTAAAGGACTATGTGAATACTCATTTTACAAAAGGGGCCTGGCCTATTCTTGTAAAAGACACAACCCTGGCATTTATTAAAATAAGGAAACCCGAGTTCTCTAAAATCTACGGAGTCAAAGCCTCTGGAGTGTTTCTGATCGGATGCGTAACTGACCCACAGGGGTGAACCTGAGATCGGTCGGAGGCCCCCTCGGACGTTGCACCTCAGCCTCGTGATTTCATCTCGGCAGATTTTGTGGACAACAGTAAACGATGAAAATTCACTCAACAGGATAGAACGATGAGACTGAGTTCATAGCGAGGGCTCGATGGACAGGGAATAAACCGATATATAATTAGGATTACATAATTAGGGTTTACAATGCTGAAATTGGATTTGAATAAAGCATGCGCTTTCTACAAAGGCGAGAAGCAGTGGGCTGAGCGCAGGACCCGCGGCCTGGACTGCGCGGAGCCATCGCTGAAGGAGGGGTTCTGCAAAGGCTGCGTTCTCTCTCGCCTGAGAAGACACCCATTTTTAAGTTTTTGAATATTTTTCTCTATCGAATTCGTGCTGGTAAGTGCAGAGAATCTCTAACTGGAAGACCGGAGACGAATAGGAAGTGCCTTCGGACACAACCCCATTCTTCAGTTACTCTAGGTTTTCAGGGTACATCGAGGGCAGTGTTTGACCACTACACAGACTGACGACGCCTTTCTCTCTCCTACAGAATTTCCGTCTAGGCCTGCTTCTGCTTACTCAGCTCTGTGACCGTAGGAAGTGCATCCCTTAAACACCCCCAGTGAGTGTGACGTGAGCTCGTTTTTCTCTTTGTAAAAATAATCTGGTTGAAAGTGGTAAGATGCTGAATATGAATGTTTTACTTTTTCTTAGTGAAGATTTGTGACAGGATGAGGGGTGCAAAAGCTACCTGGCCCGTACGGGGATCGAACCCGCGACCTTGGCGTTATTAGCACCACGCTCTAACCAACTGAGCTAACCGGCCAGCGCGCTAGGGGTGTTTAAAAAGGGGTTACTACTGCTCCACAGGTTTTAGTAAATTATTTTGTTGATAAAATGTAATACATTGTATTTGCCCTTACTAAGCTACACTTCATCCTTTCCCAACATCTGTCCTAATTTTTTCGATCTATGACTTAAGAAACTAAACGATTTCCCCTTATGCATTTTCAGTTTCCTCCAGCCAAGATTATTTCCAGCCATACTCCGCAAATGTTCATTCATTCGTGCGTTCGGGTCAATTTTCCAGACTGCTCCACTTCTATCATCTCTGCACTAGATCTGGTTTTCTAAGTTCCGAAATCCGTTTGTTTCACATACGATGTCGTAAAATGCCTAGAGAGCAATCCCATTTCCCTATTTACTTGCGTTATTCTGTACACGGCAGCTGAAAAAGAGCACTATAGAAAATAATGGAGCGAAGAATATAAAAACGACCCTGGAGATGCCGGGGATCGAACCCGGGGCCTCATACATGCGAAGCATGCGCTCTACCACTGAGCTACATCCCCGGTGCCTCCACCAAGTCTTTACTGATCTCCACACTTCTTCGAAACTGACTTACTCCTTTCTCCTTCCCACGCCCCTTTCTGAAATTTAAATATGCGAGCATTTAAATTCAAATGTCCTTTAGCTGTACAAAAAATCCTAATATAATGAGACCTATCTAGTCATTGGATATTTGTCAAAAACTTAGGATATTAGGGAGAGAGCTACCTGAAAATCTAGCCAGACAAAAAAAGAGAGTGAGCCTCAAGAATTCTTTCTTTCCTTTTTCCTTTTCTTCAAAAGCAGCTGAAACCAAGCACCTACTAAACTGAACAGCTCCTTCTGTTTTTCATTTTACATTGAGGTCCAAAAAATGTGTTTAAATTACTCCCAAAAATCGTAGCAACAGATCAATTTTTGAAAATGCCCAAATGTTTGTGTGTGTGTGTGTGTGTGTGTGTGTGTGTGTGTGTGTGTGTGTGTGTGAAATTTAGGAATTGTGTCTTCTATTAGGTCTTGATTAGGCAGAATCCTATATATTGTATGTATTTATATATGATATATGTAGTATAGCAGTATAGCATCTGCACATATCTACTGTTTATCATATCCAATTTCTACAGGTAAACAATTTATATGCTAGTCAGCCATTAACTAACAACAGATTAAACAAATAAACATTGTTTCCATTTCTCACTATTCTCTTCATCTCTAGTCCTTTGTCCTGTGTTTAAACCCATCTCTAAACCATTTATCTTCATTACCTTGGATATCTTCAAAAACCTAAAAACTACTGACAAAAAATTTATTGTGGAGAATTATTGGGAAATTTCGTGGTGTTTCTTAACTTTGAGGCTGGTGAAGCTGGATGCGGGGGAGGGAGGGAATTTTAAAATATTTATCCTGTAATGAAATTTAATATTTCCTTCGCTTATGAATTTAAGACAAAAACCACAGTCCAAAGAGAAGTACCTACCTCTTTGTTACCAAAAACAACCACACCTTTTATTCCACAATACAATTCACAAATATGGAGTAAGATAGTTCTAGGAGTCTCGGTGTTTGATATCAATGTGTTAATGAAGTACACAGATACCTGTACCTTGTTTGATTACTTTTTTCAAGTATAATTGTCTTCTTTAAAATCCTTGGTATTTTTTTTAATATGATTCTTGAAAAGGACCCTGGAGTATTATCCTGATGGGTTACCTGGAACTTTAAAACTTAAGACGGCCCGCGGACATCCCCCACCCTAATCCTCACCCCAAACACTACCGTTTCCCTGGTGTGCCTTCCGCTGTAACTCCACTGAAGAGTGCTTGGCGTTACGAGGGAATGAAACCTGATTCACGTTTCCGATGGGGCTGAGAAGCAATAATACCTGGGGAGAAGTCAGAGTCCTAGCCTCCCCTATCAAACTAGGGAACCAGGACGCCAACCAGAGTCATCCGCCGAGGTGACATCCAGAGGCCTAGATCTGCCAGTGCCCTAGAGGAGAGAGAGATCCAGCCTGAAGGAGACAGTTTTTCCCACTGCACCCTGGGGCAGCTCAGGAAAGGAGCGAATGAGCTAAGATGAACCATGGGAGCATTTTGAGACAGGAGTGTCAGGATTTTACCAGGATCATTGTAACCAAAGTTGAGGGGGAAAAAAATGGAGTGGGACAAAGACAGATACAGAAAGATAGGTTTCCTTCCCTCTTTAAGTCCTCCAGGGCCAGTGCCTGAGATGCATAGGTCACTAATTTTTTTAATATAATTCATTTTAGAATTTAATTATTAAAAACTCTGGATCTCTTCAGGTTGATTCATATCAAGTACCTGGTGATTATAAGCCAGGATGTGAATTATGAGTTTACAGATAGGACTATTGATCAAAAAGATATGAAAGGAGATTTATGTTCCTAATTTAATCTTCCTCACCTCAGGAATATTTCCTGTGTAGGTATATTTTCATTCTTAGTAGACACATAATTGTAGATATTTATAAGTGACATTTCAGGAAATGCACATCAATGTGTTATGATTAGATGGGGTAATTGGAATTTTGATCATTTCAGACATTTTGTCACTTCTTTCTGTTAGGAACATTAAAATCCTATTATTTTGAAATCTCAAATTAAAGATTATCAACTTATCTGTGCTATAGAACACTGTAAGTCTATCCTTCTATCTCCCCCTTCAAAAATACATCTGAGGGTTGTGGCTTGAAGCCAGGCAGGAAAAGTCCAGAGACTCTTATCTTCAATTAACCTCAAAAAGTCAGAAGTAGAGCTGTGGCTCTAGGGCTAGAGTGTTAGCCTTGAGCAAAAACAGATCAGGGACAGGAGACAGCACCCAGGCCCTGAGTTGAACTTCCAGTACTGCCACACACACACACACATACACACACACACACCCCATTATGATCCTTAAGCAGAAATCAAAATTTGTGTTGCTGGAGAAAAACTAAAATCATAATTTCCATAACTATGTTTCCACTGCCATTTCACTACTGCCCTTTTTAACTAGAAATTACTATTGTTTAGTTTATAGAGTACTGTCATTCTATTTGATGGTTTCCTAATGCTGTCTTGGAAGTTTCTTAACTTACTCAAACACCAAAATACATACATCGTATATAAATACAAATATGTATTTGTTGTTTACTGAGTAGGGATAATTGAACACAGAAAAGATGGTAAAACAATGTTTAAGTAGAATTTCCAGAAACTCATTATTATAAAGGAAAATATTATATAATGCTAGTTTTAGTATATGCAACAGTGGCTTTAATAAAGGACCCTTTTCACATAAATTTGTAAATGTTCTCTATACCTTCCTCCCATCTGGAACATAAGCTTCAAAAAAACAGGGACACTGTGTTGTTAACTACTGTATCTCTAGCACCTGGAGTATACTGAGCAGTAGAAAAAAGAAAACAAAGTATAAAGACTGAAACTAATTGATATACAAAGAATATATGGTTGTGAGTAGAAGCTCACAAGAATACAGAGATAAAGTTTAGTAAGGTTGCTAGATACACAAAGTACAATCAGCAATTAGCTTAATGCAAAAAAAAGTAATATGTATCAGATATAACATCAAATAGTATAAACTCTCCAGGAAATATTAACACAGGAATTTATGGATTATATATTTTATTAAATTTATTTAAAGATTTAAAAGGCTTAGAGCATTCTACCATGTTCATATATTGGAAGACTCAACATTATAAAGATGACATGGCTCACCAATTTATAAGTTCAGAAAAAAAATCTATCAAAATTCCATGTGATTTAGAACTTGTTATTCTAAGTAATGAGTTAGAATTTGTTAATCTAATATAAGTAGTATGGAAGAGCAAGTAAAATTGCCAACATACTCCTTAGGAAGAAAAATTTGATAGT
This sequence comes from Dipodomys merriami, assembly GCF_024711535.1. Lineage (NCBI taxonomy): Eukaryota > Metazoa > Chordata > Mammalia > Rodentia > Heteromyidae > Dipodomys > Dipodomys merriami. Next base: position 14,901,896 of record NW_027202937.1, read on the forward strand.
GACATTAAAGGTAGAACTGGTTAACATTGTGATAAAAATGTACAGGCATCTTTTTTATTGTTTTTACAAAGATGATGTACAAAGGATTACTGTTTCATAAATCAAGTAATGAATACATTTCTTTCTTTTTTTTTTTTTGCTTTCTGTCAGTTGCAGGGCTTGAACTCAGGGCCTGGGTGCTATCCCTGAGCTCTTCAGCTCAATGCTAGTGCTCAATCACTTCTGGTTTTCTGGGGGTTAATTGGAGATAAGATTCTCTGGGACTTTCCTACCCAGGTTGGCTTTGAATCATGATCTCAGATCTCAGCCTTCTCAGTAGTTAGGATTATTGGTATGAGCCACCAGTGCCCTTATTTCCTGCATCTTGGTTTTTGCTAAGATTTTTTTAAAGCTGTAATAATTAGGAGTGAGATTAGACAAGATTAGACAAATTGGCCGCCCGTGAGCTAGATAGGAACCATCAGCAAACTCATAATTACATAGAAAGTGGATTTACAAAAGATCAGTAAGGAGAAACATGAACTTTTCAGTTAATATCATATGGAAAATTATGAAATTGAATTTTACTTCACACTTTGCACAAAATCAAGAAAAAGTATTCTAAAAAAAGTATAAAAAGGAAAAAGTATCAACTTTTACAGGCAGTAAAGAATATTTCTCAACTTTGGGTATAGAAATAATATCCCTCCCCAAAATCCAACTTGTTTTGAGCTTTGTAAGATACTTTTCAGAAGTTACTTCCTGTATTATTTAAGCAACTTTTTTTTTTTTTTTTGGTCAGTTGTGGGGCTTGAGCTCTAGGTCTGGATACTGTCCCTGAGCTCTTCAGCTCAAGGCCAGTGCTCTATCACTTGAGCCACTTCCAGTTTTCTGGTAGTTAATTGGAGATAAGAGTCTCATGGCCTGTCTTGCCGGGGCTGGCTTTGAACCCTGATCCTCAGATCTCAGCCTCCTGAGTAGCTAGGATTGTAGGAATCAGTCACTGGTGCCTGGCTTTGGACAAGTTTTTATATCTTCAAAGCTCCAATTTCCCATAATATCACTGTCAAAGACAACAAAAAGTCCTTTGTTGCTGCTTGGAACAGGACAAGGTTACTGAAGGGGTGGGGGGTGGGGGGCAGGACATGCCACATGAAGCAAACATATAATTGCTTGTCACAAGCAATAGAAGAAATGGACTAAAACCTTCAGGATTCTCACTCATCAGGATGATTCTACTAAAAGCCAGAATCTTGGCTCTTTTGAGCTACACCAGCTTGATATCATTAGAAAGCATGAGTGTTGTTCCTAACATGGCTGATTTCAGGGGTGCCAAGGCCACATCAAGACTGCTGGCTCAATGCAGGTATGACCTATGCTCATGGAATGAAAGAAAAGTCAAGTTCTGCCCCCCACACTGTAAGGCTTATTTGTCAATGGCTAAAATGGGAGACTCTTAAGAGACTCTTTCCCAGGAACTGAGGACAATCTTCAAAGACCAGGATAGGAAAATCTAGTTTCTCTCATTTCAGTTCAGCTTCTGAGACACACTTTATTAGTGGTGTTTTCCCTTTCCACAAAAGACAACAACAAAGTGTTCTGTGTACTAATAACATAAATTTGAAAAAACCCCAAAATTTAACTTTTTTATAAAACTTGTTTTTTTTTTTTTTAAATGACAACAGTATTTCAATGGTAGAGTTACTAAGTACAAAGCTATAAAAAATATACACTTCACTTGGCATCCCCAGTGCCTTCTGCTTTCTGTGACTGGACTGTGGACGCTTCTTGGGTTTTTGCAGGGTTGTTCCCATCTTTGCCAGCATCTGCTTTTCCCTTTCTCCCTTTAGGCAGCTTTTCTCCTTTCTTTGCAGGAGCCTTTTTAGGCCTGGGCTCTGGTTTGGGAGGGGCAGGCTTAGCAGACAACCTTGCTGATCTCCTCTGTGGCTCATCCTTCACCTTGACTTTATCACCTTTAGCATCTCCTTTGACCTTTCTCTTGGGCATGATGGCAGCAGGTGGCTTACCAATTGACAGGATGCTTCCTTTTCCCACGTTTCTGTGAAGGGTTATTGAGCAAAACATAACATGTAAACCATGAAGGGAAATTGTGGTCAAATTTAACATTAAAAGTCAAATTAGAGGGTGGAGGCATAGTTTTGCAGTAGAAAGCATGCTTAGCAAGTGTGAAGCCAAGTTCAAACTCCAGTAACATAAAAAATTAAAAATATACATATATTATATAATATATAATAAATAGTTATATGACATACAATTATATATTATATATTTATATATTAGGGTTGGGATGTAGCTCAGTGGCAAAGCACCTGCCTAACAAGTGCAGCATCCTGGGTTTGATCCCTAGTATCAAAGAAAGAAAGGACAACAACAAAAAACAATTAGACTAAATTTGAAACCTAAAGAAAAAGTGACAAGGGGTTGGAGGCGTGGCTCAGTTGATAGAGTGGTAGCCAATGAGTCAAAGCTTCACATACTAAGTTCAAGTCTTCGTCTTGTACCTTAAAAAAAAAAAAAAGATGACAAAAAGTATTTTCTTAGAAGCATAAATGGTGAACACACACACACAAAACATGTAGTTGGGAAATGACATTGAAGCAACGGTATACATTTCACCTCCATCAGACATGAAAATTCATTGGTTTAACAATATAAAGGGGTCATCAGATGCAGAACAATCAAAACATATACACACTGCTGCTGGGGCTATAGGTGTACAAATTAGTGTATTCACGTTAGAAACAGTGAAATTATGTAAAGCAATTTTATTTCTAGGAGTTTTCCTAAAGAAATTATTGGAGCCATGTCTATGGAGAGATTCCTCTAAAAATTAAGGCAGTATTATAATTGTAGTGTATGTGTGTGTGTGTATGTGTGTCTGTGTGTGTGAGGACTGGAGATGAGGCTCTATCATTTAGATTTTTTGCTCAAGGCTGTTGCTCTACCACTTAAACCATGGCTCTACTTCTATTTTTTTCCTGGTTAATTGGAAGTAAGAGTCTCTTGGCCTTTTCTGTCTAAGCTTGCTGGCTGTGAGCAGTGATTCTTAGATCTCATTCCCCTGAGTACCTAAGATTACAGATGTGAGGCACGGCACACAACTAGCAATATTATAATTAAAAAAAAAAAACTAGAAACAACCCAACTGTCCTTCAGTGGAATGGATAAATACATTTCAGCAATATTTATAGAAAAGAATACTATTCAGTAGCCGAAACAGATTACAGCTACATGCAAAAACAAGGATAAATACAAACATGATGCTGAGTATTGCAAATTGCAGAAGAATGACAATATAGATCCATTTATAAGTGTGACACTATGGCAAGTTTAGACTATAGACAATCAATAAAGGTAAAATGAAGCCAAAGACAAATATAAAATTTGGAATGGTGATCAATTTTCACAGGGTTAGAAAGGGCATGGGGATTAGTTCAGGAATATGATGAGGGGGTAGAGAGGCACCTCGCTGGTGTACTCTCCATATACTACCCAGAAAAAAAAGTTGAGTTTACTCAAGAATATAAGTACTAAAAATTATGTATAGTCTGTAGTATAGATTAACAGCCCCAGAGGTAGGAATCAGATGCATTCCTTCTTCCCTGTAGCTGCTGATGGTAGAAATACCTTTCCATATTAAAAATTAGCAGACTAGGGCTGGGAAGGTAGCTCAGCGGTAGAGCGTGTGTGGCGGAATAGGGGGGTAGCTTAGTAGTGGAGCATTTACAGGGGGAAGGGAGGAGAGAGGAAGAAAAAATGAGTTCAATTGGAGAATTTCACAAGAAATATCCAGCTCTATGTAATGTGATAATACATGATTTAAAACTCTCACTCACTTTTACTTTTCTCTGTCAACAGAATTTTTCCCTTGAATTATTTTTACAAATTTTTGGTTAGTCCTAAAAACTGAAAAGTTGTTGCCATGTCTTTGAAAAATAACTTCAGTATCTCAAAGTTTCTTGCCCTTATACTCTGTGTTCTCAGGTTGAGGCAGGAAAATATGAGAACATACTAGTTTGTATTCTCAAGTCTATCTCAGGAGACTATGGACTAATTCTATCTTATCTGACACACACACTCACTCTTTTTCCAGCAAGGCTTATTTTACACTTGCAAGGCTTATTTTACCATCATCCTTACGCTCTTTGATGGTTTCTGAACTGGGTATGGGGGAGGTAGTTTTAGCTTGGATTCTATCCCCAATCCTACTCCAATATCAGAATGCTACCCTCTTCCTGCCAGTCTCTTAATAATGGAAACAATGTGCTGAGCTGCTGAGCTTAGAGGAAACACCTGGAAGACGTTAATCAATGCCAAACTTAGGAAGAAGAGAATAAATGACATAATGAAAATGAATTTTTAAAATTCATATGCATGATATAAGTATGTTCCAGGAGAATGAGGCTCATAAAATCAATCATCTTCAGGGCTTATTTGTTCTTCTTCTGAAGCATTAAAACATCAGGAAAGCTTCTCATGGAGTTGAGAAAGAATGGGGAAGGTAGGGTAGTAAGAAATGGGTGAAGAAGAGCAAGGTGGCTAAAAGGATTGGGATGCTGCAGTACTTTGCACAAATACATATCTGGTTTGAAGAGTGAACCACAAGTACCCACTCACCCACCTGCAATTGCTGGTTAGGAGCACACAGCTTCCCAGCTGAAGTACTCCTGTCCACTGCCATCAGAGAAAGAAAGACTGGGAAACATACATTGTTGACACATTTTTAGGTCCTGGAACTTTTGTCCCCTTTCAGACCACCACATTAATTTGTATTTCTGGATGACACTAAAGGAGTTCAAGTGAAAATATACTAAATAAACTGCTAGGGAGTATAACCCCAAACTTATTGTCTTGCTAACCAAGATATGATCTTAAAACAAAAAAACCAACAGGACGACAACAAATGTGTATTTTTCAGAAAAGGTATGTCAACAAAAACTAATAGCGCAGGGTAAAGTAATGACTATCCAAGATACCAATTTAAGATAAAATGATAATTTTAAAAATTCATTAGATAAGAATTTCCCCCTCCTTTTTTGTTTATGCTCCTAAAATCATCACACATTCTTATCAGTTAGGAGGAAATTCCAAGTTGACGCCTGAGGCAGTTAGATGACGACAAAACAAAGCATTTTTGTCATAAGTTGTTTGTTCATCCAATGAAGACGAGAGCCAGCCATCTGTCAGGCGGGGGTCGGAGGGCCAACACCAGAGTGTTCTCAAACCCCAAAATCACTGAGTGGTTTTTCTCAAGGCGCAAGTTAAGCCACAGAATCCACAGCTGTTCTAATTTTAACTTGGGGGGGGGGGGTCTGTCTTTGTGTATGTATGTATTTGTTTGTTTTCATGGGAAAACAGAAGACCAAAATGAAGACCTCGGCCCCTTTCAGTCAGTGTCTCCTGGGGGGCTTCCTAAAGCAGTTTGCAGGGCCTAGGCTCGGCTGGCCCAATCCTCCCCCCAGGACCTCTTCCAGGTCACAGCTTTGAGGGCTCGATCTTTTCAGATTTCTTCCTGTCCTCCTCCTCCTCTGCCCTATCACGGTCAGGAGGGTTCCTCACTCGCACCGATCGGCTGATCCGACCTGTGGCCTCTGCCTGGCGCACAGACTCACCACGGAGCTCAGGATGGATCCCGCGGCTGCTCTGCTCGGCGGAGGCCAAGGAGGGAAGGGCGGTCCGGGGCCCAGCAGGGGCCCAGCTTCACCGAGGGCGGGGCCCCGGCTCCAGATCCCCCCATTTTTAATTATTTTTGTGCAACAGCACCTACCCTCCCCCCACGCCTACCTGAGCCTCGTGGGCGCCGAGGGATCCGAGCTACCGGTACGGCCGCGCCTGGGCCTCGGCAAGGTGGGTCGGCGCCCTCACGGATCGCGGAGATGGCAAAGGCCACGGAGGCCCAGCCAGGCCGGCAGGAAGACGAGGGCAAGCGAGGATGCTCTTCCGGGGCTGCGGCCCGCAGGGCCACTCGAGCGAGCCGGGCCGAGCCGCTTCTCCGCGCGCGAAACGCCGCCGCTGCCTCGGCACGGAGGCCTCGAGCCGGCCACCCAGGAGGCCGAGGCCGACGTGTCGCTGAGAGGAGGGAAATTATTCCTACCGTTTTATTACAGTTCAGTAAGGAGGGGGAAAAAAAAAAGCGCAGCTCGTGTTTCCGCCCGGTTTCGAACCGGGGACCTTTCGCGTGTGAGGCGAACGTGATAACCACTACACTACGGAAACCCGCTGGCAGAAGGCTTCCTGCAGCTCATAGTTCACGCAAAAAGACGCGCCCTCTGTCCGCTAACGCGTGTATTGTTATAGGCGCATGCGTCTTCAACCGTTTCTAAAATTAGCAAGTACGGAGAAGAGCGTTGTAAATGCCTACACTACTTCATTCTACAAATCGCTCAATGAAATGCAACTAAAGACCTTTCATCGTTATGATCGCTTAATCTGAATGCCCAGATTTTCATGTCTTCCCTTTGCTTACTAGGCTGATTCAACTTTATTATTCAATCAAAATGGACCAGCGACTTGGAGACAGCGCGCATTTCTTTATCGAATAGTGGCACAGAGAACTTGCGCTACCAAGAAGTAATGGTTCCCGCTCTGGTCCAAAGAGCACAGCACTTACGTTTCTGAGACTTTGGGCTAAAACTTGATCGTGTATGAATTTTCCTATTCTATTAAACTGCTGTGGCATCTAGAGGGAAACAAAAAGATCGCCTGTGCCGAGCCAGCCAGGAGTCGAACCTGGAATCTTCTGATCCGTAGTCAGACGCGTTATCCATTGCGCCACTGGCCCCACACGTGAGCAGTCGGCTGGCGGATGTCAGGTTATAAGAAATCAACAAGCTACACCTGCAGTGTCTGACCTTGGAATTTCAAGCTACCAAGCCCACCTGGCCTAAGCTCGTAGATTCCCAGCTACGTTTGCAACACACGCAATCTTTACTCATTTCTTGCCTTGTTTCTGCCAAAAATGGGCTGAGTGGCAAAACTCGCATCCTCTCTGCTCCATGATCACCTCTCCATTTATGCCTGTAGTAATTACACCAAAATCGCTGCTCAAAGCCCTGACGATAAAACCTCAAAGAGATGATACTCTTGTCCTCTAACAACAATAATAACAATAATAATGACGAGGCAGTGGGTGAAACAGGTTGTAAGACACTAGATAAATAAAACAGCCGTGATAAGACTTGGAGGAAAAGATAATAAAACAAAGGTTTAGGAAATTGGAAGTCGTCAAAGAGTGGTTTGATCTTAGCTTTTCCTTGTATCTCTATATTTTGTTAAATCCTCCCTCCTCCCTCCCAAAATTTACTAAGCAAGACTTGGCTAGGAACTATCATTGCCTGATCTTCCTTATCACAGGACCTATGTCTGATAGCTTTAAAAACAGCATAGTCAACTTTCACACACACACACACACACACACACACACACACGAATTCTTTCAAACAAAAATGTTTGTCAAATGTGCACATTCCAGTCGGTGTTTCTGAAGAGGCATCATCTCTGTGCCTGGTAAGCATTGGAAATAACTTAAGGGTAAAACTGATGCAGAGAGCATACACGTTAATATTAGAAAAATATTTGCTTTGGGTTCATAGTTTCAACAACCCTTATCCCTCTCCCTTAAAAAAGTGCATAAGCATTGAGGTAGAGCTCATTCCTCCTCAGATAATAAAATAGGGGTCTTCTAACCAGGTTTTATACCATGGAGCTCTATAGCAGTTTGGTGATTATGGATGCCATCTCAGTATAACACTTTTAAATACAAAGAAAAAAATTATCTGTCTGCTAGTCTATCATCTATTTTATTTATCTATCTATGATTTCAGATAGAAACTACATTGAAATATATTACTGAATATTTCTGTGATATTTGGGCTCCTTTATTAATGTACTAGATATATAGTCTCCTCTAATAAATATAGATTTTAAGTTAGTAATAGCATAATTGACATTTTAAGAAATTGGCAACAATTATATGTTAGTGTGAAAATGTTTATGATTTCCAGTAGTGATACTCCTGAGGGCTGAAATACTGTTGTGCTTTGATGCTGGCATTCACAAAGGAAGAGAACACAAAATTATAGGAACAAGTTAGTCAGATATGTATCTTGCCATTAGCTTAGCAGATTAATCTCTACCTATTAAAAACAAAAAGGAGATTTCTATTCTGAAAAGGGAGCTTGTGCTTGAAGTTTCAGAAATGAAGCAAATTTGAGGTAATTCCTGGGCCTGTTATCCCCTCATTGCATAGCAGGATGAGGAAGGCATCTCTAAAGTCACAGGCCCTATTCTGCTTTTAACACTGTCCACACTTGCTGTCCTCAGTGTTTAAATTTTTTTTTAAAAATCCTCATTATTTTGCATATTTTGAAGGCTGATTTAAATTTTGCAACCATGTTCACAATAAGATATGTTTTTCTTAAGTTAGTGTTATTAAGTAGCTGTACAATTCCATGTCAGGTTATAAGTATAATAAATCTTGATCAATACCATCTTATTCTGTGAATTCCTTCCTTCCTTCCTTCCTTCCTTCCTTCCTTCCTTCCTTCCTTCCTTCCTTCCTTCCTTCCTTCCTTCCTTCCTTCCTTCCTTCCTTCCTTCCTTCCTTCCTTCCTTCCTTCCCCCCCTTGTTGGTTGTTGGGCCTAAACTCAGAGCCTGGGCACTGTCCCTAAGCTCTTTGGCTGAAGGCTCGCCCTCTACTTCCAGTTTTCTGGTGGTTACTTGGAGATGAGTTTCACTGACTTTCCTGCTCTGGTTGGGCGATCCTCAGATCTCAGCCTCCTGAGTGAGTCACCAGTGCTCAGCCTGTGAGTCCTTCTACTGGAGTATTTATGTAATTGAAATTGGTTTATAGGATTAGCAGGCCTGAAACTTGCGTTGAGTCAATCTCTTGAGCAGCTGCACTACCACACCTGACTAGATTAGTGTTTAATTGAATAATCATGTATTACAGTCTAGCCACTCTGATATATAAAACTATGAAAATAATGGATTCCTTTCCTGCAGTGCATTTGGTTTTTGTTGTTGTTGTTACTGATGTTGCTTGCTTGCTTTTGTTTTTTAAGTTTTGCTCCCATGTAAAAACTCTCTGTCACTCCAACGTTACTATCAGCAGTACAGGACCCAGATCTCCAAATTCAGATGTGTGGGACAGAGCCAATATAATATTTCCATGGTCCTTTCTGGTCATAGTGGAAATTGAATAGAAAATAGGATTCACATTAAAAATTACGTGTAGGATTCAATTATCTCCAAGACTTATATCTGGCTAAACAATTCCTTTGATTCTTGGAAATTCTGTGCAAACATGTCAGCAGCTAGTGAAATGAAGAATGAACCCAAATATTAGTTCTGTTGTTTGATATATGCCACCTTTTGGTGAAAGTTATATTAGGTGTGACCATGCTGTTTATGATAATACTACCTACTAATACATTACTAATATTACAGGTCTCAAGTCAGTTAATCTCATTGAAAATTTCACTTGGGAAAAGCTTGTGAAAAAACAGTTTCACTAAATTCTTTGTTAAAATTACATCCTAATAACTAATTTAATAGAGACCTGAATAAATTGGGAACAAATACAAATAATCCCATAAACCCCCATGATAATTTAGAAATTCTAGAGAACGTTCTCAACTTGACACCAAATCAGATCTTTGAGCAAGCATCAGGACAAGAAGCCCTCTGTCCCTTTATAGTTGTGATGTAATTAACAATGTTAATTGTGAAGTATTCTTAAAACAAGACTCTAGAATTCCATTCATCTTAGTCTTAGAAGCAAAACCAGGTAGATGAAGCCCAACTGGGGTAAGGAATGGTCGGAATATTTAAATCCAGTGTCTCATAAGGAACATAAGGAACAGCTTGCTTCTTGCAGGGATCGGTGTTCCGTGCTGGGAGTTTTCCGATACAAATGGGAGGGTTCTTATATAAAGGTGACGACCTCTTCTCGCCCACACACTCACACCCACGCCCACCTCCTACTTCCACCTCCCCGGAAGCTCCAGGTCAGTCTTTACTTACCTAAACGTGACCTGCAGAACTCAGGCCCTTCCGGGCAATTTCTCCGCTCAACCCGGAGTTTCAGACCGAAGCGCGCGCTTCTCCTAGCCCACTCGGAGCGGACTCAGTGTGCCCACACGTGGGAGCCGTCTCCCAAGTCTAAGGGAGGGAGGCCAAACGGAGGTACATCTTTAGCATTTAGGGAAACATCTGCTCTGCTCTTTAGTAACAAGATAGTAAGTGCTCACAACAAAAGCAAAGATCATTCCTTTTCTGTGTAGATTTGAAAAGCAGGGAGCGTGCTGGCTCCGTGGCTTAGCTGGTTAAAGCGCCTGTCTAGTAAACAGGAGATCCTGGGTTCGAATCCCAGCGGGGCCTTTTTGTGGTTTCCTGGCTTCGTCTTAAATATAATCTCAGAGATGAATTTATTCCCATGGAGAGAATTCATCAAACCATTTTGTATGGATCGGGTATTTTTAAATGTTCGTCCTACATGCAATTCTTTTATGCAAATCCAAAAAAATAAAATAAAAAGGAAAACAATGTCTTAAACTACAAAGAATATAGTAACTTGTGGTCATTCTGTTTTCTTTCCTGAGGAATTCCCAAATAAATGCGCTCTCACAATCTGTAGGCTTAAAAGAAAGAAAAGAAAAGCCAGCCTTTGGAATGTTTGATAGATCTATTGCCAAGTAATCGAAGCATCTCTGACATTTCCTAACTTCTATCAAAATAGAACCATATAAACCAAACCATGATCGACTCTTTGAAAAGATTATATTGTTGGGAAGGAGGAATTAAGGTGAGGTGTTTGGACAAATGGGTAAAGGTAGGCAAATATAGTCATAATACTCAATGTACATACAGGAAAATGGAACCTAGGTAACCCGTGGATGGGCAGAGTTTATATAGATGCAGAAGGAAGAATAATAGAAAGGGTGGTAATAAACAAGATGGATGTTACTATCAATTGACCTGTTGAATTGAAACCTTATGTACAAGATAATAAAAATAAATAATATTTTAAAAGATTATATTGTGCTCAGAGTATTGAAAAGAGAAAATATAAGTGAAAACCAATACTTTTCACCATGACTTCATGAAACCTGTCAAGACAATCTATCTGATTGTCTATCACAGATTGTGATTGTCTATAATATACTAGAAAAGGCAAAACTGAAGAACTAGAAAGGAATAAGCCTTCTCCCAAACTCTTCAAGAGGCAAAAAATGAGAAGTTCCCCACAAGAAGTCAGTTTTACTCTTATCTGAGATTCTTTACAAAGAAACACAAGACTAGAAAAATAGACATTCCTCAATTACCAACCACCTAGTTATTTCTTAATATCCAGCCTTTACCACCTAGCACAGAAATTTCCACTAGCTTGGCTTTTATCTTCCGAGTGTTTATTATATGGGGATTGTGATGAGTTTAAAATAGGATCTCTAATTCTTTCTATGGAAACAAAGCATCTCAATTTTTGTGTAGTTTCTCAGGAAGCCACTCTACTTTTATGGAGACATTCTGCTCCCATTTTACAGCTTAATTTACCACTTTTCTTTGTGAGCATCAGGCAGCAATGGAAAGACAGACTCTTTTTCACTAGATGTTTCTCTCTTCTGCTTATGAAACCTTTTCTTCTAGGCTCAGAGTACAGACCTCTCTCCAATTAGTCAGACTGGGTCACTGGTATAAGTGTCATCCTGTTACAAAACTTGCTTTATCTCCACTCTACTACTCCTTCAGGCTGGTAGAAATTGAAAACACATGTAGCATTCTTTTCATACTCATTGAAATAGAGTTCAGAGTTTATAGGAAGAAAACATTCTGGTCAAGAATGACCTTTCAGAACTGCTCTGCTAAGCCAATACAGTGCAATAGCCTACTCTATTTTTAGGATTATTATTTATTGTTTCTTAGCAACTGTTAATGGATTTTCCAATTTGCCTTTAATTTACTACTTCTAGGATTAAGGTATGGCTCAAGTGATGGGGCCTAGCAAGTATGAGGCCCTGAGTTTAAACTCCAGTACCACAGAAAATAGACTGCTGCCCAATGACAATCAGAGCTTGTCAGTTTACTAAAGCATTGAAAGTGCCCGTGAAGTTTCTTTCACAATAATTTGTATAGATCTCTCTGACCTAATAAAACCCTTAAACTTTCCTTCATTCCAGAAGCTACCCTGTTCCATGCATATGTGTTCTGAATAGCTTTCTAGTCTTTATTCCCAAATAAAAGTTTCTTCACTGGTGGGTCTTCTCAATATTTCTTTATAGGGATACTTCTTTTTTTTTTTTTTTTTTTTTGGTCGGTCGTGGGGCTTGAACTCTGGGCCTGGGCGCTGTCCCTCAGCTCTTCAGCTCAAGGCGAGCGCTCTACCACTTGAGCTACAGCGCCACTTCCGGTTTTCTGGTGGTTTATTGGAGATAGGAGTCTCGCGGTCTTTCCTGCCCGGGCTGGCTTTGAACCGCGATCCTCAGATCTCAGCCTCCTGAGTAGCTAGGATTACAGGCGTGAGCCACCAGCGCCCGGCTATAGGGATACTTCTATCCAAGCGTTCCCCCACAGATTACATGACCTCTATCATTGAGAAAGTGGTGGCCACTGAAGCTATAAAGTATTTCAAATGAGAATTTTCATCCTCTTTTGACAAAACCAATAATTCTTCCTTTCTCTCCATACATCAGTAAATCATGGAAGCAATATCTGTGTAAAAGTGGAAAAAGGTATGGTGTTTCCCCCCCCCCATTCAGTGGCTGTTTGTTGAGGGCTTATATATAACCATCACTATATTAATCATCCCATATAAGTTGTGTTCCAGTCTAAGGAGGCTGGTAGGAAAATGAAACAATTCAACAACATTATAGTATAGTAAGATATATACTGTGGTTCACAGTACTGGGTGCTATGAACCACACTTGGATAATCTACACTGGGTGGAGATAAAGAGATAGAAAAAGTGACATCCAAACTAAGCCATTAGAGGGATGCAGAATTTATCAGGCAAGAGAGTAGGCTAGGAGTTAGGGTGGGAAAGGAAAGCATGTAAATAAAAAAGCGAGAAAGAAGCTGCTCAGTCTAGATAAGGTGAACCAGTTCAGAGAGAGTATGTGCAGTTCTTGAAATTTTTATTTGTCTGAATATAACCATAGGACTGAAACCATATTCATCATGTGCAGCCTTCTATAATACACAATGATAGTTGATCAGAATCAAGTGTTTCATGCTTTCTTTAAAAAAAGATGATGTACACCTTAAGCAAATGCAGATGGCATTTGAATTTACTAATTACAGGTTTGTTGGACCTCAAGCTGGTCTACCAAGGTTCTACTAGGGGCATATGAAGGTAGATTGGTCTGTGTGTCTCATTCTGTCTTAGATAGTAATACTATTTGTCTCATATCTGTCTTTGTACCAGCCTGTTTACTCCTGGAGAAAGAGGCTCTCTGTCCTGTTTACATTTATATCTCTAGAAACCAGCACAGGAACTGATCACCAGCTGTGGGATTGTTAATTTAATATGTCAAGAGGCCCCAGGATCTATAGATTAAACACTATTTCTGGGTATATCTCTGAGGCCAAAATTAGCCTTTAAATCAGTGGACTTAGTAAAGTAGGATTTCCCGCCACATTCTGGGTGTGTATCATCCCACCTATGGTTAGGGCTGAAAGACTGAAGAAATAATAAATTTCCTTCCATGTCCTTTAACTTCACTTTGGCCAGTCATTTATTAATCAGCAGACACTTTTATAAGAACATTATATAGAATAAGTTAAGCAAACCTCATAGCATATTCTGAAGTGAGGTACAAGTATTTCCTGCATTTTAAAGTAGAGGGCATTGGGCACAGATGGAGTCACTTGCTTGGGAGGTCATATATCTCTCATAAGTGACCAGTTGAGTTCACAGCTGAGTCCAGCCAGGATATCTCAATTGAATCTCAATTGAATTGCACCAACCTGCCAGCTTTCCAAATTGCTTCTTATTTTATTTTTTTCCTTGTCAGTCTTGGGGCTTGAACTCTGGGCTGGGTGCTGTTCTTGAGCTCTTCAACTCAAGGTGGGTGCTCTACCACTAGAGCCACAACACTACTTTCAGTTTTCTAGTGGTTTATTGGTGATAAGAATCTCAGGGACTTTCCTGCTATGGCTGGCTTTGAACTGCCATCCTCAGATCTCAGCCTCCTGAGTAGCTAGGATTACAGGCGTGAGCCATAGGGGGGGGGGCATTCAACTTAGGTTTGGGGTTACTGGAGCTTTGCAATAATTAATTCAAAATGGATATATTACATACTTTTTTGTAATTATAGCTATTTATACTTGAGATGAACAGGTGAGGCATTAGAAAAAACTTGAATTTGAGGGATATTTCTGGAGTCATCATCTACTATGAACTTCTGTGCCTTTAAATGATCCTCTTATTCTGAACTATAAAATTAGAGGATTGTCAGAGTCCATCACCTGAAATTCATTCCTATTGTTCTTTTTCTCAACTAAAATCCTCCTACAATCTCAATAGAAAATACAGGAAGATGTATATAGATAAAACCCTACTTTGTAGTGGCAAATCATTGGACCCAATCTGGGAGCCATTCTTGGGGAAGTAGATGACTTCATACAGTAGATCTCTCTGTAGAAATTAAACGCAATTTGTTTAGATCATACTCAGCAACATCGCTCAGAACAATAGTGCCAAAGGAATAAAGAAAAATAAGAATAAATCTATAACACTATAAATTATCCATCTTAAAGAACTTGAACACAAACCAATAAATATATGTTCTACAAAAACAAAATAAGTATAGCCATTTCTGGGTAGTGGGGGCTTGGTGTTGCTATTGTTAAAGGCTGTGGGGGGAAGAGGGAGGGAATGAGACTGAGGAAAGTGAATTAAAAAAAAGAGACTATAAGTAAATTAAAAAATAAAAAAAAAGGGGGGGGCTGGGAAGGTGGCTCAGTGGTAGAGTGCTTGCCTTGCATGCATGAGGCCCTGGGTTCGATTCCTCAGCACCACATAAACAGAAAAAGCCAGAAGTGGTGCTGTGGCTCAAGCGGTAGAGCGCTTGCCTTGAGCTGAAGAGCTGAGAGACAGCGCCTAGGCCCAGAGTTCAGGTCCACGACCGGCAAAAAAACAAAAACAAAAACAAACAAAAAAAAGGATGACCTGTAGTCATCAATAATGAGTATGGGCCCTAAACTCCAATTAACATTCACTCAACATTGCATGTTCAAGAGAAAGAGAAATAGAGATAATAGAAAGGAGAAAGAGAAATAGAGATAATAGAAAGGAGAAATGATTAAAATCACTACTTTTCAAATGAGTGAGTACAGAATACTTTCACTCAATTGCTTAAATAATGAATTTGTAATGAGCACATAGTAAATATAGTTCTAAGACTTAGACAAAGAAAATAAAAGCTTACTGTCAGGAGTGGGATTCGAACCCACGCCTCCAGGGGAGACTGCGACCTGAACGCAGCGCCTTAGACCGCTCGGCCATCCTGACTTCCGTAGCACACCGTTTTCAAAACTCCCTTTTGTCTCTTGTTGTTGTTATTACAGTGTGAGTTACCACCTGGCGCAGAGGGCCCGGGGGCAACGCGGGATGGACTGGGGTAGTCCGGGCGGCCTGGTGTGAACGCCGGCTAGAGTCCGGGCACCGGGCCACTTTGGCGACTGGGAGCCCGGGCTGCACCGAGCCCCCACGGTGCATGAGGATGCTTTCTCTCCACTCCACCGAGTTCTCCTTGAAACTCCGATCCCCAAGGCTAGAAGCCTTGCTTAAATCGACACCTACTCCGGGGAGGTTTTACGCTTATTCCTCTCCGTACTGAAATGGATGCTCTCCTGCCCCAGCTGCTGTTGACCCTAACCAAGGGCATTTAGGGACGAGCTTGTCTTCCTTATATATACTATTTGTGCCTTTTCGATGCGGAGGTCATCGTGTATTAAAAAAGAAAGAAAAACACTTTTGAAAAAGCGAAACCAAGACAATAAGTGGTTTTCGTTATCTACTCCATCTAGAGCTGGGTGCCCTGGTTACTAAGCTTTCATGGCAGCAGATCTAAATCCGAGGTGACCTACTTCAATTTAGCAGGAGCCGTCAGGACCCAGTAGCTGCGAACGCCTAGGGAGCCCACGTTCGGGTTTCAAACAGTCTTACCTCTAGATGACCAACTGCCTGGAGGATAAGTCATTTGCTTCGGTGAACTTGAGAAACCGCTTTTTAAAGACACTTTCCAATTGTTAATTCAGTTGATCATTACATGGCTTAAACCCTTAGATTGTGCATCAAACGTTCATCTCCAGAGAATTAGATCGATGCAAATTCTCTGCCCTTCCTGGAACTACTGGGTCTGGTAATTATGGTTCCCATTCTACTTGAAAAACTTTCTCCCCACAGTAGCCAGTGAGAAAAGTCACCGAGAATGCTTTGGGCACTGTCCCTGAACCTCGGTGCTCAAGGTGAGAGAGAGCTCCACCACTTGAGCCTCAGAGCCACTTCCCGCTCTTTCTCAAGTAGTTTGTTGGAGATTAAAGTCTCTCGGACTTTTCTGCCCTCCATCCTCAGATCTCAGCCTCCTAAACAGCTAGGATTACAGGCGTGAGCCTGGCCCATAATGCTTTTCATAATCCTCTAAAATAGTAGTTCTCTTCTGAAGTTTTGGGGTTTTTTTGGGGGGTGGGGGGAGGTCCTAGGGCTTGAACTCAGGACCTAGGCACTGTCCTTGAGTACGACTTGAGCTACAGTGCTATGAAGAGATTTTTAAAAATACCATCTTCCCTACCTCAGACTAATGAAATAATGTCTGGGAGAGCCACTTGAAGCCGATTTTTTTTTTTTAAGTAGCCCTTGCTACCTCCTGGTATTTCTAATAGTAAGACCATAATAATAGGGTTCATTTTTGAGAAAAGTCTTTCTTTTAAGGATAAGTGTAGCCACATTCATTTTAAAAAAAATACCCTAAGCCTATATAATACTGAACTCCAACCCCAAATATTTGTAAAACATGGTATAAAGCAGTAAAAACCATAACTTACAGTGGTTGCTCAAAGGCTGCACATACCTGTGCATCAACATTGAAGTGCCGGGATATGAATCACTGTAAAAAATCAGACATGACCACAACCAAAGGAAAGTGTTCCTTACTGCCTGAAACAGTAGAGTCTGGATGATGATGTTGTTTTTCTGGGAGATAAAATGGAAATTATCCACAGAGATACTAAAATCCAATTGTTAGATTCAATTAGGGAGGATGTGTGATAATGTTTCTCTTAATCTTAATGTTTGGTCTCTCTTAGATAAGGCAGGCATCTTCTAAACACATGACTACCAGAGTTGGCATTTGTCAGTGTGAAATAGCTGATTTCACAGCTATTATTATTTTAGTGATATATTCAACTAGTCTGATCTTGGGTAGTAGAGTGGAAATGCTTTTGACTCTGGTTTAACTGGATTATTAGAAATTAGCAACTACTTCAGGTAATTTTTTGTTGAAGTGACAGATGCCTTTAAAGTGCTTCTGTCATCATAATATTGACTGCCTCAAGAGACAGTGACAATTCTTTTAGGATACTTGGAAATAGAACCAGACTACTGAGTTGATAATTTCCTCATCATTGGGCCACAGCTCTGATACCTGGTGCCAGCTGGACAAGGAACCACTGGCAGGTTCATGTATCTGATAACTTCTTCCTCTGGGGTGTGACATCCAAAGGGGCTAGAACTGGGATACAAAGAGGAAGAAACACAGTGTTCCCTAAGATTCTATCACACACTTAGTCTTTTTCCCAGTGATAATTTTCTTGGAAGGTCATGGGGAAAGGGAAAGAGAGGAGGAGTTGCAAACTTCATTGAAACCTGCCTTCCTAACAAGTACAAGACTCTCAGTTTAAACTCTAGTACCACCAAAAATGAATGAATGAATGAATGAATGAGTTAAGTAAAACCTGAGATCCTTTTCACCCATTCTACTGGCTGAAGGTAAGGAAGCAATTAGCTCTGTGGATCTTCCTTCCTTCCTTCTTTCTTCCCTCCCCCCTCTTTCTCTCTCCCTCTCTCTCTCTCTCTCTCTCTCTCTCTCTCTCTCTCTCTCTCTCTCTCTCTCTCTCTCTCTCTCTTTTCTTTCTTTTTTCTTTCTTTCCTTCTGCTTGTTAGTTTAAGGTAGTTTGATTTTCATGGGCAGCAACCACCTAACAGTCACCTGTTCTGGTAATCCATAGCATTCAGATCCAGGGATGAGCCTTGGATTATCCAGAATGGCACTGCTTGGCCAGTTGTATTCCCTACATAGGTCTGTCTCCCCTGTTTTGCATTGTTTCAGTCCCACTTGTTGGGATAAAGGAAGGAAAGTTCAGAGATTGCCTTGATCAATCAGATTTATTTATTAGGTAAACATCATGGATATAACATCCAACTTGAAAGCTAGAAAAATACCTTGGAATTGGGAGTTAGGCACCTGAATACATTCAGTCACCGGCAAAAACAAATGAACAGAAAACACCCTCAGGTATACAGAAAAAGCTCAGGGACAAATGTTAACAGGTTTGATCAATCCAACTGTGCTGAGCACATAGTGCAGCATTTGGGGACCCTTAAGTGAAGCAGCATGTAAAAGGAGGGTAGAGAGCTGGGAGAGGAGAAAGTAAGCAGTGGCCCAGTGTGGAAATGGATGGCAACCGAGGCTAACTGAAAGTATGAGAAGTTTAGACATTGGACTGAGGACTGAGAGGCAAGGGGTTGATGTCACTATAGGATGCTAAACCAGAAAGGAGAGGTAGAAATTTGTTGCATCAACCAAGTGAGGATGGGTTGACCCTCAAGCCAGGGAGAAATAGGAGGGTGTAGAGGCAAGGCTGTGCAGACAATCTGTGGACTTTTGTTAAAAATGCTTTCCTCTTGCCCTTTCTGGCTAGTCCTCCAGCCCTGCTGACTGTGTTCTTCTCTCTTCCCTATTCCCCACAGCTCAGTTCCAGACGTAGAAAAAAATCGATCATATAGGATGTGGCTTAGAAAATGTGATATATATATATATATATATATATATATATATATATATATACATACATACATACATACATACTAGAAAATTTCTAGAAACAGAACAGTGTACCTCATTTTCCTTCATCATAGTGTCCTTAAAGGGATTTTTAGACTAAGCTCTTTCTTTTCCAGTACTTTTTGGGTTTTCTGCTTGCTTAAAACCTCTTCCTCTTCATACCTCTATTCCTGACACAGAGACCTTTCTGCCTCAGCTCCATGTTGACCTAAACCCATCTCTGAGCTATTTGTGTCAAATCCTTCTCTGTGGGTTCTAGCCTTAAGGAATCAGAAAGAAGTCTTTTAGGTATCACCTCCCCCCCCCCCATATTGGTACAGAAACAGATTAGCAGTAGCACACCTTCCTAAAATGAAGTAATCAAAACACAACAGGAAGAAACAGGGACTATGTGAAACTGTCAGCTGAAGCCTTGGGGTGATGGAGGAGAGGAATTAGAGCAAAAGAAAACAGTTGAGCAGGGATTTTTCTTAAGGTAGCCCTTGGTTGGACTGGGAAGGGATTAGTTTAGAATGGAGAGTGTCGGTATCTCCAGAGGCAGAATCCTCCCCCATAGGGGACAAAGGGATATCCTTAGAAAGGTCCTGGCTATTAGCAATGACTATAACCCCCTCAGGCCTATCAGCAACTGGACAGATGGTCAAGGGCTTTTCACCACAGGACCATAGGCAAAAGAATGGCCGGAGGGGGCCAGAGAAAGAAATGCTGGGAAAAGTATAGATATGAGATCCATCAGTCATGTTATAGAAAGAGATGTCTCCTGATTCATAGTCCAGGAAAATTCCAACACGGCGCAGCAATCCTGCTAATGGGAGAGGGGTACGCAGTGCTGTAAGGGCCCAGTATCTATTTCCATACAATTCCACAGCCCAGAACCCATTTTCAGGAGTCATGGGATCAGATCCTTTCTTTATCACATTCTCTCTACACACACCGATTGCCCAATCAGTCCTGTCTCCCACCTCTACCTCCCAGTAATGACTTCCTGAAGTGAAAGTCTCACGGCCTAACACACAGGGCCAGGAGTCAAATCTCTCTGGTTTGTCAGGCAGTTTCTGGCGTGAATCTTCCAGTCGAACAGATTTTGAGTCTTCATAGAGAAAGAGGTGAGGATGGGCTGTATCTGGATCTAGAGTCACATCAACTGGAAATGAGAGAGAGAGAGAGAGAGAATATATGAGCACAAGTAAATATTGAGGGATCTACTAGATTTTTCTCCATAAAAATGGAAGTGTAGGTGTCAGGGGAGAGCTGCCTTCCTGGCTTAAATTTCCATATTCCACCTAGGCTCCAAACTCATTAGCAGTAATATAAGGGTTGAACATTACTAATGGGATGTTAACAGAAGGGACTTGTCTCCTATCCATCCTCCAAAGGTCTTCTGGGAGCTTCAAGCAAAATGTTAACATATTTGTTATCACCTTGTCCCCTTCTTATCCAAGTGACTACAATGCTTTATTCTCATGTCCGTGCTTCATGGGACTTTGAATTACTGGGAGACAGGGCCTCCAAGGCCTTGAGACGTTCAGAGCCACTAACCTGCATGCAATGTAGCCTTTTTCCATTCTGCAATGAAAGACAGAGATTGTCAGTGACCGGTTATAAAATACGAGAGAGAAAACTCTGTGAGTGAAATAATAACAAAGACAGAACTTACTGAGTTCTTCTAGTAGTTTCTCTGGAAAACAAACAATATTACTTTAGTGGCTTTTTACAATAAACACAAATGGTAAAGGAAACACATAAAAGAAGAACTGTTGATTCATGACTACCTGATTGTTGAAACATTACCAATAAATAAGGAATAGTATTTAGTCTTGTTTTTTTTTTTTCCAAGAAATACTCAGGGAAGTTCCTTCTGACTTGGTATTACCTCTTTAATAGTAAATCATTACTGGGAAACTAAGAGAGTCAAAGTAGTGAGTAAATATCAATTAGAACTGGCTTTCAGAGTTGGAAGCATGGCTTAGTTGATTTAGACTGGTAGCAAAGGAGAGAAAGTGTCAAGTACCAAGTTTGAGTCCTGGCTTAGGCCAAAAGAAAAAAGAACCAGTTTTGACCCTGATTACACCCTAGATCTCTGTTCATTAAGCATCTGCCATTTCAGAAGACATAATTCCATTTGCAGAATTCTAGAATCAAATATCTTCCAGTTAAAAGTCATCTTAAAGACCATGAATCCAAATGTCTTCTGAAGCACTCCTGACAAGTAACTAGTCCTTGTGGATTTCATGACTTACCTGTAGAACTGAATTTACTCGTCCTCTCTCTTTCCTTGTACAATCTCCAAATAAAAAATATAGAGCCAATGGTGAGAAGTCCTAAAACGATTAGCACAACAGCCACAGACACTATCCAGGGAGTCAGTCTTGGGAAGAAGGAAGCTGAAACAAAATCCCAAAGAACACTGCTTGGGAAACTCTGAGTAAGTACAGCTTTTCTCCTAATGCTAAAAACAGATGGAAGAGATGATGGTGACCACTTCCAATCCAACCATGGCAAAATCATGCCTATAATACCACTATAAGCTTTTCAGAAAAAATGACCTTGGGAAATGCATAGAAAACAAAGAGAGGTATGAAGAATCATTTGTTGTAGAACATGTGGAATAAAGGATATCATGAACTGAAACATGTTATAGAAATTCCTGTTTTCCTCAGGGTGAGATTTTATTTTTACTCTTTTAATTTTTTAAAATTAGTTATTCAAAGGGGTTACCATTCAACATGTCAGTTTATCACCACTTTCATCATTCTCCCCTTTCCCTTCAAACCTAACTTCTCCCCTCAATTTCCCCAGTTTTTTTAGGATATGCATTGCCCCCTCCTTCCTCCCTTCATTTGTAAGAGGGTAGCCCCTCCCCTTAACCTCCTCCCAGAACATTTCAAGCACCGGCTTCCTGGTACTGATTTTGTTGGTCTGTGAGTTGGTGTTTCTAAGGAGCTACATTTGAATTCCCTGCATAAATCATACTATGGTTAATATATTTGTGTACATTTGCATACGACTCTGTATGGGTGTGTCTGTATATTTAAAAATTAGATCTACTTTCTGCATAGGAGAGAAAAACATGCATCCTTTGTCTCTCTGGGCTGACTTCATTTAATGTTTTTCAGGTCTTTCTAAACAATTTCTTCTTAACTAGCAATGCAGAATGGGAGCCGAGAGGATACTGAAGATTAATAATGAAGAGGAAATATCACATGTGTGTGTAACAGAATAAGAAGCATTGACCAAAAATAAGAAAGGTTTCTGCCTACACCAGAGGTAATTCCTAGGGAATAAGAGAGGATTTCTTTCCCTGAAGACTCTGGAAATCTATACTGAGACCTAGCATGGAATGAAAAGGGGATGAGCAGGTAAATAGAAATAGGTGGAAATAGTAAAACAAGAAAAAATTATCTCTAGAGATCTGTCTTGTTGTCTCAGACACCTTTGAAATTTCTATATGTGTTCAGAATCCTTATTCTTCTTCAAGTCAGTGAACAAGCTCTTAGGTAGGAAGAGTAGACAACCCAGCTATGAGATCACACCTGAGTAAATGTCCCAGATCATATGTGGTCCTGAAACTGTGTCAACACAAGAATCCAACATTGGTTGCACTGACCTGGTATGGAAATTCTTGCTTCCTTCTCCTGTCCAAGAAGGAGATTCTGGATAGAGCAGGACACATTCTCTATGGAGTCACTTCCAATGATCACTGAAGCTACCACAGTGAATAGGCCTTCTTCATCAGGATTCTTGGACACTGACCTGGATGATAAAGTCTCTCCTGTGGAAGTTCTCCACTGCACCTGGGGTTCTGGATACCACCCCACCGAGGTGCACTCTAGCTGCACTTGTCCACTGTCTTGAACTTCCATACTGATATGAGGATCAGAGCCTAGAGCTATAAAGAGAGGAGCTAGACTTAATCTTTCAGTGGATGAACTTTTAGGAGCCTCATAATCATACTTAGAAGAAAAAGAGAGCAAGAGACAAAAATCAAAAAAGGAATGGGAATAGGAGGGATTCCTTTCAATATTTTATTATGCAAGGAAAAGAATTTTATATACATTATTATAGAGATATGACTTATTGTAATTTAACCTTTAAAATGAGAGGGGGTGGCAGAAGTCAGATGGGCAGACACGGGGCAAAAACAGCAAGACCAGTTGCTTTGAGGTGTGTCAATGGTCTATCCTGGGAACGTCAGAGATGAGCAAAGCTCTGTGGTAGAAAGTATTATGAGATGGCTTTGAGGGGGAGAACTAGAATTGAGCTATTTAAGAGTATCCTTCAGGAGAAAGTTATTTTCTCTTAGATCATAACTGAGAATTAAATATTTTGTGTGTGCCAGTACTGAGACTTGAATTTGAGCTATGGGTGCTTAACTTCTTCTCTCAAGGCTGTTCTAACACCTGAGCCACAACTCCACTTGTGGGTTTTTACTGGCTAATTGGAGATAAGAATTTCACAGATTTTCATGCTTAAGCTGGCTTTGAGCCTCAATTCGCAGATCTCAGCCTCCTGAGTGGCTAGGATTACAGGCATGAGCCACCAAAGCCCAGCCTGATAAACTTTAAATTTCACAGTGGAAAACATGGTGGCTCAGGAGATTTATTTGATGCTCATCACTAGTCAATGAGAATATCAGACTGCAATGCAACATACACTTTCATCCAGAATGACAACCATTTTCCTTGTGATTGCACCCAGAGTTTTCTTTTGAAGAAGGAAAAAAAAAAATCAAAGCAAAAAAAAAAAAAGGCGTTTCCTGGATAGACCAGGAACATTAGCAAAGAGCTATGCTCTATGTGACCTTAGGCATTCAGTCCTTAGAGTCATATCCACAAATAGCCTCAAGTCTGTGAGATTCTCACCATGACTTTGCAAGATGGTGAAAAATAGACATGGCTTACCTAATTCTGGGAAGTGCTCAATTATGATATAATCGTATAAAAATAAGGGGAAAGGGCAGAAGATAATTGAAATAAAGCTCTATGAAAAAGATATTTCACTTTGTGAGAACCCTTTCCCAGTTATCTCAACTGCAGACCTGCCAACCCTCTACAAAAGATTCGGAGATGAATCTGGTGGTTTCCATAGTAAGAGACCCATAGGAAGATAAATTCAGCATGGTAGTCAGGGAATGTGAGAATTCTTCAGTGCACTCACCAGCCACTTTCAGATGCACAATAGCCTCTTCATAGCTTTCATTCTCCCTGAAAAAGCATCGGTACTCCCCATCATCTGAGGCCCTGACACCATGTATCCTCACAGCAGCATGTCCAGTGGTGATGTTGTCCTTCACCAGGGTCACCCTCCCTTGGTACTCAGGCATCTGCTCCCTGACCTGCTCCTGCTGGTTTTGGTACAGAAACACTGCCGGTGACAACGTTTGTCTGAACCATCGTAGCTCCATGTGCTCTGCGCTCACGTTTGGGGAGAGATGACAAGGCAGCTGGGTGTCTGTACCCACCACAGCAAGGATGGGTTCCTGGGGTCCAATCACATCAAAGGAAGCTGCCAAAACAAGCAGAGTCAGACCAGATGAGGGGGATGGGAATTGAGGACCCGTTGAGACTAGGCCCCTATTAAGAGGTAGCATTCCTTGCACTATTTTTTTCTGTGGTAGTTGGAGGAAGTCCACCTAGATCCTACTGGAGGTCTCTAGAGACCAGTTTAATGTATTGGGATATTTCTGAGGCAGACAGAGACCAAGACAGAGACAGAGACAGAGGGACAGAGAGACAAAGAAAGGGAGGGAGACCTACCTGAATCCAGCCTGGGCAGCTGCAGGAGCATGAAGGTGAGCAGATACCTGGAGAGGCAGGAATTTGGAGAAACGGCCATGTCTCACCTTTCTGGGGCAGGAGGACACGGATGTTGGTCTGCCAGGAGCTTCAGCCTAGATGAACAGACAGGAAGTAAAGGTGGATTCTGCAGACCCAGTGTTCTGCATATTCAGCAACAGTTCTTGCTCACCAGGAGGGCTCTGGTCATTTGTATCTGAAGACCCTCTGTGCCTCCTCACCAGCAGTTTCCTATCCATGCTATCAACTATCAGGGCCCAGTTGTTCATCTTCCTGTACGGTCAAGCATATACAAAACAGCAAATAGGGCCCTGTTGTACTAAAATAGACACCGTCTATTTTAGGAGTTGTAAGGTACTATAGGTATTAATGAGTTGTATGAAAATGAACAAATCTTGGAATCACAGCATTAAAGATTTTAAAAAGGGCCTGTTCATAATAGAACAATTCCTTATTTTTTTTTTTTTTTTTTTTGGGTCCGGTCGTGGGGCCTGAACTCTGGGCCTGGGCGCTGTCCCTCAGCTTTTCAGCTCAAGGCTAGCGTTCTACCACTTGAGCCACAGTGCCACTTCCGGCTTTTTTTTCTGCTTATGTGGTGCTGAGGAATCAAACCCAGGGCCTCAGAGGCATGCAAGGCAAGCGCTCTACCACTGAGCCACCTTCCTAGCCCCCCTTATTTGTTTTTAGAAATGATATTAAAAGCCAGGAGCGGGTGTCTCTTGCCTGTAATCCTAGTTACTCAGGAGGCTGAGATCTGAGGATCATGGTTTGAAGTTAGTCCAAGGAAGAAAGTCTGTGAGACTCTTATCTCCAATTAAACACCAGAAAACTGGAAGTGGAGCTATGGCCCAAAGTAGGCAAATGCTAGCTTTGAGCAGAAAAGCTTAGGGACAGTGTTCAAGATCCCATCCCCCCTAAAAACCGACCCACCCGTACCCCCCTAAAAAGAAGTAGTAATAAAGAAAAATCCATGAAGGTTGAAAAGGAGGCAAATGAAATTAGAAAAAAAAAAAAAAAAGAGAAAATGATGGGAGGAGATGGAACAAGAGGAACTGTGGATTGTGAAGAATAGAAGGCCCAGTACTAGTGAAAAGTTGGAAAGAGGTAACTATACCTTCCTGCTGTTCACTTGCAGAGGGACTAAGTAGTAGCATCTGATGACCCAGATGATCTGAGAGGAGAAGGCACAAGGAGTCACTGCCACCAACTGAAAAAGCTGGTTCTGATCCCAAGGGCAAAAGTTAAAGGCCAGCAGAAGAAGGAAGGAGGAAGTGCTCTCTGGAAAGCCTACCTTAGGTGGCCTGGTATATTTACTTTGGGGGCAAAAGTTTCCCACAGAGATAGAGAACTATGGATTTGTAGTCTTCTGCTCAGATATCAGGATATACATCAATGAGCTCAACTAAATGAAAAGAATGGAGAAAAAAGAAAGATGGTCTCTGTCTTCCTACTACTGCCCATCTTGCTAACTGCTGGTGTGCCTGCTAATTACTTGGGGAAGGAGACATGAATCAGCCAAACTTGTGGTCAACTTTCAATAGATTTTATTTCCCAAGGAAAAGTGGGAAACAATTATCACCATATCTTTTTTTATCCTCATCATGAAAATGCTGTATTTTTTTTTTCATTCTTATGTATCTTGAAACTTTAATTCCTTTGTAGGCAGAAACTCAGAATTCTGGAGAAATGAAGATCCAGTGGTCCACATACAATAGTGTGTGTGTGTGTGTGTGTGTGTGTGTGTGTGTGTGTGTATGTGTTTATGTGTGTGTGTGTGTGTGTGTGTGTGTGTGTGTGTGCATTCTGAAGTAACAGAAGGCTCATAAAAGATTGTTTTTGGAGTAGTGGCAAGGCAGACTCAGATTTTCGAAGCCCTTTTATGAGTTTCTTTGGGAAATCAGCAAAATCAAATTATCATTTATTTCAAATAATGTGAGAAGCAGTTACCATTGAATGTATGCTGGGAATGTGTATATAAAACATAGAGTGAGGGGGCTGGGAAGGTGGCTCAGTGGTAGAGCACTTGCCTTTCATGCCTGAGGCCCTGGGTTTGATTCCTCAGTACCACATAAGCAAAAAGAAAAAAAGCCGGAAGTAGTGTTATGGCTCAAGTGGTAGAGCACTAGCCTTGAGCTGAAGAGCTGAGGGACAGCGCCCAGGCCCAGAGTTCAGACCCCACGACCGGACCCCCCAAAAAAACAAAAAAACAAAAACAAAAACAAAACATATAGAGTGAGGGCTGGGAAGGTGGCTCAGTGGTAGAGTATTTGCCTTGCATGCATGAGGCCCTGGGTTTGATTCCTCAGCACCACATAAGCAAAAAGAAAAAAGCTGGAAGTGGCACTGTGGCTCAAGTGGTAGAGCGCTAGCCTTGAGCTGAAGAGCTGAGGGACAGCGCCCAGGCCCAGAGTTCAGACCCCAAGACCGGACCCAAAATAAATAAATAAATAAAAATAAAACATAGAGTGAAACAATTGTTTCTTTCTGTGAAAATTGATTACTGAAAAAAAAAATAAGTCATGAACTTTCTTTTTGTTTCAGGTTTTTTTTGGTTGTTGTTCTGAGCATTGAACAGGAAGTTCCTTTTGGCTTTCCATGTTAAGAGATTTTCCTGTACTGAGAAACTGAAAGTCTGGGGCCAAGTTTAAGTGAATATTGGGAGGCTGGGAGTCAAGTCTGACTACCTATGGTCAAACTGTCAGCCAAGCTCACCAGCTATCCAATCATGTGAATTTACTGGTACTTTTTACAGCATGGATGTCTACAATATAAAGCAATTACACATTCTAAGGAGAATTCAAAGGTGAGCACATATCAGAAAGAAAATATTAGAGACTCTCATTGAGGCTCCATAATTACTTGTTATAGGAGTTAGGCTTATATTAGAAGAGCTGGGGAAAGTTCCATTAAAAAAAAAAAAGAGCTTGTTTCTGAATGTTGGGAAGTGGAGGATAAGTCTATGATTGGGCATTCTACTAGTGTTTGGAAGTGGGAGGAACAAAGTGAGCTAAAGTTATAACTGGTAAAGAAGCAGCAATCACATTGGTTAGCTGGGAGGAAGAGATGGTCGTTTGGTTTTGCAGTGTTGTTGTCTGTGATGTTACATGGTTATGGGATGGTAGTGTTTTACGTATTCCAATCACAATGTCAGAATAACCTTGCTTTTTAATTGTTCATAAAATTGTTTAAATAGGAAACACATAACTTAACTGTGAGTGCCTGGCCAGCCTCCAGCCCACCTGGCCTACTTTTGTTTTTTTCAGTCAGAGCCTGTAATACCTTTCAGATCTATAGGTAGTTGATGGTGACTTTTTGTTGCTTCTTTGTTGTTTTGTTTTGTCTTGTTTTGAGACAGGGTTTCATAGCTCAGACAGGCCTGGAACTCACTATGTAGTCCAGGCTAGGCTCAAACTTACAGTCCGACTGCTTATTTCCCTAGTGATGAGATTAAGCATGTACTACCATGCCTGACTTCACCATACTTCTTCATAGGTGGAATATATGCGCTACCTTTTGCCTTGAGTTTTGGCCAGTGGCATGTGAGTAGAAATAGCAGTACCAGTTCTAATTCAAAGGCCTTATGAGAGTCACTTTTCCTATACTTCTTCTTCTGCCATCACCGGGATAAGATAGGCTGGCTTGCTACCTGATATGAAGGGGATGCTATATCCACAGAGCAGGGGCACCATACTTGATTCTGAAACTTGGAAAAACACTCTGATCTTAATTTAGATTAGCTAACTGTAGTTACCTTGCAGAAATGTGAGCTGTATGCATGCTTCCTTTTTTGTTTTTAAAGCTACTAAGCTTAAAAATAGCAACAATAGCTAATTAATATGGATGAATAGGAATTCGAAAACCCTTTTTCTATTTTATCCAAAAATCCTCAGAGAGAAAAGATAATTAGCTTTTCTAGTCTTTAGTTTTATAGAACTTAATAGGAGTTAAACATCTGTCTCACAGGGCTGTTACGAGAACTCTGTAAGGCTAAAGAGAAACACTTTAAACTTTTTTTGAAATTAAGTTTTATTTATTTATTAATTTTAAAGTCACAAACACCTTTTAATCTTCACAATGATAGTTATCATTATCTTAATGGTGGCTCATGCCTGTAATCCTAGCTGCTCTGGAGGCTGATTTCTTAGGATCAAGGTTCAGGCAGAACCTCAAAGAGACTCTTATCTCCAATTAATCACCAGAAAACTAGAAGTGGTGGTGTAGCTCAAGTGGTAGAATGCTCCCCTTGAGCTGAAGAGCTCAGGGAAGTGCCCAAGCCCAATCCTATTACTGACAAAAAAAAAAAGTAAATAAATCATTACAAATTATATAAATATATGTATGGTAATAGACTAAGTATGTACTGTTAAAATTTTATCTTCAATATGAAAGCTTTTAGAGGTGGGGCATTTGGGAGGGATTAGATCCTAGAGGGTGAATACACAGTAAATGAAATGTGCTTTTATAAGAGAGATCTTAGAGAAACTCCTTTTCCCTTCTGTGAAGACACAGCCAGAAAGTAGGCCCTCACTAGGTATTGAATTTGCTTGCACCCTGACTTGGGCTTTCCAACCTAAAGAACGCTAAGAAATTTCTGTTGTTTGTAAGCCATCCAGCCTATGGTATATTACTATAGCAGCTTGAATGATCTGACTCTGGCATATCAATATAAACAATTCTGACCTCTTGTCTTTACAAATCAATATGTTCCTGGTTTGCTCCAGAGTGTATCCATGTATAACTACCTAATAGCAATTTTGACTTATAATGTTTTCAGCCTCTCTTTAGAATTGGACTACTGAATTGTCTAAAATCAAAAATATTTTCTCAAGTTCTCAAAATATGAATTGAGGATTCCTGCAGGGGGGAGTGTCTCTGATACAGTTTCAAGGAATTTGTAAATTTAGTATGCTTTCATTACAATAATATTATCATTGCCTTTACTCTCATTCTTTCACTAGTACACATTATATACTTTTGTAGATCCTATAAATTCTTTTGTTTTTGTTTCTCCTATATGTTCTTTTATCCCAACAGCTTAAATGCAAAGAAAGATTTGAGAAACTAGCCATGTTTTATTAAACTAGGCATTAGATTTGCAAAAACAGATAATCCCACACTTCTCAATAAAATGAATTTTGATTTTGATACAATATTTTATAAGACCTGCTATTTATATTAAACTATAGCTGGTTTATTATTTTTTTTATTTTTATCAGTCGTGGGGCTTGAACTCTGTGCCTGGACGCTGTCCCTCAACTCCTCAGCTCAAGGCTAGTGCCCTACCACTTGAGCCACAGCACCACTTCTGGCCTTTTCTGTTTATGTGGGCCTCATGCATGCGAGGCAAGCACTCTACCACTGAGCCACCTTCCCAGCCCATTATTTATTATTATTATTTGTCAATGGTGGGGCCTGAACTAGGCCTGGCCTGGGCATTGTCTCTCAGCTCTTCAGCCCAAGGCTAGCATTCTACCACTTCAGCCACAGCACCAATTCTGGTTTTTTGTTTTTTGCTTATGTGGTGCTGAGGAATCGAACCCAGGGCCTCATGAATACAAGGCAAGCACTCAACCACTGAGCCACCTTCCCAGTCCCTGGTTTATTATTTTAATAGAAATAAATTTATTTTAAAAGTTTTTCAGTTTCAATCTCAAATAACATGAATAACAGATATTAACTCAAACAAAGGTCTTATGGATTGATTAATCATTTTTAAGTATCCAAAGGCATCCTGAGACCAAGAAGCTTGAAACTTCTACTGTCTCCCCTGACCCTCAGCCCTGTGGTAAACTTGGCAAAATATTCACCTGCTCACCAGTCTTTAAATACCAAGCTTTTCTCAATGACTGAGTGCTGACTTGTTTATTGCATTGATGCCTGTGACAGGCCAAATCCAGATGCATCATTGTTTATTCTTTTACATCTTAGGCCTAGGCCTGAATATGTGTGGTCTTTATGGTGTGGTCTGGAAATTGGGCGGGGGGTGTTAAATGGAAATGGGCCATCAGCTCCTGTGACTCCTTAGTAATCACGATGGGACTTAACTACAGCCTTGGTTTTCTTCCCAGCTTTCTAGTCCCCTTCTACTTCTGACCTCCATTTATTGTTCTCGCTTCCTCTGTGATTCCCCCTTCCTCTTACATCCTGTGGCATCTGATTATCCTCATCCCAAGTTCTCAAAGTCTGGAGTCTTGGCTTCAATCTTGCTCAAGGTTGCTTTATGCTGAAACAACAGATTTTCTGCCCTTCCCCCTCTTGCATTGTTCTTGCCTGACAGAGGTGGAATAGTAGCCATTTCCTAAGATTGGCCCCTGCTCCACAGTTACAAATAAATGAATGACTAAAGCCACAGCCTAGTGACGGAGTGAATTGCTGGAGCCTGAAGTGAGTATGAAGGAAGCAGTATGTGTTCTGTGATCACAGGGAAGAAGGGCCTGTTTTCCACCAGGGCTCTGTGTAGTGGTAGCTGAGGGCCGTGGCATCCCTACATGAGTCTGAGACCAAGAAATTGGTTCTGTGGGTGATGGTGGGTCCCTGCTCTGTGTAAAATGAGCCCCCCTTCAGGCACTGTGACTCCCTGAGCCCCTCTGAACGCTGGGCAGATGAAGAGTGGACTGTCATCAGAACCCAGTCTAAAAAAGGGTCTCAGAGGACCAGAAAAGTTTGAACGGGGACATGTGTAGATGTGTGACCTGTCCCGCATGTTGTAGAAGGAAACATCTCCAGCTTCATAGTCCAGGAAGATGGCCACGCGGCGGAGGCGCTCTTTCAGAGGAAGAATCTTCTCAGGGGAGGACAGAGCCCGGTACTGGTTCCCAAACATCTCCAGGGTCCAAAAGCCATTCTGAGGAAGCAGCAAGGCCTCTCCTTTCCTCTCCACACTGTCTCTACAAACTCCAACAGCCCACACCATTACATTTTCAACCTCCACCTCCCAGTAATGTCTCCCGGATGAGAAGATCTCCTGGCCCAAGACACAAGGCCGACAATCAAACCTCTCTGGGTTATCAGGCACGCTCTGCCGAGAAAGACCTCGTCTCACACTTCTGCAGTCCTCTGACAGAAAGAGCTCAGGATGAGCAGTATCTGGATCCAGAACCACATCAGCTGTGGAAGAAGTCTTAAGGTTAGTTGCTGAGGTCTCAAGATCCCTGAAGACTGTATAAGCTTTTATCCCTGGAAAGGTCCAGAGAGCGGATGGGGGATTCTCTTATGTACTAGCTTTTTCTATGAAGACTACTCAACCTAGGCAGCTTCTAGGCTGGGAAACACTATGGTTGATATTCTGTCAGTGACAAGCACATTGCCTTCAGTAGAGGAGCACTGGAGCTCTAAGAAACCCAGAAACTGTAGCAAATGTATCATAATTAAAATTCCTACTTTCAGGATTGTCAGTTCCACCCCTTGTCTATTAATGATCTTTGGAACTCTCTTTAGTCAGAAACTATGCCACTTACTTAAACCATCAAAAAGATGTTCTGTCCCACTCTCCCCAATCTTAAATCATGATTTACTAACCAGCCAATAGGACTTTTCAGAAAACACAAACTCTTCCACATTCATATCTCCTCTTCCTCTCAAAAGTTATACACAGAATAGCAGTGTGCTTGTGAGAGCAGGAGGGCATTTCTAGACACATAATGGTGTACTCTTCAACTTTCTTGCTTTTTCTATTGCATTTTTTCCACTTGGACATTTGACTGTGCAATGTAACTATCTTCTACATTATAAATTAGCTAAGATGGAATGCTCTTCTTCCCAACCAATCCAAGATTCAAGAGCATCAACTTCTTTAAAAGTTACTCTTGAGGCAGTCTTTTCTATATAAGAAGACCTCTGGTAAGTATGGATCATTCTAAAGAAAGGATTGTGGAATGTGAAACATAGGACTGATGAAAATATATGAAAAATTCCCTGAGAGAAAAACTGGGGTCCATAGGCTGGGAAGGTGGCTCAGTGGTAGAGGGCTTGTCCCTCATGCATGAGGACCTTGGTTCGATTCCTCAGCACCATATAAACAGAAAATGCCAGAAGTGGTTCTGTGCCCTAACTGGTAGAGCGCTAACCTTGAGCTGAAGAGTTGAGGGACAGCGCCCAGGCCGAGTTCAGGCCCCATGACCGACCAAAAACAAAACAAGTTGGGGTCCAATTTTGGTGGACCATTGCTGACAAACCACCTGCAGCTTCTTGCTTCCTCACTGCAGCCAGCTTGGCCCCTTGTTCATGTCTTCTGAAGAGTCCTGTTGGCTGGTTAGAGAGGAAAGCACAAGACCCCAAGGGAACAGCAGAGGCACTCACCAGCAATTAAGAGAGTTCTTCTCCATCCTGCAAGTGACAGAGAGGTGAATGTCAGGAGATAATGGCTAGCCAAGCAGAACACAAATAGTACAAATAGTAACTCAGGAAAGGCTAAACTTACGCAGTTCCTCTTGAAGTTGTTCTGAGAAAAGAAACAAAAATAAAATAATGGGTCTGTGTTCAATGATGTAGATGCAGAATTGTTCTTATTTAAATGATACCACTCCCACCCCAACCCCACTCCCCGCTACCCCCTAGCACACCTGGAAACTGTCAGAAACCAGAAATGATATGTAATCAAGGCCCTGGATAGTACCAATACTTTTTTTTTTCCTATCCTAAGGCTTAAACTCAGGGCCTGGGTTCTGTTCCTGGGCCTCTGGGCTCAAGGCTAGAAATGAATCATAGCATTTGAATCATAGCACCACTTCTGGCTTTTTCTCAGTAGTTTATTGGAGATAAGAGTCTCATGGACTTTCCTGCCTGGGCTGGCTTTGAACACAATCCTCACGTGGCAGCCTCCTGAGTAGGCAGGATTACAGGTGTGAGCCACCAGAGCCTGGCAGTATCAATAATTTTGCAGGCTTACTTTTGTTGAAAATTTTAATATTGTTGAAGCTGGGTAAATAAATATAACATTTGCAAGTCAGAAGAAAGCATGATCATAGGGATAAGGATGTGTGAGGTTTGAGAGTTTCAAGCTTCTGTTGCTGCCTTTCTTCCCTATTCTTCAACCTTCTATCTAGCAGAACAGCATCCTTTCTATGGCAATAAACTGTCTTTCCACCTTTTTACTTTTTATTTGATTTTTCTCTTCTTACACACACCCTTACCCAGTTCCTTATGTGCAATTTCTTTTTCTTCATGTTCAAACTCCTTTTCTGCTGACAGACTTTCCTTTCTGCTGTGTAGTTTCTTGATGAAACAGATGCTTCCAGATATTAGGAGGATCAGAACAGGCAAGATGACAGTCAGGACCACCATCCAGGGAGATAGGCTGGGCATGAAGGATTCTGAAAGTGGAGCTGGAAAGTACCATTTAGTGGGAAACAGGACACCAGGAGCAAGGATGTGCTTCAGGAGTACATCTAAAGAGCTCCCGCAGGTCCCCTTTCTCTAGTAGGAGAAAGATGGTGGCTCTGTGCTGGCAGACCCCATAACAAGTATCGAGGCTAGAGTTCAAGAGACAGAAAAGCAGAACACCTGAGATTACCAAGGAAAGAATTCCATTGAATAAAGCTAACCAGCTATGTTTAATTACCACAGCCACCACCCTAGATATAAACCACTCACTCATCTTTGCCTAGAATGTTTCATTCCCTTCATCTTTATCCTACCCTTCCTTTGTGCAGTCTGTTCTGCCCTTGTCGTATCAGTTGATTCTCAATAAAGGAGCCTGAGATCATGTTCATTCTTTGCTAAAACTCCCCCAATGTTTTCCTAACTTATCAGACTAAGTGCCAAAGTCTGTGGCCTATACTGCTGTATATATGTGGTCTCTGTGATTTCATCTCCTCCCATTGCTTGTATTCACTCAGCTCCAGCCACATAGCTGGGTTGAAACTCCTAAGCACACTCATACCTTAGTCCTTGGCATGTATTTTTCCTATTACCTATGGTGCTTAAATCTTTAAATATCTGTTTGGCTCATTCTCTTATTTGTTTAGTTCCCTTATTTCTCTTTACAGACCTTTCTGACCATCATGGGGCTTGAAGTCTGGGGGCCTGGGCTCTGTCCCTCAGCTCTTCAGCTCAAGGTTAATGTTCTACCACTTGAACCACAGCACCACTTCTAGCTTTCTGGTGGTTTATTGGAGATAGGAGTCTCACGGACTTTCCTGCCCAGGCTGGCTTTGAACCACGATCCTCAGATCTCAGCCTCACAGGCATGACCAGTGCCCGGCCATCCTGTTAATTATTTATTTATTTATTTATTTATTTATTTATTTATTTATTTATTTATTTATTTTTTGGGTCCAGTCGTGGGGCCTGACCTCTGGGCCTGGGCACTGTCCCTCAGCTCTTCAGCTCAAGGCTAGCGCTCTACCACTTGAGCCACAGCGCCACTTCCGGCTTTTTTCTTTTTGCTTATGTGGTGCTGAGGAATCGAACCCAGGGCTTTGAGCATGAAAGGCAAGTGCTCTACCACTGAGCCACCTTCCCAGCCCCCCTGAGCCACCTTCCCAGCCCCCCTGTTAATAATTTAAACATTCTACATTCCTGTTACTTCCTGGATCCTCCTTGTTTAATTTTTCCCACAGTGTTCATAATAATCTTATAGAACATTCAGTTTATTTGGCCACTTGAATTT
Source organism: Dipodomys merriami (assembly GCF_024711535.1). NCBI lineage: Eukaryota > Metazoa > Chordata > Mammalia > Rodentia > Heteromyidae > Dipodomys > Dipodomys merriami. The sequence goes on from NW_027202937.1 coordinate 14,937,362, forward strand.
ATTGTTCTCTAAGAATGTAAACTCCATGAGATCATGCATCTTCATATGTTATATTCAATGATTTAACCTTGGACTCTAGACTAGTGTCTTTAACATGGAAGATACTTTTGAGTATTTGTTGAAGAATCTATGGAAGACAGAGAATTTCCCTAGAGGTGTCCCTTGGGAAATCCCCTGGCCCTAAAAGGAGATCTTCAACAGGAGAGTTCCACAGGATATAGAGTCATTTTTCCATACCTCTGTCCATGGTTTATAATTGTTCTTTTGGGGTTACTTTTGCAGGGGTAGTTTTTCTTCCTTATAAGAAATATCTTGCTATGTATCCTAGTCTGTTCTGGAGCTTGTTATGTGGCACAGGCTGCCCTCAAATCTATAATCCTTCTGCCTTCACTTCCTAAGTGTTATAAATATAGGCATATACCATCATACCTGGCATATGGTTGCTCTTAATGTTTAAACTTTGCTGCAGCACTGGGTGGGGAAAACAGACATACCCTAATTGAAGAAGCTTCTACACATGTATTTTGAGATGACTTGATTTCTTCTTGTGCCAAAGAAAAGGCCTCAGCTTAGCTTTAGCTTTCTGCTCTTCAGGGTTTAGCTTCCACTAACACTCTTCTCTCACTCAGGTCCTATTCACTACCACTTCAATGTGTCTGCTGAGAACCCTACCTTCAAATGTGAGTCTTCACAGGGCAGAAAACTGACCTGGAATGAAAATCACACTTCTCATCTCCTGTCCAAGCAGAGTGTTGTTGATGGAGCATGTCATATTCCTCACAGAACAGTCTCTGATGATCACAGTCATGGTGACCATGAAGAGACCATCACTGTCAGCAGCATAAGACTCCTCCAAGGAAGGTATGACCTCATCATATGGGTCTCTCCATACTGCATGGGGTTCTGGGTACCACCCTCCAGATGTGCACTCCAGCAGGATGCCTCCATCTTCATGGCCATTCATTTCAATGAGAGGCTTAGAGCCCATGCCTACGAGGGAGAGCAGGGCTCAGTTAAAAATGCAGTGGTTGAGCTGATGATATAGCTCAGTGTATATGCTCAGTGCCATGCCTGGTATGCACAAAGCTCTGGATTCAATCCCCAAAACTACAAAACCGGCAGTGATGTTTTAGTCATTATGTCTTAGAGTATCAGCTCTTTATAGTAGAAGCCAAGGCAAAAGGTATAGTGCAATTGAGCACTGGGACACTGAATATGCAAATTCCGTGCATTGCTGTAGTATGCCATCTGTGAAAAAAGGAAGACAAAAAGGGATAGAGGGAGGAAGAAACAGGAAAAGAGAAAAAAGAAGAAAGAAGGAAGCTTGATGTTGGAGAAGACCAATATAGCTCTGAGAGCACAGGATTACATCATTATCTTTTCCTTGTACTCCACATTCAGGCACCATGACAGCATTGTGGTTCTGTGATGTCTGCTGTAAATGCTAGTTGATTTATTCTTCCAGAGAGTTTAATTTTTCACTCCAATCTAAAACAGATAGGCGGGGCTGGGAAGGTGGCTCAGTGGTAGAGCACTTGCCTTGCAAGCATGAGGTACTGGGTTTGATTCCTCAGTACCACATAAGCAAAAAGAAAAAAGCCAGAAGTGGCGCTGTGGCTCAAGTGGTAGAGTGCTAGCCTTGAGCTGAAGAGCTGAGGGACAGCGCCCAGGCCCAGAATTCAGGCCCCACGACCGGACCCCCCCCCAAAAAAAAATAAATAAATAAAAATAAAACAGATAGGCTTAGGGATTCATTTTCTGTTCCTTGTCAGGAACCTTAGCCTCTTGAAATTCTAGAATAATATAACAAGGATGGAAACTTGCCAGGCTTCCATAATCTTAATATCTCAAGATACTGTCTTCTCTTCTAGCTCAGGACTTCACACCACAGTGTCTTTCTTACTGGCCAAGTAAAGAAAAGCTCCCAGCCGGGCGCTGGTGGCTCACACCTGTAATCCTAGCTATTCAGGTGGCTGAGATATGAGGATTGCAGTTCAAAGCCACCCCAGGCAAGAAAGACTGTGAGACTCTTATCTCCAATAAACCACTCAGAAAACAGGAAGTGGTACTGTGGCTCAAGTGGTAAAGTGCTAGCCTTGAGCTGGAGAGCGCAAGGACAGTGCCCAGGCCCAGAGTTCAAGCCCCATGACCAACAAAACAAACAAACAAACAAAAGAAAAGCTTCCAGTTATCTACTAACCATAGAAGCTGATATTTTTAGGAGAGTGAGTAAAGAGATCCTGTAAAGCTGGCCTTTGTCCCAATTCAGAGATGTTTACCTCTGAGAAGCTCAACTAATTAGGTAGTTTTGTATAAACCTCCCCTGTTGGGAAGATCTGAATGCATTATAGCTACAATAACAATATCATTCCCCAGCATATGTCATCAGACGACCATCCTAAAAAAAATACTGTGGATCTAAACTCTTCCTCATCATATTATATGTTTAAAAGAGTCTTCAATTAAGGCTTCCTGACTGGATGTGCGGACACTGCAGACACGTTCCTGGGAGATTTCTGTCCCTTTGGCCATATGCCCAATGATCATACAATTTTTTTAAATTCATAAAATCGCAACAATATCACCTTGAGTAAACCCCAAACCCATAGAACTCAACTCATTCCTCTTTCCTTTCAACTTCCTGCTCATATCCAAATGGACTGTGGCAAATTATATTGGGAATTGGTAATTCTTTGTATCTTGGTAGAATGTATTATAAAACATTTGTTCCCGGTTTCTCTGCACCCATAACAGTGATAAATAGGTAGTTGGCTTAGAAGACAGGGCAGATTGTGAGAAAAAAATGGTATCGTTCTAAGAAGCAAAACATTAATGTTCCTCTTACCTAATAGCCAAACCTGTGCTGTGCAATGAAAGAAGATATGGTCTGAATGCTGAAAAATGTGCTATTAGGAAGGCTTGAGAGGCAAAATACTTACACAAAGGAGGGGCCATGGAATCAGAAAAATTCAGATTTAAATCTTTGCTCTACTTCTTGCTAATGTGGATTATCCATGTTGATATATTTCCTTATCTAAAATTGTTGGGAGAAGTTAATGAGGTACTGCACAGATTGCATTTAGTGGACAGGGATTGCCCAATAAATGGTAGCTATTATAATAAGAGTATGATTTTTATCACTTTCATCACTACCATGTATCTTTTTTTTTTTTTTTTTTTGGTCCGGTCGTGGGGCCTGAACTCTGGGCCTGGGCACTGTCCCTCAGCTCTTCAGCTCAAGGCTAGCACTCTACCACTTGAGCCACAGCACTACTTCCGGCTTTTTTCTTATGTGGTGCTGAGGAATCAAACCCAGGGCCTCTGGCATGCAAGGCAAGCGCTCTACCACTGAGCCACCTTCCCAGCCCTACTACCATTTATCTTTACCACCTCACACTCCATAACATTTTAGTTTACGCACCAGTGAAGTGTCCTGTTTGCCCCACGATCCACACTTCTTTACCCTAAACCTTACCTGATTTTGACTCAATCCCTTTGGGTGACATTTTCTATTACATGGCAGTTGACTCTACTACTTATCAATGAAGTAACCTCTATGAACCTTATAGCTTCAACTGTAAAAGTAAAATGAAATTGCTTTCTTTATGTGGTTGTTAACATGATCAACTAAAATAATCTGTGTGAAGGGATTAGTACAGGGCCTGATCTTTCTGATCATACAAATTTTTATTATACAGTAGTTCCTCTATTAAGCCTACTCAATAAATTCTATTAAAGACAGGAAATTAAAGCACTTACTTCAATGGACTCCAATGCCAAAATGCCACCATCAATTCTTCTATGTCTTAAAGGCTCTTCCAGTGTCCAAAAGTTTCTCTTAAACTAGATTATACTAGCTTTGGGGAATGAGGTCATTTCTCAAATTCATTATTAATACACTCTTAGAAATCTTGGCTTGGAGGCTGGGAATGTGGCTTAGTGGTAGAATGCTTGCCTAGCATGCATGAAGCCTTGAGTTCAATTCCTAAGTACACATACATAGAAAAAGCCAGAAGTGGCACTGTGGCTCAAGTGGTAAAGTGCTAGCCTTGAGCAAAAGAAGCTTAGGGACAGTGCCCAGGCCCTGAGTTCAAGGCCCAGGACTGGCAAAAAAGAAAAGAAAAAGAAAAAAGAAAAGAAATTCTGGCTTTATTGTCATTTCTATTCTAAAGCCCATCAAATTTCTCCTGGAGCCTGGTGCTGGGCGCTGGTAGCTCACGTCTATAATCCTAGCTACTCAGGAGGCTGAGATCTGAGGATTGTGGTTCAAAGCTAGCCTGGGCAGAAAAGGCTGTGAGACTTTTATCTCCAATAAACCACTCAAAAAAATCAGAAGTGGGATGGGAAGGGGAAACAAAGGAGGAGGCTACAATGCTTGATAAGAAATGTACTCATTATCTTGCCCATCTAATTGTAACCCCTCTGTATAGTATTTTCACAATAAAAAATAAATTAAAATTAAAAAAAAAACCAGAAGTGGTGCTGTGGCTCAAGTGGTAGAGCACTAGTCTTGAGCTGAAGAGCTGAGGGACAGCGTCCAGACCCAGATTTCAAACCCCATGACTGACCAAAAAAAAAAAAATTTCTCCTGGCAGAATCTCAGTCAGTGTCTCTGTGGATCTACCAAACTGAGTACATAATTTTGCCTCTTAATCATGCTTTATTAAATTATCTATGTACATGTTCATCATTCTACAATCTGTATTTAGGAAAAGGCAGAAAAGGCAAGATTAATATTGCTCAATAAATTATATGTATTTATGTTGTAGTTCATTAGACAGACCTGTTATCAGTTGTCCCAGTGTAATTAATGACAATGCTGCCTGCACTTTCAAAAGTAACCAGTTTCAATGATAAAGCAAAAGTAAGCATTATCTTCAGGGATTAACTGTACTCCTTTGCTCAAGGTCACAACTAAGTTTTGTGTGTGCATCTCAAGAACCAATGTCTACAGCTTAACAGAACAAACCCACTTAAAGGTTACCCTCTCTATGTAAAGGATTGTAGAAACAAACAAACAAGTAAATCTGCTACTATACAATAGGCCTGCAGTTAGGAGAAACACTTTCCCCAAAAGTCATGCTGGAGAAAAGCAATAGAGCAATTTGAAGTGACTTACTGGTCACCACAAGGCGCATGACGGCCTCATCATAGGACCAGCCTTCTTGGAAGTAACAGTGATAGATGCCATTGTCATGGGCTGTGACATTGTAAATAATCAACGCCACGCTTCCCTTGTTGATGTCTTTGCTTACAAAGGTGGTTCTTCCTTGATATTCCTCCATCTGTTCCTCTGTTCTCTCTTGCCTGCCCTTATACACCAGCACGGCAGAGGAGAACTGAGACCGAAACCACCGTACCTCCATGTCCTCAGCATTTTTCTCAGGTGACAGGTGGCAGTGTAATGTGGTGTTTTCTCCCACCATAGTCTGGATGGGATCAGTTGGCCCCACAACAGAAAACTGGCCTGTCCAACAAAGACAGAAAATTAGCACCAATTCTGGTTTTCTGGTGGTAGTTAATTAGAGATAAGAGTTTTACGGACCTGAATTTGAATTGTGACCCTCAGATCTCGGCCTTCTGAGTAACTAGGATTACAGGCATGAGCCACTGGAACCCAGCAATCCCTTAACTTTTTTGCTCAAGGATGGTGCTCTATAGCTTTACTTAACTGACAGTTCTACTTCTGCCTTTTTGGTGGTTAATTGGATATAAGAGTCTTATGAACTTTCTTGCCTGTACTGGCTTCAAACCTCAATCCTCAGATCTCAGCCTCCTAAGTAGCAAAGATTACAGTCATGAGCCAGCACCTGGAACATCTAACATTTATAAGGCACTTATTTTTAATTAAAGACTTGATGTAGCCTTTATCACTGCAAACTGGAATTTTATTACTGGCGTGAGCCACTTGGGCCAGGTGTAAAAAGTTAGAATTTAAAATATTAAATATTTTCTTAGTAATATTTTGCATTAAGTAGTACTTCAATAATAATAGCTATTGGCAAGTAAACAAAATATTAAACATTGTTTCATCTGTTTCTTATTTTCTGAAACGTTGCTGCTTTAAAATTTACAGCTCTGTGTGCAGCTCTCTTTCGTGGGTCTCAATGCTTTTCTGCTGAACAACACTAGTCTAAATCCAGAATTCAGAATTCAAGGATGAGTCTACACAGTTTGCAGTCCTCCCTCCGGCTCTTGTTCACAGACTTAAGTTTTGAGGCTGCTTTTATGAAAAGTTGATTAGGAGCAAGTCGTATACAAACCTACCTGAGACCAGTGCACACAGGCTGAGGAAGGGGGAGAGAAGGGAGGCCGCCAGGCTGAGGTGCAGTGAAGCAACTGACTCCATACGTCTCCAGAATGGGATTCATCTAGGCCAGGCAGGGACCCAACGCCTAGGGTTACATAGGATGAGAAATCGGCCAAGTCGTTTTCATCTAGGGCAGACTTTCATCCTAACTCCTGTCTTGGGCAGATCCCTTCATCTTGTGGTTCCGGTATACCCTGATAGATAGGTTCATTAAACATTCCATGAAACAAAAGAACGAAACATCAGGCAGACAGTTTTCTCCCCTGTTCGGCTCGTTTTTCTTTCCAGAGTCCGGTTTCTTCGGTTGTCACTTGATATTCTTCCACACCTTCCTTCCCTTTCCCCGTGAGCCTGGCCGATCGACCCCTGGTAAAGCAGGGGCGGCTGTGCCTCCCCACCGTGGGCTTCCCCTGACCAGGGGAGACCCCGGATCCACGGGGCGCTTCCCTTCCCTTCCTTACCTTCTGGAATTAACCTCTGTGCTTTCGTTTCTTCTCTCTCCCACAAAGGACAATTTTACCATCATTCCTCTTTTCTCCAACAGGTTCATGGTCACAATTTCCACCTGAGAACAAGCCGCTCGAAAAGAACTTTTCTTTGCCTTGCATTATTTACAGGATATGGGGATACCGGACGCCAGTCCTCGGATCCGGTCCATTCCCACTCCTAACCCCAAATTTCCAATGAGTGCTCTAGAGCTCACGATTGGTCCGCTGTAGCTCAGTAGCCAATGGTATTCCTCGGCTTTTCTATCATCAGTTACTAGGGAGAATACCTAGAAAAACTGAAAGAAGCGGGAGGAGGGGGAGGGGGGGAGGGGAAGGGGGCGGGAATACCAAACCGCAAATAGTCTTTTGAGAGTATCTTTTATTTCCTTTTTGCTTGTTCAGAACAAGGTAATACTTTTCTTTGTTGTTGTTAAGGCTGAGATTTCAAGCTAATTGTGGCTGCTGACCATGATATGTGGGTTCTGTGTGGAAGTGTCTCATGGTTAGGACTGGAAGGGCAAGGATATTATGTGAACAAGAGTCACCCTCTTTCCATAGTAAGAAGAATCTTATTCAAGTTATTAGCCTTTGAGATGGTGCAGTGAAAGAGATTTCAGAAACAAGAAATAGGAGGAGGCTGCTGTATCTGTTAGATGGTCTTGTCTTTCATGTAAAAACTATTGGGACCTGTCATCAGTGATCCACACCTGTAAGCCTCTCAGAAGACTGAGATCTGGGGATTGGAGTTCAGAGTTGCTATCATGTGGTATATGATGTTAAATTAAGTCCCAGAATAGTAGGATGCCCTGGAAAGTAACTTCTCTACGAGCTTCATTTAGTACCTTGCAAGGTTTTCTATGACTCAAAATAAAATGGAAGTTTTCCTGTGGAACTGAAATGTTTTGACTTTGGTCCTATTTACATTGTATTTCCTACTGTTGTTCCAGGTATTAAAGATGACCACTGCTAGCTGGGAGCCAGAAGTTCATGCCTGTAATCCTAGCTACTCAGGGGGCTGAGATCTGAGTGAGGATTGTGGTTGGAAGCCAGGGGGAGAAGAAAGTCCATGAGACTCTTATCTCCAGTAAACTACTCAGAAAAGCCAGAGGTGGCACTGTGACTCAAACAGTAGAACACTATCCTTGAGCAAAAGCAGCTCAGAGACAGAGCCCAGGCCTAGTTCAAGCCCAGGACTGGCAAAAAAAAGAAAAAAAAAAAAAAGATGCATCTATCTTTCTTTTCTTCATGATACTAAGATGGTCATTTTAAATAAAAGAAGATCAGATAGACATTCCTCTCTATATTTCTTATCTTTGTCATCTTTGTATCCATATTTCTTGCCTCTGCTTTTTGTTTTTCAGTTTCCAGCTGGGTTGACAATTCCTGACAAGACTCTGTGGTATTGGACTGTTATTCCTTGGCCCTCTGTACCACTCAGCTCTGGAACAACATACACTAGCCCTAACTTTTTCCCAGACCCCCAGAAGATACAGAAAGAAAATACTGCATGTCTGAGTGTAAAAGTCAAAGGAACTGAGACTCCATGTTGACTAGGATGGAGCTTAAGAGTAGTTGAAGCTGGGCGCCGGTGGCTCACGCCTGTAATACTAGCTACTCAGGAGGCTGAGATCTGAGGATCATGGTTCAAAGCTAGCCGGGCAGAAAAGTCTGTGAGACTCTGATCTCCAATAAACCACTAGAAAATCAAAAGTGGCTCAAGAGGTAGAATGCTCGCCTTGAGCTGAAGAGCGCAGGGACAGCACCCAGGCCCAGAGTTCAAGTCCCATGACTTGAACTTGAAAAAGAGTAGTTGAACTTAAAGATATGTCTATCTAAGCCGGGCGCTGGTGGCTCACGCCTGTAATCCTAGCTACTCAGGAGGCTGAGATCTGAGGATCGCGGTTCAAAGCCAGCCCGGGCAGGAAAGACCATGAGACTCCTATCTCCAATAAACCACCAGAAAACCGGAAGTGGCGCTGTAGCTCAAGTGGTAGAGTGCTCGCCTTGAGCTGAAGAGCTGAAGGACAGTGCTCAGGCCCAGAGTTCAAGCCCCACAACCGACAAAAAAAAAAAAAAAAAAAAAGAAGATATGTCTATCTATCTTAACTTATTATTATTATAAAGGTGATATACAGAGATGGTACAGTTACATAAGTCAGACCAAGAGTACACTCCCCCACTCTCTCCCAGTTTTTCCCTCCCATCCCCACCCATAAGTTGTATAGTTTATTTTCAACATAGTGTCTAGTGAGTACCACTGCTGCATTTGTTTACCCTTTTTCCCTCTGTTTTGGTGCCTCCTCTTACATTCCTAGACATAAACAAGACAAAAAGAAAAAAAACAAAGGAAAAAAAACTTTTGTTTCCATTTCCTAGAGGTCATTTTGACAAATTCCATTTAGTATGATCAGATGCACAGTTCCTTTTTATTTTTCAGTAGAAAGAAATGTTAGAGAGAATATGTACTTAACTGTTGATGAAGTATAAAGAATTTCAAAAGACTTCCTGAAGTCCAATGAAGAGTCAGAAGTGACTAGAAGTGACTTTTATTTATTTATTTGTTTATTTTTTTGGGTCTGGTTGTAGGGCTTAAAGTCCAGTGAAGAGTCAGAAGTGACTAGAAGTGACTTTTATTTATTTATTTTTTAGGTCCGGTTGTAGGGCTTAAACTCTGGGCCTGGGTGCTATCCCTCAGCTCTTCAGCTCAAGGATAGTGCTCTACCACTTGAGCCACAGCCCCACTTCCAGCTTTTTTCTGCTTATGTGGTTCTGAGGAATCGAACCCAGGGCCTCATGCATGCTAGGCAAGCACTCTACCACTGAGCCAACTTCCCAGCCCCTAGAAGTGACTTTTAAAGCCCAGTGCAGAGTTCTTTCCCATGGGTTTAACTGAGGGAAAGGCCAAGCAGTGTTCATCTCTGTGACAGATTGTCAGAGGAGCTGGGTGATAGAAAAAGAGGCAGAAATAGGGTCGGAGGGGTTGAGAGAAGGAGGCCTGGGGAAAGGTGTAGATGTGAGACTCTTCAGGCACATTATAGAAGGAAACATACCCAGCTTCATAGTTCAGGAAGATTCCTACCCGACAAAGGGGGCTACTCAAGGGAAGGAAGGTTGGAGGTGAGGTGAGGGTCTGATACTTATTAGTATACAGTTCCATGGCCCAGAATCCATGTTGAGGTGACTCTGAAACCCACAATGTATTTTTGAAGTTTTCTTCACAAACACCGAGCCCCCAGAAATCCCTGTCTCCCACTTCAACTTTCCAGTAATGTTTCCCTGAAGAGAAGGCCTCTTGGCCTAGTACACAAGGGGCAAATAAGAACCTTTGGGGTTTTTCAGGAAGATCCTGCCATATATTTTTTCGGCTCACACTTTGGCAATCTTCAGAAACAAAGAGCTCGAAGTAGGCTGTATCTGGATCCAGAGTCACATGAGCTGCAGAAAGAAAAAAGGACACACAGCACCAGGTAAATCTAACATCTCAGGACGCTCAATGACTGGGAAAAGAGAGAAGATGACTCCAACCCATGAAGAAATCCTGGGAAAATACCGATGTTTCCATGAAGAGCAAATCATCTGGGTTTTTGTAGTCTGGAGATCCAGTCCCCAGGAACAAGGGTAGCTAGCTATTCAGGAACCACCATTCTTCCCTGTGTCTCATCTCCCATGGCATTTTGTATAAATCACTCTTATGTCACTGCACTGTTCTATGGTTCCCTTCTCTACTAGATTGAGGCCCCCAAAGGTAAAGATTGTATCTCTGAGCCAGGTACTGACAGGAATTGTTAGCAAAATGAGTCCCTTCCCATAGCTTAGTTCAGTCCTTCCCTTCTCCACAGCTTAGCATGCTCCCTTCCTAGGCAACACTATGCCCATGTAAGTAAAGGCAGTAAATAACCAACTTCCAACCCCCTGTACTTTGGGATGGCGCTTCTCTGGGGGCAGCTACCACCATCTAAGGCAACAAGAGCCCCTTAGAGTGACCTTCAGGTCTGGGCAGTTGCAGGACCCTTATCTACTATTTGGACAGCAGCCATAAATCCTAGTCCGACATGATGAAGCCCCTGGTCCTCATGTCCACACCAGGGTCTCCACCTCCTAGCCCCTTCTAGCCCCTCCTAAACCTCCTAGGTTATATAGGTCACCCCAGACAATAGCCGGTGCTTCTTCTCATTCTTTCCTTGTGAAAAGGAGTCTTGCTGGCCCCCTTTCCCGGCAATAAACCTTTCTTTGTTCTCTGTACCTAGATGTCTGCATGGTTCTCTGGAGAAATTTTAATTTTGCTAAGAGGAATAATCTAAGAAGACTTATGTGGGGAAATCTTTCATAAACTTAACAAAGTATGACACCTTTCCTTCCAGAGACTCAGCTAAATGACATTTTGTAGCCTCTGTACATAAAGCAGGAGAAGACTTGGCCACTCCTAGACCTGACCTGTAGGGAACGTGCATAATTTTTCTTCCCCTTCTTTCCCATCTTCTGGCTGAATGTGGAAGAGGTAAATAAACTCTTATTACGTTTATCTAATGAGTTTTTAAGTTTATTATAATAGTTAGGCTAGCCTGATGTATCCAAGCCATGAATATCTACAGATGATCCATGTTACAAACAACAGACTATAATATGTCAAAATACATTTGATACACCTAGCCTACAGAACATCAAAGCTTGGGCTTGGGAAAATGATATGCTGTAGATTGTTGGTTGAGAATCTTCTCTCTCCCTCCCCCCCTCCATCCTGGGGCTTGAACTCTAGGGCTGTGCACTGTCCCTGAGCTTCTTTTGCTCAAGGCTAGTACCCTACCACTTGAGTCACAGTGCCACGTCTGGCTTTTTCTGTGTATGTGGTACTGAGAAATTTAACTCAGGGCTTCATGCATGTGAGGTAAGCACTCTACTACTAAGCCACACTCCCATCCCTGGCTGAGAATCTTACTGTACATTGCTAGTCCAGGAAAAGTCAAAGCATGGTTTCTACAGAATGCATATCACTTTCACATCATAACTAAGTCAAAAAGAATCTCAAATTGAATCATAACTCAAGGGCCATTTGTTCTAGATTCTGAAGATTCCCAGATAATAAATCACAATCCCTGACAATATTTTTTCTTATGACATAAAACAAAAAAATTAGTATAAAAGGAACATTTACAAAATTTTGATGGTTCTTCCTTTTTAAAGTCTTCATAATCTCCTTAACTTGTCATTTACTTGCCTCAGAAAGTCCTTTAAATTTGATTACTTTTCCCTTTAACATACTTACATATACTTATCTCCAAAGTTCAAAATATTGCTTGTGACTGGAAAAATATTGAATTTAGTTTGATTTAGATAGCCAGGATAGTCCAGGCAGACAAATTAGGAAACTGGTAGATTTGAAGATTGGGAAAGAAATAAAAATAAAATGTGGAAGCCAGGTACCAATAGTTCATATCTGTAATCCTAGCTACTCAGGAGACTGTGATCAGAGGAACACAGTTCATGAAGAAAGCCAGCTCATGAAGAAAAGTTCTATAGACTCCATCTTCAAAATACTCAGCAAGCCTGTTATCCTAGCTACTCAGGAGGCTGACATCTGAGGATCGCAGGTCAAAACCAGCGTGGGTAAGAACGTCTGTGAGACTCTTATCTCCAATAAACCACTCAGAAAATAGGCTGTGGCTCAAGTGGTAGAGTGCCAGCCTTGAGCTGAAGAGCTGAGGGATGGTGCTCAGGCCCAGAGTTCAAGCCCCACGACTGACAAAAAAAAAAAATACTCAGCAAAATATGGGCACTGAGGAATGGCTCAAGTGGTAGAGTGTCAGCATTGAGCAAGCAAGCTGAGCAAAAGTTCTAAGACATAAGTCCAACTATCATAATGGCACAAAATATAATAATAATAACAAGTAGGGCTGGGAAGGTGGCTCAGTGGTAGAGTGCTTGCCTTGCATGCATGAGGCCCTGGGTTCAATTCCTCAGTACCACATAAGCAGAAAAAGCTGGAAGTGATGCTGTGGCCAAGTGGTAGAGTGTTAGCTTGAGTTGAAGAGCTCAGGGACAGCACCCAGGCTCAGAGTTCAGGCACCACAAATGATGATGATGATGAAGAAGCGGCAGCAGCAGCAGCAGCAGCAGCACTTAGGTTGTCCAAGGAACTCCAGGATCAATATACCTTGAATCATTAATCAACTTTTTTGTTGTTGTTGTTGGTTGTGAGGATTGAATTCAGGGCCTGGGCACTGACCCTGAACTCTTTTGCTCAAGGCTGGTGCTCTACTTTGAGCCACAGTTCAGTTCTACTTCCAGTTTTCTGGTGGTTAATTGGAGATAAGAGTCTCATGGACTTTCCTCTACAGGCTGGTTTTGAACTATGATCCTCAGATCTTAGCCTCCTGAGTAGCTAGGATTACAGGCATGATCACTGGTGCTGGGTGGAAACATTTTTTTTTTTCCTCTTCCATCAATAGTCTGCCATTGGAGAGGGGCCTAGCTGAGCAAAACTATGCAGAGATCAAGTCTGGATCTCCTATGAGATGCATATACAGCTGGTTGTCTATGTCTCACATCTGTAATCCTAGCTACTCAGGAGGCTGAAATCTGAGGATCAAGGTTTGGAGTTGGCTTGGGCAGAAAAGTCTTGAGATTCTTATTTCCAATTAACCAATAGAAAACCAGAAGTGGAGCTTTGGCTCAGAGTGGTAGAGCACTCAGGCCTTGAGTTCAAGCCCCACAACTAAAAAAAATAAAAGATTCACATCACCCATTTGTGATCCAATGGTGTCCTCTTAGGCCTAAAGTGTTGAAAACAATGAGACTTGAAAAAAAAAGTGAGAAAAATGAGAATGGAGGATTTTAAAAAGAAAAAGAGGAAAAAGGTTTAAACTGGGAGAAGAGTAAAAGGCACTATCAGAAGTAGGATTAGAGAAGTACTTGGTTTCACTGCTGTGCAATGTCTCAGGTTCTCTATTTATAGTCTGTTTAATACACTCACTAACTAAAGCTAGAAGATGAATGAAGATCATGAAAATCTTTTTTTATGGAGGTTTGAATCTAAGACATTGGGAATTCAATGGTCACTTACCAGCATAAGATTGAGCTTTCCTCCAATCTGTGATAGAAAGAAAAGAGAGATGAGTGCTCCCTGGCAAGAACTCACAAATTCCTTGGCCTGCTGGGCACTGGTGGCTCACACCTGTAATCTTAGTATTTAGGGGGCTTAGATTTGAGGACTGTGGTTTGAGGCCAGACTGGGCAGAAACATTTCCATGAGACTTCAGTTGCTGTTGTTGCTCTTGTTAGTCTTGGCTCAGGAACTCAGGAGCTAGGCATTGTCGTTCAGCTTGTTTGCTCAAGGCTAGTGCTCTACAACTTTGAGCCACAGCTCCATTTCTGGTTTTTAGGTAGTTAATTGGAGATAAGAATCTCACATCCTTAAAAAAAAAAAAAAAAAGAAAGGTAACACTGTACAACAATATGATTATTTCAAAAGTTAATGTGTATAATATCTTTGGTCAATATTAAAAATATTAGGCAAAAATAGTAAAACAAAGAAACAGTCAAGAAAGAATTCCTGATCTTTTTTGCCTCAGTCTCTCAAATGTTGAAACTGAAACATGTACTACCACATCAACCTTAAAGAACTAGTAAGGTATTCAAAATGTAGAAAAAAAAAAAAAAGAATCTCACGTCCTTTCCTGCCTCCGAAGGCTTTGAACCATGATCCTCAGATCTCAGCCTCTTGAGTAGCTAGGATTACAGGATTACCACTAGCAACACAGCTCCTTTGAAATTCTTATCTCCAATTAACCACCAGAAAAGCTGGAAATGGTGCTCAGAGTGGTAGGGTGCTAGCCTTGAGCAAAAAGAAACTCACACACAGTGCCCAGGCCCTGAGTTCAAGCCCTGTCACCGACAAAAAAAAAAAAAAAAAAAGAACACAGTGTGTTGCGGGGGGGGGGGGGGGTGTCATAAATTCAATTTCCACTTTTTGGCACCTAAGTATAGCCTCGGATTCCACTGATAACTCTTTACTCATCTCCTGTTTCTGCTCACATTAGATGTGTGTGTGGTTTTTTATTGTAAAAATACTGTGCAGAGGGGTTACAGTTACATGAATAAGGTAATGAGTATGTTTCCTATGGAGCTTCCTCCTTTGTTTTTCCCCTTCCTTACCCACCTCCCCAACTACTCCTCCCCACCCTGGTTTTTTGTTTGTTTGTTTTTGTATCTCTATAGCTACAATGCACCAACATATACAAACTCATGTAACAGCCTGGGACGTGAACCAGGAAAAGAGAACAGAACTAAGCTGGGTTTACCCAATGGTTGTATTGTGTGGAATGAAGCCTGCTGTAGTAAACAGTATGGCTAGTCCTTATTGGAGAGACAGATGGAAGGAGATAGGGAGCCCAAATAAAAAGCTACTATGACACTCCAGCAAGATGTGAATGAGGTCTTGAAGTGAGATACTGGCCTGGAGTTGGGGAAATGAGGATTAAGTCTTACTATTAGTAATAGCTAGTGTTGATATAGAACCTACTATAATCTTTGTATTATGTTTAGGGATTTACATATATTTGCTGCATTTACATTATGTGTTAAATACTATTGTTATCTTGTTTCCTAAGTGCAAAGAAGTTTAACCGCATATCCAAATCACTCAAGTAGTTACTGACTAAACAGGGATTTGAGCCCAGGAACTCTGTCTCTAGATTTATGTTCTAACTTAGTGAACACTGTACAGATGGGGTTGCCATTAATGCTATGGGGAAACAAACAGGCCGTGGAGATAAGGGGGGAAGTAGCACAGAAAAGGAATCTGAATTTGGGGTACATTAAAAGATAGAAGGTCTTACTAGTATCCACGTGAATGAATGCACAGTAGGAAACTTAAAGCTGGATCTTGTGAGAGGAAGTACAAAGCAGGACTGGATGGTGAGTCAGATGTGATTGAGTATAGAGAGCAAGAAAAGTTGACAATGACTTGGGTGATTTTATCCAGTCATATAAAGAAGGGGGAAAGTATGGTGACAGCTTTCTGTTTCCTTTGTTAGGTCAATCCAGCATAGTGTAGTGTCTTGTGCCTATAATCTCAACACTCAGGAGGCTGAGGCAGGATGATTACAAATTCAATGCCAGCTTGAGCTACATGGTAAGACCTTGTCTCAAATTAACCAAACCATCCAGGTACAGGTGATTCATATCTGTAATCCTAGCTAATCAGGAGGCTAAGATCTGAGGATTGCAGTTCAAAGCCAGACCTGGCAAGAAAGTCTATGACACTTTTATCTCCATTTAACTACTAAAGAGCCAAACCTAGAGCTGTAGTTTAAGTGGTAGAGTGCCAGCATTGAGTAAAAAAGACTATGAAGACAGTGGTCAGGACATGAGGTCAAGCCCCAGGACCAGCAAAAAACAAAAGCAAAAAACAAAAAAACCCCACAACAACAAATCCCCAAGCCAACAAAAAATAAAATCCGGCCTTAGGGAAGTCATTTATCACTGAATATGACTGGAAATATAGCTTGAAAACTAAAACTACTCCACAATCATTGACTCTAGAATGCTAACAATATAATAATAATAATAATAAAGTTGGCTTAGATGATAGGTTTGGGGAGGTTGGAGGTATAGCTCAGGTAGTAGAGTTGCCAGCCAGTGAGGGAGTTAAATATAGAGTTTGAGTCCTAGTCTTAGATAAAAAACAAAAAGATTATGGGTTTTGCTTCAGTTGTGTTTTGTTTTATATCAGCACCATGGCTTTAACTCAAGGTTTTATACTCTCAGCTTTTCTGGCTGACACTCTACCACTATGCCTCCAGTCTGACATTTTGCTGGTTAATTGGAGATGATGGCTCAAAGAATTTTCTGCCATGAACCATATTTCTTTTAATCTGTTTCCTGCATAGCCAGGTTTATAGGTGTGAGTCGCTGATACTTTGCTTAGATTGCATTGTTTTTTGTACATTAAAATGGACATTCAAATAATTTGCTTAAAATGGAATATATTTTAGGACCTAAAATATATACCCAGTTTGATTTGGACACAGATTTGAAAAACCTCTGAGATATCTATGAATGAAGAACCAAAGGCTAAGATGGGCTAAGACTCCAAATTGTGTAAGAGCCGGTGAGGCTTCAGGGAAAAGAATCAGTACAATGTCAATTTTAGTGAGGTCTTAGACTAAATAAATAATGACTAAATGAATAAAATTCCAATATTCTTACCATTCGCTTCCTGGGCTTTCCTCCAACCTGAAGTAGAGCAAAGAAATTTCATGAAATAAATGGCATATGACAGGGACTCAAACCAAACACAGGGCAGAGTGACAGCCAGAACTTACTGAGTTCTCTTTGGAGTTTTTCTGTAAAAGGACAAGAAGTGAATTAGTAGAGGTATCAGGCCCACTTTGCAAAGGACTTTCAATTTCTGTGGTCATGTGAGCTATTGCGGAATTAGGAACTCAAGGACATAGTCAGGGTTATAGTTTGAGTGGAGTAAACTGACCAAGGTTGATGGTAATGAATGAAAAAATATTACATACAAAACTTCAGAGGGAGCCGGGCGCTGGTGGCTCACGCCTGTAATCCTAGCTACTCAGGAGGCTGAGATCTGAGGATCATGGTTCAAAGCCAGCCCGGGCAGGAGAGACCATGAGACTCCTATCTCCAATAAACCACCAGAAAACCGGAAGTGGCACTGTAGCTCAAGTGGTAGAGCGCTTGCCTTTAGCTGAAGAGCTGAAGCACAGCGCCCAGGCCCAGAGTTCAAGCCCCACGGCCGACCAAAAAAACAAAAACTTCAGAGGAGTGGTGCATATTTGTAACCCCAGCATTTTGGAGAATGACAGAAGGATCAAGTTCACAGACAGTCTGAACTTCATAGCTCTGAGTCTGTCTTGTTACATAGGAAGATGTCATCTCAAAAAACAGCACCAAAAACTTTTCAATTAAGCCCACACTGGTGGCTATAATCCTAGGTTATTTAGTTTGAGAGGATTAACGACCACAAAGCCAGAAAGAGAAGTGAAGCTCACGTGATAGAATACCAGTTTGAACCAAAAAGCTAAGGAATTGGGGGGAGGGGGTCTGAGTGGACGCCCACTAAGAGCACAAAAAACAAAAACAAAAACAAAAATAACCAAACAACAACATAGACCCTTTCAGTTAAACAAGGCCACTTGATCCTCTTCAACTTTTCTTTCCATTTCCTCCTTTGATCTGACTGCCTTAGACTTCTGATAACTTTACCTTTGGTCTGACGTTCTTGTTCTTTCTCCTGGTGAAGTTTCCAGATGAAGCCAAGTGCCACCACCAGAAGAAGCACCGGAACAAGCAATTGTGGGGGCTGAGTTGCCACCCACAGAAAGTCCTTCATCAAGGGAGTACCTGTGTTGGAATTGCTGAACATTATTCCTGGGGAGACACACAGGACAGTAAAAAGATCTGGAGGGTGCTGGGGCTGCACCAGAAGGTGCTTCAAGGACCCTCTAGATTCCTGGTCCAGCTCAGTGTCAGGGGGCCCTTTGCCATTTCTGAATTAATTTTTGTTGGTTGTGAGGTTTGACCTTGGGGCCTGGGCACTCACTATCCCTGAGCTCTTTTCCTCAAGGCTAGTGCTTCTACCACTTCAATGAGAGTTTCATGGACTTTCCTGCCCCGGCTGGCTTGGAATGATGATCTTCAGGATCTCAGCATCCTGAGTAGCTGGGACTACAAGCATGAGTCACCAGCATCCAGCCCGTTTCTGAGTTTTTAATTTTATATTTTTCCCCTGTTCCTCCTTCCATACTGGTTCTGGGAGACAAGAGCTAGGTTCAATTTCTAAACAGAGACCCCCAGACCACTTTGTAGGAGTCAGACCCAAAGGACCAGGACAGAGGGAGGTTCCATCTCAACTCACATTCACACCCTTCTCTCTCCTTCACCCACACTCATCTGGAAGTCTCCCCACAGGCCATTCTCAAAAGCCTTACCTCTCTTCTGATTGACTGACTTTGGATCACTTTGGAATTTGGCTACTGCATGGTCCAGAACTTCAATCAAAACTTTGCTGAATTCCTGCATCTCAAACTGGAATACAGTTAGAGGCAGGGAAGTGTTGGGGTGCCGAGTCAGGTTTGATGTTAAACAGGGCTCAAAATTTATATAGATTTGTCTAACCAGGATGCCACATCCCCTACCATTCAACTTTGAACCAGATGATGACAGATAGAACTCTGAACTGTGTATTTTTCCTCCTGCACTTATGATGTAAGATAGTGATAATTTCAGGGGAAAAAGTCAAGACTAGAAATCAGCCCATACACAGCCCATAGACAGCCCATACACAGCCTTACTACAACACTGCCAATAGGAATTCATATCATGAGGCCTTTGAACTCAGTTGGGCCAGTTGGTAATATCCCAGACATGTGCTTAGAAAAGTGAAGATGATGTGACTGGGGGTCTTGGAAGTGAAGAACAAGCTGTAGAAAAACAATTTTGTATTAAGACAGTTAACTGGGCCAGGTGCTGCTGAAATTCTAGTTTTCCAGAAGGCTAAGGTCTGAGGGTTGTAGTTGGAAGCCTACCCTATTTCCAGTTATCTCATCTCGTCTCATCTCATCTTATCTCTAATTATCAAAAAGTAGAAAATGGGGCTGTGGCTCAAGTGGTAGAGTGCCAGGCTTGAGTGAAAAAAGGTTAAGGGATAGTGCCCAGGTCCTGAGTTCAAGACCCATCAATCACCTCCACTGCAAGCTAGGCATAGCGTTGCACACCTAGCTTGCATCTGTAAACTCAAGGGCCCAGGAAGATCTCAAGTTCAAGGCCAGACAAAGTTAGCAAAACAACAAACAAACAAACAAACTATATATATGTATGTATGTATGTTTATATATATAATATATATATATACACTGTGGTGTTTATCAGGTTAAATTGGTGGTAATTTCCTTTCCAAGTTTCTCTATAGCCAGATATTATCAATGTCCTGTCTGCTCTTAGTTGCCATCTGGGATCATGCAATTTATACTAACTTTTGCTTTTTAAAGAGAAAGAATAATTCGAACATTCAAAATGAATAAATTTATTTAACTTTGTTTAATAACACCCAAGTTAATCTATGGGAGAAACTAACAATTGATGAATATAAATTTTAGCATAACATCTGCTGAGGGAATATGGATGACACAGGAAAAAGTAAACATTTCATCAAACTTTAGTTACATCAGTTAACATCAATTGAAAATTCATTTATGCACCAGACATTCTTAGGGAGCATTACATATATAAGTCCTTAGTGATGACCTTAGGTGGGTAATGTTATCATACCTCAATTTTTTTTTTCAGATGAGAAAAGTGAATTTCAAGTCTAAGTCAAAAGTAGATCTGACAACACCAGATTCACAGATTTCACTCTTTCTGTATGGGTTTGCAGATCCTCCCAACCCTGGATAATTTATCTGCTGAAAGCTGCTTCCTGGCATTGTCAATAGCTCAGTTTGCCAATACATCCATCTCAGGCTCCCTAATTTCTATCCACCACCCCAGAGACTAACCTATTGCTTGTTCACTGGGTGAATGAATATCCCTTAAAAACGTACCAAAGATAATCTGCTACTTTAGAGGTTCAGACATAGGCTTCTTTAAAATGCTGTTTATGATCTATACAATTCCCAGTAGGAACCCTAGGCTCTGGATGGAGTTTTCAGGATGAAGAAAAGGAAATTTTAATTTTCAGAGAAAATAGTAAGTGGATCACTTACTGTCAGAGTATCTTGCTCTAGGAGTTGCTATGCTCTAGGAGTTGCTATTTGCCGAGATGATCTAAAACAAAAAGTGAAACAAAAAAAAACTCCACTTAGATTCAGAGTTTTCCTAGACATGCATTTTCTTTTCCTTTCTTTTTCTTCATTCCTTTCATTTTTTCCTTTTCTTTTTTTCTTTTCTATTAAAACTCAGATCCAAAATAACCCACTAGCTCCTGCAGAGCAAAATTTCTTGCTCTTCTTAGGTCCAGTTGCAAATCCCGTGATCTGAAGGATGATGGTTTCAGGGTATGAAATCAGTCCTGTTTCTTGTCAACTAAGGAAGGTAAGCAGAGGTGCTGAAAATGGGGTTAGATGAGCAGATTAAACTCTTCACCTTCTGTATGAAGTCATTTGAAACACTGGTTAGGACTCACAGTCAATTTTGGGAAGAGTTCAAGCCCCACCCTGTTTTACAGAGACTGGAGAAGCTAACACGCATATGTTATTTAAAACTACCAGGTGTTAGATCTTCACGAAATGCTGAAAATCACGTGGACTGGGTTAGAAAGTATTTAAAAGGTGTCTCCTCAGGAGACCTCGTGGCGCAACGGTAGCGCGTCTGACTCCAGATCAGAAGGTTGCGTGTTCAAATCACGTCGGGGTCAAACGTTTTAGAGTAGGAAGAGTTGAGTTCAGGTCCGTACAGAAAGAAAAAAAAAGGCCGTGCAGTCACTTTCCCAGAGGGTCCTCATTTACAGTACCTAACTCAAAATACTCAGCAGTGAGTATTCTCGGGAAAAGAAACTGCTCATTACCTGGCTTATAACACCTTAATGATAACAATGAGTTTATATATGTTTATATTTATACATTTATATTTATTTATATTTATATATCCTCCAACAGATTATGAATTAACATTTTGCATCATGGAAGAAAGGAAGACATTTATTTCTTCAGAAGAGATATTCTGTTATTTTGTATGATTTACGGTGACTTAAAACAAGGTCTTTGCGATATCAGAGATGTTTTGTGATTGAGGTGAAAATGTCCACAAAACACACAGGTGTGTGTCTAATGTATTTGTGCACTGGAGAAGTGTATCCCAAATTGTATTCCCTTTTTCTTCCGTTTCTTTCCTTTCTTTCTTTCTTTCTTTCTTTCTTTCTTTCTTTCTTTCTTTCTTTCTTTCTTTCTTTCTTTCTTTCCTCCCTCCCTTCTTTCTTCCCTCCCTCCCTCCCTTCTTTCTTTCTTTCTTTCTTTCTTTCTTTCTTTCTTTCTTTCTTTCTTTCTTTCTTTCTCTTTCCTTCCTTCCTTCCTTCTTTCTTTTCCCGCTTTCTCTCTCTTTTTCTCCTCTCCCCCTCTCCCTCCCTCCCTCCCCCCTACCTCTCTCCCTTCCTCCCTTCCTCCCTTCCTCTCTTCTTTCCTTCTGGGACTTGAACTCTGAGCGTGGGCCCAGTACCTAAGCCCCTTTTTCTCAACCACAGCATCAGTTCTGGCTTTTTCTGTCATTAATTGGAAATAAGAGTCTTACTCCTGCCCTGACTGGTTGACAATCGGGATCCTCAGATCTCTCTCTTCTGAATAGCTACGATTATAGATCTGAGCCACCGGCACCTAGCCCTTTTCTATTTCTTATAAGCATTTCCTTAGTAGTGTACTCCCATGGGCATGACATAAAAATGATATATTGCTTTGGAACAAAAGCAGGACAATTACACAATTTAAAAACAAAAACAAGAACTGGTAAACCAAAGAACAGTTAAATAAAAGATAACCAAGCGTGCTTGCTGCAGTAGCAGAGTGGCGCAGCGGAAGCGTGCTGGGCCCATAACCCAGAGGTCGATGGATCGAAACCATCCTCTGCTAGGGGCGGTTCTTTTTGACTGTATTTTCTCATGAACCACTTCAAGGCAACGAGTTACTGTGTAGTACTTTCCCAAGAGCAAAAGTTTGTATGTACATATATGTGCATGCTCAGGGATTTGTGTGTTGTATTGGATTAAGTTACAGGTCTATCCCTAAAAGAGTGATATTTGAGCAAAGTAAAAGGGATCCAAGTGATGGTTGGAAGTAAAGGGTAACTTAAAGAAAATTTAATGTATATCAACAAAGAGCAAATTGGCCTAGTTTGTATTATGAGCATTTCTTTCTGTTTTGTATAAAATGAAATCTCTACAAGTAAAATTTAAATAATACATAGGAGTTTTACAGTGCATTGTGGAACGTTAATTACAAAATTAAAGTTTCTCGAGCCAGCCAGGAGTCGAACCTAGAATCTTCTGATCCGTAGTCAGACGCGTTATCCATTGCGCCACTGGCCCACCTTGAAGGTTATGTGGAATGGTAAAGGTAATTAAGAACTATAGCACCGTAAAGGTTAATTGTTGTATCTGATTTGTTTACCCATCATTATCAGGATTTTGAGCACAAGGGCACTTGAGAGCTACAACCAAAAAATTCTCTTCTTTACTCACACGTAGCTTTTCCTTGTGGAGTTATTGTTTAGATACAAAGTAACTGATAATTCCCTAAAGACAGGGATCTGAGGCCACAACGGGTGACCAAAGAACACACCTCGTAGTCGGCAGGATTCGAACCTGCGCGGGGGGACCCCAATGGATTTCTAGTCCATCGCCTTAACCACTCGGCCACGACTACAACCTACTGTCCTTTCTTCCCATGCTCTATATGTTACCATTGCATTTTCTAACCTGCCTCTTCTTTAATTAGGGATTTACTAAGAATTAGATTACGGAGAGTTTAACTTGCGGTAGTGCCGGTGGCTCACGCCCGTAATCGTAGGTAGTATGGAGGGTGATATCTGATTATAGCGATTCAAAGCCAGACGGAAAAGTTCGTGAGACTCTGATCTCCAATAAACTACTTAGAAAAAGACGGACGTAGTACCCCAGCTCGTGGTAGAGAGCTAGCCTTGAGCACAAAGAGGCTCTGGGTCAGTGCCCAGGCCCAGAGTTGAAGCCACATGACCAGCAAAATAATCAGAGTATTATTATTAAACTCCAAGTATATGTGTGGTAAACAGAATTTTCTAGGTCCTTTCTAGAAAACAAATCAGCAATACATTCCAAGAACTTTTCACTGTGTAGGAAATTTGCCCTAAGACAATATTATGGCAAGAATTCCCTTTATCTTCATATACTCAGTCGGGTACTTGCAGTATAGTAAAAATACAACAAATATTCACTTCATTGTTATTTCAAAATTCAGAATTTAAAATAAGAAAGAATCCATATCTACCAAATATTCTATAGAAAAATTCTACCTCCTGCTTCTTAATATGGTTCTAAATTTTTTAGTCAGCAGACAATTCCTCTGAGTAAATTGGACAGTAAGAGATATTTCTGAGGGTCAAATTCTTTTCACTTTACAGCTTTTTCTAAGGAGAGAATAATATATTAAATATATATACAAAGATAGACTCCAAAGCAAGTATGAGGCTTAGGCTGCGCCTTGCTCCCAAGATAATAACTTTTTGTTGCATAGAACAGTAGCTTTCAGGATATGCCTTGCCCAGAGTCACTCTATTTGATGAAACAGTAATTTGCTTCATTTTGAGTTCAAATGATGAGGCAAAATCAATCTATATTTTTGTTGTACACGTTAAAGAAAACTATCTGTCCTGCAGAAACCATGGAACAGATTGACAAATTATTTATGAAAATTAAAGATTGCCACCTACAAACTTGTCAAAGTAAACTAAGAACACATAGACCCATATGAGTAAAAGGAAACCCATGAACTTGTTGAACATGCTACACCCAGGAATGACATAAGGCTTTCAGTCATTTGTAAGGAGGGATAACTAACGCTGAAGTATCCACTTAAGCTGGCTGCAGATTATCAGGGTAAGTGTCAAGAACTAATAGGTTGACCCCAGGGCTTTCAGCTAGGCTCCACCCCCTTTGTTTCGCTTAACTCATGGAATTGTTATTTTCTGAATTCAGTAAGCTTGAAATCAACTTTGTTACGGGAACCAGCCCTGCACTTTGAACCAACATTGCCACTTGCCTTAGATTTTGGACACTACCAGGTCTTTCAGTTCTATGACTAAGTTCCTCCTGTTAATATCTTATCTAATCACTAGCAGTGATTCTGCATCAGTACCGCCTATCTGCTCTAGCCATCAACAAGATCTTTTTAAATGCCTTTAACCTTTGAAGCACTTTAACCTTTCAGAACCAGCCTAGAGCCTGTATTGTGAAGTGTAATAAGTAATCTCAGAGTCCGTATTAATAAGATTGGAATAAAAGAACTTAGTTTCCAATTGGCTTCTGGCTAAAGAGCACAGTTAGCAGAATATGGCTAATTAATGACAACGAAATTGATGCAGCTTGTAAATTTGCTGTTATTAAATATATTCTGACATTGTGGAAAGACACAAGTGTAGTTCACTCATGACACCTAGGAATTAAACATTTGTGAAACTATGCTATTAACACTACAATATCTCCCTTTTTTCTCCCTGTGTATGTGAGAGTGTATGTGTGAGTGTGTGTATTAGAAAGTATATAGGGGATTCTGGTTTCATGGCTACAATGAATAGAAGAGTTAGGGATACTTGATAAATCACTCTCGTGTACAATGTAGAAAAAAAACGTGTCTCCACTCCAGGCTTTTCTTTGGAGCTTCATAATACTGGATTGTTCCAGTGGTTTCTTCTTGTCTATTCATGGACATCATAAAAGCAACACATTCAAAAAGGAATGTTCTAGCCTTCCCCTCAAACTTCATTCTCCTTCCAGTTTTTGTATAAGATTCAGGATTGTTTGTATAGGACTTCAGATTCCAGAGTTAAAGTCCTAGAACTCTTGGCTTTTCCCCTCTTTGACTCTCTCCTTCCTAGATCTTCAAGTCATTCTAATTATTTCTCAAATTAGATTTTCCTTCTCTGCCTCAAGCCTGTTTTCTCAGATCACATTCTCACAGTTTCTTGCGATAGCTTCTGAGAAGTCTTTTGGCTTCTAGTCCCTGATTCTTTATTATTTCAAATATTTTATTTGGAGCATAGTCATCTGTCATAACACATTTACAGGTACTTTTCATTCAGTGGAGAGCAAAAAAATACATGTTACCACACTCAGGAATTTCTAAACAGTTCCAGAAGTAAGAATAAACTTGAGTACTGAGTAGTCTACCCATTTTAGTTCATAGGAAGGTGTACTAGATCTAGTCCACAAATGTTTTAAATGCTAATTTGCTAACTGCTGATTCTGCTTCTGTAAACTTGCTTACGCTGGCACTGACCCTTCCCTTCCCAAAAATGAGTTAAGAAGTTTCAGGGACCAGATGTCGGCCCTAGGACAAGGTCAGTGGTTGTAGATAAAGAACAGACAGTACGTGTTCCTCAGTTCCCATTTAGAAATTCCCCAGACAGGACCTTGAGATAACGACCACCTGGCAAGACCACAAGCTGAGCCAAGTGTCAACCAATCATGGGCCTGTAACCATGTAAACCCCCCCTTAAACCAACCATGGGCCAGTCATTTTACAAAGAGTGTTACAAAATTTCCCGCGTGGCAAGGTGATTGTTGGGTATATGATGACCTTTAAATGGACCAATCATGGGATGCTTTGTGTTATACATTAATCTCGTGGTTTTTGCCTTTAAAAGAAGGCTTGTAACCGCTGCTCGGGGCTCCCTGTCTGCTCGGGACAGAGTCCGATTGCGCAAACGTCAAATAAACTCCTCTTGCTTATTGCATCTCCCGGCCTGGAGTCTGAGTTTTCTGGGGCGCCCTCTTGTTGACGAAAGTATCCTAGGGGGCTAGGGTCTTTCAAAAATTAGTTTGTATTGAAACGACTCTGTCTGTATGATTGGTTTTGGAAGCCCTAGCAATTTAATCCTTTGTTTGCTCTCTCCCATCTTAGAAGACAGGAAGCTCTATTTTTTTTTTTTTTGAGAGAGAATGAATACCAGCTAGTAGCTGAGCTGTGTGCCCAATCACTGAGACAAGTTTTGCTCGTTTATTCAGACAGAGCATCTGCATGTGGAGACCGGGAGATCAAGTCTCAAATTAGACCATTGGAGTACATGGTTTAAGAATATTTGGGGGGGTGGGGGAGGGAGGGGGCTGGGAAGGTGGCTCAGTGGTAGAGTGCTTGCCTTGCACGCATGAGGCCCTGGGTTCGGGTGCTGTGGCTTAAGTGGTAGAGCACAAGCCTTGAGCTGAAGAGCTGAGGGACAGTGCCCAGGCCCAGAGTTCAGGCACCATGACTGGCAAAAAAAAAAAAAAAAAAAAGAATATTTGTGGGTTGAGGAGCTGGGAAAGGTAATTGGACTTACAAGTCAGAGTTGTTAGCTACTGACAATGAAAAGCACCATAACTAAGAACAGGTGACATCTAATGGGTTTATTCTAGAACAAAGAACAGGTAGTTTATTCATGTTTTCCTTGTGTTTCAAGAGCAATAGACAGGGGAGGGTCTTTAGGCTGGGAAGTAGTGATTTCCAAACTTTCCCCTGTGTCATAACCACGTAGAAGTTTGCTTAAAACACGTGCAGCTTCCGATCCAGTAGGTGACCGAAAAATTGAATTTCTACATTCCCTGCTGCTGTTGAGCCCAGGAGGATTTCCTGAGAATCGCTGAGCTGGAGTGCAGAAAAGAGCCAAGAATGTAACATATATTGTCTGTTTGTTGGGGCTGCTTGGAGTGGCCTCAAGGGGAGATGGGAAGGGGCATGGATTCTAACTAGGTAGTGAGGGCTTTGGGCAGATATGCCACTCAAGGTAGGCTTTTAGGCCCTTCAGGTGAAAAATGCTGCTAGCATTCAGATAGGGTTGAGTGGTTATGGGAAGATTGGAAGCCTCCAGAAGAAGTGTAATGAACTTGAACATGGAAGAAAAGTAATATGCGAACGTCATAACCATTTCTTTTAGTTCTTCTTCACTTCAAATATCAAAGCAATACATCCATGATTTTTGTCAAAACAGTAAAAAAAAAAATTGGGCAGGTTGAAAGATTTAAGAAATAATGAAATTTCCTTGTATGGACCATTAGGATTTGGGACTCAGTGTTGAATGTGGTAAAATTCTTTATTTTTGTCATCAAAGTCTTAATGAGGCTGTGAGTGGTGAGGAGAGAAAGAAGTCATAGTAAAGAAAACTTTAGACCTAGAGATGGACAAAGAAAAGTCATTTTGAGTCCTTTAATTAGCAGTGAAAAAAGGTTAGGGACTGTGACCTCGTGGCGCAACGGTAGCGCGTCTGACTCCAGATCAGAAGGTTGCGTGTTCAAATCACGTCGGGGTCAAAGGGTGTTTCTGTTTTGGGCAGGGATTGACTGGTAAGCAATAAAACTAGTTGCTTTTTACTTTGAGGTATGTTTACTTCCTCGTAAAGTAAGACTAAGAATCGAGGCTGTGAAAAATTTTCTAAACCAGGGTATTTGCTGTCAACAAGACAAATCTCACTTCCCTTTTCATCTGTGGACTGGCTGCTGGGATTCTTAGAGATAAACCAGGCACCGCTGGTTCCTCCCTAATTACTCCAGAGACTGAGACTTGAAGATTGAGGCTTGAAGCCAGCTGGGGCAGAGAAATTCAAACAAAAAAACAAAAGCGGAAGTGGAACTGTGGCTCCAGTTACAGATCGAACAAAAAACAAACAAAAACAAAAACAAAAAACCCACCTAGGGACAAAATAAATACAACAAATGAATAAACAGAGACAACACCTTGGCTAGTACATCTCTTGCCACCCCTTAAAAAAAATAAATGTAGTTAAAAAATTCAACCAAGGATCTCAATGAATTTATTGTTCCTAATATGTAACCAGTGAAGCTTATTTCCATGTTGATTTTATATGGAGTAATTCATAAGCACTTGGAGGACAAATTAGAAAATGACAAAATGTAGTAACATCTTCCAGAAATTATTCCATGACACAGTTTTCACTGTCCCCTTAAATCTTCTTCCCCCCCCCCCCTTTTAACTAGATGGTATTCCTTTTCCATTCCTTTTTCTTGCACCCAGGGTCTTCTAAATGTACCTGTAGCGCCCTCACCTGGTTTGAGTTCTAGGACAAGCAGATATTGGATCCAGAAAATACCAAGTAAGGCCAACAATAAACAACACATAATTGTTGAATAACAAACCAAATCTTGCACCTGTAATCTTCAGGAGTAATCTTTTCCGAATGTCTTAAAGATACTAAAGACATACTCGAACACATCAGTCTGATTTAACCCCTTATTTTCTTCTTTCAGTTGTAGTGTTTGTTCTAAGAGCATTGTTCTCTGCTTTTCTCCCAACAGCGCATGGATATTTGTTGCACAAACGTCATGCTTGTGTCCATTGCTGACTCTACTCTTCCTTCCCCTGTTATTTCCATGACTTGTTTTTCTGTTCACCTGGAAGTTCAGCCTCATTAGTGCTAGGATTACAAGCATGCATCACCAGGTTTGGATTTAAGATCACTTACGTTCTTCTCCTCTGACAGGTGTTAAAAATGCCAAGACAGATTTTATTCAAGTGATTGAAGTAGAGGAAAAACTTTCGGTATGAAACTTAATTCAACTTCCAATAATAGCGAGGAAAATTGGGCTTTTATAGACAATAGGTGAGGAGAAGGAAGGGCAATGAGTGGAAAATTACAAAGAGGAACTTGATTAGACCAAAACAAGGTTTTATGAAGCCTAAGCTAAGAAGGGCACTCAGGGAAACCTGATTAAAGTTTGGTCACTAAGGAAGTCTGTCAGTATTATACCTTCAGGGTCTCTTTCCTCTCAATCACGCCCTCACACGACTTTGTGACAAGGATCAAATGACTTGAACTGTGAGGATAAAGGTTCTAGATTGTTTGTTTGTTTGTTTGGTTGGTTGGTTTTTTTATTTTTCCCTACCTGTGGTAGGCATGGAATTTACGGCCTTTAGCAGGTTAGGCAGGAGGAACTCTTCCATGGGATTATGTACCTAACACCAGGATTTCAATTTTGAAAAGCTATAGATTCCCCAGACAAGTAACATTAAACTCATAATATGAATCTGATTAGTGAGAGTTCATCTCAGTGAATTTGTTCCACTAATGAAACCGTGGTCCAGACCACAGCTGACCTAGCACTCAAGTCTGAGAGGCTGACTACCTCAATAATGCCATTTTTATTCTGTCGTACATGATTGTCTATGTTTCGGTTTTCTGTATACTCTTCTGTTATCATCAGCAGTTGACAAATTGAAATTAAAATTTGAGGAAGTAGTGTATATTATAGGAATTATTTTTAGGTTTCACACAAAAATATTTTGGAGATTGGAGAGTTTGGAGATTCTAAGAATAGGTCATGTTAAGATGTTGAATAGCTACTATTTGCATGGTACTGAAGATATGTTTCTAACAGAAATAAAAATATTTGTAGAAATGTTTTATGATCGATTTAACATAGAGTAATTATAAGAAGATACTATGATCTAGTACACACATTTCATTTTATTAAGCAGGTTGCTTTTTTGTTTTTAATTTTTCTCATTTATATTTCTTAAATTATTTTCCCCCAATGGGCTTTAATAGACACCTTTAAATTTTACTGAGTAATGACCTACACTCATGACTCAGGTTTTACAAATAAGAGCTTAGAGCTCTCAGAGCTTCTTCTTTTTTTTTTTTTTTAAGTAGAGGCAATCTTTTTTCCTCATTGCTGGATAATGGTTTTCGATGTGTTGGCTTTTTTCTCCAAGCCAACTGAAGTAATCAAAAACAAGAGTCCTATCTCTTGTTTATTTATTTCCGAGTACCATGTTGGCTTTCCTTCCTAACTGATACAGTGACTGCAGCAACTAGGAGGTCATTTTCTCCAGGGTCATATGCAATTACAATATCTAAGAACCAGAATTTTCAGATTTCTTACTTTGTCATCCTCTCTTCTAACGACTGTACCTTGTTAAACTTTGTTCTCAGTAGACGATCTTTACCCCAAAATACATTAAATTGGTCTTTCAGAGGATGGAGAGTATTTTGATTTGGTATTTCAATCGAAATAGCTTGCATCTTAAGTGAGAGATTTGGAGGATGAGGAAAGATACTTTTATATATTGATAATTACTAGATGTTAGTATATTTTCAACTTTCTTGTGAAGTAAAATCCCATAGAACAAATTACATTCACATTTCACTAGTAATTTGAAAATAATGTACATGAACTACATTAGGATAAATAAGGAGACACCAACAAGTGAGCATTGGTGGTTCAGTGGTAGAATTCTCGCCTGCCACGCGGGAGGCCCGGGTTCGATTCCCGGCCAATGCAGCTTAATTTTCTTCCAAGGTAAGCATTTTCAGTGCTGTTCTGAGATCCTGAAATGACTGCAGTAATCAGCATGCCATGAGTGTTTCAATAGTCTAAAGCAGTTTATAACGAGCTCCGTAGAATTGTATCCTCGGCTGATTGTGGCTTTTTGCAGGGAGAATTCTAAATCGCTGACATTTTGAAACGTAGTAACGATGTACATCAAGAATACAATTATTAGACAAAAAAAATATTAGATTGCTGACAACGATAACATAGAACCTACAACTGAAAGGCATCTCCACCAGCGAAGCAGAGTGGCGCAGCGGAAGCGTGCTGGGCCCATAACCCAGAGGTCGATGGATCGAAACCATCCTCTGCTAGCCCTTTTATCCTTTCTTTAAAAGGACAACGGTTGGTTTCACAGACACTTGAAATTTGGCGCGACGAAGCCTACAATTTGTGTAGTCTTCAGTAACGGTAAGTTTTATTAAGTATGTTTTGAGAGTGTTTTCAGATTTCACTTCGGGGTTGACATTTGCTTTTCATAGTCTTTATCTATCATATTTCCTAAAGTCTTTATGCATGGAGTTTTGCTGTTAGCTATGATGCGTTTAGTTATCTCAGTCGTCAAAATCTTGACCTTATCTTATAATGAGATAAACACTCCGGAACTGTTATTACATTGTTAAAACAAATGAAGATAAGGTTTTTTATAAAGGAAACATTTGACTTCTCTTGGGATTATATCCAGACAGATTAACATCAGTTTGTAGTCGTGGCCGAGTGGTTAAGGCGATGGACTTGAAATCCATTGGGATCTTCCCGCGCAGGTTCGAATCCTGCCGACTACGGCTTGGTGTTTTCTTTACATGTATCGGAATCATGATCTCAGGCTCTGTTTAAAGCATGCGTAGTGTTCTTCTGCTGTTACTTTTATCCGTCAAATTGGAAACAAGGATTTTATTCTTTTTAAGGGAAGCAGACGCTGAGAAATCTTAGTAACTGTCTTTGGAAATCACTCTACCCTAGGATTTTCCGAGACATCTAAAGATTCTGGAAACGTCATGCTGTTTTGCTTTCAAATCTTGAATTGCTCTCTCCCTATTCGAAATCTAATTCATGTCTAACTTCCAAAATCTTCCCTTTCACTTCTCCTTTCTGATATTCTCCCAAGAATTTTGATACATCCAGTGCATCACTATTCTACTCATGAGTTTATTCGATGTTTTAGAATCAGTATTTCAAACAGAAATTAACAGACCTTCCTTCATCCTGGATTTTTTTCGGAGGTCAGAATTGTTAAAGAGGAGATAAATTTTTAAGACTGTTTTTAGATATTGGGCAAATCTTATTTTAAAACCTTTTCCTATCTAAAATCCACTTGTACTCTTCCTAACACACACACACACACATGCACACACACACTGTTGTTGCAAATAAGAATAAAATAAGTAAAATACAATTTGTTTTAGTAATATTAAAAAATCATTCAATTAATTAATGAAGGTAAGAAAAAAGAAGAAGGTAAAAATTATTTGGGTAAAAATTATATAGGTGCAAAATTTCATTTTATTCCTGAAATTACTAGTAAATTCTTAGTGTCTGGATTTTAGGTCTTTTCCTTTTGAAAAGATGTATTAACATTTCTTAAATGCTGACACTTTCCTTTATAAGCTTGAAGAGAAGTTCTTGGCCCAGGTTAATCAAGCGAATGTACTTTTGATTTTGTGAAGGACTTTCTAAGTATATGTATGTGAACAGAACCAAATCAACCTGATCATTTTCATTCTGTGCACAGCAATTACTGTTCTTGTTAAATATTTTCAAAAGCACCTTGGTGTGCTTGGCCCCATGGTGTAATGGTTAGCACTCTGGACTTTGAATCCAGCGATCCGAGTTCAAATCTCGGTGGGACCTGTGTAAAGTTTTAGTGCATTTGATTATGCACTTACATAGTCCTTTATAGATTCGAATTATAAATAGTCCTTCTATAACCTCACCCCCTTCTTTGACCTGAAAGATCTGGCTTCGTTTTTCTCTTCATTTTTGGAAACCAAAGGTACCCAGTTTTTTTTTTTTTTAAAATCGTCCAGACTTGGATATTTAAGAAGGCATCCTTCATATTCTGGACTGTTCAATAAGTTCGAGTTTCATGAATTTTGAGCATGAGTTTTGTCTACACCACTTTGTTTTTGTTTTTGCTTTTGTTTTTGTTTTTCTTTTAAAGGATGGGATCTTTTTGAAGGTTCTGGTATCTGAGATACAACAGGTAATATTTTTACATTTAAAACCTATACTTTACTAAAATATATACAATGGAATTCTATGCTTCCATCAGAAAGAATAACACTGCCCTGTTCGTTAGGAAATGGAAAGACTTGGAAAAAAATTACTAAGTGAAGTAAGCCAGACCCAAAGAAACATAGGTCTCTTGGGTTTCCCTTATTTGCAATAACCAGTATACATCTAGGATAATCTTATCAGAGGAGCAGAAAAGCTCAAAAGCTATGTACCACATAAATGATGCCAAGCAAAATGAACCCCAAGATATGGACACGAGGTTTTTCTTTGTTGTTGTTGTTTTTTATATACCATGTGCTTTTTGTTGTTGTTTCTTTTCTATGTTCTTCTCCCTATGATATATCCCCTGTTGTCACTGTATTTGAATTTGGTACCCTACATCTTGTATACACATTTATCTAATTTTGGTGGAGATGAAAGGGAGTAACAAAATGCTGAAACAAGGACACAGGATGACCCATTGCAACAATGGGTCACAAGACACTATGTTGGAAATAATCTTTACAACTTTGGAGGATAACAGGGGACTGGAGGGATAGTGGGAGAACCACAAGAGAGGGGGTAACAATGTACTCATTGCCTTCCTCATGTAACTGTAACCCCTCTGTACAACATCTTTACAATAAAATAAAAGTAAAAATGTATAGTTCACTAAAATGTCAAGACATTTTACGATTTATATTTTACTGCTTCCAGAAAGCTTTATGTTTCATGGCCCGGGGTGTAATGGCTAGCCCTGTAGACTTTGTGTTCAGTAACCTGAATTCCAATCTCTGTGGGACCTGCTGTAGTTCAGATGACTCACCCATGAGCAGGGACCATTCTCAGCTCTGCTCATTTTTCCTTCTCAACTCCTAGATCTCATTTCTGACATAAATGGTCAGTATGGGACCACTAACATTTTATTAAAATCCTCTTCCTGAAGCCTTTTGTCTTTTGAAACCCCTTTGAAATGTATTTTCAGATGCAAGAATATATGCCAGAATTGTAGTGATAAACATACACATATCTCTACATAGCTATATATCTATATATTTACATATATTGCCTATAATGTAATGGTTAACACTCAGGATTCCAAATTCAGGAATTTGAATCCAAACCTCTTTGGGACCTCAGTAACGTGTTAGTGTTCCCTTATCTTCATTCTCCCATACACACCTGCCAGGATTTCCAATTCTACAAGTTAATTTTGCCCCACTTTCCTGGAACCTATTTAAAAGGCTCAACTGGCTTTTAAACACTAACAGTACCCTGTGTATTTGGTAGCTTCATCAAAACACCAAAATAAACGGAAGGTGTGTTACCACAGCTTATTTAGAAGATAAAGTAGTCTGCGATTCCTTCAGTAACCATCCAGCTAGAGTCATGAACTTCGAATTTCAGCGGATTCATCTCGGGGTTTGGTTATCTTGCCCTCAAGTTTGCTCCAAATCTTTGGTCTGACATTCGGAACCAATCACGGCTTTGATTGGTTGTGTCGCCCTGCGTTCCATCTCTTCAACCAGCAAATCCTTTAGACGTCTCAGAGAGGTTTATGTTTAAAAGGTCTCGCGTCCTAGAGTAGGCTCCTACTTAAAAGCATCCCAGATGCAACCTGTTTAACGACGGAATCAATCAATACACGTGTAGGAAAAAGAATCCAATTTGATTAAAAAAATGAAATTAGTCACAAGCTCCATTTTTTCCTCATTAAATCTTCCCACTTCCCTTAGTAAGATGATGAGTCCCCGCGTCCTCGCAGTGTCCGCTTTTTCTTTTCTTTTTAAAAAATGAAATTAACAAGGCCCTTTATAGAAAGTCATTGTACAATCAATAAAGCCACGAGATAGAGCGACAGAAATTGACAAAACTCTTGCCTAAGAAAGAAATTAAAAGGAAAAAAATGTAACATAAAGCCACAGATAGGCTGTCCCAGGCAGCACCCCCACAGATGACGAGGTGGCCGAGTGGTTAAGGCGATGGACTGCTAATCCATTGTGCTCTGCACGCGTGGGTTCGAATCCCATCCTCGTCGGTTGGTAGGATTTTAATCTTCACCACTTATATAACCCCATGAGCTTTTATACTTTGCACAAACTCAGCCAACAGCTGCTCTGTGCTCACGCGAACCTCCGGACTAGGTGGGAAGTTTTCCCCAGCATGCCACCTCTCCTCAACTAAGGAAGTGATCGATGATGATGCTGGGGAATCATTTGAATTTGGGTCTCCACTTGTTTCTCACACTTCCACGTTAGCAACTGTAGTCCAGATCATTGAGATGGTCCTAGCCCATGTCCCAGTTGTAATTCAAATCCTCTTTACCTTTGAGATTCCAGGCACAGTTACATCCAAAACCTTTTGTCTTAATGCATTATATCACATTATCTGCCAAATATCCTTCCACCCCCTCTCCTTTCCTCCCTTGATCTCTTTTTGTTCCTTCTACTTGAAGAACATGTCCCCACTAGCAAATCCTGCAAGACCCAGATCAAATGCTTAGGGCGAATTCAATCATAATTAAATTAACTTTGAAGATCATTCCAGCTGCGATTTCTCTCCATTTTGATTATCTTCTGCCACATTCATTTTAATTAATGTTGATATGTAGTCCTATAAAAGCTCACCATTCACCCACTGTATGTACTACATTTTAGGAAGAAAGAGTATATCCAAAGTAGAACAATAAAATTCACTAGGACTAAAAAGGTAATCTCAGTGACACATTTCTCCCCTTTATCACTCGTATCTTTTTTTTTTTTTTTTTTTTTTTTTGTCAGTTATGGGCCTTGAACTCTGGGCCTGGGTGCTGTCCCTGAACTCTTCACCTCTAGGCCAGCGTTCTACCACTTGAGCCACAGCACCACTTGCAGTTTTCTGATGGTTTATTGGAGTTAAGACTCTCTTGGACTTTCCTGCCTGGGTTGGCTTTGAACCTTGATCCTAAGATCTCAGCCTCCTGAGTAGCTAGGATTACAGGCGTGAGCTACCAGCACCCAGCTCTGCTCCAAATTTTCTATCCTCTTCTTTTTTACTTAGCGTGAAAGTCAATTATTTTCTGTCCTAGAAAACTAAAACCCGAAGTGGTCTGATCCAATATGGATTCCAAAGAAACCATGTCCTGTTACTCTTATTGTATTTTCTCTAGCCATCTTGTTTCTCACTGTTCTCCAATACTGCATGCCCAATGTTACCTTTGATCCTCTGCACTTATTTTCCCTCTTCCCAGAACCCTTCTTACATGTTAGCCCAAATCTTCACACATGTTTAAATATTCAGACTCAAATTATCCCTGATCACTGCTTTTTAATCTTTCCCCAATGGGCTTGCTATTTCCTCAACACCTATTAGCCTTTGGAAACTGTTTGTTGTACTGGGTGCTGTACAGGTGCCAGAGATACACCATTGAGACAAAACATACCACTTATAATACTAGTGATAAATTATGAGTGCTCACACTATTAGTATATAATGCAGAATATGTACCATAAATCATTTATTGACAAATTCTTGTTGTTGTTTTTCATTTTTTGGTAGTGATGGAGATCAAAGTCAGGGCTTCATGTGTTGCTAGATAAGTGCTCTACTACTAGGCCACACTGCTAAGTTGTGAAAATTAGTTTAGTAAGGTTTAGGATTCACTTGATTAGTAGTGACCTCACTCCTGGAAAACATGGAAATTCGAAATTCTTTCTGGAGAAGCATTCACAATTCATACCAAAAGCTTTGAAAGTATATGCATATATTTCAAAATGTATAAGTTCTAAAGCCATTATTATTATCATCATCATCATCATCATCATCATTATTTTCCTACTTCTGGAGTCTGAGGAGCCTAGGGCATAGTGCCCTCATCTGTTTAGCATCTGGTGGGGCTCCTGAGGCATCTTTTGCTCCAATCTTAGCTTATTCCATTTCATGTCTAGCTCTTCCTGATTCCAGGCTCTGTTGGCCAACAACCCTCAATTCACCATCAGACACAGAGGCAACAGCTTTCCACAGTCTGCGCTGGCGGCTGGATAGGGTAGACAATTGGGAAGAGTACTGGTTAGAAGTACAAGAATTAGGCTAACAAGGTTGATTTGTAGATTTCCCTTGATATCAATTTTCCATCCTTAATGATAACATGATACTTTCCTTCTGGTTCAGGAAGGAGACCTTTTGTGAGAAATGCCATCATCTTCCTTTAAGGAAAAAAAAAAAGACTGATTTTCTTGTACCTACTCTGCCTTTAATTCAAAATCACCAATATGTCAGAGTGACATTTTAAAACTCATTCAGAACCAGCTTTCCCAAATATGTAACATAATTTATTAATGTATTACTTTGTAGTCTATTCATTTTGTGTTCTGTGTATTCCCTCTCTCCTCTTCTACCAATCCTCAAGTGTAAGGTTATAGATTTTAGTTTAGGAGAATTTCTCATGCAAGACAAAAGGACTGAGATTAATTAGCTGAGTTGAATTTCTGGTAACTAGTACAAGTGGTAGGGCTTTTTTGGTCTTGTGTGTGCATGGGGTTGGGAGTAGGTTGTAAGGATTAGGGAATAGGGAGTAGAGTGAAAGTAGGCTTTTCATGACATTAGAACGTGAAAAAAATTACTATGTATAAAGGTGATACACAGGTCCTTGAACAAGGGTCTGGACAGTATCCCTGACCTTTTTTGCTCAAGACTAACACTCTACCACTTTAAGTCACAGCTCGACTTCAGTTTTCTGGTTGTTAATTGGAGATAATAATTCTCACAGACTTTCCTGCCCAGGCTGGCTTTGAACTGCAGGCCTCAGATGTCAGCCTTTTAAGTAACTAGGATGACAGGCATGAGCTACCAGCATCTGGCTAGGACGTTTTTTAATCCAAGAGTTCTCCAGGTCTGGGACTCAATGATCAATCTCCAACTTTTCTATATTATTTGGAATCTTCAGGTGAGTAAAGAAAACCAGTATCAGAAAGCAGCGCTAAGGAAGTGGTTGTGGAATATTAGTTTTAATATTCATAGTTTAGACTTAACACAGAAAACCTACATTCTCCAAGAGATGCAATCAGTATTCTGAGCTAGAGTCCAACATGTTTCTCCATGGTGACGATTGGAAATTATATCTCCTTGAAATAATTTTTATTTTTATTTTATTTTTATTATGAAAATACCATACAGAGGGGTTACAATTACATGGGCAAGGTAATGAGTACATTTCTTATCAAGCATTGTTGCCTCCTCCTTTGTTTCCCCTTCTCTTCCCATTCCCCCCCCCCAAACTTGTAAAGTTGTTTTTTCGAGTCTTGTACATCTCATTGTTGCAATGGGTCCACCTGTTTTTTTCCCTTCCCCTCCACAAATTATACCAAGATCAAATACAGTGAAAACAGGGGTAATTTTTATTTTTCAAAATAGGTTTTTATGTACTACACTACTCATGTTTTCAGAGTTTTGTCGTTTTTTGGTGGGACAATGAACTTAAGGGCTTTTATTCTGCAGCATGGAAAGCCACACCTTTGCCCACTCAACCACCTGTGCATTTTTAATGTCTTTAGTATTTCTGTTCTACAATTTAGGATTGATTATGAGCTGTCCTCTTCCTCTTGATGCCAACAAAACCGAAGCAAAATGAAAAGGTAACATGGACAGAGAAGGAAAGTAACAAACAGCAGCCCAAAGCCAAAACATTGCACGCTTGATGAATCAGACGGGAAACGTGGAAACTTGTGTACAAGTGCAAAGCTGGAAAAGAAGCAACAGGTTTGTGATAACCCACGGTGACTGGAACTTATAGTATTCTGTGATGCAATAGGTACCATAAACTGAAAGACAAGAGCTGGAAAACAAAAAGACAACTGATTAACCACGAAGGGATTCGAACCCTCAATCTTCTGATCCGAAGTCAGACGCCTTATCCGTTAGGCCACGTGGTCCCCATGAAGAAGCAGTTGTTTTAACAGTTACAAAAAGGATGAACTTTCTACCCGTATTTATCAGCCACACTATAGCAACAAGACTCAGTGACGCCTGCGTCGCACCCGCTTTTCCCTGCCGTGGGCTGTGCGAGCGAGGGGCTGCAGCGTGGGCTTTAGGAAAGGTTGGAATGCTAATCCTTTGTCTTGTAATACATGGCTGCTTCGCGAAGAGAAAAGCCCTGTAATTCCCGAGATGTCAGAACGCTGTGTTTTGTTTCTCCCGAGTGGTACGTGTAAAGATAAGCTTACTCCGATTTTCTTCCCTTTTCGTGATCGCCCACATTCACCCTTGAAGCCTTGAGGTGTTTGGTTGTTCGAAAACCCCATGTGGATAAGGTCACAGCGGTGCGATCACCCGGGATGGTGGTTTTCACCACCCCTCATTCTCCAGGCTCTTTCTCTGCTTGTTACGACGTGATGTCGGAGAACTGCCCGCAGTATTATTTCGGAAGTTCCCATATACTAAGGAGTGAAGCAGCACAGGACGAGAATATAGAAATTCCACCACCAACTCTTATGTTTAACTGACCAATGAATTCGAAAAGGCAGAGGCAACAGAAGCCATCCAATGGATGCCAAGCCCGGCTCCTCATCCTCTGTGGAGCAGAAAGTCTGCTTCTCCCAGTGCCTTGCTTCATTCTGCTCCAAAGCTCCTCTCTGGCATTCAGTGCTCTTTTCATCCAGGCTGCAAGTACATGTAACTAATACATTGGGCCAGACTCCGCTACGCTGGGGTAGAGTACAGAGTTGAGTGTGATTTGTTCAGCCATTTCCTATTACTTAGGGACAAAGCTCCTCCTTCACTGGGTGACTAGGAGGTGTTTTAAACATAGCCACTTAGCCACTTTTTTTTTTTTTAATTTCTCCAAACCCTGTTTTCTTACATAGCCCTCTTCACCTCTACGCTAGAGGATGGAGAAGGGAGTATTTGCTATCATAGACTTTGCTGCCTCACTCCTTCACCCATGGGAACTTAACTATTGTGTCTACTTACACTGTTTTCTTTTGCCTAGAATGTGCTTGGTTGCTTCCTTACTGAAGTCTTGCCTCAAAACCTGCCACCATTCCTGAAGTAGATAATTACACAGTTAATGCAGAAAAAGTTTTACTCAATTGCTACTGAATCCTCTAGATAATGATAGTGACACTTTTGACATAATTCCTGGAATAATGATATTATTCTATATCTCTAGAGCAACGAATGAGACTTTATGGTCTGAGTAGACAGGACATTTGAAGTAAACAGGACAATTCATGATCTGTACTCAGTGTTTGGTTAAGGGTCTACCCCACAAATTCTTCAACAACGTCAACTCCAATATTCAAGTGGACTTTTCTTGGCCAGCACAGCTGACTTATGTCCCTGCGTGTGTGCCATCACAGAAGACAGAGAACAAGAAAGTCTTCACCAGAAAGCCTTCACTAGCTTTTCTCTCTCCCTGCTCTCTCTCCCCCCTTCTTTCTTCCCCCCTCTCTTTGTCCTGCATTGTCTTCTTCACTGTAGTAAATATAGGTTAAGCTAAGAGTTTTCCCTGATCACTGAACTAGTAAATAGCTACAACCACCAGGTTTTCTTATTCCTTTCCTTCTGCACTTAGTATAGTATCCTTTTAAATAGTGCTTTCCCCCCCCCCCTCTCTTTTGTTTGCTCAAGGCTTGAGCTCAGGGCCTGTGTTTCTTTACTCAATGGTAGCACTCTACTACCTGAGCTACAGCAGCATTTCTGCTTTTCTTATTTATTTATGTATTTATTGGGTGGTTAATTGGATGTAAGAGTCTCAAGGAGTTTCCTGCCCAGGGATGGCTTTGAAAACTGGTCTCAGATTTCAGCATCCTGAGTAGCCACTGGTGCCTGGCAAGAAATAGTGTTTCACTGAAAGTATTTTCTTGTTTAAAAACATGT
Source organism: Dipodomys merriami (assembly GCF_024711535.1). Taxonomy (NCBI): domain Eukaryota; kingdom Metazoa; phylum Chordata; class Mammalia; order Rodentia; family Heteromyidae; genus Dipodomys; species Dipodomys merriami. The sequence continues at coordinate 14,978,250 of NW_027202937.1, forward strand.
CTAGGTGTATTGGAGGCACAGGCCTGCGTGACCCCATTCGAGGACAACAGTCCAGACATCTGGCCACAACCTACGGGGATATGCAGAAGGTGCCCTATGGTGTTCTTCTGCATGACCTTGTAACACTCCCTTTTTGTGTGTAAAAGAAATCACCTGCATCTTGCTTTTTTTCTGTAACCTTTGATGTAACTTCTGAGCACAAAAAGCTGTTTTATGTTTTCTGGCTAAAAATAACCTTTTTAGTCTGTGAATAGTATATAAGGATGTAGGGTTTTTCAAATTAAACTTTGTCCATACCTGCTTGGTGTAGTCCACTCTGTCTCTGAGCACTACATCCCCAGGTCCTGATGAGGAATCAGCAACCACCATAGGTTGGTATGATAGCTCCTATCTGTAATTCTAGCTATTTAGGAGGTAGAGATTAGAAGGACGTTCGTTTGAGGCCAGTCCAAGCAAAATGTTTGGAGATTCAATTTCAATCAATTAAAAACTAGGTATGGTGTCTATCTATCTATCTATCTATCTATCTATCTATCTATCTATCTATCTATCTATCTATCTATCTATCTATCTATCTATCTATCTATCTATCTATCTATCTATCTATATCTATGCCTGTCATTCCAGGTACGGTAGAAAGCATAAATAGGATCGCTGTGCAGGCTAGCCCAGGTTTTTTGTTCCTTTAAAAAAATCTTATCTTAATTTTTTTTTAAACACACATTGATAGTGCAAGAGGGTTTTGTTGTGATTATTCTGTGGATATGTACAGTGTATTTTGCACTTCCTTTATCATATTCTTTCTCTATTTTCCAAAACACATTTGGAAGGCTTCTTTATGCTATCTTTATATTCCTTTCTGAGTCTAACAATGAAATTTCGTGAATAAGATTATTATAAATTATAAAGGAACCAATTTTTTGTACACAACAACTGAATCCTCAAGAGAGTCAATAATTAATTGCTTTGTTATGATTTTAATGTCCTACAGAAATATATTTCTGATTGATTCAGTAAGTTAGTAAATAATGGAAAGGGAATTTTAATTTTCAAAGCGAAGTAAAGAACTTCATTTACTGGGTAGGCATAACCTTTATTTTCTTTCAACATTAAATTAAGGATAATGAAGCTAGAAAAACAGATGAATCAGTTTCATAGCAGTCTGAAAGTGAATGAAAATATTTTTTCAGAGACTTTTTATTTATGGAATTACATTTTAATAAGTAAGAGGCAAGTGATATGTTGAACTGCTGCATTTATTTATGTGGTCATTGGTCATTATTTTAAAAAGTGTTTCAATAGGTGTTTCGTTCTCATTTCATAGTAATTTATTATAGGCATATTAGACCACCCTTGAGTAACAAAAATTTTATTCTCAGAAAATTGACTCAAAGCAAGCCTTATAAAAAAACTAAGTAGCATTAGGAAAACAAATCATGCCTAAGCATTCTAAAAAGCTTAACTAATGACTAGAAAATTTTAATTGTATATTTGCCTTCACTACTACTGCTGCTGCTGCTATTTTCTTAGCGAGGATACAGTATTCCATTAGAAATGATCTCAGAGCAGTTCAGTTTGATATAACAAATATGTAAGTATCTCCTTTATCCTAGCCTATCTGGCAGAAATGGCGGGGACACACGTGTACATTTGAAATGTATGCCTATCTTGCTCATCTACCTTTATCTGCCCCACTTCACCTATTATATAACTAGTTATTTAACTTTCCCCATACAAGCCTCAGTTACAGAATAAAGTACAGCATAAATAACAGTGCCTATTAACCAAACAACCCAGCACAGGTATGGACCAATTAGATTCTTTCTACAGAGCAAAATCTAACACATTAAGGCCAAGGAGTCTGTAAAGTTGAACCGACATCTTTGGTCAAATGCTTGTTGGTTAGCAAACAGATAATAAAGGTGAAAATGGGAAGCTCACAGAGATACAGAAGAGAGGTGATTAATGTTATCTGAAGAATTACACAGACAGGGGCAGAGATGGATGTTTGTAGAGACTACAGATACTGACAATAAAGAACGGGCAGTGCTGAGACAGAGGGTAACATGATTGCGTCACAGTGACAGAAGGTCAGCGTAATTAGATAAAAGACAACTTGCAACAGCAGTTTGACAGAGAGACAGGAAGACAGATTTGGAGAAAGGAGAGGAGAGAAGGGGAGAAAGGTTGGTATGAGGAAGAGGATAGGCAAACGGTAGCTTAGGTCCAAATGTAGCTTAAATTAGTATTAAAAGTAGGAAAAAAGGTGTCGCCTAGCAGAGGATGGTTTCGATCCATCGACCTCTGGGTTATGGGCCCAGCACGCTTCCGCTGCGCCACTCTGCTTCACTGCCCTGAGATTTCCTATTAACAGCCTTAAGTGTTATGTTGCCCACTAACATTCAACTCTACTCAATCTGCTATGTAAGCCCTCTTCCAATACTTGGTTGGTTACTGTAGGATGCCAATTGTTTGGAAGAATGTTGCTACTAGAATCGATGAGAAGACAAAAGTAAAAGAGAAACAACACGCCAGTGAGTTGTGAAGGGTAGCAAAAAGTTTACATAAAATGACACATTTTAACTAACGGGGGAAGGAAAGAAACTAGCAGGAAATAGAATCTGAACCTCGGCGCGAGTTAAGAATCATACCAAAGAATCGGTATCCGACCATGTATTTGCCTCCTTCGGGAAAACCTTTTTCTGGCCATACTTCCCTTAACTACGTGATAGGGAGATTAGGTTGCGATTTTCCAACTCTTTTGTAGAGTATTTTTGGACCCTTACAGCAGAAAGAGGGAAAAGTTAAAAAACCCGGGGTCCATATTCAACAGTATTGTGTTACAGAGCAACGCTCCTCAGCAACCCGAAAGCATCTCAAGCGGAAAATGGCAATCACTAAAATTTCTTTACTTTAGGCTGACAGTGAAAACTACGGAAAGGAATTTTTGGAGGGGTCTCAGCAGACAATAGAGCTCCGTGAACGGACATTCAAATCGTTGGTGACGTCACACCACATGTGGTTCGAGGGGCGGGGCTAGGGCGGGACCAGAGGCCTGGCGCCTTCAGTCTTCAATTAGGTCCGAAATCCGTGCATATAAGGCAAGAGCCGTCTGGCTCAGCTGCGTTTTGGGGACATTCTTGTAGCTTCTTCAGTATGTCTGGACGCGGCAAAGGCGGTAAGGGCCTCGGGAAGGGTGGCGCTAAACGTCATCGCAAGGTCCTTCGCGATAACATCCAGGGTATCACAAAGCCCGCCATCCGCCGGCTGGCTCGTCGTGGCGGCGTCAAGCGTATCTCCGGCCTGATCTACGAGGAGACCCGCGGGGTGCTCAAGGTGTTCCTGGAGAACGTGATCCGCGATGCTGTCACCTACACGGAGCACGCCAAGCGCAAGACCGTCACCGCCATGGACGTGGTCTATGCGCTCAAGCGCCAGGGCCGCACCCTCTACGGCTTCGGCGGCTAGGAGCTCCTCGTAAAGCCCAATTTACTCAACCAAAGGCCCTTTTCAGGGCCGCCCACATTCTCTATGAAAGAGCGAACATTTTCTTTGGCTCAATGTTCCAAATGTGGTTTGTTATCTCCATGAAGTTGGTGTAGTTCTAAATTCCGGCACTGTAGTTAAGTCTCCCCTGGAATCTCCAGTTTATTGACCCATACGTGCGGTTTTTTCTTTTTCTTTTTTTTTAGAACTAAACACCCTGCGCTAGGTTCTTCCCGCGTCCCTCGGAGGCTGGGAAAGCCGGCTTCCTGGTACGGCGCTCAAAATGGCGGAACAAAGAGCCGCGCGCCCATTTGGCGCGAAGGGGAAACCCAGGAACAAAGTACGAGTGTGAGCGGAACTGCCCCGGGCCTGGGCGGAGCTTGCGTCCCAGGCCCGCGTCCCAGGCCCTGCTGCGTGAGCTACGAGCCCTTCCTGGCCTCTTAGACCTGTGTTGGGTGAGAAGTATTCATGGAGGCAGCAAAGAGCTGATAGAGGCTTAATTCTGATTTCATATGGAGGCACTAAAAATGCAGATAGGATGTTAATTAGCTAGTAGTGTGATTGTGGGCATGACAATTCATCCTTAAGTATGCAATACTTTAATGCTTTTTCCTTTAAAGCTAAATTCCCTGAATTCTGTACGCAGTCCACATTGAGAACATCCCAGTTGTGCTCTAGTTTTTAGATACTTTGGTGCTTTCAAATATGCAACACTTAGCTGGTTCTGTCTCCATTCTGCTAGAGAATCCTTGTTCCCTTCCATTTAAGACATTTCCTGGGGATCAGATCTATCTAATATGTTCTTTTGCTCTTTTGATGGGATACATTTTCTTGCCTCCTGTTATGTAAGATAGCGGTGATTTCTATAAGCTTAGTTGAGATCAGGTTAGTAGTCTTGTCAGGAAATTATCGATGATATGTATATTCTCTTGCACCATATCAGGGACATGGGAATTCCATTGTAAAATGGGGCTTTTTTTCCTTGTGAGTAATCTGTAGGGCCATTTTGGATTAAGAAGACCAATGGTATTAATAGATTTGACCTTTAAAAGATATATTCTTGTAAGTATTGAAACAATCAGATGTAGATAAGGAACTTAGAGAAGAAAAACATATTAAAAGAAATGAGCATGTAGTATGCCTCAGGCAGTGTTTTATACTCTTGGAATTGTAACAGTGAATGACTATAGTAAATGCAATTCTACATTCACCGTTTATATTTTAGAGTGTAAAAGTGTAAGCAAAATAAAACAGTGGATCTGATGGTGCTAAGCGTCATGGTGGTGAATTTTGAAGGAAAAAGTTTATAATGTGTGAAGAGAAGTAATACTTCAAATGATATGGTCATCCAAAGCTTCATAACTGATGGGAAAAAAGATACTGAAACCTAAAAGGAGATAGGCTTAAGAAGCAAAATGAAAGTGAATAATTCCTGTACGACTTTGTAAGTTAATATTAAGTATTTACCTTGTACTTTGACTGAGGTGGTAGTTGTGAGCAGAAGACTGAAAAGGTTCTGATTTATAGTGTGAAATGACCTATTTGCCTGATTGATGGAAAATCGACTGATAGACCTGGGTAGGGGCAAGGAGAGCAGTTGGGAGGCTGCTACTACTACACACAGTGACTTGGACCAATGTGTTAGTGATCGATAGATTCTGTATACATTTAGAAAGATTTAACACTTTTTAGCCTCTTTTTTTTTTCCCCTGACCAAATGATGGTAGGGGATGAGAGAAGGAAAGTTCATAGATGATTCTGATAATTTTAGCAATAGCCACTGGAGGGAGAAAAACAATTACTAATAGAGGAAAGAAAATGAAAGGAATATGTTTTGGAGAGAATTAGAGGCTTAATTTTGATTATCCAGAGAGTCTGAAATACTGTTAAGTATCCAAAAAAATATGAAATGGTTGGGTATATCTAAAAGAAAATGTGAAATGATTGGGTTTTGGAGAAAAGAAAATATTTACCATGAGTCGAAAAACAAGATCAGGGATGGGAAGGTGGCCCAGTGGTAGAGTGTTTGCCTTGCATGCATGAGACTCTGGGTTTGATTCCTCAGCACCACATTAGCAGAAAAAGCCAGAAGTGGCGCTGTGGCTCAAGAGGTAGAGCACTAACTTTGAGCTGAAGAGCTCAGGGACAGTGCCGGGGCCCAGAGTTTAGGCCCCATGACTGACCAAAAAGAAAATAAAGAAAAACAAGACCAGATGAATTTTCTCAGGAAAGAAATTTGATAATGAAGAGAAGCAGTTTAAAAACTGAACCAGGCTAGAGAAATAGTGTTTGTTTTCAAGCTCTGTCGCTTAATACGTTATGATTTTTTATTTTTTATTTTTGGTAGATCGCGGGGCTTGAACTCTAATGGCCTGATGCTGTCCCTGAGCTCTTCAGCTCAAGGCTAGTTAGCACTCTACCACTTGAGCCAGACCACCACTTCCACTATTCTGGTGGTCAATTAGAGATCAGAGTCTCATGGATGTTCCTGCTGGGGCTGGCTTTGAACTGCGATCCTCAGATCTCAACCTCCTGACTAGCTAGGATTACAGGCATGAGCCACCAGTGCCTGGCAATACATTATGATTTTATGGGTATTTCTCAATTAAGTCTCTTTTTCTCTTGTAATTCTCAGGTAGAGTATATCATTATTTTGCAGATGTAGGAAAGTGGGTTTGGTAATAAGAGTATGTAATAAGACTTCAACATAAACACAGCCTTTCCACAGATTTTGGGTGATCTATGAAGATCCAGGGATCTTCCTCACAGACTTTTTAAGCAATTATCAGGCCTCCTGAAATATTTTGTTGAACTCTGCTTAACACTTTAATTTTTATCATGCCTGATCCAGATGGTTCCAAGAAGATGGATCTTTAGATAAAAATCTGATTTGGGGCCTGGAATGTGGCTCAGTTGTAGAGTGTTTGCCTAGCGTGCATGAAGCCCTGAGTTTGATTCCTCAGTACCACATACACAGAAAAAGCCAGAAGGGCACTGTGGCTCAAGTGGTAGAGGGCTAACTTTGAGCAAAAGAATCCAGGGACAGCTGGGTGCTGGTGGCTCATGCCTGTAATCCTAGCTACTCGGGAAGCTGAGATCTGGGGATCACAGTTCAAAACCAGCCCCAATAGGAAGAGCCTGTGAAACTCTTATTTCCAATAAACCACTCAGAAAGCTGAAAGTGGTGCTGTGGTTCAAGTAGTAGGGCGCAAGCCTTGAACTGAAGAGCTGAGGGACAGTGCCCAGGCTCTGAGTTCAAGCTCCAGGATTGCCAAAATAATAAAATCTGATTTTTTTTTTTGGAAATAGTTGGGTCATGACTTTGCTGAAAACCTCATTTCACTCAAAACCCAAAGTTCTTTCAATGGCCCACAAGTCCCCAATCTCTAGCCCTAATTACTTCTTTATACTTAATTGCCAATACTTTTTCGCTCCTTTCTATTCCACTTTCATTACTCCTAGAACTTTCTTGAAGTACATGTCTATTTCAGAACTATGTAATGACTTCCCTCTGCAGGAGCAGTGAACTGCCAGGTCTCTATAGGTAACTGCTACCCCACTTTTCTTCAGGTTTGTGTTTGAATGTCATCCTCTCCAGGAGGTTGTCTTATACTAAGCTCTCTGCAAACTCCATAAACAAATACCAGGCTTATTTTTTATTGCCCTGAGGAGCCTGCAATTTTCTTTTTCGAAAATTAAAACACCACAATGAAAATCAAAGGAATGGAATAATAGTACATAGGATATCTAGTGAGAATGTAAGTCAAATCACTGTATATTAGCAGGTATTTTTGCGAAGGGCCCTACTTAAGGACCTTTCCTTCCTTTTGTCTTTCTTCCCTCTTTCCCTCCCTTTTTTTGTTTTGTGCTGGTATTGGGGCTTGAACTCAAGGCCTTGTGCTATTGGGTAGCTTTTTCAATGAAGGCTGGTGCTCTACCACATGTGCTCACAATTATATGACTAGGTGGTTTACAAATAATAACCACCTTTTTTTTTTTTCCCCTTTTAAGCTACATATCATTTACTTTATTTTTTGAATTTTAATTGTATGCTAAAATTCTCTAAGGCATTTTTGTATGCCAGGTGCCTAACATGCTTATTAAAAAGGTGTCAATAATTGTTGAATGCATAAGTTTTGGTTTCCTTAACATAGGCAAAGAAGGGTCTGCAGCAGAATTTCTTATCTGTGAAACAAACAGCTGAGATTTGAGAGAAAGCCAAGTAGAGATAGTTATCTTTAAGGAGTTGATTCTTTCCTTCCTTCCTCCTCCAAATGTAAAAATACTATTAACATTGTGGCATTCATCCTTTGTTTTTTCCTCCTGTAATTTTATATAATAAAAATGAAAATATATTATTTGGTAACTTTTTTTCCATTGTATCCTACCATTATATTTGTTTATTTTTACTACAATATTTAACAGCTGCATAGGATACATAAACCTTTTTATTTTTGCCAAACTCCTAGTATTAAACATTTATATTTCTAGATTTTTAAAACAAGAATTGCAATAATAAGTAGAAGTTTAAAATGATTACCATTTTAAGTTTTAAGTTTTAAAATGATTTTACAATAAATGCATATAGAAAAAAAGATAATATTAAAGAATGAGTAAATGGAGCTGAGGGGGAATATAGACAGGGTAGTCTTGGTCTCCTGCTTAGTTTGCAACACCTGTGGACTACTAGTTAATGTAGTACTTACAAGCCTAGTCTCCATCTTTCTTTTTTTTTCTTTTTTAAAATTGTTATTCTTAAGTAGTTGTACAAAATGATTATAATTCCATAAGTCAGATTATGAGCACAAAGCTTCGTGGTCAATGTCACTCCATATTTCTTGTTATGAGTTAAATTGTATCTGCTTCAATTTCATCTGATAAAGTCCTATCACCTGAAAATATGACTGAATTTGGAGAAATAGTCTTTAAAGTTATAAAAATATCGGTGTTTCTCCCCCTCCCCACCTCCTGCCCCAACTGATCTAATTGCAAGAAGGGATTTGGGCATCAGTACAGAGACATCATGTGAGGACAGAGAAGAAAACTGTCTACCAGCCAACAGAAAAAGCCACAGAAGTTAATTGTTGCCACAGGGTTTATCTCAGACTTAGTGACATCTAAATTGTGAGAAAATAGGTTGTTTAAGCCACCACTCATTCTGTAGTACTTTCTCCCTGAATGCCCTAGCGAACTAAACAAACAAAACCCCAAACTTAACCATTTTCATTTTGTAATTCATTTGCTTTGAATCTTTGCGGTGGTCAGTTCATAAAGATGAACACAAAACATGCACGCACACCCAGAAGTATCTTTTTTTCCTTTTTTTCAGGTTTGTTAGCTAGTATGCCTGTTACAAAATATATTAATGACAAAAGCATACATATTCATTTAAGTTATTTAAGATGACGGGGAGTCTTCATACAGAAATCAGTCAGGCCTGAGTAAAAGCAGTCACACCTATGATTTTATGCTGTAGTTGATTAAGAGAGTGGATAGTATTGCAGAAACATAGACCAAAAACATGCTAATGTTAATGAACTGGGGGTGATGATGCAAAAACCTTTTGTTCAGTTTCCTTTTTGGGGTCAGCATGTTTTACAGTAGATACTTAGACAGCATAATTTCTTACACATGCAATTTCTCAAATTTCTTCACTATTCAGTATGTCAAGATATTTTATATTTTTTGGGTAGTATATATATATATATATATATATATATATATATATATATATATATATATATATATATATAAATATATATATATATATATATAAAATATATTTTTTTGGTCCGGTCGTGGGGCCTGAACTCTGGGCCTGGGCGCTGTCCCTCAGCTCAAGGCTAGTGCTCTACCACTTGAGCCACAGTGCCACGGCTGGCTTTTTTCTTTTCGCTTATGTGGTGCTGAGGAATCGAACCCTGGGCCTCAAGCGCTCTACCACTGAGCTACCTTCCCAGCCCAAGGGTAGTATATTTTTAACTCCACCAATGTATATTCTGTAGGGGGTTCACAAAACTTAGTAACTATTTTGTGGTTCCTTCAGAAAACCAGGAACTAAAGCATTAATGATTGTAGTGGTAGTAGCTACTAGAACTAGAGCCAAATACTTCAACCCTGGGGCTTGAGGGAGCTGATGTTCTTCAGCTATTTATGGTTAGCAATATACCCCAATGAGTTTTCTTTGGAGTTACTGTCCAAGGATATGATTCCAGGCCAATTAAATCTCATCAGGTAGCTATTTTCCTATGTTCTAATTAAAGAGCAAATTTATGAAGTTGCAGAAATTCATCATGAGCACCCTCACCTCAATATTTTTGGCTTAAGATATATTGGGGAAATGTAGCAACAACAAAAAGAATATGGACTGGGAAGGTGGCTCAGCGGTAGAGTGCATGAAGCCCTGGGTTCAATTCCTGGGCACCCATTCACAGAAAAAGCCGGAAGTAGTGCTGTGGCTCAAGTGGTAGAGTGTTTCCTGAGCAAAAGAAACTCAGGAACAGTGCCCAGGCCCTGAGTTCAAGCCCCACGACCGGAAAAAAAATATATGGAGGAAAAAGAATCGTCATGAGGCAGTAAAGGGAGCAGGAAGAAAAGGAAGAAAAAAAAAAGGAATAAATTAGTAAGCAGCTCTTAAGATGCTTATTCTTTTTACAACCCAACACCTCTGATTTCTGCATTGAGTATTGTGAAAAGCTGAATCTCCGAGATTCAAATGGCTGACAGACCCAAATACAATATTAGGGATGGAATCCATCTTCTGACTGGGGTCACACAGGTACCCAGGAAGGGTTAACTCCATTTTTGAGGCAGTGACCCTTTGTTGCTTGTTTAAACTGAAAGGTTAAACCTAAGATAAGCAAATCCTGTGAGCAAACCTAGACCACCAATTATCTCAGCTAGCAGAGCAATATGTGGTGGAAATCCAAACACCTGGTTGTTTGCCTTTGTAAACTGTAAATGTTTAGCTCGGGGCTCTCCTAGGCTCCGCTGTGTCACAGTGTAGGATGAGGCCCGAGCTGCAGCCCGTCTAAATAAAACCTTGCTTTTACATAGCAGAACGTCTGACTCTCGGTGGTGGTCTTGGTGGGGGTCCTGCGACTTGGGCACTACACCCAGTATTTCGGGAAGAAACTTAAATTTACAGCTCTTACTGGACTAATTTCAGCCACTACAGCTTTTGGAAACTCATCCCCCCCCCCCCCCCCCCGCGCCTCCCCAGGACCGTGATCAGAGAGTTTTTGGAATTAGCCAATCACATTGAGATCTGATTATTCGTTTGAATCCCTCATTTGCATAGCACTCAGTTCAGGGACCGTATGTAAATCCGCCCTTTGTTTCAGAAAGTCTTTTTGTTTGCTAGCTTTCCTTATTGTGATTTGCTAAAATAAAGCTTGGCATTGTATCTGAGGTCTAGATTTTGTTGAAATGACTAAATGGGCGTTCCTGTGAGGGTATCAAAGGTTCCTGGAAAATAATGATTTTGTTGGAGAAGGAAGTCTTTTAAAGGACTCGGATGGCTTCCAAACACATCAGATTTTTACTGCTTATATCTAAATTTCCATATTCCTGTAACTAAGCTCGCACTCCAGAAAAAGTGCCAAGTGCACATTACTAATGTAATTCAGGAACGATTAATTCTGAGAAGACATGCAGATTCCAGAATGGGGGAAAGGGCCAGGTAGAGATGTGTCTATGAAACAGCTGCCAATAACGTATCCATTAGATGACAAATTGCTAAATATTCAATTTTTTACAGTGCTTACATGTAGGTGCACTAAAATCCGTTTGCTATAGACTGAGGAATTCTTATAGAAATGTAAGGAAACTACAGTGGAATAGGGCGGTGGTGTCCTGTTTTGTGGGTAACTGACATTAGCTGGGTATTTCTTTCTAGCATGCTGTAACTCTTCTGAAGACATTCCCTAAACATCAGAGTATATGAAACGCCAGCACTTACAACCCCCTAGCGTACCCACTACCAACGTGGCCAAGTTTGTTTGCAGATCTTTCAAAAAATAAGTGAGTGGCTCTTAAAAGAGCCTTTGGGTTGTTTGGCTTTCCAAGTAAACCAACAAAATCTACTTGGAGCTGGTGTACTTGGTGACGGCCTTGGTGCCCTCGGACACGGCGTGCTTGGCCAGCTCCCCGGGCAGCAGCAGGCGCACGGCCGTCTGGATCTCCCGGGACGTGATGGTCGAGCGCTTGTTGTAGTGCGCCAGGCGAGACGCCTCGCCCGCGATGCGCTCGAAGATGTCGTTCACGAACGAGTTCATGATGCCCATGGCCTTGGACGAGATGCCGGTGTCCGGGTGCACCTGCTTCAGCACCTTATACACGTACACCGAGTAGCTCTCCTTGCGGCTGCGCTTGCGCTTCTTGCCGTCCTTCTTCTGCGCTTTGGTCACCGCCTTCTTCGACCCCTTCTTGGGCGCGGGAGCGGACTTGGCTGGTTCGGGCATGTTCGGACTATTACCCCTGGATTACAATGAGCGAGTGAAAGAAGGGCCCGAGCGCCCTAATTATTTGCTTGGGGTGGATGCAAATTAGCACTTGTGAAATGAAGGACTGTGGTTGGTCCTTTTAGAATCTTGGCCACTGATAGGCTACTTTATTCTATTCCTTCATTGGCTAGTGTTCTAATCCCTTAACCTTTCAACCTGAAACGTTTATGTAAATTAGGACTAGATATTATTCTTAGACCTGCTGGTTGATTGGCTAAAATGTGAGGACTGCCAGTGCTATTCGTTAGTTCAGAAGCCTACCCTACTGTATAAATATTAAGCTGTTGGGTGTTTATGCATTCTGGAGTGGTTCTTTCCTCGTTTTAACTATGTCTGGGCGCGGAAAACAAGGAGGCAAGGCCCGCGCTAAGGCTAAGACCCGGTCTTCTCGGGCTGGACTGCAGTTCCCTGTTGGTCGTGTCCATCGCTTGCTTCGTAAGGGCAACTACGCCGAGCGAGTTGGTGCTGGAGCTCCGGTCTACCTTGCTGCGGTGCTGGAGTACCTTACCGCTGAGATTTTGGAGTTGGCCGGGAATGCAGCTCGGGACAACAAGAAAACTCGCATCATTCCCCGACACTTGCAGCTGGCCATCCGCAATGACGAGGAGCTTAACAAACTACTTGGCAAAGTGACCATCGCTCAGGGCGGCGTCCTCCCCAATATTCAGGCCGTGCTGCTGCCCAAGAAGACCGAGAGCCATCACAAGGCTAAGGGCAAGTAAAACGGTCCGTGTAGCTGTCTGCATTCAAACCCAAAGGCTCTTTTCAGAGCCACCCACACCTTCATATGAGAGCTCGTAACAATCGCTTGGAAATGATGTTTCATAAGTTGCACAGTTTCTGTGGTTGCAAGTAGGTGGGTTGTACAAATGTCCTATGTTTGTGGTACACGAAAGGTTGGAGGAAGCAAGGGAAAGTCAAGTGTGAAAAGTGGTATTTTAACCGACCCAGTGTTCCTGGTATCTTCTACAAGAAGGGAAATTAGGAAGTAAACGGTTGCCAACTCACTCAGGCAGTTTTCAGGTGATGTCCCTGGTACTCTGCCGTCCCTCGACTCTGCTAGGTGGAAGTCCTGGAAGTAATCTAAAATATTACTAGTAAACTTAGTACACATTTTCAAGGTGTAATCTTTAGAATTTACTTCTTCCACATATGGAAACTTAACATCCCAGAGTTTGGTTTCTTATGGACTTATCAGGGAATCATGGGACAAAATTTTGGAAAACATCTCCCGAGTAAGACTACAAAGAAATGGAAAAAATAACTCATTACCCGGCATATGTAACTAACTTCTGTACATCGCATTTACAATAACAATGAGAAAACAAGAAATTGGAGGAAAAATTATACGTGATACCACGATCCAATCTGAACATTTCAAGTGTTTTTTGCTTTTAAATTTTTTCTCTTTTACATGTCCAATGACTTGTTTGAAAATATTGTAATGAAAGAGGTCTAGTACAAAATTTACGCTTGGAACCCTTCAAAAGAAAAAAAAATGGAGAACTGGAAAATTCAGTAATTCATTTAAGAGTTTCAAAATCTACCAATCACGTTGTCGCTGCTCTAGCCAATAGTTTTATTGGGCGGGACTTTTGAAAAAACAAAACAACGGTTTAGGCCAATCAGAGCATTCCTACGTGTATTTAAGGGCAGCTGCTGTTTTCCTAGTTCTTGCCTCTTCGTTATAGGGTTACTATGGCTCGTACCAAGCAGACCGCTCGCAAGTCCACCGGCGGCAAGGCGCCCCGCAAGCAGCTGGCCACCAAGGCCGCTCGCAAGAGCGCTCCCGCCACCGGCGGCGTGAAGAAACCTCACCGCTACCGGCCCGGCACCGTGGCGCTGCGCGAGATCCGGCGCTACCAGAAGTCGACAGAGCTGCTGATCCGCAAACTGCCGTTCCAGCGTCTGGTGCGCGAGATCGCGCAGGACTTCAAGACCGACCTGCGTTTCCAGAGTTCGGCAGTGATGGCTCTGCAGGAGGCTTGCGAGGCCTATCTGGTGGGTCTCTTTGAGGACACCAACCTGTGCGCCATCCACGCCAAGCGTGTCACCATCATGCCGAAGGACATCCAGCTTGCGCGCCGCATCCGTGGAGAGAGGGCGTAACGTGTTCTTGGCACTGGCTGAAACTTAAAAGGCTCTTCTAAGAGCCACCTACTAATGTCTGTAAAAGTAGCTGGGAAATACTGTTAGCCTTTCAGTGTCTTTTCTTTCCGTTGCTGTATATCGTGTGTTTCCGCAAGGAGACTTTAGGTGCAATAAGCCTTCTGAGGTAGTCAGATGTATAAATGACTATTTGTCTACTTAGGTAGAATTGGTAACGCCTTGGAGATTTTTCCGTACTCAATATTGAGCTTGTTGGTGGGAAAAGGCTTGTGTCAATCAGGTTTTGTTTTCTCTCCCCCCCCCCCCCCCCCTTAAGATTGCTCTCATAGCACAATGGTCTCAATGTGGCGTTGGAAGTATTAGTAAAATTACCTTTGCCTGCAACCTCAATCATGACGAATTTTCTCTTCGCGGCTTGAACTCAGGGCCTAGCTCCTGGCTTTTCTGCTAATTGCTCATCCTCTACTTCTTGCGCTACACCTGCAGTCTGGGTTCACTGTAGGAAGGAGGCCCAAGTAATTTGTAAGTAGGTGTTAAAAGGGATAGTGCTATTCATATAGGTACCTGGGGCTAAAAAAAGCGGAAGAAATTTAAATCCTGCTTGAGTTTGAATTTATAAGGACTTACACAATAGAACGTGACTTGACTGTAGTTTGCCATTGCTTAGATACTGCTCTCTGAGAAGACTTTCTGGCTTGCTTAACATTGCAGCAAGAATCAAATAGTGCTTTTAGAATAATTGAGGGGAAGAGTTAATGTTTGAGTATGCTGAGACAGCAACTTTCATTGTACCATCAGTGATTGGTACTGGATATGTTCGAGGATGCTATACGAAAAAAACATTCTTGGCCTCTTGGCAGATATCGAAGATGCCCTTCGAATTGTCACATGTCTTTTCTGTACACACAAGGTCCTGTTTAAGTCAGCTGATACTTCTTCATGGCCACCTTGGCAGTTCACCATTTGCAGATATTTTCTTTTTAAAAATCATTATTGTATGACATTTTTGAATACATGGAAGAAGTTAAGAATTTTTAAAAGCCTATGTACTCATCCACCTCCCACAAAATTTGCCAGAAAGCATTTTGTCAGGACCATTTCATTCCATTGCCTTGTTATAAACCGGAAAATGTTTTGTTTGTCTTTGACATCATGTAGAAACCTAATTGTTATGCCTTTAGTATTTTTGCAGCAGATAATATTGGTGATTTTAGAATTAATGAAAAGAAATAGTGATGATTTTAAATTTTATTTAATGCAAACACATTTGTTGAAAGTTAATAGTGGCTGCATTGGTGTTGCATTTGGGGAATCAAGTAATTGAGATTTTGTGCAATATATACTTCATATGCTTTTTTCTTTGTACCAACCTGTGGCATGAACTGAGGATCTGAGAGCTTTTGCTCCAGGCTACTACTGTATCACTTGAGCCATAGCTACACCTGTGGTTAATTGGAGATAAGAGTCTCACAGACTTTACTGCTTGGGTTGGTTTCAAAGCCTCAAACCTTAGATCCCAGCCTCCTGAGAAGCTAGGTTTACAGTTGTGAGCTACTGGCAACTGGCTGTTTTTTGGTTTTGTGCATGGGTGTGTTTAATGGTGCTATACAAGTTTTAATTCAAGAACTCTATGAACTACTTTTCTCTGGATGTTGGTTGGGTAACAAATTATTTTTCCTCCACTATGAATTTGGAGAAAAGGAAAACCAGAGCCCGGTGCCCGTGGCTCACGCCTGTAATCCTAGGTACTCAGGAGACTGAGATCTGAGGATCGTGGTTCAAAGCCAACCCGGGCAGAAAAGCTGATGAGATTCTTATCTCTAATAAACCACGAGAAAACTGGAAGTGGCGCTTTGGCTCAGGCGGTTGAGCGCTCGCCTTGAGCTGATGAGCGCAGGTACAGCGCCCAAGCCCGATGAGCGCAGGTACAGCGCCCAAGCCCCGTGACCGACAAAAGAAAAAAAGGAAAACCAGTAAAAATTAGTTTTGTGTTGGATTTCATTTATGCTGGAAGAACATTACCAGTTTTATTGTTTTAGACAATTTTTTTCTGCTCCTAGGTAAGAAAATGGGTTTACGTGATTGCAAATTTGAGTACTTTCTGAGAGCATGTTTATTGTTGTAGAGGGTCATTTAGTTAGTACATGATTTGGGAGAATGGACAGCATCCTACTACCATTTGTACTCTCTGTATTTGGCATTTAAATCATTTGAGACATGGAGATGCTAGGGCTTGGAGACATGGCTTAGATGAGAGATCCCTCCAAGGATTTTGGAGGCCCTGAGTGCAAATTAAAGTACCCCTAAAAACCCCCAAACAAAGCAAAAAACCCAAATGGAGATACTAATAATGGAGATATACCTTGCTTGAAAACTGTCCAGATGATCAGTCCAACAGTAATTTTATTACTTTGAAAGTCTGTAGCAGGCATCAGATAAATTATTTCATTTAATGCACAGTATCTGTATGGATTTGAGGTCATTATTGGATCTACTACAAGGACTACGACATGATAGCATAGTGAATTGAACTTGCTCACAGGGTTCCTCTAGATAATCAAATCTTGGACATTAGTTATTCCTGGGGTTAAGACAGTATGACTTCATGTATTGCATTCACACCTATTTTATTACATTCACACTCATTTTTATCTTATGATATTATTTCACTCTTTCAACAAAGATTGTTTATTGAGTTGAGCTCAAACCTATAACCACTTGCTAACCACTTGCTAAAAATCATGGTTTATATGCTTACGGCATGCTCAGCCCTGTACTTGTGGCAATCCAGCAGTAAATCATAGGCACAATCCGTTTTTTTTTTGGTCTGTCATGGGGCTTGAACTCTGGGCCTGAGCCCTGTCCCTCAGCTCTCCAGCTCAAGACAAGCACTCTACCACTTGAGCACCAATTCCTGGCACAGTCCTTTCTGTGTGGAGTTTATTCATTTTGTTTTGAGCTACAGAAATAGACCAAAGATATAAAAAAATGAGATGCTAGTACTTCATATTGGTAAAGAAAAGAAAAGAAAAATGTAGATAAGGTGGATAAATACTGCCAGAGAACAGTTGCAATTGAAAATAGCTTTGAAGGGGCTGGGAAGGAGGCTCAGTGGTAGAGTGCTTGCCTTGCATGCCTGAGGCCCTGGGTTCAATTCCTCAGCACCACATGAGCAAAAAGAAAAAAGCTGGAGTGGCGCTGTGGCTCAAGTGGTAGAGCACTAGCCTTGAGCTGAAGAGCTTATGGACAGGGCCCAGGCCCAGAGTTCAGGCACCACGTCCAGCCCCCCCCCCCCAAAAAAAAAAAAAAGAAAAGAAAAGAAAATAGCTTTGTAGGAGACTTCTTAACAGGACACTGAACATAAGCCTGAAATCTGGAAAGCAGTGAGATATTCCCAAATCTGTAAGAAGATTCTTCCACAGTGAAGAAACATCGTACCCCATTCCAAGTTTGGACATACTTGAGGTTTTGGGCTTCTATACTCAATTGTCTAAAACCAGGGTTGTCTTTAGTTTGCAGGTAACTCCATGTTGATTTGTTCTTGTAATTTTCCAAATATTCTTCCAGGTTCTTGAGGACACATGGCTAAGATAATGGACAAAAAGGAAGAGGCAGAAACAGAGAACTCTTCAGGAAATGGAGGACTGCCTGATTCAGTATACTAGTATTTAAGGAAACTTATAGTATTTAAGGAAAGTTATGCAGTAATTTACTTAATTTTTTAAAAAAGAGATCTGGACATCTGCAAAATCAATATTATTAATTTACTTTTCAGAAGAATAGCAAATGTAATATTTCTCAAATAGCTTCATATAACAGTACACTTTCTGAGACTTCATTATGCTAGGTATCTATAAATTAGTACAAATGAAACTGCTCATTTGATTGCCATTAAGCAATATGTAGTGAAGCTCCACAAAAGTTTTGGGGTAAGAGGAATCACAGAGATGGTGGGACAAAGGGTGAACTAATTCAGTGGTGAAACTCATTACACATTTTATGGAAAATGCGGCCAGGCCCGGGGGGGGGGGGGGAGGGGGCCAGGAGGAGGAAAAAAAAAACTGGGAGAAAAGTAGGGAGGGGGTTAAATAAAACCCCCAAACGCACCCATTACCTGACTTATGTAACTGCAATCCTTCTGTATATCACCTTTACAAAAAAACCCACAAAAAACAAAGAACAAAAAAAAAAACCACCCTAAACTTTGCTGGGCACTGGTGGCTCACACCTGTAATCTGAGCTACTCAGGAATCTGAGATCTGAGAATCACTGTTCAAAGCCAGCTTGGGTAGGGAAAACAAAAAACAACAACAAAGAAGTTTTGACATAGTGGCAAAAACCATAATTTAAATTTAAATTTTTTGTATTTAGGTACAAAGTAATTTCAATTTAAATTTCCCATAGTGTGTGTGCACGCGCGCATATGAGTGTGGGCATGTGCAGTTCTGGGGCTTGAACTCAGGGCCTGGCACTGTTGCTGAGCTTTTTTGCTCAAGGATAGCACTGTACCGCTTGAGCCAGCTTTTTCGTGGTTAATTGGACATCAGGTCTTAGCCTCCTGAGTAGCTAGGATTACAGGCATGAGCTATGGGTGCCGGGCAATCTTTAAAACAAAGTTAAATATATTAAAATTATTTATGATAAAGATGAAACACATTCAGTTGCTGTTTCTTTTTCCCCCAAGTATGATTTAAAACTCAGAGAGGGGCTCTCACTTGCTCTGTTATCACTGTATAACTTTAACTACATCCCCAGCCCACTTTTTACTTGTTATTTTGCAGCTGGAGTCTCTTAAACTATTCTTCTGGAGTTGTCCTTGAATCATAATCCTCCTGGTCATAGTCTCTTATATAGGTGGGAGTACAGGCACAGGCACAATTGTTAATCTGGATCTGAATCTTCAGAAGTCTCTTTCCTTCTGAATCGTTAAAATTGGATGCAAGACTACAGTCCAATCAATACAAGATGCAGGGGCTTCCATTAACATTTGTAGACTATTAGTTACTCTCCCTTTTTAAAAGTGGTATTAGGAGAAAGGACCCAAGAGTCTGGGTCCTTCCGGGTTCCTAAATAAAGCTTTTCTTTCCTTGATTTATTACTGAGAGGAAAACCAACTATATTTTGCTTTTTTTTTCTGAGATAATTTTAAGGTTCATTTGAAAGGATTAAAAAATAGCTAGTAAAGTGTTATTTTTGGATGTCTATTATGCAGTTTCCAGAGAGTTCCTGAGGAAATTTTGTCTCCAGCATAGCTAGGTACCATGCAATTAAAACACACACAGGAAATGTGAATATTTCTCCTTTCTCCTGAACCTAGAATACTCTCCTACAGTATGGAATGTTGTAAATCATGCTGCGTTTCTATTTCCCCAAGCTATGTTTCTGCAGCCCAGAAGGTTCCGCTATCCAAAACATGTTTATACATTTGTCTTAGGGGAAAAAAAGCAAGGAAAATCTATAGTACAGGTTATTATACTCTAGAGCGGAAATATTAAACTTTATTCTTATGTGCATATCATTGGTTGTATCTCAGTTAAAAGGCAAACTACAAGAAAGGCTGGGAAACGTTTTAATGTGGGCCAAGGAGAAGAATGAGATTAAATTAATAGCCAGTTAAGTTTTACTTTTGCAAGATTATACAGAGTTTATTTGCAAGTAAGGGCCAAGAGTTAGTGCCATTCACACAAACACACACACCTACACCCACATACATACTACTTTCTCCTATTTGTAATTCCTTTCCTAGTAAGCCTGCTGATATCTACAATCTTTATGCAGAAAAGAGTTTATCTAATTTCCTTTCTTATAAGAGTATGTAGCTCAGTATGGGTGTCTTTACAACTCATGATCCTCCTGCCTCCTCCTGAGTTGCTGGGGTTACAGGCCTACCTACCCCCATTTCTCTCTGTCTCTGTCTGTGTTTGTCTGTCTTTTCCCCCTCTGTCTTACCCTATCATTTATGTGCAGTAATTTAAAGATACCTGAATTTTGTTATATCTTTTTACTTTGTCTTATTTTGAAAGGTCTGTGTCCTATATTGTTATTATTATCACAGTAAAGGATGTTCCCTTTATCCTCGCAGATTCATCATAGTTAGCAGCTCTGACATTAGACTGGAGGTCCTAATTGTGTCTGAGATTGACTCTGCACCAGAAAGAGCCTTATAATACTTCACCGTTAGACTAGAATGTGATGATTTGATTCATCTCCAGAAACTTGAAGACCACTGACAATGATGACTCTACCTTTGCAGCCTTTATAAAACAGGGTCTTTTAAATACCACACCAGCCACAGGCACTGAGCGCCACCTACAGGCCCAGTAGAACCTAGTACTTTCATTCAATTCCAGAAGGTTAAAGGCACTGACAGTGATAACTCTACCTTTCACCTTTATAAATGTGTCCTTTAATTACTGCACCAACCACAGGTGCTCAGCACTAGTCTGGCTCTCACAGTAGTGTGGAATTTGACACTAAAGGACTGTACATACCAGCTTCATGTACACAATTTTGGAGATAAGACACTGAGCTCTGAGAGGACTGGCCCCTTGAGAAAAGCATGTAAGATATTATAAGCTGAATTATGTGCTCTCAAAGTCTTTTCCTGTATTCTTTGCTAATCTGATAGAAATAGCAATGAACTATTAGTAAGAATTCTGGTTGGGCTGAGAGCCAATGACTCATGCCTATAAGCCTAGCTACTAGAGAGGCTGAAATCTGCTGAGATTTGGGGATCATAGTTGGAAGCCAAGTGTAGGCAGAAAAGTCCATGAGACTGTTTTGTCAATTCACAAGAAAAAAGCCTGAAGTGGGTCAAGCAAAGGAGCCAAGTAAGAGCCCAAGGCCCTGAATTCAAGCCCCAGTGTTACAAAAGAAAAAGGAGATAGCCTTTTTTTTTTTTTTACATTTACATTTAAATTTTATGAAGAAGTCATTCAGGTCTACACAGGTGCCTAATGGATGACATTCTGATACATGAAGTTGAAAACTCCATCCTCAGATTATGCTAACACAATTTTCTGAACATGTGTTGCATGAAGGGCCATGAAGTATAATTTCATATGTATTGGTGACTTCTAGTCATACTTCGGCACATGTCAGATTACCCTCCATCTTTATTCACAAGTATTCACAAACCTTATTCCTTGGAAAATTCAGATGATTGGAGTCTTGGGTCCTCTACCTCTAGGTTTGGTCACTTTGGGAATAAACTCTTTTGCAAAACTTGTTACAATGCTTGGTATACTGTACTTCTAGCAAAGTTTTATTAGGTAAAATAATATTTTTCCTTTGTTCCCTAGTAAGTAGTTTTTGAAGCTTAATGAACGGTCAGCAAATAAATGAATAAATTTAGGTATATTTAACTTGAGGTCTTCATATTCTTTTCTCATTTACACCCTGTTACATTATAAATAATGAAAAGTTCAAGATGTTAATGGGCTTTGGCTGATTTTAATATTTAAAAAGAAAAGTCCAGGCGGGAAGGTAGCTCAGTGGTAGAGTGCTTCCCTTGCATGCATGAGGCCCTGGGTTTGATTCCTCAGCACCACATAAATAGAAAAGGTCGGAAGTGGCACTGTGGCTCAAGTGGTAGATGGAGCACTAGCTGAAGAGCTGAAGAGCTGAAGAGCTGAGGGCCAGTGCCCAGACCCAGAGTTCAGGCCCCCAGAGAGGAAAACTGAAAACCATGGGAAAGTTTATTCATATAGGATTGTTATGCAAAAATAATTTTTAGCTTTCTCCATCCCTTTATAGGGGATATAAGCCTATGAAAGGCCTTTATGCAAATCAAATAGCTGATAACAAGGAACCTTACCACTCTGTCGCTGAGCACTCTACCATTTGAGCCACAGCGCTGATTCCAGTTTTCACATTTTCTGCCCAAGCTGGTTTCGAACTGCAATCCTCAGATCTGAGTAGCTAGGGTTTCCGGTATGAGCCACTGGCCCCCGACTCCCACTTCAACAATGTTGAATGCTAGTAGTTTGTTCCAAAATTCAGTGGTATGTAAGTTATGAACTCTGTGTCTCCAGGTTCAGAGCTTAACAGTAAGGAAAGAGAAATACAAATTTAAAACTTCATTCCGAGTTTGTTTCCGCTTAAAATTATGAACAATTAAGAAATAGAATACAAATAAGAAATAGAATCAGATATCTCAATGCCCAAGGCTTAATTCTTGTGCACTTTGATCACATATGGGAAAACTAAATCTAAAGGCTTTACAATGAAAATCTCTGCACAATGTTCGTAAAGAACTTAGCGTCTGGGAAAAAAACGCAGTTGTCCAAGAGTTACGCAATATGTTGCTAAAGCATCTAAAAACAAAAGTATTAAATAAAAAGTTGTCATGTGGAAAGCGAACTTTACAACTTTGGTGGGGGGGGAGAATTGGGTGGGGGGTGGGGGAAGGCTGGGAAGGGATGTGAAGGGTAAACAAAGGAGGAGGCTACAATGCTTGATAAGAAATATAGTCATTATCTTGCCTATGTAATTGTTACCCATCTGTACAGTATATTCACAATAAAAAAGAAAAAAAGTATTAAATAAAATGAAAAATAAATAAAAAACAAAAAAGCCCCAAAAGTATTACAATGAATGAAAACTGAGCTGCAACAATTACTGTCAAATGCG
This sequence comes from Dipodomys merriami, assembly GCF_024711535.1. Classification (NCBI taxonomy): domain Eukaryota; kingdom Metazoa; phylum Chordata; class Mammalia; order Rodentia; family Heteromyidae; genus Dipodomys; species Dipodomys merriami. The sequence goes on from NW_027202937.1 coordinate 15,000,980, forward strand.
CGATTTTTCAATGCCTAACAAGTTAACTTTCGCTTTTTTCTACAAGAGAATAAGAATGAAGGAAAAGCAAGCCATACATATAATACATGATGATAGCAAACATTTCAATAGATCTATATTTTAAAAATTTGAGACCGGTAGCCAATCATCAGGCCTGTCTAATTATGCATGGCGCGGAATTTGAAGATTAGGACCAATCAGCAAGACTTGGCCCTTATAAATACAAATGAGAAAGAAAGGTTCCCCAATTTTTTCTAACCGTCCTCATGGCTCGTACCAAGCAGACCGCTCGTAAGTCCACCGGCGGCAAGGCGCCCCGCAAGCAGCTGGCCACCAAGGCCGCTCGCAAGAGCGCTCCTGCCACCGGCGGCGTGAAGAAACCTCACCGCTACCGTCCCGGTACCGTGGCGCTGCGCGAGATCCGGCGCTACCAGAAGTCGACGGAGCTGCTGATCCGCAAACTGCCGTTCCAGCGTCTGGTGCGCGAGATCGCGCAGGACTTCAAGACCGACCTGCGCTTCCAGAGTTCGGCTGTGATGGCGCTGCAGGAGGCGAGCGAAGCCTACCTGGTGGGTCTCTTTGAAGACACTAACTTGTGTGCCATCCACGCCAAGCGTGTCACCATCATGCCTAAGGACATCCAACTAGCGCGCCGCATTCGCGGAGAGAGAGCTTAATTTTCGCTCCCTAGTGCCAGTCCCAGCTGTAAAACCCAAAGGCTCTTTTAAGAGCCACCTACGCTTTCACTTGGGAGAGCTGGAGCATTAGAGTAAAAAGTATGTACGGGGGGAGGAGCGTTTTACAGCGGCTCAGAGCTGGAGGGACCTCCGAGTGTCCTTGTAGACAAATGTTTGCAAAAATACACAAGTGAGGTGCCTTTCATGATTAAATGGGTGGCCCTTACAAGGGCCTTTAGAATAGGTAAAAAAATGCCAGTAGCAAAACTTAGCCGCCGAAGCCGTAGAGGGTGCGGCCTTGGCGCTTGAGCGCGTAGACGACGTCCATGGCGGTGACGGTCTTGCGCTTGGCGTGCTCAGTGTAGGTGACAGCGTCGCGAATCACATTCTCCAGGAACACTTTTAGCACCCCGCGAGTCTCCTCGTAGATCAGGCCGGAGATGCGCTTGACCCCGCCACGGCGGGCCAGACGCCTAATTGCGGGTTTTGTGATACCCTGGATATTGTCGCGAAGGACTTTACGGTGGCGCTTAGCGCCGCCTTTCCCAAGGCCTTTGCCACCTTTACCGCGACCAGACATAGTGTAAGATTGCTGAAAACCAGCTTCTTAAAGCGCCCTCTGCAGTTCCTTATATATCAGCAATGCGGACCTTTTAGAAAACTGAAATGGCGCGGGCGGGAAGGAGACTTTTGTATCCGCCTCTCCTTCATCTTATTGGGTGTCTCCTACCATGTGAATTCTGAATCCAGGTCTCGGCGACCTCTTGTAACATGCATGTGTCTCCCCACTGTTACGTACAAATCCAACCTGTTTTACAATTTGTAAAACAACAAAAAAGTGCATATATATGTGCGCGCGTGTGCTGTAGCACTCTAAACTGAGGAACATGCGAGCAATTTTTTTTCTCATAGTTGATTTTCAGCTTTACAACTTAATATCCATTTTGCCCATAATGAAGCTGTGTATTTGACAATAGTATATACAGTACACTCTTTTCTGTAGATAGGTACTGATAAGGAGGACCCTACTTGTACTTTTCTTTGTTCAATTTAGAAACTGTCTGCAATGTAAAGAATTCCAGGTTTGGAGAACTAGGTCTTTTCTACATCGTGTGTGTAAACTTGGCCTTGAGTCTTCTGATCTTGCCACCCATTACTGCTATGTAGTGTATCACAGTGAACAACATTTGCTAGATAATAGGATTAACAAAAGCAGCTTGGATGCATTCTGTGAAATGTCCAAATAATAAATTATGGAGGTAATGTGCTCAAAATCATAGTGTGATATGTTCAAACATATGACAAATGCCTTCTATTTCCTAGACAGGTAATTAAAAATAAAAATCTTTTCTTTGATGGTGCTTATTTCTCAAGTGCTTGCAAAGCAAAGTATTCATTTCCTTAATTTAGAACTTACCTGTGGCTTAAGAGTTACCTCAAGTACCTCCTTGCTTAGACATATTTATTTCCTATTCTCTTGCATGGAGGCACCAAAAGGGCATCAGGTACTTTAAAAGGAGTAAGGTTCCCTGACTGGAAGTTAAAATATACTTCATTTCTCACTTACCTTCTGAACACATTTGATTCTAACAAAGCTTTACTTTCTTTGTATTCATTATTTTTCCCCCAATTCTCTTTCTTGGTATTTATTCTATGTTTACTTCTTTTGAATTATTTGAAATGCACTGTTCCATTTTGCAATTCTTAGGAATAATTCCTGTAGAATGACCAACTGAACAACAGTAATATTTCTTGGGCATTTATTAAGGCTAACTTCAGCCTGTATTGCCCTCCAGGAAGGGAAGAACTTATTTTAAAAAATATTGGAATTAGTCAGTAGCTCATTTACTGTGAATTTGATCATGAGATCCAGTAGGTTTGGCAGAGAATTAATGGTGATATCAATAATTCAACTGTAATTATTATTGCAATCATAATCACAGTTGCATTTTAATTCTATCTTTAGGTCTAGGCTTTCAGCAATATGAATGTATATACCCAAAAGGACATTCACATAATGGTTTACATGATAGCAAACCATCCCTTCCTCAAACTACTACGTTTCTCAGAGGAGTTACTGATGCTTCTCATCCAGTTCTGTTAGATGACATCGTTTAAACAGATTTGTTTATATTTATGCTATATAGCATGGCCTTAGGCCTTAAACACTGCTTCCAGTCTTGTCACCCAATAAATAATTGTTTAAGTGAAGTTGCTTCTGTGGAATTAGTACATTTTTGGAAAAATGATATTGTAGAAGTTGATCAACCTGCCTTCAATTATGTGAAAAAAAGCCTCAAGTAATCATTGAGCCATAAATGATAGTTTGGAATAAAGCCAGAATGGTTGCTTGGAAAAATGAGTAATTGCTTAAGGAAACAACAAAATACATTTCTTGTTCATTGTAAGAAATATAGGGCATCATTTTTGTATTTGCTTAGACACTATTACTTTTTTGCTTAATTATATAACAATTCACAATTTTATCAGGAGTGTTATAACATAAGATGAATGAGATCATTAATGGTCACTCGTGTTTGCCTTCAAATTTCATTCAGGTCATTGGGTGCACACATTATAGCCTAGTAAGTTCAGTGATATCAACTTTCAGAAATAGATTTTTTTGTTCGTTATGGTCAGTTTTGCAGCGTTAAGATTTGAATTACAATCTTGAAATATAGGAAATATACAGATATGTTCATATAAGAGCAAAAGCCTTAAAACCAGGTGTCAGTCGTTACAATATTAAGAAAATTGGACATGAAGATGAATGCTATCTCAATATTTTTATTACATATCTAATAAAATATATCATGCTATTCTATTAATCGTCAGTTGCGTTTTGTTTTTTCTTTTTTTTTGGTAGATGAGTTTCTTGGTCACTCATATCTATTCTAGGTTTGAAAAATCTGCTTAGAACTCTTTAGAAGGAGAATGGAACAGTTTTAGCCCCATCTTCTTGAATAAGTTTAAATCACTAAAACACGCGAATCAACCCAATTTACATATTGGCATCTCAAATATTTTAAAAATATATTGTTCTTTTAATAAATAATCATCCTTGCTGTATATACAGCATTCTATTCCAGTGCCAATTCCTAGATCGGTGCAAACAGCTCGAGGGTGAGTCTGTGCTATTGCTCCTGCGAAAAAACTTAATTTTCCTAATCACTTGAGTAAAATGAAGTTTATTTATATGATTTTGGGAAGATAAGAATGCGCAGAACAATGCCGTGATAAAAACATTTGCAAATGAAACCCGGAGAAATTGTATTTTTAAGGAAAACCCGAAAGTTGTCTGAATCTGACCGAAGTTTGAAAGAGAGTTGGGGGAATCAGGGAAGTTTCAGAATGCCAGTTTTGATGCTAGGTGTAGAAAGTAAGGCAACCATGAAGCCTAAACCCTCTCGGATCAGTTTTCCACAAGTTTCTAGTTATTTCGTTCGTAGATTTTTAATATTTTTATTCTTTTTTAAGTGGCAACAAACACAGTCACAAGGCAGAGCCGAGGAGTCCTTTTCCAGCCGCGCAGTGCTTGGAGCAGGGAACCAATCATCACTCAGCGTCTCTCTATATAAACCCAGAGCCTTCCGCGCAGGGGACAAGCCATTCTCACAGTTTGAGCTTACTTTTGGCTCTTCTTACGAGGCAGAAAGATGTCGGAGACTGCTCCTGTTGCTCCCGCAGCCCCCGCACCTGCGGAGAAAACACCTACGAAGAAGAAGGCGAAGAAAGCTGGCGCTGCCGCTGGGAAGCGCAAGGCGACCGGACCTCCGGTGTCCGAGCTCATCACCAAGGCTGTGGCCGCCTCCAAAGAGCGCAACGGGGTGTCTCTGGCCGCGCTCAAGAAGGCGCTCGCGGCAGCCGGCTACGACGTGGAGAAGAACAACAGCCGCATCAAGCTGGGTCTGAAGAGCCTGGTGAGCAAAGGCACCCTGGTGCAGACCAAGGGCACCGGCGCCTCCGGCTCCTTCAAGCTCAACAAAAAGGCGACCTCCGGGGAGGCCAAGCCCAAGGCCAAGAAGGCGGGCGCGGCTAAGCCTAAGAAGCCTGCCGGCGCAGCCAAGAAGCCGAAGAAGGCGACTGGCTCCGCCACTCCGAAAAAGAGCGCCAAGAAGACCCCTAAGAAGGCGAAGAAGCCAGCAGCGGCTGCTGGGGCCAAGAAAGTTGCCAAGAGCCCGAAAAAGGTGAAGGCAGCCAAGCCAAAGAAGCCTGCCAAGAGTCCTGCAAAGGCGAAAGCCCCTAAGCCTAAGGCTGCCAAGCCGAAGGCTGCCAAACCCAAGGCTACGAAGGCCAAGAAGACCGCCCCGAAGAAGAAATAAGATTGTGGTAGGACGTCCTGCTGTGAAAATCTCAACGGCTCTTTTCAGAGCCACCCACATATTCAATTCAAAAGAGCTGAGCTTTGGGTGACAATTTAAAGCTGAATTATACTGGGCTTTTTAGGTTGGGGTTCTGAAGTGTCAGATGCAACAACCCTTATTTTATAATTTAAAGGGTTTATGTGTTTGCCTTCCCTCCAGTGTCTTTCATGCTGGTCCTGGCGTACCTATTTTCCCCTTTTTTTAAAGTGCCATTTTGAGCTGCGCTGCGTGTTGTATGTTTGGGCTTTGATCTGAGGTTACCCAAGTCCCTAGATTGGGAGGGGCGGAGCATGAACGCTCGTGGAGAACTGGTGCTGGGAGAAGAGGGCGTTTTCGACCTTGTTTTTCGCGCCTAAAACGTTAAAAGAGTCGACTCTCGGTAAGCCAATCCGGGAATTTTATTATAGGCTTGGCCGGTGTCGTAAGATTCGCTTTCCCATTGGCCTGGGGGTTGTGTGTTAGTGACTCGGTTGAAATTTACCCAATCATGACATACCTTTGGACGTTCTTTTTATTTTTATTTTTTATGAAGAGGGAGTGCCCAACCAATCACAGATTGACATATTAAAATTTGCTTACGTGTTCAGGCAGCCATTCACGGCGCAGAATTCTCCCTCCCCTAACGACCAGTTAAAGGGGGAATTCTTTTCGGCAATTCCTTTTCATTGTCATTGTACTTGAATCTTTATTCCTCCTCCGCCCCCTTCCGGAATTCCAAGGTACTGGGCTAGACAAAGGACGTCTTCGGCGGCGATCCTTTCCCACCCGCAATACCGGGGTTCGAACTCGCTGCCCTGGAATGCTGGCCTGGCGCGAAGTCGGCGAGTTGTGCCTCCAGCTCTTTGTCCGTTTTTCACATTTACTCTATCATATTTCTTCATAGATTATTTACATGATTTTAGGGAGCCGGGGATTTCTGTCCCCACTTACCTATTAGGTCAGTACACAAGAGGGAAACCAAGCTTTTGACAATGCTGCGTGGTTTGCCAGTGGCACCTAAGTTGGACAAAGAAAGCTGTAGGAACAAGGATTTATTCTGGGTGGTCTAGCATTTTATCGCTGCACATATTTATATTTACTCTTTGTTGGATAGTACTTCATCTTGGTGATAAGTACTGAAAACACGAACTGTGGATGTAAGAGCAAAAAGTACATCTAAAATGCAATTCAGTAGTGAGTTAACATCAGTCACAGGACTTTGAAGTGGTGTTCTTCAAACTGACATTTTTATTCCTATTACTGGACTTTAATATGCTACCAAAGGCGTACATACATATGACTATATGTACTTAAAAAATTGGAAGTGTTTTGATGTTACTGCCTGTCTTATTTTTTACACGTGCTCTATGTACTTAACCATCATTTAAAGAGGACTACAGTCATAGCTTTAGCGGTAGTGCACCTGACTTTTATAATTCTATACCCTGCCTGAGTTCAAATTCTAATGTTGCCAACAATAACAATGAGCACCAAATCCACAAAACAGGTCTTGAAACCCTGAACCTCAAGATTGAAATGGCTGTTCATGTTATTTCTTTGTTTAGAACACTATTATATTCCTTTCAACAGCTAATAACTTTCAATTTTACCTTTCAAGCTTTGTATGTGTATGTGTATGTGTGTGTGTGTGTGCTCACATGCATGGGGCTTGAATTCAACCTGGATGTGGTCCCATCGCATTTCAGCTCAATGTTATTTCTCTACCACTTGTGTCATGCTTCCACTTCATGATGTTTGTGTTTACCTGGAGTTCAAGAGTCTCAAGGACTTTATTGCCCCAGGGTGACTATAAACATCAATCCTCAGATCTTAGCCTTCGGAGTAGCTCAAATTGTAAGAATGAGCCACCAGGGCCGGGCTCCTAATAAAAAACAAAAGCTAAAAACATTTTAAATTTTCTCGTTCAAAACAGTTCTGTGTTTTCAAAGCCAGAGATACATCTCATAATTTTCCTTTCTAGAGAAGATAGAAAGGTTCAGTCGCTTTTTGAGAATTGCTTTGTTGAAAAGGAGATGTGGATAAATAGAGAAATGCAAACTTGCCAGAAATCCTCTTAAAAACAAGAGATTTAGGGTTGTGAATGTGGCTTAATGGTAGCTTGCTTAGCATGCAAGAAGCCTTGGGTTTGATTCCTCTGTACCACATAAACAGAAAAAGCCAGAAGTGACACTGTGGCTTAAGTGGTAGAGTGCTATCCTTGAGCAAAAGAAACTCAGGGACAGCCTCCAGGCCCTGAGCTCAAGCCGCAGGAATGAGGAAAAACAAAAGGAAAATCCAAAACAAAATAAACTAAGAGCTTGAATCTATCACAGAGAAGGCAGAAAGGGAAAGATCTGGGCCTTGCTTTCCCTGAAGATAAGGTGTCAAGGTCAGTAATGCTAATCAAACTTACTCCTATTTTTTTTTTTTTGGTGGTAGAGGCTTTTGACCTTTTCTAGGGAAGCAATGCCACTTGAACCATATCCCTAGCCCAGTTTGCTTTAGTTACTTTTAGGTTGTTTTGACCTGGCCAGCTTACACAAGAGCTGTTATTAACAATCCTCAATAATTGGCATGGCAGATTGAACCAGCTTGTTGAGATAGGGGTTACATTAACTTTTTCTCTAGGTTCGACTTCAATCGTGATCTTCCTTATCTATCTCCCTAGTACATGGGATTACTGGTGTGGCCCACTGTTTTTAGTTCCTCCAGTCCTTTAATGTTTGTAAATACTTGTTGTATTACTGCTAAACTTTGGCCTTTTTTATAGAGTACTGGCATTAGGTGTACTTAAAATGCTTACTTTATACTTAAGGAAATTGTGCTTTAGGAGATGCAATAACCTGAAAGGAATACTTTTTCTCAGTAACTAAATTAACCTATCTTTCCTCATACTGCTTCTTACCTGTAATAGAAAAGGTGTAAGGGCTGGGAAGGTGGCTCAGTGGTAGAGCGCTTGCCTTGCATGCCTGAGGCCCTGGGTTCAATTCCTCAGCACCACATAAGCAAAATGAAAAAAGCTGGAAGTGGCGCTGTGGCTCAAGTGGTAGAGCGCTAGCCTTGAGCTGAAGAGCTGAGGGACAGCGCCCAGGCCCAGAGTTCAGACCCTACGACCGGACCCAAAAAAAAAAAAAAAAGAAAAAAAAAGAAAAGGTGTAAGTTTTTTTGTCCCTTTTAAGACTTATTGATGGCTGAGTACTTTGCTTTGTATTGCTTATATTTGAAACAATAACATTGTACTTTCTACCTTCCCAGTATACCTGGTTATAGATTGGTTCTCTTGAACTGGAGCTGGCAGATCAAAAGTCTTAATTATGTACATCCTTCAGTCATTAAAAAAATTCAGGTTGGTATTTAAGGGATTCCTCTTGAATCTAACATTTTTCTCTTCCCATTTTGGCTATCAAAGTAAGGATGACTTCATTCTTTCCTTAATTTGCCACCCTCTTGTACCTAAATTCTGGCCATTCTCAAAAACCAAACATATTCTTTACAATGGTCACTGTTCCATCATTGTCTTTGTTTATGGGAAAACATAGCATCTTTTTTATAATAATATCTTCTGTTCACATTGGTGACAGTAATCTAATTTAAAAATCTAGTTACATGTCTTTTGCATAATTATCTTCTGAAAAATTCGATGACAGTATTTCCTCTCATTAATTAATAAATCCATACTTGATTTGCCTTGTTTCTTCCTATGCTGTTTCTGTGTGATTTTTTAAGATATGATCAATTGGTTTACATTATTGCATGGAATGAAGCTGATTATAGTTATTTCCACTTGCATTTATGTATGAGAAAGACAGGGTTATAAATATTTAGTTCCTTACACAATCTTCTTCTCTGAGGCTCATTCCCTTGCTTATTGAAATATGCCATCCTAGGGGCTGGGAAGGTGGCTCAGTCGTAGAGCGCTTGTCTTGCATGCATGAGGCCCTGGGTTCGATTCCTCTGCACCACATAAGCAAAAAGAAAAAAGCTGTAAGTGGCCCTGTGGCTCAAGTGGTAGAGCGCTAGCCTTGAGCTAAAGAGCTGAGGGATAGCACCCATGCCCAGAGTTCAGGCCCCAGGACCAGAACCACCCCCTCCCCCCCAAAAAAAAATCGCCATCCTAAAGTTTGGGCAAAAGTATAAAATTGAAACAAAAATGTATAAGTACACCTTTGCAAATAAAAATATCTTCATATTTTCAATGTTAATAGTTGTCATGGTTAGGTGGAGTGGAGAAGATTTGGGGAATAATGGAATTTAGTTTCTTTTAGCTATCATTTCCATTAGATAACCTTGTTGGTTTATTTATTGTTTTAAATTACATGATCTCTTTCCTTACCCATTATAAATGGTCATGTTCTTTGCTGACATCCATATAACAAAAGACAGGTTAATAAAGACAATGAAAATTTTCACTGATCATTGTTTTGGAAGATATTTGTAAAGGTCAGAAACCTAAATAAAACTATATTCTATGTCTTTTTTTTTTTTGTCTGTTTCTTAGTGTTTATTCTGGTCCTGTCACTTGAGCTCTGGGCCTAGACACTGTCCTTGAACTTTTTGGCTCAAGACTAGTATCCTACCACTTGAGCATTAGCTCCTCTGCTTTTTGCTTGTTAATTGGATATGAGAGTCTCACGTTTTTGGAGTATGCTAGCAGTGAAGAATGAACCTAAGATTTCGGCCTTCTAAGCAGCTAGGATTACAGGTGTGACCCATTAGGTAAACTGCTTTTTTATCTTCCTGTTCTGGGAAGGATAGCCCTGTAGAAATGATGGTACTAAATGAATATAATGTCCAGATTCTTCTTGGCCTCTCTATGTGGTATTCATTCCTTTTGGCCCTTGGTTATACTTTTTTAAAAAAATTATCTTTTTGTTTTTATTGTGAAAATACCATACAGAAGGGTTACAATTACAAGGGCAAGATAGTGAGTACATTTCTTATCAAGCATTGTTGTCTCCTTTGTTTCCCCTACCCATCCCTTCCCTTCTCCCCTCCTCGTGGTTATACTCTTTCTTAAATGGATTTACTATCAAGGGAATTAGGTCAGAGAATTTTGTTGCTGACAGTTTCAAGTCAGTAATGCTAGGGAATATGAGAACATTAAATTGCTTTGGGGAAAAGTGGCTTTGTTCTCCATTATCAGTAGAGGAAGAGGACTTAGAGTTTTCTATGTCTTACCTGGGGAGAAAAGGGAGCCATGACAGGACAGTAGCTTAGAAAACCAGTTTCTGAGGCTTTCACTTCAAAATCTAGTTTTTTAAGTCCCAACAATGCTGAAAGGCAGTCACATAATCCAGAAATGTATACACAACACAACGTGCCAACATGAGTATATCAGAGAATTATGTGTTAGTATTTGTGATCTTCCAGAAAAAAGTTTCAACTTATTTTAAAAAGTCTGGTATTGATCATTAGTCTGTGCAATCCCCCCCTCACCTCCCACCTTTGGGAGTAGGGTGGGGTGAGTAGGTGGGGGAAGACCTTGAATGTGGTGTTTTCACTTGTGTCATAAACCTATACTGCTGCACAGAAAGAAAAATTTTCGATGTTAAATGCTTCTCTATTAGTTCACATATATGTAGTTTTACTACAGTACAATAAAACCTCCCAATCTTAGAGGACTGTATACATTTAAAGTCCAACCATTCCTTTTAGCATATACAGTATGAAAAATTGTATTAGTACAAGAAATCTTACTTCAATAGCCACTTTTTACAGAAAATAAGACCCTCAGGAATGCTCTTTTGCTATAAGCTGAATTCTTGGGAAGTTTTATAGTATAGATACAACTGCTGTATATACAAAATGTCTCAAGTCCCCTTTGTCCCCTTCTCCCCTCCTTACTTCTAGTATGTCATCACTAACCCTTCCTTGCTCTTTCCTGTACCATCAAATATGGCCTTATATAACTTCCCACAATTGCCTTAGCAGATTACAATGAGAAAAGTAACTTCTCAAGGATATTCGTTTGATTTTTTTTCTTTTAGGAACCTGTCCTGAGGATTGAATTCAGAGCTTGGGTGCTGCTGTCCCTGAGCTTTACTAAATGCTAACCAGTGGCCTGACCAATTGAGGCACAAGTACATGTCTGCCTTTTTTGGTAGTTAATTGGAAATGTTTCATGGACTTTCTTGCCAGGGTTCTCTTCGAGGTGTTATTCTCAGATCTCAGCCTTCTGAGTACATAGGATTGCAGGCCTGGGTCACCAATGCATGGCCTGCAAGTAAGTTTTCACTGCTGATTCCTTCACAATGGGATATAAAGTTAATATTTAATGCCCCTGGAGTGAAATCCGTGACAAAATCTTGTTATCCCAATAAATCATGAAGCCACAGGCAGGGCCTTCAAACTCATTTATATAACCTAAGCATTTACACACTAAAAAACACAAAGTGTATTCAATTTCTTAAAGTACTCAAATGGACTGGCAGCTGCCCATGTGTTAGACCCCAAACCTGCTGATCACAACAGTGATTTACACTGAAAAACTTGGACCTTCGGACGAGTAATTCCAGCAACGAGCATTCTAAATTCAAGGTTCAATTGATTTGATCTGAATTACTTTAGGATCAAGTAGGTCAGTGATAGAGAGCAGGCTAACATTCTGAGCAATCACACCATTTACGAGCATCTACAGCACTTTCTACAGATCAAGTGTTGGCTCTTAAAAGAGCCTTTGCGTCTTTAGCTTTGATACCCACGAGAAAGCTATTTAAGCCCTCTCCCCACGGATACGACGTGCAAGTTGGATGTCCTTAGGCATAATAGTCACCCGCTTGGCGTGGATCGCGCACAAGTTGGTGTCTTCAAAGAGACCCACCAGGTAGGCTTCGCTCGCCTCCTGCAGCGCCATCACAGCCGAACTCTGGAAACGCAGGTCGGTCTTGAAGTCCTGCGCGATCTCGCGCACCAGCCGCTGGAACGGCAGTTTGCGGATCAGCAGCTCTGTCGACTTCTGGTAGCGCCGGATCTCGCGCAGCGCCACGGTGCCGGGACGGTAGCGGTGAGGCTTCTTCACGCCGCCGGTGGCGGGAGCGCTCTTGCGAGCGGCCTTGGTGGCCAGCTGCTTGCGGGGCGCCTTGCCGCCGGTGGACTTGCGAGCGGTCTGCTTGGTACGAGCCATGGCTCCAGATGAGAACAAAAATCGAGAGGAGAACGGGCCTTAAGAGCTGTGTATTTATACCGGAACCAAATCACTCAGGTTGCATTCTGGGCATTTTTTTTTAACTCTTCCGTTGGTGAATATAGGAAGTGGTTCAGCGTTCTACTATTGGATTTTCTTTTACATGCAGTTTCTCATTGGTCAAAGGCGGTTGCTAGACAATCCCCTTAATTTTTTTCCCTTAAAAATCCTTTACATTCGCTACATTTACATGCTTTATGTATTGTCTTGAACGCTATTTGCACAAAATAGAATCTTTATCGCTCTTTATGAAAAAGAATTCGGTGTTGGGTGTTTGAATCAATAGTAGAGCAGTTGTCTAGCTTTCCGAAGTTTGGGCTGTACCCCCACAAAAACCTTTTAAATGTATCTTCATAAGCCTTAAATTTATTACATTCATCACATTTAGAGTGAAGAAATCTACCTCAGTCTTTTCTAAGCTCTTGTTTAAAGGCGGTTTGGTTTATTTGAAACGGTTAACTCGTCATCTCTGCTCTTTATGACTGGCAAGTTTAATGACAGCCACGAAACCTTGAAAATTCTCTACAGATTTGCTTATATCAGTAGAATGTATGGAAGAGAGGCAATTTTTGACACATTAAGGCTTCTTCACACACTTCTGTATCCCACGTCAATTCTTTCCTTTGGTTTTGTCGATCAAACCTGATCATTTACGATCACTTCAGAAATATACAAAAAACGTTGCATGGAATAGTTCTTAGTCAGCAAATTACTGAAAATTTCCATCTATTGCCTTAATGATCACTTTAACTATTTAATAAACGGTTGGGTTATTTCGCTGTCTTTTTCGACCAATCAGTGATTCGAGTCACACACCCTCATTTGCATATTTCGGGTCAATGAAATTTTGAGACCCTTTGACCATCTGAATCAGTTTCAGTATTCAAACCTTATATGTTTCATTATCATAAAGTATACAAGGAGCTTAGCGCGATGTTTAAAACGTGTCAATGTGTTAGCAACTGTAAAGTCCGGGCAGGGAATTTGGCTCAGTGATGAGTGCTTGCCTTGCATGCATGAGGCCATGGGTTCGATTTCTCAGCAGCACATAATCCAGAAGTAGTGCTGTGGCTCAAGTGGTAGGGCACTAGCATTGAGCTTAAGAGCTGAGGACCAGAAAGCACATGAAAGGTTTAGCCTGACTGCAGTAAAAACTCTTAAGGCAAAGGTGTTCAGCGCTTTTGTGTGAAAGGATAGATGGCCCTGAAAAGGGCCTTTGATGTAAGTATTAAGTGGTAACTTAACCTCCAAAGCCGTAGAGCGTGCGTCCTTGACGCTTAAGCGCGTAGACCACATCCATGGCTGTAACAGTTTTGCGCTTGGCATGCTCCGTGTAGGTGACAGCGTCCCGGATCACGTTCTCCAGGAACACTTTCAGCACCCCGCGGGTCTCCTCATAGATCAGGCCGGAGATGCGCTTGACTCCTCCACGGCGTGCCAGGCGACGGATGGCGGGCTTGGTGATTCCCTGGATATTGTCACGGAGGACCTTGCGATGGCGCTTAGCACCGCCTTTTCCTAGCCCCTTACCACCTTTGCCACGGCCAGACATTATTGTGTTGGGTAGGAAGAACTGAGTGACGACTCCTAAAGAAACGCATACTTAAAATCACACTGCGGACCTTATTGAAAGCAGGAAATACTGGCGGGAAAGCGTGAGAGGAGGGGTCAATGAACTTACTCTCCCACAACAATGCCCTTGATGCCCTTCCACGAATGCCTGAGTGGTATTTGTATGTTTCTTCTCATTTCCCGACTGGAACAATTCATTTCTTTTTAGAGCAGTTAAAACGTTCTTTTCAATCTTAGTCTTGAAACTCTTGCAACCATGCCATCATCTGTCTTGCATAGAGAATGTCTGAAAACCTGAAATATTGCTATCCATTTTAGAAGCATACTTGAATTTCAATTGCCCTTTCCTTCTGATTAAAAAAAGAAAGGTACTCTTAAGTATAATGGTCAGTGGCATTCGTATAATGATCTAGGGAGTGAATACATTTTATGTTCACCATTGTAGAAGGATTATATCTTTTTTTGGTAGCATGGATGTTTGAATTAAATATATTTCAAAGAAATTTTGGATTGAAGTGAGAATGAGATATTATTAAAAAGCATTTATAGAAACGAAGGGAGGCTTTTTAAATGTATGAAGGAAGAAACTATAGAAAATAGTATTAGTCTCACCTTTGGTTCTCAGCTCTACCCAGATGTGAGCCCCTCCCATCCCTGGAGTTCTTGCTTTACAGCTGGACCCTCCCTCTCTCCACCTAGCTGCACCCATGCTCCCTTCTGCCTCACTTATGGCTGTCAGACCCCTCCTGCTACTTGGATGGTGATGGAGGCCATGTGCATCCTCTTGGGGGAAATATGGCTCCTCTAATAAACCTTATAATAATCTTTCTCCTGTGCCTGCCTCTGCATGGTCCCCTGGGATGGATGTGTGGGGACCCTTCATTACTAAAATTTGAATTCAGAGGTAGCATGTCAGTAGGCGGGTACTGTTTGAAAATCCATGCTAACCTTTTGCTAAATATGTATTTTCCTGGGATAGAGCATGCAAAATATGTTTTTTTCTTGTTACACAGGCCCTATGTATTTTGGTATTTTGTGTCTTCTGTCACTTTCCAAGAAAATATTTAAATTAATTATTGTCCCAAAACTTTAAGCCTTAAATGTATGTACAATATATTTCTCTTCTGTTAAAAAAAAATATGAAACTGGGTTCCAGTGGTTTATGCCTGTAATCCTAGCTACTGAACAGATTCAGATCTGAGGGTCACTGTTCAAAGCCAGACTAGACAAGAAAGCCCATGAGACTTATCTCCAATTAAGAATCCTTAAAAAAAAAAAAAAAACCCAAAAAAGAAAAAAAAAATCCATCCATTTGGTGTTGTAGTCCAG
Source organism: Dipodomys merriami (assembly GCF_024711535.1). Taxonomy (NCBI): domain Eukaryota; kingdom Metazoa; phylum Chordata; class Mammalia; order Rodentia; family Heteromyidae; genus Dipodomys; species Dipodomys merriami. The sequence goes on from NW_027202937.1 coordinate 15,016,084, forward strand.
ATGATAGACTGCAACCTTTAGCACAAAAACTTAGGGACAACGCATAGGACCTGACGAAGGACTGTAAAAAAGTTTTGGAAGTATAAAAATAATTCATGAAGTGAATGTAAATTTGAAATGCATGTATCTGGAAGACTCAAAATCCAAGAAAGACAAAAAATTCTTATTTGTAACTTAATTATTGTATTTATCAAACTAATATATCGTTTACTTTAGTGTCTATAAAAGTTAAATTGTATAGTATTTGCTCAATCACTATAGTGAGGAAAAGTGACAGTGGGATAATTTATCTTGCCCATATTATGTAATATTCTTTGCATTGAGGAATCCCAGTACAATAAGAACTTTTAGAGTGGAAAGTAAGAAAAACAGGAATGGCTAATATCTTTTGTAAAACAGATTACAGGCCTCAAAAAGGTTTGTGGTAAAATATACTTTCCTCATCTAACTATGTACTGTTCTTTACAGTTGATTTATGAAACTCTAGGCTTTCATGTGATAGTAATCTAAATCACTTCCATTTAGTGGAACAGATATTCCTCCAGATGTTTATTAATTTTTGATTATTCAATCAAATGGAAAACATGGAAACAAATAATTATTTGTTAAATTGGCTAAAGGAATTTATCACAAATGTACCCATTACCTGAATTATGTCACTATAAGCCCTTTGTACATCACCTTTTAGAATAAGAATAAAAATTATACTGGAGGCTTACTTGTTTTAATTGGCCTTAGTTCCTACTTCCATTTAGTTCCTTCCCTGATTAAACATGGTGGCCATAAAACCAAAAGCATAGAACACACAATTTAAAATACATTTATGCTGGGCGCTGGTGGCTACACTTGTAATCCTAGCTAGCTACCTAGGAGGCTAAGATTTGAGTATCAGAGCTTATAGCCAGCCCAGGAAGGAAAGTCATCTGACTCTTATCTCCAATTAACCACCAGAAAACTAAAACTGGCACTGTACCCTGTTGGTAGAGCAGTAGCTGTGAGCTGAAGAACTCAGGGAGAGTGCCCAGGCCCAGAATTTAAGCCCCACAATGGACAAAAAACCACCCCAGTACTCCAAAAATAACCTATATATCTAAATCTATTTATGTATCTATATATTACAGGTCAAAGAGAAATGTATTTTTTATGACCGAGGATAAACTGGTTCTTAAAGAGGTTTTTTTTTTTTTGTCACCTTGTATACTTTGTAGGTTGAGCAATAGTTTTTTTTTGGGGGGGGGGTCCGGTTGTGGGACCTGAACTCTGGGCCTGGGCGCTGTCCCTCAGCTCTTCAGCTCAAGGCTAGCACTCTACCACTTGAGTCACAGCGCCACTTCCAGCTTTTCTTTTTTCTTATGTGGTGCCCAGGGCCTCATGAATGCAAGGCAAGAGCTCTACCACTGAGCCACCTTTCCAGCCCCAAGCAATAGTTTCTTAATGGCTTTGTCACTGCCATGTACATGACAAGAAAGTGGAAAATGTCAGCAGAAAAGTAATTCACTTTCTTAGTATATTCTTTGAAGATACCAAATCTACTAAAGAGAGAGATTACTTTGTAAGATCATAGTCTCAAAGGAATAGGCTTCTAACTGGAATCTGCTTCTATTAAACTATAGGAGGGGCACATGTGTTTAATTTTAATTAGTAATATATTGACGTTTTGTCAAATTTTGAGTTGTTACTATTCTCTAATGTAAAATTGTTTGTTTCAAACTCATGCACCATGCATATTCTTGATGTCCCAAATTGAACAATGTTTGCCTGATTAAATGATTCCTTCAGTGAGGAATTATATATGGCAAAATATGCATCATGTAAGACTTGGTTTACAATTTTATATTTTACCATAACTGTTACCCTTATGAATCAGGTTCCTGAGGCCTGTCCAGTGGATTTTTACTTCCAATCATTATTAGATCCTTCCACTCCTAGACATAGACTTCAGTTGTTATGCGGCTCTAATTGAGTCGTCGTTTTGACAGAATGGGTTGGGTGGATAATGGTGGTGCTTCTTCAAACTGATAGGCAGTACTCTTGTGGGACATCCTAGTAGGCATCCGGTCCAGTAGCTACAAGCGTTTTTGTTCTGCTTTCATCTTATAAGACTACAATATATTAATGGATAGAAGATACTGGGCTTTCTCTACCTTGTGCTTCAAGTTTTTGGCAGTCTGCTTGCTTTAAAAAAAACTGATGTTGCAACCGACCTCTACTTCGTGGTATGGTAGCTGCCTTTATGATTAAAAATTTTGTAGCTTGGAAGTCTTTCCCAGCCTACTTTCGAAGCAAGGTTCTGAGATCTGTTTCTTTACTGAACACGTTTTTAGTATAAGGAAGCATTCTAGCTCTTCAATGAACAAATAGGTGGCTCTGAAAAGAGCCTTTGTTGTTTGGGCAGTGGCCCATCCAGGGCTGGTTAGCAGTTTTACTTGCCCTTAGCTTTGTGATGACTCTCGGTCTTCTTTGGCAGCAGAACAGCCTGAATATTGGGAAGGACACCGCCCTGCGCGATTGTCACGCGACCAAGAAGCTTGTTAAGTTCCTCATCGTTGCGGATAGCTAGCTGCAAGTGGCGTGGTATAATACGGGTCTTCTTGTTGTCACGCGCAGCGTTGCCCGCGAGCTCCAGGATCTCGGCGGTGAGGTACTCCAGCACTGCTGCGAGGTACACAGGAGCACCGGCTCCTACACGCTCTGAGTAGTTTCCCTTGCGGAGAAGGCGATGGACTCGTCCGACTGGGAACTGAAGGCCGGCCCGGGACGACCGTGTTTTAGCCTTAGCTCTAGCTTTTCCTCCTTGCTTGCCACGTCCAGACATTGCAGAAAAGCACGCGTGAAAAAAGCAAAACAGATCAGAGTACAAAGCAGAACAGAAGTGGTTTGAATTACCAATAAGAAGCTACTTATAGTCCTAGAGGGACTTGTGAAAAGTGAGATCAGATTGGTTACAGTCATGTTTTGCAGATGAGCCAATAGGAAATTGAGCTGTTGGTATCAAATTTACATATTGACATCACTACATTCCTTTCAAATCAGAAATGGCTTTTCTTGGATCATGATTTGCATACAACCATTATAAATAATGGACAGTCTTCACATTGCTCCATTTTCTCTTTCTCACAACACTTACACTGTGTCTTTGTCATGCCTGAGCCAGCGAAGTCCGCTCCCGCGCCTAAGAAGGGATCGAAGAAGGCGGTGACCAAGGCGCAGAAGAAGGATGGCAAGAAGCGCAAGCGCAGCCGCAAGGAGAGCTACTCGGTGTACGTGTACAAGGTGCTGAAGCAGGTCCACCCGGACACCGGCATCTCTTCCAAGGCCATGGGCATCATGAACTCGTTCGTGAACGACATCTTCGAGCGCATCGCGGGCGAGGCGTCTCGCCTGGCGCACTACAACAAGCGCTCGACCATCACGTCCCGGGAGATCCAGACGGCCGTGCGCCTGCTGCTTCCCGGGGAGCTGGCCAAGCACGCCGTGTCCGAGGGCACCAAGGCCGTCACCAAGTACACCAGCTCCAAGTAAATGTAGTTCTGCAGCCACACCGGTAAACCAAAGGCTCTTTTCAGAGCCACTCACTGTTTTCACTATCTGGGCTGCGCGTTTGTGTCGTGTTGCGAGCTAAGTCTTCGTGGAGGTGGTGTTTTGGTGAGACCAACAGTCCATGTTTCCAAGTTGTTTACAGCACATTAGCAATATGTGAACAGCCCTGAAAAGAGCCTTTTGGTTTGGGGGATGAAAAGCCAGCTGCTCATTTGGAGCAGGTGTACTTCGTAACGGCCTTGATGCCCTCGGACACGGCGTGCTTGGCCAGCTCCCCGGGCAGTAGCAGGCCCACGGCTGTCTGGATCTCCCCACATGGTCGAGCGCTTGTTGTAGTTTGCCAGCGCGACCCCTCGCCCGCGATGCGCTCGAAGGTATTCACGAAGGAGTTCATGATGCCCATGGCCTTGGACGAGATGCCGGTGTCCGGGTGGACCTGCTTCAGCACCTTGTACACGTACACCGAGTAGCTCTCCTTGCGGCTGCGCTTGCGCTTCTTGCCGTCCTTCTGCGCCTTGGTCACCACCTTCGACCCCTTCTCGGGCTCGGGAGCGGACTTCGTTGGCTCAGGGATAGTGAGAACTGCCTTTAAGGTCTCAAAAAAATAGTTCTAGAAATGCGTGTCCAATTTTTACAGGGCGTGTATGCAAGTATGTCTAAACCTGTTACATTTTTTTAGCCTGTTACATTTTATATAGTCCAAATTTAATATAAATGGATACAATCACATTACCAGTTCGTTATATGCAAATAAGGTTCATGTATTCTTCACTGTGATTGGTTCATGTCGCACTCTTAGCCAATGAATGGTTGTAATTTACAATATGGTGAGCAAGTATATTTGCTGCACTTTCATTTTGGTAGTATTTTTGTCCTTTCTTTGAGGCTTTTTTTATTAAAAATTAAAAATGTACGGACGTGGAAAGCAGGGAGGGAAAGCCCGCGCTAAAGCTAAGACTCGCTCATCTAGAGCTGGTCTCCAGTTCCCCGTGGGCCGTGCACCGCCTGCTCCGCGGGTTGGAGCCGGTGCTTCGGCGTACCTGGCAGCTGTACTGGAATACTTAACTGCTGAGATTCTTGAGCTTGCTGGTAACCCGGCCCCCGATAACAAGAAGACCCGCATCATCCCGCGCCATTTGCAACTGGCTATCCGTAATGACGAGGAACTCAATAAGCTGTTGGGCAAAGTCACCATCGCACAGGGTGGCGTGTTGCCAAACATACAGGCTGTTTTGCTCCCCAAGAAAACGGAGAGTCACTACAAGGCCAAGGGCAAGTGTGGTGTATCAGATGTCATCTAACCAAAGGCTTTTAAAAGAGCCATCCATCCACTCATTCGCTAATAGAGCCATTTGCTCTAGAATTTTAGAAGTGTATTTTGAACCTGAGGCATACTAATCCTCAGCTCTCAAACTAGCCAAATGGCTGGTCGGTTTAGCATCTCTAAATGTCAAAGGAGGCAAAGATCACAGAATGCCATAAAGTTGTGATAACTCATTGGTTATAAGATTTGTTCTTTTTTCACGGTACTTGTATTAATCTGGGCATCATTTGACTACAAACCAGTACTTAATTTCATCTGCCAATTGGTCTTAATATTGCATTGACTTGGAAAAAACAGTATTTTTCAGTGTTTTTTTTTTTTTTTTTTTTTTTTTTGCTTATTAAATGTCACTTAAGGGTTTTGAACTGGCCACATGTGAACATATTTTGGTGGTGTATGTGCCTACAATATAAACTTCAGATTTGAAGTTTCTGTTCGTGGTTTTGATGCCCCTACAGTTAAGTTCTTAATATTTAATAAAATTAAGTTTAAGGATCTGCTGTTTAGTCATATTTGGGTTACAAAATTATTTGGACAGTAATATCAAGTGTATGGTTACAAAACAATGAAAGTTTTCTTATCCTTTGGTTGGTGATGGGGCTTGAACTCGGCCTGGCCGTGGTCCCTCAGCTCAAGGCTATAATGCTCTGTCACTTTAGCCATAGGGTCACTTCCAGTTTCCTAATGGTTTATTGGAGATAAGAGTCTCAGGGACATTTCTGCCTGGGCTTTGAACTGTGATCCTCAGATCTCAGCCTCCTGAGGTTCTAGGTTTACAGTCATGAGCCACCGGTGCCAGTTAATTTCTAGCATCAAAATTTAAACTTTTTTACTCAGCAACTTATGTCATCCCATGATATGGTAAATAAATTTCTGATTACAAACAAAAACAACACTTGAAAATGGATGACAATGGCATGAAGTGATAGAGGTTGAAAACAATTTTAGCTGGTGGATCATATAAAATGCTATGTGTTCTAAACAGGAGGTTCACATAAGTTCCTATGTGACCTAAATGCTCTGGCTCTTGAGTGAACGTCACCATCAGTATCTTTGCTGTAGATGATAAGGGACAGTCAATCTTATCCAATTAGAACAAGATTCTCTGTCAATATGATCAGGACTTCAAAAAAATCTCAACTTGGCGGGGTGCCAGTGGCTCATGCCTGTAATCCTAGCTACTCAGAAGGTTGAGATTTGAGGATCATAATTCAATACCAGTCCCGGTAGGAAAGTTTCTGTGAAACTCTTATCTCCAATAAACCACCAGAAAACCGGAAATGGCACTGTGGCTCAAGCGGTACAGTACTAACTTTGAGCTGAAGAGCTGAGGCACAGTGCCCAGGCTGAGTTCATGCCCCAGGACAGACAAAACAACAACAACAAAAAAAATCTGAACTTCGTGATATCCTTATATTATTTTTTATTGGTATATTAAATAACTACATCCACCTGATGACTAATATGTAATATAGTATAGCAGTGATATGTATGAGTAATATTTGAGATGTTGACAACTACAGTGTGATGTTAGTAATATCACATCCTGCCAATCACACTTAGTCTAAATTCATAAATGGAACAAATACTATGATTTACTTATAAGTTGGTTAAATAAAATAAGGACATAATATTACATCTCTCCATTCCCAGATCCCATGTTCACTGTCTTTGTAAAGAATCCTACTCTTTCCATGTATAGTAAACTCATGAAAGATATGTGATAAATTGCGTTGCTTTTCAAATCTTGGATAGATGGGGAAAGGCACAATCCTGAAAGCACCTGAACTCCTCAAACATTTCAATGACTTAAGTGTAAGTATTTACTGTTGGCTTTGGTGAAGTCATCTGTTCTGGCTGACATTCTGGCTGCTCAAATTCTGCTTGGCTTCCTGTAACTCAGGCTGCCCTGACCTGGTTTGGCCATCTGGTCTGGCCACAATCACTAAACCCATCTACAACAGTTTCTAGCTCTCCCTCATTCTTTCTGGTCCTCTCTATAATTACCCTCCCTAGCTTAATGGCCACCACTGTTCTCCATTCCCAAAGGAGGCAGACTGTCACTCTGTCATTTAAATTCTTTCTTCCGACGTGTGTGTGTGGTGTGTTATCCAGTCAAGACATTTAAGTTATCATTTCGATGAATTCTGAAAAACAAAAATCATTAAATTAGGGCACATTTAGGCACGTCACTTTACAGTGGTGAATTCCTCAGGTTTTTCTATGAAGCCAAGTTTAACTTGGAACTTGCTATGTAGTCCAGGGTATCCTCAATCATTTGACCCTCTTGCCTCAATTTCTTTTTTTTTTTGGTTCCGGTCGTGGGGCCTGAACTGTGGGCCTGGGCGCTGTCCCTCAGCTCTTCAGCTCAAGGCTAGCGCTCTACCACTTGAACCACAGCGCCACTTCCGGCTTTTTACTTTTTGCTTATGTGGTGCTGAGGAATCGATCCCAGGGCCTCATGCATGCAAGGCAAGCGCTCTACCACTGAGCCACCTTCCCAGCCCATTGCCTCAATTTCTTGAGTGCTGAAATTACAGGTTTGTTGAGCTGCCATATCTAGTTTAGAGAGGTGAATCTTGAGAGAAGAAGCTCAAGGCAACCAGTTCTATATGTCACTATCATGTGCAATGGTTGCACATACGTAATTTAAATATTTCAAGTGCTTTGAATGAATTGTCTTTATATATATATGTATATATGTATATATGTTCTAGAATTAGATTTTAATAAATATTTACAAAAAAACCAATATCACTTGCCCAAGACCAAGATTACATGTACAGAACGTGGTATGTAGTAGAGTATATCACTAGTGGTCTGGGAACTAGTGGTCTGGGAACTAGCATGTGGTAAAAGATACAATAGTAAACTTTATTACTGGTATAGCCAATTCAAAAACTTTCAATGCACTGATTTAGATCTTCATAGATTTGTAATGTAATGATACAAAGTTTTCAATCTTCAGTGTTTCTTTTCACGTGATTTTTCTTTTTCTTTTGTTTTGGTGCCAGTCCTATGGCTTGAACTCAGGCCCTGGGCACTGTTCTGAGCTTCATTTTGCTCAAGGCTAGCACTCTAACACTTGAACCACACCACTACTTCAGGCTTTTCTGGTTTATGTGGTATTGAGGAATAGAACCCAAGACTTCAAGTATGCTGGACCAGCACTCTACTACTAAGCCACATTGCCAGCCTCTCACTTGATTTTTTTAAATCTATAAATTTCATAGGCTTTTTAGTTCCTCATTGAGCCTCTGGGGCACAAGCATGATCGGGTGAACAGACATAAATAAGTTAGACCTTGGATTTTAAACAGTAATGGTATGCATTATTACTGCTGCATTTAAACCAGAAGAGAATGTTTTGGATTATCGGAGGGACCAGTGTCTGATTTGTTGATAGTGCAGGAACTATACAAACAAGCATTCTGAACTCACATTAAAACATAGGAACACATATTAAATTATAATTGCAGGCTAGACATTGTCTCTGGCTTTACACTTACAGTATATTAGCAGGAGTTAAAAGTTCAGAAGGGAACTGACTGTGGGCGGGACTTTGGGCGGGAACTTGACTAGGGTTTCCACCCCTAACCTTGTAGTTCTCAAACAGGTCCGTCATGTCAGTATAAAAGCTCTGGGAAGACTACACGAAAGGTACTTCGCTTTTCTTTTTTGCAGTTCAGTTTCAAGATGTCTGGGCGTGGTAAGGGTGGAAAAGGTTTAGGTAAGGGCGGTGCTAAGCGGCACCGGAAGGTTCTTCGAGACAATATCCAGGGCATTACTAAGCCTGCTATTCGCCGCCTTGCTCGCCGTGGCGGAGTCAAGCGTATTTCTGGTCTTATTTACGAAGAGACCCGAGGTGTTCTCAAGGTGTTTCTTGAGAACGTCATCCGCGATGCCGTTACCTACACGGAGCACGCCAAGCGCAAGACCGTCACAGCCATGGACGTGGTTTATGCCCTCAAGCGGCAGGGCCGTACTCTTTATGGCTTTGGCGGCTAGAGCTTCAGCTTGAGATTGTCTACAACAAATCAAGGCCCTTTTCAGGGCCGCCCATCTTTTCACTTTGAAAGAGCTGTCAAAGTTTGTTAGTGGCTGGTAGAGCCATCTCGATCTATTTGTTATTTTAGCATAGCAGATTTGCCTATCGCTTTTGTGTGTGAACTGCAGGCAGGGTAGGTTCTTCCAGGGCCACCAGTATAAAGACTTGCCAGGAGCTTGTAAGAGCCTCAAGGTAAACTTAGACAACCTGTACTCCTCTTTCAGAGGAGTAAGCTTCACAAGCCCTATGCCATGCAAACTATACACTTTAACTTGAGTAGCTTGCAAGCTTATGCTACCTCATTAGAGGACTGCATTGTATGACAGTTTGGGAGGAGTGTATTGGTTTGTCAGATGGTATGCTTCAAGTTATATGTGGCTACACTTTTGAAAGTGGATGCTATTAAACATTTGAGGAAGCATATTTAGGCTATTCATGCACTTAAAGAGACCAAAGGGATTATTGGAACCATTAATATGTGTAATTAAGGCTCCTGGGTTGCCATGTTTTATTCACTTTTATTCACTTAAGGTACAACTTTTATTTCAGGCCTCCCCCTCCCCCCCACTTTTCTCAACCTTTCTTCCCTCTGTCAAGGATGATTTGGCAAGAGGCTTCTGCTGTTGCCAGCTTCTGAATCTTGTCTCTAGACCTGCATTTCTTTTCCCTTTCAATAAAAAGGGACAACAAATTTCACCGCCTAGTTTTTTCCTCCATACCACTAAATAATTTTGGTTGCTTTCACTGACATCTGACAATTGACCTTGAATTTGTTGTTTTGAGATAGTTTCATGCTGTGTAGTCCATGTTGGATTTAAACTCAAGATTTTACTGCCTTAGACTCCTAGATGCCTCTTTTTTGGGGGGTGGGGATGTGTGGGCTACTCCTGGGGCTTGAACTCAGGGCCTGGGCACTGTCCCTGAGTTTCTTTTGTTCATGGCTAGCACTCTACTACTTGAGTCACAGCACCACTTCTGGCTTTTTCTGTTTTATGTGGTACTGAGGAATTGAACCCAGGACTTCGTCCAAGCACTCTACCGCTAAGCCACATTGCCAGCCAATTTTATTTTTTTCTTTTGTGTGTGTGCCAGTCCTGGGGTTTGAACTCAGGTTCTGGGTGCTGTCCCCAGCTTTTTTGCTCAAGGCTAGTGCTCCTATCAGTTGGGCCAGAAATCGACTTCTGGCTTTTATGGTGCTTAATTGGAGATCAAATTCTCCTGGACTTTCCTTGCCATGGATGGCTTCAAATCATGGTTCTCAGATTTCAGCCTCCTGAGTAGTTAGGATTAAAAGTGTGAGCTACCAGTGCCTGGCTTTTATCCTACATTTAATTCTACATATAGCTGTTTAAAAAATACTCAAAATCCCAATAATGTGGAGTGAAAAACTATTTAGGTATTTTCTTTGGACATATAATAATGTCCCAAATGTTTAGGCACCTATTTAGCCCCCACTCATCCGAATTTCATTTGATCACTAATAGTCCAGAACAGGTGTTTGTTTCTTTAGCACAACTCCTTTTTATCAATATTTTCAATCAACAAATTGGTTTGGGTTGGAGCTGTTATTTCTTATATTCCTTTCTCTAAAGTAGTAACTAGTAACTACCATAGCTCTTGGTTTTTATATCATAACACTTAGAATTCTAGTCTATTTGAAATTATCTTGCTATGTTGTGTTTATTGTGTTTGTCACTTCTCCCAAAGGAAGAGCTCACTTTTGCCAGTCTTGATCTTTGCAGTATCTCAATACAAATGCAAAAACAAATATTTGATGAAATACTGGATGGAAAACCCAACTGCTCTATAATTTGTTTCCTGCATCCACTGCCCTAATGTTGTTAACATTTCCTTTTACTTGCCTCTCTTTAGCAATACTTCCCTCCAATACAATTTATCCTATCGTGTAAATCCCCGCTTAGGAGCTTTCTGCAACTGCTCCTTATCTGTAAAATCAATTTAAGCTTTGACAAACATTATCTGGTGTCACAATTCTACATATCTTTATGACAAGAATTATTCCCAGCCTAGGACCCAATTTAACAGAAAACTGAGATTGGGTCTTTTAGGCAAGCTTCTGCATAATTTGGCATGGTAAGATTACACCTGTAATCCTAAACACTTGGGATACTAACACAGGAAAGGGTATATAGACCGTGTGAGACAAGCAATCAGGCAGATGGAAGTCACATATGTTTGGGAGGCTGGCTAGGCATGTTTCTCAAGGGCACTCAACAGAACAGCAGTGACAGTGATTCTTGGGAAGATTGGATATTTCCACTTGAGTAAGGGATCTTTCTCACTCCTTAAGAAACCCTTGAGCAAGGTTGACTTCTTGAAGTAGCTTGTGATATAACTTGAAAAGCTAACCTGTTTACTTTCCTGGGATTAGTTATGGGAAAGATTATAAGCTTTAGACTTCCAAACCTGTCTAGCTTGTGAATATTGTTACAGAGTGATCTGTAGATGTACAGTGCATGATCTTCACCACCAGTATCCGTCCATCCCTTCACCAATCTAAAATGTACATCCACGTTTATTCTTTCTTAATACCTGCCAAGGGCCATCAGATTTCTTCCTTGGCTAGACGATCCCACAACTGCTAAAATCAGCAGGAAAAGTTCAGACAGGGTTAAGACTTGAGAGCAAACTGAGGCACTAAACCTAGATTTCCTAACTATGGCAGGGGCTGAATATGGAAGCTGTTTTCGCAGGAAATAGAAATGGAGTAATCTTTAGCATGGCCATTGGGGGGTGAGGGGAAACCCATAACAAAAATAAGAAAAACCAGCGACTGGGGTTTTCTGATAAGGAGAAAGTAAAAGTTACCTTTCTGGTGGCAAGAGGTTGCGGCACTATTACAGGGGTACTTTCCTCCAACTCACAAACCCATGTGTACATCTATGAACTGCCTCCAAAAAGATTACAGAACATAGCCGAGGAGGGGAATTAAGAAACCCAAGGAGTAGAAGTAGCAGCTTTGTGAACGTTTAGAAACGTCCACTTGTAATGCGTGATTTCCCGACAAAGTGGCAGTTCACACAAAATGGCGACCTGACGTCACGAGTGTTGCCACAGGTTCCCGCACTCCCTATGCCGACATAGGTGTTCACCACTCGTCTGCTAAGTACAGGTGACCACCCAGGATGGCACCGTAGGACAGGTTTTACCAAAACCTGCACCTAAAACTCCCACCCCCACGACTTAGCTGGCAACACGGCACAAACGCGCAGCCCAGATAGTGAAAACAGTGAGTGGCTCTGAAAAGAGCCTTTGGGTTTACGGGTGTGGCTGCAGAACTACATTTACTTGGAGCTGGTGTACTTGGTGACGGCCTTGGTGCCCTCGGACACGGCGTGCTTGGCCAGCTCCCCGGGCAGCAGCAGGCGCACGGCCGTCTGGATCTCCCGAGACGTGATGGTCGAACGCTTGTTGTAGTGCGCCAGGCGCGACGCCTCGCCCGCGATGCGCTCGAAGATGTCGTTCACGAACGAGTTCATGATGCCCATGGCCTTGGACGAGATGCCGGTGTCCGGGTGGACCTGCTTCAGCACCTTGTACACGTACACCGAGTAGCTCTCCTTGCGGCTGCGCTTGCGCTTCTTGCCGTCCTTCTTCTGCGCTTTGGTCACCGCCTTCTTCGAGCCCTTCTTGGGCGCGGGAGCGGACTTCGCTGGCTCAGGCATCTTGCTGGTCTCTTCCGAAGACAGTGAGGTTTCCCAGAGCGGATATTGTCCTCTTATAGACAGCTTTATGCAAATGAAAACTTGAGTTTTTCTGTCTCTGATTGGTTCTTTTGAGTCGAGCTGCTTTTCACCAATCAAGTTTCTTTAACATCATTTAACATCAATAGTCCCCCACCCTACCCCCTCAGGCTTGTCTAGACCTGAAAGTCCAGACACCTTATTTTCTGTAAACCAGTCAGAAGCCGGAAGTGGAGCTATGTCTTCGGTGCTCCCGCTTCAGGCCCGGAGTTGAAGCCTCATTACCGACCGGCACACAATTTCATTAAGTACATTAGTGAAATCGGAGGAGCATAATTGTTACAGAGAACAGAGTTAAAAACTAGAAAAGGTATAATTTTACATTTGGCTGTAGATTCTTGAGGCAGAAAGGAAGAACTATATTTATTCACAGGAGTCTAAAGACAGTGTTTACTGTTGAATTAAGTGAAGCATGAAACGAGAGGGCAGCAAAATAAACCGCAAAGTAATAGCAAAATAACACTTCTAAAAAGGAAACAAGACAGAAAAGCATTTCGTAGACAACATATGGATGATATTTCTTACTGAAGAAATGAATTACAGGATCAGAAATATTTACTGAAAAGATTAAAAGAAAAAGTCTAAAACAAAAGCTTTATTATTGTTTTTGTTATTGTTGAAGTACAGTAGCTTCTTCTCTTTCCAGTATCTTTAACTTCATTGCCCTTTTCTAAATAATCCCTCTTGCCAGTCCTCACACTGATAGGTTTAAGCCCTCAGAGGACAAGATGTTTTCTATACTTGGAAGATTAACACTGAAGCCTTTTGTTTCACAAATCATACATTTGTTTTTCTTACTGAATTGGTGATGAGAAATACTTTTGAAAACACATTTAGTATTCTATTCTCCTTAACTTTTGTAGCAGTGTTGGGAATAGTAGTTAACATGCTTTGTATAATAATAAATGCCTTCAATGATTTTTTTTTTTTGTCAGAAACTCATTACACATGACAGATTTGTTTTTGTTAAGAAAACAACTTTTTACCAAAACGTCCAGGCAAATTTGACATTTAACTGAAGATCATACTTCCCTTTATTCTCTGGCCAATGCAGTTCTTTACATGAATTTGGTTATGATCAGTATGTAATATACAGAAATCAAGGTCACTTTTTCTCAAATATTTCTTCCTTTTCACTTTCTCCATAATTTTTTCTAGCAACATTTTTCTTGTTGTTTGACCAGTTGACCTCAAAAGGCTTTTTTTCCTCTCTCATCTTAAAAGGGAAATTAATACACCGAGGGAGGTCCCCATCATAGTGCATTTTACATCGTGTCTTCACAAGGATAACAGAATATTCTGTGAGGTTTTGCCAGAGGGCTGTTTTGGGCTAAAGACAGTTAAAAAAACTAAAACAAGCAAAACATTACACGAAATGTTAATATATAGATGCCCTCTGTATACCAGAAAAATTAACATTTGTAATGGCTAGATTATGTATAACAGGTAGTTAGAATCGACTTTTGCTAAAAACAAAACAAAACAAAACAAACTGACACTTTAATTGGGCCTGTAAGTGTCCAAATGTTAAAAGGATAAAGGAAAAATCGTAAAAGGACAGGATAAAAATTGGACATCTCTGCTTCCATTTCACATCTGTCTCCTTGGCTCTGAACTGTTCTTTTCTGCAGTCACTGTTTTTTCTGGAAATGACTGGACTGAGGGACAACATATAACAGATGACCAAAACTACCCCAAAGCAACAGCAGTGAACACTGAAAGACAGAATCATCTTCCTCCATTGAGAATAAGTACCCATAATGAAGATGCTGCATTCCAGAACAGGAGTTATCATCTCAAAGAACCAGATTCCTTTTTTTTTTTTTTTTTTTTTTAACTTTTTCTTAAATGCATAGTTTATTGCCATGACAAGTTTGGTTCAGAACAAAAACAGTAATATACTCAAGTTGCTTCTTAAACTAGAGAAATAATGAAATGTCTGTGCAAGTAATGCATAATTAAAGCTTGTCATTCCTCTGTAATGATTAAGTTTGATAACATTAAGAAATAAGATGATATAGCCTCTATACTTGGGTCTTTGTTTTCCAATCATTCTCTCAACTGAATTTCTGTCTCAAGTTTTAATAATGTAATGGTCACTTGGAATATGCTATATACTTTGATTTAATTACAAAGTCTGTTAGCTATGACCTAGACACATATTGCTCATATTTTATTTTATTTTTGTCGGTCTTGGGCCTGAACTCTGGGCCTGAGTGCTGTCCCTCAGCTCTTCACCTCAAGGCTAGCACTCTACCTCTTGAGTCTCAGCCACAGTTCTAGCTTTTTCTGCTTATGTGGTGCTGAGGAATCGAACCCAGGGCCACATGCACGCAAGGCAAGCATTCTTACCACTGAGCCACCTTCCCAGTCCCATGCTCATATTTTAAAATAGATAATGCCATCTAATAAAAGATCTGTGTAAACTATATTATAAAAATTCCATTAACAGTTTAATAGCAGTTTAATACAGTAAATGAAAATGTCACTTGCGTGGACAGCACATTTGGTTATAGCTACTGTACTGAAATTTGTTTAATCAAGCCTTTCTAATTATGACCTAAAGATTTACTTTAATGCCATCCTACTCTATTTTCCAGGGAAATATTTTCCAGAATAATATTAGAGGAATTTTTCTTAAATTTATTTATCTATATCTATATATCTATATCTATTTTATTTTTTTTTTGGTCAGTTGTGGGGCTTGATTTCTGGGCTTGGGCACTGTTCCTGAGCTCTTTAGCTCTACCACTTGAGCCACAGCACCACTTCTGGTTTTCTGGTGGGTAATAGGTAGGTAATAGTGTCTCATGGACTTTCCTGCCTGGGTTGGCTTTGAACCATGATCCTCAGATCCCAGCCTCCTGAGTAGCTAGGATTACAGGCATGAGCCACCGGGGCCCAGATGAGACTGAATTTATTATAGTTGGTATTTCCAAAGAAACAAACTAAAGTGAAATGGACACCAGTTACTATAATTTCATGTGAAAAGAATGGGTATCTTTACAGATATCAGGAAATGAAAACAATGTTTTAAAGTGTTTTTTTTTTTCTGATGTTTTGTTATTAGTGTATTAATGGCCAAATAAATGGAATCTCAGAAGTGTTTCCTCTTCTCTTTTATAGAGACTATCTAGAATTGGTTTTATTCTTCCTGAAGGGTTTAGTAGAATTTACCATTGAATCATCTAGCCAATGGTTTTCTTTTCTGAAAAGTTTTTATTAATAAATGAAGGTCTGTTCAGTGAGTTTTGGTGTTTTTTATCCTAATTTGTGTTCATCTTAGTGGTAAGAATTAATTATAATGTTTGTTCTGATTATCCTTTAATGTCTTTTGTGTCTGTACTATGTCAGCACTTTTTTTAGGGGGGGTGGAATCAGACCCATGGTCTCCTGAATGTTAGGCAAATGACCTTCATTCCTAGCTCTCTTTCATTGCTGATACCACTAATCAGTATTTTCTTTTTTCCCTTGTCAGTCAGAGACTTATCCATCTTCAGATTCCTCTTTTTTAAGGGATGATGATTAACAATCTCTTAAATCCTTCATAGAATCCAAACTGAGATAATTATCAACTAGGCCTCACTTTGACTGGGACAACTTAAGTATTCTTTGCTGTAAGTAGTACTCTAACCCAAATGCTAATTTTTGTTCTCTAAATATGGGATGAAATACTTAATATTCTTCTTCCCTTGCTTGGAAATCACATCTTTTTTTTGGGGGGGGGGGTTGTTTGTTTGTTTCATTGATGAAAGCACCAGTCCAGAAAACCCCATGGACACTAAGTCATGTACAGCAAAATTCATTGTCAGCAAGTTGGTAGCAGCCTCTCCTTATGCAGGGATGTGGTTATATAGTGCCAGGGAAGCTAAAGGCAGGGCAAGGAGACAGAAAGTGGGAAGTCTTGCAGCTGGACTCTAGAAATAACATGATGGAGGCTGTCAAGCCAAAATAGGGGTGGATATGCTAACAATTGAATTTCCTTTCTTCAATTGGTATATTGGGGTCAGTAGCTGAAATAATCATTTTGTTTTAGTTGATCAATAGGACAGTGGATATAATCATCTATGATGGAAATAAGATAGGATAACTTCTGGTGAAGGCAACTCAGAAACACAGTATTTAAAAACATAGAAGTGCTAACCTTGCTTCAAAGAAAAGCAACAGGATGTATTCCTTCCTGACAGATACATTTTTAACCTCAAGAATTAACATTTGTTTGGCAGAATGTAGGCCTTCTTGAGAGAAATGCTTCAGGTGGTAGCAACCTCCTACGTAAAATGTGGACAACAGGATATCTTCCTTATCTAAAGGATAAGCATCTGTATTTATTGTAGTATGCCATAAAAGAAATGGAAGAAATGACCCAAACATCCAGGAACTCAGAAAGTAATTAGAGTCATTAGAGCAAAGATAGAACACCTATCTTTGTGTAATTTTAAAGTTAGAACCCCTGTCTTTATCATATACGAATACCCCCAGTAGCCAAGGAACGGTTTCTTTCTAGCTCTCTCCTTGAAAGCAACCAATGTCTGTTATAGTGAGCCTCCTCCTTTCTGCTTGCCTGTCTGCTTCCCTGCTTGCTTAGTCAATAAAGCTTTGCCAAGTTTTCTTACTATTGTGATTTGTCCAGAAAGTCTTGTTCTGTGATCCAAGTAAAGAATCCCGAGTCCCTACTTTTAAAGGGAAAATTCATAAACCTTTTCATCCAGTTACAACAGGACTCAGATCATAATCAGTCTTGTCTGTTGCAATCAATTTTTCATTTAGTTCTTGTTGAGTCTGCTAGTTATTACGTGAAAAAAAATTAAACACAATTGCTTCTATTTTAATGTAGTCTGGATTTATTGAAATGTACTGAAACTGAGTTTTAGATCCTAGGCCTAAAATCCAGGTGTCCCAAGTTAGATTCAACTCACCTTCATATGCACTTCACCTAGTGAAGAGCAGAGAAAGAAGATTAATAATGTCAGCCGTCAGAAGACAGAGCTTTGGTACAGCATCAGCCATATATATATATATATATATATATATATATATATATATATATATATATATATATATAGACATGGGCTTCAGGTTAAATAGGGAAACTTAGGGGTAGGAGATGAGAAAGGTTTGCATAGTTAATAATAATCTCAAGTGGAAAGTAAGACCTTGATGACTACTAGCTCAGTCTTTGTTCCAGCTGTTCCCATGAAGTTAGCATTCTGTTATTAGAACAGAACAGGAACAATGTAGTCTCCTGAGTTTTAGGGCTGCAAAGTTTGTTTCAAACCATAAGAAGATGACATTGTCTGTTTGAGGGGCGGTTTAACTTCCACACAAGAGGATTATCTGAATCTCCTGCAAATAAATAATTGCAAAGGGAAAGAAGCAAGAATTGTTCATATCAAAGGGCACAGGTATAGACTGGGGGACTTTTGGTCATTTACAGATTCAGCAAAAGCATCTTTTAAGCTCTCTCTTACAATATATCAAAACATGTTGCATACCATGGATTTTTCCTGACCACATAAAGCTTCTGTATCATTTGAGGCCCAGATCCTTTGACGGTAAGCTAAAGAATATAACCATGAAGTCATCTCAAAACTATTCTTTTTATAAATAAGTCTGTTAGACTTATTCCTAGTATAATTTATACACATACAAATTTTTTGTATGTGTATAAAATATCATTTAAAGATGTTATAAATTTAAGTGGAATTTATGCTAAGATATTTTGCTATATGATTGTGATCTCATGGAGGGATGCTTTATGATTTGCTTTTGCCTTTTTCAGATCATGCTAGACTATATGCAATTTCCCTTCTGTTTGTGACTCATTTTTAATATAAGCAAATGAATGTATGCAGTAAGATATGCTTTATTGTTTATTTTATGTCAGACTAGCGTTACTGAAATATATTACTTATATATTAACATGTTACTCTGAGAACAAATCATGTATAGCTTTTAAAACACAATAGAAATAAATATGCAGGAAAATATGCCTAGAAATGTTTACTAAAACCATGCAAGATCTTGCCCATGTAATTGTCACCCCTCTGTACAGTATTTTCACAATAAAAAAACATGCAAGTACAGTCAATATTAACATTAGACAAAATATTACTTAAGGCAAAAAGTATTATAGAGACAGAGGACACTGTAGTGACATTTATCTGCAATGAGAAAAACTAGAAATTCTAGAAAGTTCTGAAGCAAAATAACTAATGAGTAGTGAAAGAACAAACATACTAACATATACTTGCCCAACTTAAAAGAAAAATATTTTTCTCTAAAATGCACCCAAACAATAACAACCTAAGAGCTGAAACAAGGGTAATAAACACACCAGCTTCAATTCCCTGGTTCAAGTACCAAGAGATTCTGGGCTGTGGAAATTAGGCTACCCCTTGGGAGAAAGGTCTAGGCTTTCAAACAGACCTAAGACACCTAGTATAAAGCCAAAACTATTTGAGAAAGTGTGATTTGGAGAAAAAAAATGTAGCAAAGGTTTCTACGGATAAGATTTATTTTTGCAAGACTGCAGACGAGTGAAAGAGGAAATTTGTTGCGAAGCTTTAGTCTGAGGTTCTCAAGTAGTGTCCTGGAATTAAAATGATGCAGTTTTCTAGCGCCACCTAGTGTCCCATGGCTAGTATCCAGAGTGTTCAATGAATTTTCCTCCTATATACCCTTTAGGTAGGGAGTGTAATTTTGTAGGGGTTGATCATTTATTTATTTATTAAACAATTTGTTTGATGGGAAATTATTATGTGCCAGGAGCACCATTGGTAACTTTGAATGTCTAAATAAAAGATAAGTTTCAAAAGACAAGAGTTTTCTTTGACACATTGGAGACAGTCAAGTTTCAAAACAAAAAGCTTTAGATGTATCAGTTTCTCAGTCATACAAGGAATTTCAGAGATTAAAATTATGTGAGACAAAAAGCAACTAGGTATTAAAATTTAAAGAAATAAAAGAATAGCAAGGAACAAAGGAAAAATTGTGAATAGTTAAAATCAAAGTTTCATACATTTATTACAAGTTTCTTCAGTGTAGAATTTCAGTTTTGTCTTTTGATTTTTAGAAATAATGAAAATATTTTTGTTAGCTCTTGAAAAGTGCTGTGGACTTTGGGTACTACTGTGCCTAATGGTTCTTGACTTTTTATGCACCTGAAGATCAAATTTTAAAATATATTTATTCAGTTGGGAAGTAATTATCCACACACAGATACTGAAACCTTACAAGAAATACCCTACAAACAGCAAGGTGACCTTGGAGTTAAGAGGGGTGTCTTCATCCATCAGATATATGGTGAAATGAACTCTGGATTTTGGAGTTTCTTATGTGTAAATGACCACAGTTGTGCTCAGAATGGATGCCTGCAAAGTCAAGGTTAAAACACTGGCTGCTCAAAGGCAAGGTCCCTGTTCACAAGCTGTGAACATCCTGGTAAAAGACTGTTGGCCAAACACTGACACAAAACTATAGTCTGCTATGTGGGGAAGCTGGAGTGGCTTAATGTGGTGTGAGCCTAACATTCTCAGGTTGTGCTAGAGTATGGGAAAATGGTTTTCAGATGGAGTGGGCCCTAGGTAAGAGCTTATAGTGAGTCGGATATTTGTCGTCATACTTGTCTTGTTCCTCCTGGAATAGGATGGCATGTCCTTCAAAACAAAGCTATTCAAATGTGGTATCAGTACTAATAGTATTTCTACCAGCTGGATAATTTGGAAATATAAACTATTGCCCTCTAATCCAGAAATGGATCTCAATGGATCAGAAACTATTGGGTTGGTGCCTAGCAATTTTATTTGTAAGTGTTCCAGGTGATTTTGATGCTCACACAAGTTTGAGATTGTTTCAAAGCACTGTGTTTCTTTTACATTGATTGGATAGGGTAGAGGGTGACACCTCAAATAGTGGCTTCAGGATCATTCTGGAAAGCCAAACACTTCTTAGTACACTACATCCCCACTCTCCTTTCAGATCTTGATACCATAAAATGTAAAGATTGATAGTAGGCAGATGGTTGAATGGATGAATAGATCTCCTTGGAAAGTAGGGAGGGATCAGAGAAGAAAGATTTTAATGAATATATACTTCTAATTCTCCATAAACTTTAATTATAGGTGTAAGCTTATTCACCCCTATTTTTGTTGACAGCCTTCACCCTGGGTCATCCACAAGCCATGCCTAGATGCCAGTCCTGGTCACATGTGGGTACTAGTGTATAATAACAAGGTGCCAGCTATGTAATGTATTGTCCCTGCTATAAGATGCTTTCCCTGGCTACATGACAGCTGTAAGATGTATTGACTTTGCCATGGATCAAATACAGAATGTATTGTCTCTGTGACAGGAAGTTTTCCCTGGCTGAAACCCAGCTACAGAATGTCCTGACCTGGCTGATATCTCCAGTGTCCAGCTGTGACTACAAAGATTTCTTGCCCCAGACCCTTCTTCTGCCTTCAAACTCCTGACACTCTATCTACCTCTATGGCTGGGAGAGCAGTTTGCTACTCTTTATCCCATGAGAGATAGCCATTAAAGTCTTCTTTCTTCTATGCGACTGTGTATCCAAGTGGTTTTCTGGGTCGGCGTTTACAATAGTTAATTATAATATTTATAATGTTTCATTTAGAGGCTTTCCACTCCTCTATTCCGACTTCTAGCAAAGGTAGTCTATGTTAAATAAGTAATCCTTAGTAACTAGGCTTTTTAATAGCAATAAATTCCATTTGTATAAATCAAATACCAATTAAATAAAAAAGATAAAATATCCTGTTGAAACTCCTCCACTCCTCAAGTATCTCTGTTTGATGAATCAATGTTTAGTAAACTTGATGGATTGGGCTGGGGTGGGATATGTAGTATGTCAGACTGTTCTCATTTTCAAGCTGATTACAGTTTTAATGCTTTGTAACTTTTATGGACAGATGCATATCTTCAATTACTTTATACATTCACTTCTTTTCAGCATATCTCTCCTGATTAAAGAAATAAAAAATATGTATTTGTTAGGTGTCATTTTACCATCAGAATTAATATTTCCTATATAAAGAGGATCTTTTTATTTATGCTTGAGTAATGGCCTATATTAGGAATCTTTTCTCCAGTGTTACTTGTTACTATTAATTTTCACAGATAATAGCTCAACTTGTGCTTAGTCAAGGGATATCTCTGTATAACATGATTTCAGTTTCAAATCTTTCCACTCTTCTTGGGTGGAACTTATGTAGTTCAAGAGTGCATATTCTCTTCCCTTCATTTTGACTTGAAAAGATTCATATTTTGGCCGTTTAATTTTCATTTAAAGTCAGTGAAAAGGAAAACATAATTGCTACCAGTTGCTAAGTGGGAAGTAAATGGCCATTACTGGTTATAGAGATTCACATGAAATATCCCAATTCCTTTTAAAATAACTCTAACTGATGTGCTATTAATTACTGCTAGGCTACCCAATCAATTGAACCTCTTTGATAACTTAGTTCTCTATTCTTGTTACAGACATATGTATGCTTTACCTACCCTAATAACATCTTGATGTCTGTTGTAAGTAGAGAACATGAAGAATGGGAGAAAAGAAGGTGCCATATTACAAATCTGATGGTTGAACAAAGCCTCCCAAGTGTGGTGACATTTTAGTCAAGCCACCAAGGAAAATCTTAAGAAACATGGCAAGGTGGGAAGTATTTTATTTATTGTATGATAGCTATTAATTATTCCATTTCAGACACCAAATATGTGACTAGCTCTGCTTATTCATTTCTGCCCTCCTCCCCCTCCCCCCCGACTTTTCTCTCCCACATTCTACTAAAGGCTTCTCTTTTCATCTATAAACTCTTTTCCTCCTATTATTGTTGGTTTACTTTCCATTCCTTTTCTGAGTCTTTAATTTGTTACTCTTCTCACATCTCTTTCCTGAAACGTAGTCATAATTTGGCTGGGAGATTTATGAGATATTATATTTATAAACTATCTTGAAATTGCCAAATTTTAAAATAGAAATAATACAATGGAAAATAATATCTCTACAATTCTTGTTGCCTGTCAATGTGGCAAATTTCATAGTTTATGGCGAGGATGTGGGGGAACCACACAAGTGTTGCTGCTCATAGAAAGAAAAGCTCTTCATTCTCCTGCCCCCCCTTCTTTTCTTTCAGCCAGGATTTAGTGAAGGTAAATCAGAGAATACTCTTGTGACTGTTCATTTGAACAAAATAACCTCCTCCCCCAAACAATTCTCCAATGAGATATCCCCTTGGAATTTCTAGAAGCACAGTGGATCTAAATATCTACAATAATATGAGATAATAAAAAATACAAATAGCTGTGTCACTCAGTTATGTTTAATGATATGCAAATAACAATTGAAAAAAATGTTCTTAACACTATGGGTATAGTAAAGGATTAAACTTATCTAAAGAGTGATTGTCCTTGGGTAGAAGCTCATCTCTAGGCTGGAATTACTGCCAGAAGTTTGTTGTTGTTGTTGTTGTGTTGCTTGTTTTTAAACCTGGGGACCAGGCTTACTACAGTTCATTGAACAATGTGATTTGCAGTGGGAGCTTTGGGGCCATGCCATATTTGTAATACCTCTGGACAAACAGGAGACTAAAGACCAGTCATGAATGCAGTCATTTCTGTGGTCCAGGGTAAGTTTTCCTGGTTGTGAATAATCTGGGTGCATGCTGTTTTATGTCTTTGGCAGAGATGTGTTTGAAACGTTGATGCATTCTTTTATTTCTTTACTTGGCCGATTTTAATATATGTCCTTCTGTGAAACCGTAATTTTGTGTATCATAGTTTTGTGAGTTTATTTCCTAGCTGAAAATGTTTTGGGAGAGTTGAAAACTTCCATTTGATGTCAAATATTACTAGTTTGTCTATTACTCAAAAATGAGATGAGTAGTTTCATCAATTTAATGTGGTTGACAGTTTCTATAAGACCCCAAGCCCATTCAATTGCTTATAGATTTCTAAACGGAGAGACGCATTTTAGGTGTAGTAACAAGATAATGAAAGCAATTAGTTCTAATCCTCTGACTGAAAGTACCTTTTCTCTCTTTTTATCCCCAGTATTAACTCTAGTGCCTAATCTCAAGACTTTCAATGACAATTTCTTGAATAAACTCAATTATAAGCAAACATGCTGTGAACAATTAAGAGTACAATTTATCAAGGAATTTGGACACAGTTCAAGTCTCTTTATTCTTCATGACCAAATTCTATTTTCTTCTACTTTTACTTTGCTCTGTTTTCTTATATTTTTGGAATTTTTTTCACTTCATTTAAATTATTCTAGTCATATTTCTATTTGGGAAATAACTCTCCGCTAGAACTTTCCATTTCAGACAGCACTCCCCCCATTCCAATCCAGCCTCATCCATCTCGTGGTTTTATTGTGGGATTCTGAACGAGTGTTTCTTATATGCTCAGCTATTCCTTCCCTGACTCCATCAGTCTTTATTCCTATATTGAGCTCTATTTAGACCGTACCCTATCCCTCAAAGTCACCTACTCAGGAAAGCAAGCGCACTGTATTTCACCGTAGACTCACATGGTCTTAACCCTATTTCTATACCACAAAGCTACTTAGCTAAACAAAAAAGGGAGACAATGCTGAGGTCAGAATACACTGTTTTGTGCCTAGGAAAATTATCACCCCGTGGACTAATTCATGATCAGCGTGGAGAACTACATATGAAGACAGAACGACGTTTAGTCACTTTATAGAACTAGCACTGTGGCGTGTGCAGTGTCTGGTAGGCACATTATTTTCTATACAACACAGAACTAAAACTGGCTGCGAACTACAAAGGGCGCAGTGGCGCATGCTCCTTAGTCCCGTCACTTGGAGGGCGGCAAGATCGAGTTCCGGGTCAGCCAGAACTATGCCAAAAAGATGGGCAGTGTAGTTTCTAGTTCAGTACATCAACTTAAGAGAGAACTTGGGAATGGCAGAATTACAACTCATTTGTAGAAATCATGCATGGCTCTTAAAAGAGCCTTTGGGATTAAGTGGTAAAACGCTTACTTGGCAGGTTTATTTGGAGCTGGTGTACTTGGTGACGGCCTTGGTGCCCTCGGACACGGCGTGCTTGGCCAGCTCCCCGGGCAGCAGCAGGCGCACGGCCGTCTGGATCTCCCGGGACGTGATGGTCGAGCGCTTGTTGTAGTGCGCCAGGCGAGACGCCTCGCCCGCGATGCGCTCGAAGATGTCGTTCACGAACGAGTTCATGATGCCCATGGCCTTGGACGAGATGCCGGTGTCCGGGTGGACCTGCTTCAGCACCTTGTACACGTACACCGAGTAGCTCTCCTTGCGGCTCCGCTTGCGCTTCTTGCCGTCCTTCTTCTGCGCCTTGGTCACCGCCTTCTTGGAGCCCTTCTTTGGGGCCGGGGCGGACTTCGCAGGTTCTGGCATTATAGTACAAATGGCACTATAGTACAAAAACACAGGGGGAAAAATCTGACAAAAGTAACGCAAACGGAAGCGTTGTCCTCCTTCCCGGTAATTTATAGGGCCGGTATTCAAATGAGGTTGGTAAGACTTCCTCCTCGATTGGATTACTTTACTGTGTCGTCACAAATGAGAATATAAACGACACTTTGTCTACTCTTTCATTGGCTCTTTTTGTTGCAGGATTCACCCAATTGGAAAGCCTAAACGAGACTACTGAAAGCAGTTCTGAAAATAACTTTCAGTCTTTCAGTCTGCAAGTTCTATGTTGAACTATTTTAAAGTTATGTCCTGGTACAGGGAACAGCGCCTAAAACAATAGCCAATTCCCGTCCACCCTTTCAACGAATACCCTCAGCTCTACAGTATGTTGGGCTATGACAGGGATTTGAAATTCAAAATTTCCACAAACCAAACACCAAGTCATAATAGTACATTTATTTGGTTACGTTATGCATACTTTAAGCTCAAAGTTTGCATGTGCGAACTGCTAACAAGTACGAGCCTTAAGAACTGGCTACCTAGAGTACTCCTGGATTTCCGGGTAATATTGCTAAGTCGGCGCCTCCCAGATAAGCCCGCCCCCCACTCCTAGCAACGCCCACTGAGTGTGCAACAGCTCTTTTTGCTGAGATCGGTGGGTGGCTCTGAAAAGAGCCTTTGGGTTGTGTTGTGCAAAGCAGTTGGCCAAAGGAACTTTATTTCTTCTTGGCTGCCGCCTTCTTTGGCTTGGCTGCCTTGGGCTTAGCGGCCTTTGGTTTGGCCGCCTTAGGCTTCACAGCCTTCGCCTTGGCTGGGCTCTTGGGCGCCTTCTTCGGCTTGGCTGCTTTCGCTTTTTTCGGGCTTTTCGCCTTTTTAGCTCCTGCAGCTGCCGCTGGCTTCTTTGCCTTCTTTGGGGTCTTCTTGGCGCTCTTCTTAGGGGTGGTAGCCCCCGTAGCCTTCTTGGGCTTCTTTGCAGCGCCGGCAGTCTTCTTGGCCTTAGCCGTACCTGCCTTTTTCGCTCTAGGCTTGGTTTCCCCGGAGGCCGCCTTTTTGTTGAGTTTGAAAGAGCCCGAAGCGCCGGTGCCCTTGGTCTGCACCAGGGTGCCCTTGCTCACCAGACTCTTGAGACCCAGCTTGATGCGGCTGTTGTTCTTCTCCACATCATAGCCCGCAGCTGCCAGTGCCTTCTTGAGCGCGGCCAAAGACACTCCGCTGCGCTCCTTGGAAGCGGCAACTGCCTTGGTGATGAGCTCGGACACTGGGGGCCCGGATGCCTTGCGCTTCGCAGAACCTGCAGACTTGCGGGCCTTCTTCTTCACGGGCGTCTTCTCGGCGGGGGCCGGAGTAGCCGGGGCGGCAGGCGCAGTCTCGGACATGTTGACGCGGGCTTGTAGAGAGCAACTCGAGCCGGAAGCACAGGCACTGGCCAGAACTCGGGCAGTGGCGCTGCGCCCTCCCGTTTATATAGGGCGGAGCTGCTCCGTGATTGGTGCGCTGTCCAGCCCGCCTCGCTGGCAGACACAGAGTGTCCTCTCCGATCCCGAGTTGTGTTTGTTACACCTCAAAAAAAGCCAAAAATATCAAAATTCTCTACACAGAATTGCGGGATTTTTCATGGATAATGATCCCCGAAGTCTCAGGCTTCATGCACATCTCAAATAATGGGGAAAGGATCAAACCTTGTGCCAAAAACTAGCAATATTTCCCGCCCTGCTCTGCAAATTTCAACTCAGAGAAACAAAACTTTCTATTTTCTTCGTAAATTATAAACTGATCTTTAACTCTGGAGTTTTTTGACCTATCAAATATCATTCTCCAAGTTGTTAGCTTCTTATATATCCAAGATCCATGCCACTGGCAGTAAGATTTTTATTACAAATCTGCACTTAAGTGAAGGAAGTAACACAGGCTCCTCGGAGAGTCCTGCCTATTGAGCCGAGGGCATTTGAGTTCATCAAACTGGTTTAGTTTAATGATAAACAAATAACTGCCCGTTTGGGGTTAAATTTTGGACCCCTAGGACATCAATCTACGCAACAATCCATTTATTTCGGTCTGATGTACCTAAGTTTTAAAATAATTCCTTGTGATAATTCCATTCCTTTCTGCTCCCAAGGGTTGGGGGCGGGGCTGTTGCTTCTCTCTTGCTCTGGACAACTACTCCATAGGTTGGGATACCTTGAATTTAGAATATTAGGGAAATAAGGGAATCCAAAACAGCCCGGACACACACATGAAAAAGAATAAATTTTAAGTAACACGTAAATAATGCTCATAAAGTCATTGGAAGTAAAAGTGCACTTCACAAAAGAATTTAGCAAAGATGCTGACAAATTCTCCAAATTCTTTTGTCATATGTTTCGGGATTACATTGTAATATGATATCTACAAATGAAGCATAAGCATTGATCATAGAGTAGAAAGGAATGAGAAATGTAGGTTGGAACCTTACTATTCCCATTGCTTGAGAAACACAGACCCCAATATTACTGAGTATCTGATGACATCTACCCACCATATATGGTTTCAGTCCTTATGATGATTATAGTCTATGTTTTCAGGAGCTTCTTAAAAATAAATGACATATAGGGACTGAATGACAAGTACGAATTTTCTTCTCAGAAATAGATCTTGGAGAAGTTATCCTGGCTAAGTAATTGCCTTCTGAAAACTTCCTTTGCCACGTGTTGAAATAACGATAGTTATTCAACTATTGAAAAAGATAAGTTGATAATGGAAGTCCAATGAAAGGGAGTATTTCTGGGAAACTGTGACTGGTATTTTTAAAACTGTAACCCACTCACCAGAGACCCAAGGAATAATATTGCTTACTACTACAAGTCTATTTGGCATACTTTTCTGGATATGATGATTACATATCATTGTACATCAGTTTAATTATTAGCTCTTTTGCTCCAAGTAGTCATGTGCATAATATAAAACAGCAGAAATTTGGAACAAAACCAACACAGAATGTAAATGCAATATTAGTGAGGTGTTTTAAACACTGAAGCCTTGTTAAATTTGAAATAAAATGATACAGCTTATCAGTATTAGTATTTCTTAAATCTTAGTATGTAGTTTCAGTGTAGTGTGTGCTAGTAAAAGGCAAATGTACACATACATATTAATAAAAAATACATAAAGCCTCAAAAGAGTACACAGAAACTGACTTTGTGGGCATTTAATTAGAGTGATAGGATATTATCTGTTGTTAAAGAAAAGCAAAAATATACCTTAAAATGAAGTTTTCGAAACATATTGGATCTCAAATGCCTCTGTTTGTTTTGTTGGTTGTGGGGCTTGAAATCACAGCCTGGGAACTATCCTTGAGCCTCTTTGTGTTCTACCACATGCAAGGCAAGCACTCTCCCACTGAGCCACCTTCCCAGCCCCTAAATGCCTTATTTTTAAACTCTTTGGTTTATTTATTTATGTCAGGTCGTGGGCCTTGAACTCTGGGCCTAAGCGCTGTCCCTTAGCTCTTCAGCTCAAGGCAAGTGCTCTACCACTTGAGCTACAGCGCCACTTCTGGTTTTCTGGGTTTATTGGAGATAAGAGTCTCATGGACTTTCCTGCCCTGCCCGGGCTGGCTTTGAACCTCGATCCTCAGATCTCAGCCTCCTGAGTAGCTAGGATTGCAGGCGTGAGCCACTGGCACCTGGCTACACTCTTTGTTTTATACTTGATGTAGCTTTCAAAATTCTGTGATCATTCAGTTCGTTTCTGATGAATAAAAGTGTTTGACTATGAAGACATTGAAGACTGATTTGATTAAGTTAAAAAATACTTTCCTTTAGTGAAATAAGAACAATGCCAAAGTTTCACTTATTTATTGGTGTGCTGTTGAGGCTAGGTCAAAATTACATTTGTATAGGCACATTTTTATTCATATGTTTTAAATATTAATTTGAAGGCTAGGCTTCGGATGAGTTTGGATCTAAAAGATTTTCTCTAGATTTCTGAGTTTGCCTGTGCAACTTCAGAGTAGCTGTCTAGGGTAGATATGACCACAGGTTGGGAAGACAAGGCAGCAGCAACTGAATCCTGATTTTCTTGTGTTCATATATGACTAGACACTATAATAGGCTCAAAAGGGGGAAGGATCCTCCAATTCAGGATCCTCCAATTCATTATTTTCCATTCAAAGTATTGGATTGAACCTCAACTACTCATGTGCAACTTGAATTCCCTAGGACAGCATTGCAATTTCTTACATCATTTGATCATGCTTAATAACAAGTATCTTTCAGGACTCCTGTTTGGGCTCCTCTACTGACAGAGAGCTTTACTGCTTTGATGGCTTTCTTTTTGAAAGAAACTTATTCTGTTTACTTTAAACATTAAAAAGATAATTTTTCTTTGTTTAGGAGACAGGGTTTTGCTATGTTGTGTCCCAGGTTAAATTCATGGTCCTCTTACCTTAGCCTCTTGAATGCTGCAATTTTAGGCATGAGCTACTATTCCCCGAGCCTTCCATTTATTGAAGACTGTACTGTGTGCTACATGAAAGGTCTTCCTTAACCAATTTAAAACTCTTCTGCTAGTGTTCCCCTTTCAAACAGAAGAAGAGCTTGAAAAAGCTAAGGAAATCTGAGCAGAATGTTGGTAAACGGTTCATGCCAGATTATAGCTCATAGCAGTTTGATTTCAGAGCATGTGATGTTATTTACCAGTGTTTCCTACAACATTGCAGGTCTTGAAAAGCATTAAAATGAATGTCATAGTTTGAGGCCAAAGGGTTTCTTTACAAAAATTAAAATACTACAATACAACGTGTGTACATTATTTTGTAGACAGATGTGCCCCACCCTTCCCTACCTCTCTTTTCATGTAAAGGACATTTCTTCCTGTGTGGTCTCATATGTCCACAGTGGCTGGGACAATGGATTCAATTCACTGCTTTCATAGTCACTAAATATTCTCAAGTGCATTGTTCTTTAATGTGTTAAAAATAAGTTTGTATTGCTGACATTACTTTAAGTCTCTAAGGAACCCTGTGTGATAGAAATAGTGGACCCATTGATTATTTCCATTATGGAAATTATACCTGGCAAGTGTGCTACCAGTAATAAAATGATTTGTAGAAAGAGAAAGACAGGCTTCTGCTTGATTCATTTTACTACATGATCATTTGTTTCAAGTACTCATTTCTGGTTATTGCCATCTTAATATGATGTGACTATGATTGTTTTTTTTTTAAGGCAGAGTTTGGGAAAGACAAGTTTTAAACTAGACAAAGAGTGTCATCTTAGGTATGGTTTCTCTTTTAAGTCAACAACTAAAACTATAGGATGCATGTACAGGGTTATTCATTGTAACATTGTTTGGAATAGATTACTATATTAGAATACAGTAATATAATAGAATACAATACTACAAACAATCTTAAAGCTTAAATGAGTAGTTGAAAAAATAAGGGAACAATCACAATGGAATAATACACAGCTACAAAAATGATTAGGGAAGATCTTTATGGACTAATATGTACTTAAATTCAAAATAAGTACTTAAGTGACAAGATGAAACAGAAAAGATCCATAGTATGATTCCAATTGTGAGAGACAGAAGGGGCTATAAAAAGGCAAGTTTTACTAGGTTATGTAGAAAAGATACAGGAAAGATAAACTAAATCTAAAAGTATTGCTGACCTTTACAAGGTAAGGGATGAAGAGATGGAGAGGAGGGTGATGGGAAGACAGTAAGAGGGTGAAGAGAGATTGATGCAGGTTTTTTGTTGTTGTTGTTGTTGTTATTGTTGGTTATGGGGCTTGA
Source organism: Dipodomys merriami (assembly GCF_024711535.1). Classification (NCBI taxonomy): domain Eukaryota; kingdom Metazoa; phylum Chordata; class Mammalia; order Rodentia; family Heteromyidae; genus Dipodomys; species Dipodomys merriami. The sequence continues at coordinate 15,046,973 of NW_027202937.1, forward strand.
ACTCTGGGCCTGGGTTCTGTCCTTCAGCTCTTCAGCTCAAGGCTAGCACCCTACCACTTGAGTCACAGCGCCACTTCTGGCTTTTTCTGCTTTTGTGGTGCTTGAGGAATTGAACCCAGGGCCTCATGCATGCAAGGCAAGCACTCTACCACTGAGCCAACTTCTCAGCCCTGATGCACTTCTTAGTATGTCTTTTCATAGAAGACTAACTTAAAACTGTAGTGATGCCTTACATACTGGCAAGACAAACTATTGAATGAAGAAAATATTAAAACTAACAGCAATGGGAGAATCCAAAATAGAATAAAAGTAGTGCCAATGAACCAATCTGTACTCAATTAATAATATAAGAACACCAAAAGGATTGAGTAAAAGGGACATAACCGTGGAGAACAATATTGTCCTGTAAAACTGAGGACTAAAATGATACTGTAATCTAGTAAAAATGTTCTTTCAGGGATGTGACTTATTGACTCTGAAACTATGCATACACCTGCATTGAACAAAGAAGTTCAATTATCTATATCATAAATAATGAGGTCCAGTGTTTTCATTGAAGCAAGATGTATTTGCCTAAAATAAAGCTCATATGCTGCATTAGAATCAGGGATATTTAAAAACATCCCCAATTATATGGAGCATAGGTTTGTGTGTATTTAGGTGCATGGGTCAGTATATGTGTATACCACAAGTACCTTCTTGTCCTGTCATCTAAGAAATCATAGGAACAGTTAAAAACCAAGTAGCAATTAGTACACTAGCACACAATCTTTGGCCTCTCTGCTCCAGTCCTCAACATAAGGAACAATAAAAGGAATCAGGGTTCTGTAGTAGTTCCAAGGCTGGGATAGAAAAAGTATGTCATGGGTTTGGAACATTTTTCCAGGTCCCAAAATAAGGAGGGAAAAATAACAACAAAAGAAAACAAAGCATGCAAACAAAATGAGTAAGCCAGTCTCTGGGAGCTCCCAATTTCCAAAACAACAGAATAAAAACTAATTTGGGAGGAAACTATGAAAATACAAGAGCATTAGAAAGTGATAGTTCCTGAGAACACTTTGCAGTCTGGCTATTGCAGTTCTGGAGATAGACTGCTACATTTCAACTGGCCATGTTTATTGTTTACTAGATGATTTTGAGAAATATTTTAACCTCCATTGCTTCTCATGCCGAAACTTTGGATGGGAATATTACAGTACACTCGACTGTTGCTGTCATTTGCCTTACTACCCATACTAGGAAAATTATATATCCCTTCCCATTGATAGAAATTTGTAATATCTCTCCTCATGTGAGAACTAATCTTTCTTAATACAATCTTGCCAGTCATAAACATGTGAGTATGTAGGGGACAGATACTTGAAATGGCATGTGTCTACTTTAAAGCACAATCATCAAGAGAAATGAATTCCCTTTGTGCCACTTTCCTTTTACTTGGATCCCTCTGTAATTAAATTGTGGAGGAGAGCTACTCTCTAGATGTCTGAAATAACCTTTCCTGTTGTTAAGCACCAAGATTTACAGATTATTGAGTTACATAATTATACCAAATATAAAACAACTTTTTTCTACTTGGGATTATTGCTAGGATTAGATTGTATTTCTGAAGTGCTTATAACATTGCCTTCCACCTAGTATGTATATGTGTTCCCAATTACCATGATTATAGAAATCTAAATACCTATGAGGTAGACTTCTAATCCACATTTTTATTTGCACTTGAATTAAAAATAATATGACAGATGAGTTTATTGCATTATTTTCTAACCAGGAGAGACCAAGTACACATTGGACAATACTCTATGACTATAGAATTATAAAGGGTATTTATTTTTTCCATTAAGCTGTGGTTTCCCGATCAGTTATAATTTAGATATGGAAACATACTGATAAACCATAGCATTGAATGGATATAAAGTACTAAGAAGTATTTTAAGCACCTTACCAAAATTGATCCATTCCTTGTAATAACCTTATGTAATATTATTATCACAGTTGCCAGAAGACTAAACTGAATTCAAAGATTTCAAGTAACTTGTCTTAGGGTCTTACAGCTAAAACAGCAAATTCAATTGCCTCTCTTGTTGAGGAGATACTAGTGACTAATTCTAGCACCTGTTGTAAATGATTGTTATCCTAAGTATAACAACATATACAGTGCACCTGTTTGGCACCTGCCAAATGAGTGTAAAACACTGAGTTCAAGTCTTTGTACTGCACAATGAAAGCAGGAAAAAATAAATATTATTTTAATATTTGCTACCTTTAGTTTTAAGTGTTCTTTGATTTGAGAGTAAGGTAGGAACAGGGGATTCAGCAAGGGACAACTAATGATTTGTAAGGAAATACAAAATACAATAATTTGATATTCTAAGAAAATTGGTTTCAGGACCTCATTAACACCAAAATCCATAAATCCTCAATAGTATCATATTTCATATTATCTGTGGAATTCTCCTGTATACTTTAATCTCATGACCTCTTATAATATCTACTACAATGTTAATGTCATGTACATAGTTGTTACACTTTATTATTTGAACTTAAATAACCAGGAAAAAGTTTCAATATATTGAGTACAGACATAATTTTTCAAGACTATTTTAGTTTTGTGCTTGGTGGAACCTGTGCTTAAGGAGAACCTATTCACCTTAATTGATGAAATCATCGAGGGATTCATGCCTGCTTGTCTACAATCTTCATCAGCAGTGCACCTCATTGGTGAGGTAGATAACTCAATATATTGGGTTTCTTTTTCTTTCATTATTATAAAAACTAGAAATCTACTTCTATATTGTTAAGAGTACAAAATATGTGTGTTGTGTTCAGTTTCTGCTAAGTCTGTCATTTTGCCTGTTTACTCTTTGATGTGGTTGCACATCAGAAAACTACATTTCCCAGGTACACCTGCTTTCTGATTTCACCAATGGAACAAACTAAAGGCAGATGATGGTATTTTTCTTCTTTGCTTCCTGGGTCTTTTCTAGTGTCTCGGGTAATCAGAATCCAGACCAAGCAGCTATCCCTTCTCCTGGCAGTGACAGCTCTCACCTTATCAGCCTGTGTTTTTTCTGCTTTACCACAGAATTCCAGCTGTAATTTTGAGTGCTAGTGGCGTTCCCTATGTTTCTCTATCTCAGGAGAGGTGGTGACTTTCTATTCTAGTTTATCTTTGGTTTTTCCTCCTGCCCTTGAGGTTCTTCACTTATACATCACCTGCTCATCTAATTACCTCTTTTAAGATCCTTTTATATGAAATCTCTAGTGTGATTGTTTTCATTTCTTTATCCAGAGTAGGTGAATACATTCACAAACAATGGATCTGAATATAACGGATGAATATTGGGTTTTTCTGGTTCACCCTCAGCTGTAATGGGGTGAGCTGCCTTGAATAGAAACCCATGTGACAATAAATTTGGTCCTGGAACAACTGATTCTGCCAATAACTTTGTGAGTGAGCTTGGAAGTGGTCTATTTCTATACTAAGCCTTGAGATGGCAGCAATCCTGGTCATTGCCTTGAATGCAGCCTTGTGACAAATCCAGAGGTGCAAGCTTCCTTGAGCTCAGATCCTGGTGCTACTAAATTTCGGGATGATTTGCAATATACATGTAGATGATGAATAATCACTGATAACTCCACCTATAAGAAGTGAAAAGATAAGAAAAATAGCAGTTCATCATGAGTGATCAGGAAACACAAAGAGAACCTAACATGGAAGATATTACAAGGTTTCTGAGAGAAAATACTCACAGGTGATGTTGGCCTGTAGGCTGGACTATCAATGGCAAATTCTCACTGGTAATCCAGACAAGTACTTATCCCCTAAAGGCTAACAAACATGCTTGTAAATCTAGCTTCTCAAGGGATTGAGCTTTAGAGGACCACAGTTCAAATGTCGCCTGGGCAGAAAAGTCCACAGGATTTCATCCCAATTAACCAGCAAAATGCTACACCGAGGATGTGGTTAAGTTACAGAGTGCCAGCTGTGAGCAAGAAAGTTGAGCTGGAGTTTGAAGCCCTAGCTTCAAGCCTCAGTAAAGGCATAAAACAAACAAGTGAGAGAAAACAAGTAGAATAATTGTCTCAAGGAAATATAACACAAAATAAGGGAGCTGACATATGGTCAAAATTGTGCTTTTGTTTCTATTATCTCATACAAACTCAGGAAACAAAATGAAGAGCCTTGAAGGTTGCTGCATCTGGTTTGAGTTGTATAAAAATAAATAGAATAAATTGCTCAAAATCAATTTCTTTCCTTTTTTTTTTTTTTTTTTTGTCAGTTGTGGGGCCTGAACTCTGGGCCTGGGCGCTGTCCCTGAGCTCTTCAACTCAAGGTGAATACAATACCACTTGAGTCACAGTGCTATTTCTGGCCTTTTCTGCTTATGTGGTACTGAGGAATGGAACCCAGGGCCTCATGCATACAAGGCAAGCACTCTACCACTAAGCCACCTTCCCAGCCCCCAGTTTCTTTCCTTTTTTTTTGGTGGGGGAGGAGAGGGTCCAGTAGTGGGGCCTGAACTCTGGGCCTGGGCCCTGTCCCTCAGCTCTTCAGTTCAAGGCTAGCGCTCTACCCCTTGAGCCACAGTGCCACTTCTGACTTTTTTCTTTTTGCTCATGTGGTGCTGAGGAATCGAACCCAGGGCCTCAGGCATGCAAGGCAAGTGCTCTACCACTGAGCCACCTTTCCAGCCCCTCTTTCCTTTTTAAAATACCATTTGCCATTTGTTTCTCTCATAATATTATAACTAACTTATTTAAAAAAGAGATTAGGGTATTTTTCAGGTGTATTGGCTGAAAAATAACATATACTGTACAATATAGAATTGGAGCAGCCATCCAGTGAAATTAAGCAAAACAAAATCTCTAAAGAAATAGGCAATGCTTGCTTTAACAGACTGCTGTATCATCACATAATAATATCACAGTAAATATTATTAGCAAACAACAACTAAAATTCATTGAGGGTTCCTTCTGTGTTTTCCCTCTTTAAGTTCGTCACACATCATGTTTACTTTCCTAATACCAGTATGAACTTAATTCTCGGTGAACAACAAGTTAGATTAGGTAAACACCAGAAGCTGAGAGGTGAACTCTTAGATTTGCCTTGCATGACTGAGGCCTTCTGGGGCATTGCAGAATGAAGTGCTGTCTTCACACACTTGAATTTAATACTGTGTGTCCAATGTGGAAAAATGTTAAAATGTTCTTTAAAAAGACAACACAAAATGAAAAGGAAAGTAAGATGGCGGAAAAAGAATAGACACAGAAAGGGAGCATGAAATGGAAAATTACAGAGAGAATTGTTGGTTTGTGGCTTCCATTAGGAACATTTGAGCAGATGAAAAATAAGGTGATTAGAATAATGGTTAAAAGTTTGACTATGGGGATGTGGCTCAAGTGGTACAATGCCTATCTTGCAAGTGTGAGGCTCTGAATTCAAATCCGACTACTGAAAAGCAAGCAAGCAAGCAAGCAAAAATTAAAAGTTTGACTGGTGGGTTTTTCCACACCTGTAATTCCAGTTGAATGGGAGATGGATATTGGAAGAATGCTGTTTGAGGCCAACAAAATTCTAACTAAAATATTTTTTTTCTAACTAAAATAATTAAGCAGGTATAGTGGTACATACCAGATAGCTCAGCTATGAGGCAGGCAGAAGCTGGCCCAAGAAAAATTATTAGAGACCTTATCTGAAAAATAAACTAGAGTAAAAAGGGCTAAGGGCATGGGTCAAGTGTAGAGCAGTTGACAAGCCTGAAGCTCTGAGTTCAAATCCGATTTCCACCACCACCAAAAAAAGCTGGATCCCAGCCCCTTATTGAAAGCTTTTATCTTTCACTAAAATTATATCTGCCACATATTTCTACTGACTGCCACTCTGTAGGTCATTTAACTTTTGCTAGCAGATCTTTCTACTCCTGCTTTCTGGATCACCTGACAGCAGGCACAAGCTGGTTAGTGGTTGGCAGGTGAAACAATGCCTTTTCTCATGCAACAGCAGAGCCACTTGCCTGGACAGGGGTAGACTCATGCACAGAACTATTCCACAGTCTATGTTCTCCATTTTTCACAGAGAAAGCGACGAGCAGTTTTGAATAAAGACAATAAACATTTTCTGTGTGGGTGTCAGCTTGTCAGCACCTGGGAACATTGGTAGATCCTCCTCCAGGGAGAGAAGCAACCATCCCTCCTAGTGCATTGCCAGGCAACCCAGAGAAAGTCCCTTGGGTCACTGGTTAAAGAGTTCTCCTTGTATGCTCATGGTTTCTTTGCCTTACTGATTATTTTGTGCCAACACTCTCCACTACCAGCATCACCATCTGACAACCACAGCCCCCTCCACAGAAGATATACCCCCACAACTTCTGAGAGTTGGAGAATGATCAAGAAGGACCTAACCCAGAAGGTGTTAGTTTAGCAAAAGTTTGAGACAGGTGAGATGCTACAAGAAGTGTGTTCGAGGCTTCCACATAAAAGTTTGAAAAGGATACATAAAAACCAAAGTGGTAGGAAACTATACCAGAATGTTATATGGTAGATGAAGCTATAAGAGAAAGGGTCGAATATAAATTAACCCAGAAGTATGGGCGTCATTTGGGAGGTGAGACAAGACCCTTCTAGGGAAGAAAACAATTTAGCAGTGTGTGTGTGTGTGTGTGTGTGTGTGTGTGTGTGTGTGTGTGTGTGTGTTTGTGTTTAAGATAGTGATGTGATTTACTGTGAAATATTTAATAACTAGCTCTCCAAAAGCAAAACAAATGTATATTTGTATAGTACTGCCTATATGGCCAATTTCAGTCTACCAAATATTACACTGGACACAGAGCAGAAAACAAGAAAGGATTCAAAACAACACATAGATTTTTAAATAGCAGACCTAGAGACCGACAAACAAGGACAGTAACACAACCCAGTGTTTTACATTGCAAAACCATGGAAATGTGTGTATATGTGTGTGTGTATGTTTGTGCCAGTCCTGAGGCTTGAATTTAGGGCCTGGACTCTGTCCCTCAGCTTTTCCTGCTCAAAGCTAGTGCTTTGTTACTTTAGCCACAGTTCCACTTCTAGCTCTTTGGTGGTTAATTGGAAATCAGACTCTCACTATCCTTCCCTGGCTGGCTTTAAATTGCCATCTTCATATCTCAGTCTCTTGAATAGGATGATTACTGGCATGAACCAACAATGCCTGGTCATGTATACACAAGAATATTCAGCTCAAAACCCCAGTCTCCCTATTATCTGAAAAGAAGGAAATGGGGGCTTCCTTCTATGCTCTTCCCATTTATTTTTTCGTCTCATAGTACCAAGGTATACAGGATCTTTTTCCTCAGTGGCTATCCATATTTTTCTCTTCTCTATAAAGGTGGCTCAGGTTTCTCATGAGGATAAATTCTCCATATCCCCAATGAAGGCAGGCAGTCATAGTGAACCCCAACAGAATGGTCTGAATATAAAATGTTTTTGGAGACTGCTACTGGAAAGGGATTTGCCAGTTACACATTCACCCACGCCATTGGGACTTCTGTTTTGAAACCTTGAGAAGAGCTGGTGAAAGTTGAATGGAAGATATGTGTGGGCACTCTACCACCATTTCAAACCAGCATGTCTATGAGCTTAACTCCTCTAGATCTCTCAGGGGTGAAATGTGCGCAGATGTTACTGCTCTGACTTAACAACTCCAATGATTTCAATCTCAACAGGACAAAGTCAGCATATCCCTGATGGAAATCTCAATCTCTGAGTTCTGCTTTTGACTCTCCCCCCTCCCCCCACCCCACAAGGCACTAATAACTCATTTTACAGATGGAAAAAACATGGTATTTAAGCTGGTGACTATGTCCAAATCAGACACTTGGCAAATGACAGAGCTAAAGCCCAAGTCTCCATCCCAGGGAATCCAATTTACAGTTTGTTATGGGACCTTTCACTCTTCATTACGGAGTAAGGAAATGCCCTTAAAAATTTATGAATCACAAGCTGGCCATTGGTGGCTCATGCCTGTAATCCTAGCTACTCAGGCTGAGATCTGAGGATCATGGTTCAAAGCCAGCCTGGGCAGGTAAGTCTGTGAGACTCTTATCTCCAATAAACCACCAGCAAACTGGAAGTGGTACTGTGGCCTAAGTGGTAGAGTGCTAGCCTTGAGCTGAAGAGCTGAGGGGCAGCGCCCTGGCCCAGAGTTCAAGCCCCATGACTGACCAAAAAAAAAAAAAAATTATGTTTCACCCAATCTTTCTCTCTCCCTCTCTCTTTTTCTCTCTCCCCTGCCTCTCTCTCTTAATCTATCTATCCAACTGAGTTTGCTTCTTTGGAAAACCCTAAACCTTAATACAGGATGGGTTTCACAATTAAGAAAAATCCTCACAGTACAATGTACTGTAACTGTGTTTAGGAAGCTACATGTGATTTTTTAGAGAATATTCTCCAATTGTTACTAAAAGAGAAACTACAGAACAGTATGTACAATCTACTTCTTCTTAAAATTGAAAAAGTGTGAGACAAAATATATATTGATTCCTTACTATCATCAACACAAATGAATACTGGGAGATATACAGTAAACAAACAACAACAAGACAATCAAGTGGGGAGATGTGGCAGGATGAATTCTTTTATACTTATGTCAAGTGGTTTGAACTATGTGAATGTATTCCTCATTCAAAAGATTAGAAATTTTGTACAAAAAATAGAGTCTCTGGCTTAATCTTTGTCCTCTGGCTCCTGATTATTCCCAATTCACATATGTACATACACTGAAATAAACCTAGAATATATTTTCAATAAAAAATTACGGGTTCAGAATCAGTGATGTAGGAACATTGACATTGTTCACCCATTTATTTCTGAGATGCGGTGGGGGTTCAGTAAATACCTGCAATCCTGACATCTCTCTGGAATGAGAAGCTTTTGAAACCTAATCAAGAAGAAAGCAAAGTAGATCTGGGAACCTCCTTCTCCACACTCTTTGCATGCATGTACTAATATTTCTCTTTATAATGACTTAGTTTCTCAGTTCTCAATTTTCCTTATAATGAGTTAGCTTCTCAATAATGAGTTAGTTCTTCTCAATTCTTCACATATGAACTCCCAGTAGCAAAGGACCTACCTCCTGGGAAAGATGCTCTAATTTTCCTCTTCAGATACAGTTGCTAGATTTAGCCATATAAATACAGAATGTCTGGTTAAAATTGAATTTCAGAGAAATAAAAATTGATTTTGGTTTTGGCTATAGTGTGGCTTATTCAACATTGGCAGATATACTAAAACAAATATTTGTTTCGTGTCTGAATTTCAGATCAAACTGATATTTTGGTGACCTTAATCCAAAATTGCCTGGAGAAAGCTGGTTAAGTGCACTTACCTTATTAGCCTAAAGGGACAATAAATGCCTAGCTTAGTCCTAGCCAATAAAATTTCTGTGATAAGTAGGCTCTGGTAGCACACACTGTTAATTCTAGCTACTCAGGTGGCTGAGATCTGGCAGATTGTAGTTTGAGTCCAACCCAGTTTAAATAAATTTGTTAGATTACCTCTTCAAAATAACAATGGTGCTGGAGATGTTGCTCAAGTGACAAAGCAGTGGAGTAACAGACATAAAGTTCTGAGTTCAAATGTGAGCATTACTTTTTATAATAATATTTGTAATGACCAACATTTGTCTATGTACATTGTATCCAACATAGTAGCCACTGGCAGCTTGAAATATAGTGAGACTGTGAAAATGATTTTTAAAATTATTGAACTTAAAATCTGACAGCTGCCGTATTAGTTTTTTTCTCTCCAAATTTAGCTATTGGAATTTAAGAATAATTGTAGACTAAACTGGTTCATAACTCAGGAAAAATCTCTGGCCCCTAGAGTATAAACAGTGAATAATCTGTTCTGCTCAGGTATGTTTTGTTGCCAACCTATTCATTCTTAATATTTGTACCAAGTATTTACTGAAGATCTATAGGAAGCTTATGAAATAGTAGAGAGATAGATGTTATTTGAAGTCTGTGTGTGTGTGTGTACACGTGTGTGTGTGTGTGTGTGTGTGTGTGTGTGTGTGTGTACTGAGGCTTGAATTCAGGGCCTAATGCTTTTGCTTAGTTTTTGTTTGCTTGCTTGCTTTTGTTTTTTTCTGTTCAAGGCTGGCACTCTACCACATGAGCCAGCCACATCTCCACTTTAACTTTTTGGTAGTTAATTGGAGATAAGGAGTCACACGGACTTTCCTGCCTGGGCTGGCTGTGAAACAATATACTCAGATCTCAGCTGCCTGAGTAGGTAGAATTACAGGTGTCAGCCACTGGTATCTGGCTGATTTTAGAATTTCACAGAAAGAGACCATAGAGCTGACCAGCTATAAACATCTAATATCATTCAAGAAAATAGAAGGACCTGGAAGACAGTTCCAAAGTCATTAGGGTCCATTTCAGGCTTTAGGTACGCATGGGATTCAGTCGCGTTTGTAGCAGGCAGACAAGCCTGAATTCATTTTGGTTCAGAAAAATGTCTTGCAAAGTTATGTATGGGCCAGTCTCTCACAGAGAGTTACTTGGGTGGGACTCTACTATACTGAAGAGGCAAGCTCCAAGCAGAGAAACCAGACAGCATCATGATGGATACACTGCCACCAGAGTACTCCTGAAAGGCAGAGTATCAGATAGCCACAGCAGATTATTCAAGACTGCATTTATAGGTGGTGGACTTCCTTAGCAACCATCTGTCCTTCTTCCTTACTTTCTTTTGGGATGAAAACATGTATCTTATATTTGTCCTATTGCATATTAGAAGCTTATAACTTGTCTCTCAAGCTTACACAGATTAAATTACAAGCCTCAAGCCTTAAAAAGAGAAAAGGATCAATTAAAAGCAATGTGCATAAGATCTAAATCCCTCCCTCTCTGCCTAAACTACAACTAATAATTTTATAAATAGAATCCAATCAAGTTCTGATGCTTTTATCAGTATTACTGCTTGATCACTGCTTGATAATTCACTTTATTTTCAAGCCTACATGCCATACTCCAATTTCTCTGGAAAGTACAATGGATATACTTACTAAAAAGATATTATAATTATTTTCTAGGTATATTGTCTTTTAATTGGCTTCTTCATTATATATATATATATATATATATATATATATATATATATATATATATATATATAATTTTTTTTGGTTGGTCATGGGGCCTGAACTCTGGGCCTTGGTGCTGTCCCTCAGCTTTTTAGTTCAAGGCCAGACTCTACCACTTGAGCCACAGCACCACTTCCACCTTTTTTCTGCTATGTGGTGCTGAGAAATCGAACCCTGGGCCTTATGTATGCACGGCAAGCACTCTTCCACCAAGCTACCTTCCCTGCCCTTCTTCATATTTTAATATTACAATCCTGAGATAAAATACAGAGTAGAGAACCATGTGGAAGAATAAGAGCTTCAATCTTAGCTTCAGGGTTCATGAAAACAATTAAATTCCTAGCAATTTATACTTAATATAAATATGTAAATTTATAATTACAACTTAAGATCACTAGATACCTTTAGGAAGCTACTTATACCTTGTTGACATGTGTGTGTGTGCACGTATGTGCATGTGTATGTGTATGTATATATAACATTTGGTTTTAAAACTTACACTATAAAAATAGTTCAAATGCTATAAAATAATAAAGGAGTGGAAATTACAGATGTAGTAAGGAGAAGGATTTTTCTAGACAAATTGGAAATTTATAAGGAGATATAAAAATTGACCAATATTGTCCTGGTTTGATTTGCTCATGATAGCTTATAATACTAAATAATGATTCTTTCTCATGCTCACATTTCAGTTAAAAACTTAAGATAGACTTTTGTCATTGGTGTCTTCCATTAGCCACCAGTAAATGAGAGACCTGACTCTAAACTTCTCATCAAATTGCCCTAAATTAAAGTTTTTCCCAGGACCCTTGAGGTAAGGTAGATTGAGACCTTCTGAAGGGCTGGAGACCAGCTGAAGTTCCTGATCATTTATTGTGCATTAGAGAATTTTCCCTAGCAGTAACTGGAACATTTAGACATAAATAGTGATACTGCAAAGTAGAAGGAGGGAGGAGTTGGGGAGGTGGGGAGGGAAGGGATGGTAGGGGAAAAACAAAGGAGAGGGTAACAAATTTGATAGGAAATGTGCTACCTTACTCATGTAACTGTAACCCCTCTGTGTGTGTGTGTGTGTGTGTGTGTGTGTGTGTATACACACACACATATACATATATATATATATAACAATTATATATATATTTTAAAAAGAAGGTAGATAACTTGGTGAGGAGCTGAGATACATCTGTAAGAACTAAACTTTGCTTGAAGGAGGGCTATTACTAATATCTCTAGGAAAAGAATTGAAGGACTGCACTTTATTTCTCTGAAGTTAAAAGCTCCCAACAAAACCTGGATTATAGGGAAATTTCTATTGAAAAGAGAAGATGTTATTGTCAGCATTAGACAGTTTTGTACTTAAGCCTTATCTAGTAGTAACCTGAGATTCTTGAACAAAGTGCCTCCTGACTGCTCAGCTACTGATTTATTCAGGCCAACACTTCCTCCCTGATTATTAAGTATCTATTCTATGCTAGGATCTAGCAGAATACAATTTAACAAAATAGGCCCTTGACCTTATACTGGTCTTGGGAAGATGAAAATATCAAAGCTAAGAAAGTTCACAATGTATCATTTACTAGTAAATAATTAAATACAAAGTTTTGTTGTTGGAACACAGAAGAGAGAACTAAAATCTCATGTCTTCATTATTTTTCCTTTATTCACCACACCAAATCAGTTTATCATGTTCTTGGAAAAATACCGAATACCAAAAGTCTTTTTGTTTCACTTATCACCCTCTAAATTAAACTGGTGCTGGTTTCTACCCTCTCCCTAGTGATTATTATGTTCACACATTGTAAAGATTTTCTTCTCTTTAAGTAGATTCAGAGAAACCTAAGTTCTGCCTTTAAGTTATCCACAGAGTTTATAGAATGTCATGAGTAATGTTTTGGTTTGTGGGCAAAGTTGTCATTTTGTATTAATTGTCATTAAAAATAATCTCAATACCAGGTATGAGAAGTACTGTTAAATTAAGTCCTAATTTAGGCTGTGTTTTTCCATTTGCTCATCATTAATTATACAACGAAATGAAATTTATCTTTTGGATTGTTGGACGACATGAATAAGAACACATAGGAACATGCCTAGCACACAATAATGCCTTATTAGGTATTTATTTCCATTTCCCTTGACCAGCCTGTGTTCTAATTTCAGAACTCACATTACTGAGCTGCTTGTATTCATAACAAGTGACTAGAGATATAAGAAGAGTTGGAGGCAGAGAGAAGTTAGACACCTAGGCTAAGGGTAACGCCGAGGAAGCTCATATTAAGTAATTTTGACCCAAGTATACAAAGGAAATGTTTAATAAATAAATAATCCAGTACTCACAGTAGGCATTGTGAGGTGGTTAGGTCTTATGACACCTCAGAAAATGCCTCAAGGCATTGTGAGGTGGTTCGGTCTCATGACCCCAGAAAAATTTAAATGCTGATTAAGGTAGTGACTTTTTTTTTTTTTAGTTGGTATATGAGGAGAGGGTAGTTGCTGGAGATAGATTTGAGAAGAGGCTGCCTGAAGACGCTAAAGATGGAAGTATCTGCTAAATAGAAGTCATCTGAAACAGCTTTAGCTTGGATTAAGAAACAAAGACCAAATCAAAGTATTTGATTGCTAGGAACTGAAATGATTTGAATGATTTCACTGATTCAGTGTGGAATTACAGAAGTCTAATTACGTACTGCTTTGCTTGACCAGTCTGCTAAGGGAAGGCATGTGCAAGCCTTACTCCACTGGGCTTCCTTCCCTATGTATTCCCACTCATGCCCCAACTTTGTCATCCTGGAGAAAATTGAACACCAAGAACCCAAGGACACAGAATCCAAGAGGTTTTTGCATGGTCTCAGATTTGTCTCTTGTAGTTGTTACAAGATACTAGTAGCAAAGGTTTTAAGTGGCATTGGGAGTCCTTAAAATTTAGTTATATCCTTGTATGCTGAGCAGTGTTTTAGATTAGGAACATTTAAATGATCATGATCTCTAAGATAAGTCAGTTTATCTTTCTGCTCAGTAAATTCGGTTCCAAAGACCTGAGTATATGTGATCTATCTTCCAAATCTCTCAAACTTAGCTCATGGCCTTTTTTTCGTGTGCCAGAACTGGAAATTAAGTTCTCAGATTGTCACTAAGCTCGTTTTCTCGAGTTTAGTGCTTTTTACACAACCAACTTCCAGTTTTCTGTAGTCTCCTTGATTTGTCTGCAGCAGGCTGGACTCAAACCGTGGTCCGTAATTCTTAGCCTTCTTAGTACCTAGGATTAAAGGTGTGAGCTACTTAAGATAACTACCTACATCTCAGTTCTGGTTGGGAGCTATAATGGTGTGCCAACCAACATCTCAGAAAGCGCATTTAACTTTACAGCTTGGGGCAGAACTATCCTATCTACTAATTTTATCGATAGTGGTTTTAGCTCTTTTTTTGATGTTAGTGGGGGCTCTGAAAAGAGCCTTTGGGTTTGTAAGCGCTTCCGGTAGGTGAGGTGACCGCCAACTCATTTGCCAATTCATTTGCCCTTAGCCTTGTGGTGGCTCTCGGTCTTCTTGGGCAGCAGCACCGCTTGGATGTTGGGCAGGACTCCGCCCTGAGCGATCGTAACCCGGCCGAGCAGTTTGTTGAGCTCCTCGTCGTTGCGGATGGCCAGCTGCAGGTGGCGCGGGATGATCCGGGTCTTCTTGTTGTCGCGGGCCGCGTTGCCAGCCAGCTCGAGGATCTCGGCCGTCAGGTACTCCAGCACGGCCGCCAGGTACACCGGGGCGCCGGCGCCGACGCGCTCGGCATAGTTACCTTTGCGGAGCAGCCGGTGAACTCGGCCCACAGGGAACTGGAGACCGGCTCTAGAGGACCGAGACTTGGCTTTCGCGCGAGCTTTGCCACCTTGCTTGCCTCGCCCAGACATCTTCAAACGTCAAACGTCACAAAAGGAGATGAAAAAACCACAAGAAAATAATCACGTAGTGCGTAAAACATGGCTGCTTTTATAGACATTTCCGGGTTAATAGATTTGGTTCTCTGATTGGCTAGGGCAAACATCTATGAAATAGCCAATAGAAAAGCCGAGTTTCCATACTTTATTTACATAACCCGGCCCACGAATGACAGCCTTTTGGCTTCTCTTCCAATTAAATAACACTTGCTCAGTATCCCTCATTAGCATAAATGCTCTATAAATAGGGGAAATTCTCGTTCTGTTACTATTGTATTTCCTGTCTTTGGACATCTCAAGATGCCTGAGCCAGCGAAGTCCGCTCCTGCTCCCAAAAAGGGCTCAAAGAAGGCCGTCACCAAGGCGCAGAAGAAAGACGGTAAGAAGCGCAAGCGCAGCCGCAAGGAGAGCTACTCGGTGTACGTGTACAAGGTGCTGAAGCAGGTCCACCCGGACACTGGCATCTCGTCCAAGGCCATGGGCATCATGAACTCGTTCGTGAACGACATCTTCGAGCGCATCGCGGGCGAGGCGTCTCGCCTGGCGCACTACAACAAGCGCTCGACCATCACGTCCCGGGAGATCCAGACGGCCGTGCGCCTGCTGCTGCCCGGGGAGCTGGCCAAGCACGCCGTGTCCGAGGGCACCAAGGCCGTCACCAAGTACACCAGCTCCAAATAAACCTGCCAAGTAAGCTTCAACTTCGTATCCCCAAAGGCTCTTTTAAGAGCCACCTACTATTACCAAAACGGAGCTGCAAATGTCTTGTAGTGTTGAGCTGTTTTTACCAGCCAAAAGACTAAACATTGCTAGCATTTTAATGAGATTAAGACGGTGGAGGCTGACTTTAACCTTGTGGCATTTCTTACATGCTGTCGTTGGGGGGGAGTATTTTGTAATGTCCTGGGAAATGAAAGACCCAGTCATGATCGTACTGGCGTCAGAAACTAGCAAGAAGCTATTTCTTCCACTAGAGGTGCTTTTGCTACCTAGGTAGTTTTTACAGTCTGGTGTATTTCACCAACCCTTAAACACTTAATCGTTGTCTTTGGCAACTTTTCAGTACCTAAAACTGTTTAGACTATGAGAAGTTTAGGGGACAGCTAAGATGAGAGTTTTAAAATGCATAGGCTACCAAATTACTCATAGGACCCTCATCTTAAAATCTGCAGTTTTGATACCTGGGAAGTGTATAGTGAATGAAAGACTTTGCGAGTCCTCCATTTGACCAGTGCTTTGCCATCTGCTGCTTGGATACGCAATATCCTGATAAGGTGTTAGATTTTTGAGCTCTTACACTTAAAGTGAAAGTGCAAGTCAGGACACGGAAGATGTTTGTGATTCCACAACGGGCCTCAAAGATTTTCAGTGTATGTCGAGATTGCTTTTTGTATAATTCAGTCCTTTCCCTGCCTGCTGAGTAATCATTTTAACCATAAAATGCAGTCATTGCACAGGCTGGATGCATTAGCCTTTCCTTCTACATAAATTCCCCTTTTGCGCGTTTTAATTATATTCTGTTGTTTATTCTCTCCCCACTACAAGTGTCACTTGTTTTTTTCTCCAATGCAATTTAAAAGTACATGAATCATTAACTCCTAGTGGGTTTATTTTTGAAGGTTCCACATCAAGATAGGGTTTATCTTAATCCTATAACAAGAATCGGCAGTAATGGGAATGAGGAGTAGAAAAGTTCTCATTTTGACATTTTCCTTTCTTCTTTTCTTTTTGGTGCTCCGGGAATTTAAACAGAAGATATTGTCCTACGGAGCCATTCTAGCCCTCCATTTGGCCCTTGAAAGATAAAATATTGTGATTTCCCAAGTCTTGTTTCTTTGTGTGTGTGTGTGTGTGTGTGTGTGTGTGTTTGTGTGTGTGTGTGTGTGTGTGTGTGTGTGTGTGTATTTTAACTAATTGATGGTTAAGGATGAAATCTGGCTCATTAATTTTTTTAAGGATTGATGATATTTGGGAATTTTGATACTTTTTTGTTTGAAAACATGTAATCAAATGTTGGTTCTGGCCTTTGCTGGGAACTTGTGTTTCATGTTTGTGTTTGTATGCATCTTTTCTCCTGAAAATTTTCTTTTGTGTGGTGCTTATACATTATGAGTCCAAACACTTTTCATTATCTGCAAAAATAGTATGCCTGTGTCAATGACAATTTGAATATAAAATAGCTCCCCACAATAACTTTCCCCTCACCCCCGGGGAACTCAGGGCCTGGGTACTGTCCTTGAACTTCTTTTGCTCAATGCTATCACTTTACCACTTAAGCTATAGCACCACTTCAGGCTTTTTCTGTTTATGTGGTACTGAGGAATTAAAGCCAGGACTTCATGCATGCTAGGCAAGCACACTACCACTAAGCCACATTCCATGTTGAACCTAACAAGAGAAGGCCAAGAATCCAAGGAAACCGAATTTCTTGCTTTAAATCATTTAAAATATGATCCAGTAATTCCAAATGATTGTTCTTTCAGGCTTTCTATTAAAGGATAAAGTGGTGAGAAATCAGGCTACTAAGTCTGAAAAAAAGAGTGCTTCTAGTATGTGTGTAAAACAAAGATTTAATATTTTCTAAACCTTGATGCATTTATTATAAGGGATAAAGTGAATTTCCTACCAAATTTAACAGAGTAACAAAATTGCTCATCTAAATAATAGTGCCTCTGACCCTACATACTTTTTTATTTCTTTGAAAACTTCAATTTGTGTCTGTGGCTCTGATTTTTAACTTGAGTTATTGCATTATTACAGTTATCCTATCTTGTACAACCACTGAAAAGATTTTCTATTTGTTTGAATATAAGTAATTTTTCAATACTGTGTACCTCAACAGGAAATGAATACATTATAATATTAACCCAAATTTAATTGGATTACATGAAAGACTTTATAATGCATTAATTTTCATTAAAAGATCATTTTCTTCTTTTGCCAGTCCTGGAGCTTGAATTCAGGGCCTGGGCATTGTTCCTGAGCTTTTTTTCTCAAAGCTAGCACTCTATAACCTGTGCCACTCAGTCCCATTTCTAGCTTTTTCTGAGTATGTGGTGTACTGAGGAATCAAACCCAGGGCTTCATGTATGCTAGGCAAGCACTCTACCACTGGGCCACCTTCCGAGCCCCCAAAGCTCATTTTCTAAAAGCTTCAAATCTCAAACTTTAAGGTGCTTTAAGGTGCTGCTTTAAGTTGTAATTCAATGAAAAATTTTTATGAATTTCATTAGTGGTCTTGGTTAGCAGGTTGTAAATAAACATGATTTTAGAATAACTTGGAAAGTTTAATACTTGGTATATCTTTTTGTAAGAAAAAGTACATATTTCTGAGATTACTTTTGGATAAAATCAGTGGTTCAATAATTTTAAAAAGGTACTTTCCTTAAGAGTATAATTATCAGTAAAATATAAAAATAAAAACAATCCTGCATTTTTATTATTATCATAATTTTTTTATTCAATTAATTAATTAATTAATTTTTTGGGCGGCGGCTCGGTCGTGGGGCCTGAACTCTGGGCCTGGGTGCTGTCCCTCAGCTCTTCAGCTCAAGGCTAGCACTCTACCACTTGAGCCATAGCCCCACTTCCGGCCTTTTTTTTTTTTTTTACTGCTTATGTGGTGCTGAGGAATCGAACCTATTTACATTTACTAAATTTCAGTAGATTTAGAAGAGTAAAAATCACTTTATATAATTTAAAAATTGTAACTTATGCATAGAATAAATCATGTCATTTTAAAAGTTGAATATATTTTTATAATGTTAAAAATTATATGGACTCAGCCAGGTGCCAGCAGCTGACACCTGTAATCTTAGCTGCTTAGGAGGCTGTGATTTGTGGTAGTGGAATTAGTGAGATTCTCAACTACAGTTAGCCAAGAAAAAGTCAGAAGTAGAGTTGTGGCTCAAGTAATAGAGCACTAGCCTTGAGCATAAAAGCTCAAGGACGTTGCCCAGGTCCTGAATCCAAGCCCCAAGACACACTCTCTCCCTTTCTCTCTCCCTCCCTCTCTCTCTCTCTCTCTCTCTCTCACACACACACACACACACACACTACACACTATAAGGATTCACAGGATACTGGTGGCTCACATCTGTAATCCTAGCTACTCAGAAGGCTGAGATATGGGGATCAAGATTTAAAGCCAGCCCTGGCAAGAAAGTTTGTATCCAATATATCAGTATCAATATAAATATATATGTATATTTATAAATATATGTATGTATATTTATACACACACACATATATATATACATATATACACATATATATGTATATATATATGCCAGCAAAAAGCTGGAAGTGGAGCTGTGGCTGTAGTGGTAGAACACCAGCCATGAGTATAGAAGCTAAAGGACAGGTCTTGAGTTCAAGATCCAGTGCTATACCTCCTTCAAAAAAAACCCCTATGCCTCAATATGTCAACTTAAAAAACTGAAAACACAGTTTATGATAACTCTTAACTTAGATAAATATTAAATCAATTATTTCCTAATCATTGGATATTACCAATATAGTATCTCACTTGAAGATTATAAGGTAAAAATCACAAAAGAGCTTCTACTAGTCATCTATTTTTATGTGTTTTATAGTGATCAATTATTAACAAGTTATAGAACATGTAGACAGTGCATTAAGAATGACAGATGTGTTTTAGCCATATACAATATACACGTGAGCTTAGAGGACAGACAGGTATAGCTGCCTGTTTTCCTAGTCCCTCTGAGGAAACAATTGCCTGTTCTGTTTAAGGACTATTGTTAATACAAATACAACAGTGTCCAGTGAATCCTTATAGTATGTGTGTGTGTGAGAAAGAGAGGGGGAGAGAGAGAGGGAGGAAGAAAGATAGAGAAGAGAGAGAGAGAGAGAGAGAGAGAGAGAGAGAGAGAGAGAGAGAGAGAGAGAGAGAGAGAGAGTGTCTTGGGGCTTAAATTCAGGGCCTGGGCACTGTCCTTGAGCTTTTATGCTCAAGACTAGTGTTGCCAGGTTCTGTAGTTACAGAGAAAAACACACACACACATACACACACACACACACACACACACACACGTTTAGTTGGTGCTGTTTAGAATATAGCAAATTCAATTTATTATGTAGTTACTCTAAAACTACATCCTTTATCTTGTTTTTATGTAGCTATAATGAATGTTCATATGATAACCTGTTTCCTAAGGCACCTTTATTCTTTACCTATCTTAATTTCAAACTTTAAATTCAAAATAAGGAAACAATTTACATGCCTTTTATGCACCAAAACTATCTTTGGACTTTGTTTGATGACATTTTTGGGGAAAAAAATTCCCCCATAGCTTAATTAAAGGTAGGATGCCAAAACAACTAGTTGTATTTCATTGTTTCTAAAGAACAGTTAATGAGAATTGATATCTGTTTTTGTTATATGAGCAGGTTTTAATTCAACATGTCCATTTATGTGTCCACTGCCTCTTAATGTAATGGTTTGTTGTTTTTTTTAATGCTTGGAAATGCTTTTTGCTTTATGCAAAATCATTTTTCATATTTATACTATATTCTACTAAAAATAATGTGGAAATCTAATATCCTATGTCTAGGTATAATACCAGGTTTTATAGACCTCAAGTCCAAAGTTCTGGATTCCCAGAATAGGTGTAGGCACTCAACCCTCATATGCTGAACAAAGAGACATGGTAAAGGGTGGAGAAAGAACATTTATTACATGGTAGCCATGGGAAGGCAGCACTTCAGTACATCTTCAGCCATTTTTGGAAGGTATGGACATTGGCTTTAGGTTACCTAGGAGAATTGGAATCAGGAGGTGGAGAGTACGAATAAGTTAGAACAGCCTTAAGTCATAAGTATGATCTAGGTGATCATTAGCTAAGTCTGTCTTTCGAGGAGTTTCAGATGAGTTTTCACTTTACCATTGGAAGGAATAGAATAGGTTGGGCCTGGAAGATGGTCTCCTAGTTTTGGACTGTTCTTTTTAAGATGATTAAGAAGATGATATTATCTGTTTGAGGGGCAGTTTGGTAACCATTTCTAGATTCTTATCCTGTCTTTCTTGCAGTACAGAGTGGTTGTAAAGTAACTACAGCTCAGATCAACAGGCACAGATACAAACTTTGCAGAACTTTTTGTTTAATTTTTCTATTGCAGATAATCTACAGGTTTTACTTCTCTATTATAAAAGTCTTTTTTTTAACTTTACTGGATTAAATCATTCTATTGTTTGACAAACCTTGCATACAAGTAAATGTATGTCTATATGTCCTTGAGTTACTATTTGACAATATGAAGCACATTGAGCCTAAAGGGTGCTAATGCCTGATCATAAAGACAGATAAGGATTATATGAAATAGTAAATTAAACAAAACAAAACAAAACACTTGTCTCCTAACTGTATTATCTCAATAAAATGGTCACAAAACATCCTTCCTTCATGAAAGAAGTGAAGCTTCTGAAGAAAGATTTTTGGAGCCAGTTTGGTTTTCAGCTCACCACTTGTTAGCTGTGAGGTTTTGAGGCAAGTCATTCAATATGTCTGTGCCTCAGAGTCCTCACTTATACCTTGAGATGATAATAACAGCTCTTGCTTTCTAACAGTGGGTAAGGATTAAAGATCTCTAATGCATGCAAAGTACTGTCTGCTGGTATTTGACAAAATTCTTTTTTTTTTGGGGGGGGGGAGGTCCAGTAGTGGGGCCTGAACTCTGGGCCTAGGTGCTGTCCCTCAGCTCTTCAGCTCAAGGCTAGCTCTCTACCACTTGAGCCACAGCGCCACTTCTGGCTTTTTTCTTTTTGCTTATGTGGTACTGAGGAATCGAACCCAGGGCCTCATGTATGCAAGGCAAGCGCTCTACCACTGAGCCACCTTCCCAGCCCCCACAAAATTCTTATACACATTCTTATACTAAAAAATGAGGCAGGAAGTGGCGCTGTAGCTCAAGTGGTAGAGCGCTTGCCTTGAGCTGAAGAGCTGAGGGACAGCGCCCAGGCCCAGAGTTCAAGCCCCATGACTGACCAAAAAAAAAAAAATGAGGCAGCTTATGGTTGAAAAACCTTGATTGGAGTTAATATGTCATATATTGGAATTTTACTAATTATTTGATATATAAATGCCAACTGATTGTACTGTTTTAACCCAACAGATTGAGAGAAAATTCATTTTTATGAACACATAATTATTTCTATAGGATTACTTCTAAGAACATTAAAAAGATCTATAGCTATAGACTTTGAATCTTCCAAATTTGGAACATTATGTAGATTTAGCATCTTATCAGATCATGTCAGTAATTTGTTAAAAGGTATTAAAATTAGCTTTTCTGAACCTTTACCTCATGCAATACAAAGTATTGACTAAGTATTAAATTAGATTAGGCAGAGTGCACAGCTGACTGGGACTTTATCTGCAAGACATACCATATGTCCTAATTCAATACTTTGGATTAAAAGTCAGCTTGACATGTCTTTGGAATTGTGGGTTGACCATAAATCAGACAAAGGGAAGTTGATCTGGACAATAAGATGAGTAGGAACAACAACAACAAAAAGATGAAACATTGGTTAACTTAATGACTCATGTGCCCTTACTGCCCAATGAATAATTGGTAGAATAATTTCTACAAAAATCTGGCTTCATGTCACTATACTTGCTCATATCCCAGTATTAGTCCTTGCTGCTGGCTCAGTAGGGATGAATGGATAAAAACAATGGAACTTACCTCATTCTGAGGAGATAGTCACACTAAAGGAGGCAACTTTGATGTAAACCTAGTGACCTTATTATTTTTCCTTATCCTTTGATCTTATGTTCTCAACCTTAAGACAATTTGATAAGAATAGTTCAGAATAAGCTGACCTAGTGACACATTCTTTTGATCCACTGGACAGGTTAAGGAAAGATCAAAAGTTTGAGCCTAGCCTTAACTGCATCTACATAGTGAATTCAAAGTCAGCCTAAAATATAGTGTGAGGCTGTGAACTCACAAAACAAACCAAAAAAACCCAAAACTTTGTTCTCACTTTTCCATTATTTTCTGTCCTTTAATTTTTATATTTTCTTCACTGTAATTGGCCCACATTTAGATATAGTATACAGAAATATTGAATTTTTAAATTTGATTTTATTTTTAGATTTTGTTAAACAATTTTGGTGGTGGACCTTAGGTACTAGATTCTTTTTTCTTGCCAGTCCTGGGCTTGAACTCAGGGCCTGGGCTCTGTCTCTGAGCCTCTCTATGCCCAAGGATGAGGACCTACCACTTGAGCCACAGAGCCACTTCCAGCTTTTTCTGAGTAGTTTATTGGAGATAAGTCTCCTTTTTTGTTGTTGTTGTTGTTGTTGGTGGTGGTGGTCGTGGGGCCTGAACTCAGGGCCTGGGCACTGTCCCTGAGCTCTTCAGCTCAAGGCTAGCATTCTACCATTTGAGCCACAGCACCACTTCTGACTTTTTCTGTTTATGTCGTGCTGAGGAATCAAACCCAGGGTGTCATTCATGCAAGGCAAGCACTCTACCACTGAGCCACTTTCCCAGCTCCATATACTAGATTCTTAAATGCCCACTTTGTGTTTTAATGTGTGGAAATAAATGCAGTTTGAGAATATATATATATATATATATATATATATATATATACACACATATATACATGTATATATATGTATATATATATATATATATATGATAGTACAATTCAGAAATTCTACAGAAATGATGCAAGTTCTGATATCTTGAGTGGAAATAAAAACCTTGTAGCTTCAAGTGTGGGCTGAAGATGCTCAGCTAGAACTAAGAGTCTTTTGGAGAGTTTGAAAAAAAAAATCACTTAGTATTCTATACTTTAAGAATCAGAGCCTGAGTTTAGACACATCAATTCTAAACATAAATAAGGCTAAGCAGGTCCCTTTTTCTCTCCAGTACTGGGCTTTGAACTCAAAGCACTGAGCTTGCTAGGCAGAGACTCTACTACTTGAACCATATACCTCCAGCCTACGCAAAGTAAAATTCTAGCTGCAAATGAGAGGAAGGTCCTTTGTCCTGCTAACATGGTTTGTGGCATCACAGTTCTAGAATGGCCTGGAAAATGCTTTATCTTGCTTTCTAGAAATGCCACAAACACCTGATGGTTTGGCAGGCCTTCCCCTCCTCCTTCTGTTGTGTCTCTTCTGCTCCTCTCTCTGTCATGCAGTGTATTTCCAAATATGCATACATCTAGCTTTTCCTGATTTCCTGTTGGTACCATATTTTTCACCTTGTTCTTTAAAGTTTTTCCTTTCTATTCTATTCAGAAAATTTACTCATTCTGCGATCATCTAAGCCAGCTAGTATCTCTGATGCTTTGAGGCATTTGAGGTTTGCTGGGGGATAACATTTAGTAGAATCACTGACTAGGAGACCAGTTGTGATGATATTAAGACTTAGGCATGATGGGGTAAATTAGGGGGTAGCACGGGTGAAGGAGGTATGTTAGTATGAATGGGAATATTGACTTTATTTCAGTAAATAAACCAAAGATCCAAATAAGGTAAGTAATACTGTTGCCTTAAACAAGTCCTCAAAACTTAGTAACTAACACCATAGTTTATTACTCCATTATGTACTGTCTCAGCTTGTGAGAGGATGAGGTTCCACTTTCAGGAAGAACATCTTCCATCTTGTATATTGGGTATCCTTGGGTCCCAGAAATCTCTGCTGGAAATTCCACATCAGTCCAACAGACAGTGGAAGAAAGACAAGTGCCACTGTGAGAGAGATTGTCATGAACCAGGCCTAGAAGTAGCACACATCATTTCTGAATGCCTTCCATTGACCATAACTTATTCTCAGCCTCACATATCTCCCAGTGAAGCAAGAGGCTGTCAGTGTATGTATGCAGGTAAAAAGCAAGGTTTGATGTGTGACGAGCAAGGTCATTCTGTTATTATGTCCTGTTCTTCTTTGTTTTCCCCCACTTCTTCTTTCCCTTTCTCTTATTCCTCTAACCCTTTGGTTCCTATTAAAAGGCTCTACAAGGGCTTTTCATTAGCCATAACAATATCTAGCTCAGGTTGAATACAAGCCAATTTTTAGATGACTGACAGAGGGAGCTTCTTCACTTTGCCCTGACCCTGAAGAACTCTTTGTCTGGTTCTTGTTCCTCCAGCTGCTTTGGATCCAT
This sequence comes from Dipodomys merriami, assembly GCF_024711535.1. Taxonomy (NCBI): domain Eukaryota; kingdom Metazoa; phylum Chordata; class Mammalia; order Rodentia; family Heteromyidae; genus Dipodomys; species Dipodomys merriami. The sequence continues at coordinate 15,072,176 of NW_027202937.1, forward strand.
TGTCAATGGCTAATTCCCTGGAAAAGGAGAAAGTCATTACTCTCAGGAACGTAATGTCTCTACTGGAGAAGACTGGCAGCAAACAATAGAACTTAAGTATATAGACTTCAAGCAAGGGATAAGGTCTAGGAAAAGGGTAAAGACAAAACAGGGAAAGGGAGGCTGGGAAGGTGGCTCAGTGGTAGAGTGCTTGCCTTGCATGCCTGAGGCCCTGGGTTCGATTCCCCAGCACCACATAAGCAAAAAGAAAAAAGCGGGAAGTGGCGCTGTGGCTCAAGTGGTAGAGAGCTAGCCTTGAGCTGAAGAGCTGAGGGACAGTGCCCAGGCCCAGAGTTCAAGCCCCACGACCAACAAAAAAAACAAACAAACAGGGAAAGGGAGATTATATATAGTTGATATGATATGATATTGCAAACATGAATATCAATGCAAATGCTTAATATGATAATAGTAGCTAACTGTGATGTTGAATAAATACCAGGCAGTGTTCTAGTGTTTTGCCATATAAACTTTATAGTCCAGGAGTAAAATGTTAGTGGGAAAGCATAAAGGAAGCCCTTTAGGGATAAACCAATCATGAAAAATGGAGAAATAAAGTCCTATTGTCCTTCACTATTATTTTTACTGTGTTGATTGTATGTGTGAAATTAGGAAGGTAGGTGTACAGGTGCATGAGAGTACACAGAGTTATGGGGTTACTTTCAGCACAGTCTTTAAGTTTGGTGATTTTTCAATAGTGTCTAAGAGAACATGTACACTACATTTGTTAAAGCTACTGGGCTGGAGGCAATCCATAAGCATGGGAACATCAAAGATGGTACCTTGAGTTTGTAGAGATGGTCAAAGATCATGACCCTCACCAATAGGAAGGAATAACTTCTTTGTGACTACGCTGATTACAGGCTCTTCTTCCAAGTAGATCTTTATCAAATCCACATGACTTTGATTATCCCCATCCACTTTTAAGCAAGTGCATGCAAAAGATGTAACAAAAATCTCTCAGGGCTGGGAAGGTGGCTCAGTGATAGAGTGCTTGCCTTGCATGCTTGAGGCCCTGGTTTCGATTCCTCAGCAAGAAGAAAAAAAAAAAAAAGCCAGAATGGTAGAGTGCTAGCCTTGAGCTGAAGAGCTGAAGGACAGCGCCCAGGCCCAGAGTTCAGGCCCCACGACCAGACCCCGCCCCCCCCCAAAAAAAAAATCTCTCAAAAATGAAGTTATGTTTGATGTAACAAGTATGAGTCACAATTTCAAACCCTCAAATGAACTGAATGTGGGAATGCTTGTCACAGAAACCCACATCTTCCTGGTAGACTAATGGGTCAGCCCAGAGATAGTTGAGATGATTCTCTATTAAGCAGACACTGCATACCTTTCTCTACAGCAGATTCCAACATGTGGAGAGCATAAAACAGGATTCATTATTATTATGTTGTCAAGAAGAAGGAAAAAATACATTTTATAATACTTCAAGAAAGAGCATTTATTTGGTCACTTTTCCCTTTGATATATTTTGTTTGATATCACTTTTTAAAAAGAAAGAAGGCATGGAGTCATTTCCTCTCCCATTTACTCAAAGGGATTAGAACTTGACAGAAGGGATGCTTCTGAGAACTTATTTTTTCACTTTATGAAGAGAAGGCTTGATTTTATTTTATATTTTTATACTTTTATTATCATAAGGGTGATGTTCAGAGGGGTACAGTTATATAGGTGAAGTAATGAGTACATTTCTTTTGGGACAATGCCACCCCTTTCCTCATTCTCTCCCAGTTTTCTAAGAACTTTAACAACTGCTCTTGGTGTGAATAAGAAGCATGAACTATATAACCTGCCATCATTCAAAGACCTTTGGTATCCCTCACTGGTAGCTCTACCGGGATCATGGCCAATCTAATGTAACCATTTTAAACAGTCTTTTCACCTTGGCTTGTGTGTCTCCTTTGTGAAAAACTCTTTTCACCTGACAACTTCATATCCTTTAATATTTTGCTAAAATGGTACTCATGGGACACTGACTAGGTCACAGTCATCATTTGTTTTAGCAATATACACACACAAGTATACAGTGTGTGGATTCATGGAAGAGCCCACCACTCAACAGCTGTACTACCTGGGAAATGAATGCCTTTTCTCCTCATCTATAACGCAGGGAAAATGGCAGTTGTTGCAATAACTGAATGCATTATTATCATTATATTTTGACTATGAAATGCTCCCCCTCAGCCTCATGTGTTGGGTATCTTGTTAGCTGATGGGCTTTTGAATGTGACTGGATTCTGAAGGCTATAAGTAAATAAGTATACTAATAATCCTTTGGTAGAGACATATGATGATGGCATTATTGGGAGTTGTTAAAAAAAAAAGTAGGAGGTCGGATCTATGGAGTGTATAAGTTACTGGGGTTAGGGGGTATCCTTGGGGCCATATGTTGCTCTGGCCCTTTCCTATATTCAGTCTGCTTCCTGCCCACCGTGATTTGATCCCTTTTGCTACTGCTTCCCCACTATGAGGGTCTGAAATTTCTGAAACTATGAGCTAAAGTAAATCCTTCCTCTCTTAAATTCTAGGTAATCTGGACACAGATATGTAAAAATTTTACCAACACATTTATCTATAAAGTGCTTAAGTAATTTTCTAGAATGAGAAAATATACCATTCTCAAGAGTCAGAATATCAGATATCTGATGAATTAAAGAACTAAATTGGTCTTTTTTTTTTTTTTTAAACAGGAGAAGCAGCCGTTAGACATATCTTTTCTATGCTGGACTCTGTTTCATCTCACAAATGAAATGATGAAAATGGATGATATTAGAAGAAGATAAGCAACCAGTATTTTAATACTAAAACATTAGTTTTTTTCCTCCAAGTATAAAAATATTAAATGTTTATTGTTGAAATCTGTGAAAAACAGAAATGTACAAGAATATTTTTCCTAGTATCTCCTGTTCTTTTTACATATATGTGAGGTAATTACCTATATAAATATGAATATATGATCTACATGTAATAAATAAATACGACGTATAAAACAAATGTGTGTTGTGATATAAATAAAGTTTTTTATAGCTACAGTTAAAATCAATTATGGATGTTTAGTATTTATGAATGGAGACTTATGTGATTAGTTCTATGTTGTTGAGCATGTTGAGTCCTTTTTAAATGCAATATAGGTCATGCAAATCACCTATCTTTATACATACACATACACACACACACACACACACACACACACACACACACATATTTTGCTGGTCATGGGCCCTGAACTCTAGGTCTGGACGCTGTCCCTCAGTTCTTCAGCTCAAGGCTAGCAACTCTGCCACTTGAGCCACAGTGCTGCTTCCAGCTTTTTCTGCTTATGTGGTGCTGAGGAATCGAATCCAGGGCCTCATGCATGCAAGGCAAGAACTCTGCCACTGAGCCACCTTCCCAGCCCCCCTATACCTTTTTTTAAAAGGAGAAAACTAGGCCAACAACTGGTCAAGATTGTTTGCTTAAGTGCTTGCCTTGCATGTACAAGGGGCTGGGGCAGGGAGGAGGGAGGGAGGTATGGAAGAATAGGCTATGCTTGTCCCACAGTTTGCACAGCAGGCAGACCATGAGTTGAACTTTGTCTCAAGAAAACAAAACATAAACTCCTACAGTTCCTTGGCCTATAATAATTACCAAAGTTATCATACAGACATTTGAGGATCTTCACAAAATAGTCTTAAGGGGTTTTCTTCATCTGAAACCTTGGGCTCCAATCACATTGAGCTTTTCTTAGTATTTTCCTGAAAGGCCTGGCCTTCATGATCAAGCATTTAGCTCCAGCCTTATCACAAAGGCCTCCCAGGAGAAGCTTTAACAGAGTATCACTTTTCTGACACATCTAGCACAGCTTGTATCTGTGGTTTCCACTGGGCTATTCAGGCCAAGGTTCCTGACTCATGATACATAATTATTTACAAGCGGGGATTGTGTCTGTTTAAAGGCAGAATAAGGGGGGGAGGGGAGGACAGTGGCACAGAGGATTAATTTAATGAAAAGAGAAGAAAAACTCAGTAGTGGAGACACCGTCATTGTTTCATTGTTTTACTCCATCCTTATGGGTTTTCCTATGTTGCTTCAGACATGAAGTAGCTTTTGTCACAGACAATTTATGCTGTGTAGATTAGGCCTTATTGCATTATGCTTACCTAAATAAGTTTACCTGAATAAGCACATAACCGGAAATTTTTATTAAAGTTTAGTACATATTGTCTAACTCCACAGAGAGATAGCCCAAGAAAACTGTGTTACTTCCCTCACACATATAACTAATTTTCAATAAAATTGGGATAAGAATAATTTATTTTCTTCACCACTTAGAAGCCATCTATATAGAAGACCACTCAGATGAGATGAAATAAGTTTTCTGCCAAAAGTTACTTTTTGAATTTACAATGAAAAGTGGAAGTTTGATTTCTCTCCTTGACTTCGGCTGCAAATTGAAGGCTTTCTCGAATAGTTTTAGCATGAAAGGTCATTTATCATCAAAAGATAAAAAGACATGTGAAATCTGGGTCCCCACGGATCATCTGGCAGTGGAACCTGAGTGATTCTGTCCGGAGCAAATTTGGGGGATTCAACTTTTGAGGGTAAAACAAACACAAATTCTCCCTCTCATGGGCGTTGGTGGCGCCTGAGAGATGCACCAATCACAGCGCGCCCTGCCCTATATAAGGCGCTGAGGGGCCTGAGGCACTTTGCACTTGTTGCCGGTTTTTATGCTTCACGGTTGTCTGCAGTGTTATGTCCGAGACGGCTCCCGCAGCTTCGACTGTACCTGTTCCGGGCATTATGGAGAAGCCTCCGGTCAAAAAGCGAGGGAAGAAACCCGTCGGTTTGACTGGTGCCAGTCGCAATGTTCGGAATGCCTCAGTATCAAAGTTGATCACTGATGCTCTGTCCATGTCTGAAGAACGGTCAGGGATGTCCTTGGCCGCGCTCAAGAAAGCACTGGCAGCTGCCGGCTACGACGTGGAGAGGAATAATACCCGCATCAAGCTGGCTCTGAAGAGCCTGGTGAACAAGGGGATTTTGGTTCAGACCAGAGGCACTGGTGCCTGCGGATCCTTCAAACTCGGCAAAAAGGCTGCTCCTGAAACAAAGGGCAAAGCCAAAAAGCCTGGAAAATCCAAGAAGCTGGTGTTATCCAGGGATTCGAGATCTCAAAAGAACGCCAAGAACAACAAGGGAGTCAAGAAGCCGAAGGCTACACCTAAGAAAACCGCCGGCAGTGGAAGGAAAGGCAAAGGGGCAAAGGGCATTCAACAGCGCAAGAGTCCGGCGAAGGTGACCGGAGGGAAGCCCAAAGCTGGCAAGCCAAAGCTGGGCCTGCAGAAAGCTACGAAGAAGGCAACGTCGAAGTGAAGAGCTTTAAACAAAACCAGTTTTCAAAGAACCCAAAGGCTCTTTTAAGAGCCACCTAAATAGTTTTAAAAGGGCTCAGCATTTGACTAGAAGTCGCTGAGCAAGTTGTGGGTTGCGATGAAGTGAAGTCAAAGTCAATGGGCTCAATGGAGATCTTGAGAGGGCAAACGCTGAGCTTCTTGTGTGTTTTATTTCATCCCTCCCTGCACAGTTGGGAGTTTAATGTAAGGAGAGCTTGCATGTAAATGTCCACTCTATTCTAGGAATAGCCATCAAAGGGAGATGTATGTGAAAGTAGCCATCAATTCATTATTTCAATCTCTCCCCCTCCCCCAGTTTACGTTTATCATTATACCTAGGTTTTCCTGGTCTTCAGACTTTGAAAGGATCAAATATGAAGCCCTGGTGTCTCAGAATTGGGGATAGAGGGAAATAGCTTTAAGGAAAATTAGCCTCTAGGTGAAAGTTGGAGTCACCAAAATGACGAAAATGCCTTTTAGTGTTTGGGTACAGTTGCAAGTATATTGGATCATGTTTATACTATTAGATGTCTAGCGTATCAAGGAATGCACATATATTACTGGTAATTATTATAAAATTGTGTAATACTATGGCCTAATGAGATTGTAATTCTAATATGTATAATTTATAAAAAGAACATATCAACTGAAAATCAGCTAGAACACACAATAGGCTGTAAAATGTTAAGAACTTGAAACCTTAATGGAAACATTTGTAGTTCCATGTTGAAATCAACATTGAAATCAACCTTCCTAAGTCAAAAAGTTGTACCAGGAAATTGAGTCTGAGCTGAAGGGTCTTTCTTTTAAATGCTTGGATTTTCTCTTAATTTGTGGTTTAGTGTTTTTACAATAACATTTTAGTGCCAAAATCTTGCCTTTACACATAGTCTGTATATTAAATGTTAGTTGCCCTTTTTTTCTAAGCCAGACATCATTTGTTTGGGACTTTGAGAAGTCCTTCCAAAGTAGTTGACCAGAACCTATAGTTCCCAATTCCTTCTTCTACGTCCAGAGAAAGGACCTATAAGAGAGTGTCCTTTTCTGAGTTGTAACCAGTGTGTCAGCATGCCAGGACGGACCAAGTCTTGTGTCTTTCATGAATATAGGGCTTGCTTCAGTCCAGGAGATGCTTCTTTGGAATCTTGAAGCCAATAGTCATCTCAGCCAGTCACTACCATGATTGTTCTGCCCTGGTGATTATTATAAATATTAATTCCATACTGGAGTAGCTTTGATTAAAGCCCAAGACAAAACTATACGCTTTATTACTTGACATATAAGGATGTTCTTCGGATGGTTCCTTAGGTACTCACCTCTCCATACTCCCTTGTGTAATTGGGCCTTTTTGATTTTTATACTAAAATAGGGAACAACGAAACATAAATGGCTTCTCTGTATAGTTTCAACCATAGCCCTTGCTATACTGGATATGATGAACATTGTTCCTGTGAGGATGGATTGTGAAGATAGTATAAGAATGGTTTTATTATCCTAGTACCGCTATGTGACCCTTATCTGACCACTCTGCCAGCTACTGGCTATCTTAAATATCCCTCAGGGATGAAGATAAATGGCTAGCAGCCAACATGTCTTTCAATACCAGGGGGATCCCCCTAAAATTGGGTTTGTGTGGGCTGGGAAGGTGGCTCCGTGGTAGAGTGCTTGCTTTGCATGCATGAGGCCTTGGGTTCAATTCCTCCTCAGTACCACATAAACAGAAAATGCCAGAAGTGGCACTGTGGCTCAAGTGGTAGAGTGCTAGCCTTGAACTGAAGAGCTCAGGGAAGGGCCTAGACCCAGATTCAAGCACCACAACCTACAAAAACAAAAAACAAAAACAAAAAAAAAGGGGGGGGGTTGTGTGTAATTCTGTGCCTCCAGCTCTTCAGTAGATCACAGTATATGATGTTTAAAATGAGTTAACTGCTGGGCGCTGGTGGCTTATGCCTGTAATCCTAGCTACTCAGGAGGCTGAGATTGGAGGATCACAGTTTGAAGCCAACCCAGGCAGAAAAGTCTGAGACTTTTTTTTTTTTTTTTTTTTTTTGGTCAGTCATGGGGCTTGAACTCTAGGCCTGGGTACTGTCCCTGAGCTCTTCAGCTCAAGGCTAGCACACTACCACTTGAGCCACAGTGCCACTTGCGGCCTTTTTTTTCTATTTATGTGGTGTGGAGGAATCAAACCCAGGGCCTCATACATGCAAGGCAAGCACTCTACCGGCTGAACCACCTTCCCAGCCCCTGTGAGACTCTTATCTCCCATAAACTATGCAGAAAACCTGGAAGTAGTGCTATGGCTGAAGTGGTAGAGGGCTAGCCTTGAGCACAAATAGGTTCAGGACAGCACCCAGGCCCTGAGTTCAAGCGCCAGGACTGGCAAAAAACAAAAACAAAAAACCAAGTTAGCCACTCAAGTTTCTTCTAATTTGAGGAGCCTATTAGAAGGTTTTTTTTTCCCTTTGGCCTTTTTTATTTTTAAAGCCATAGAATCTGACCCTTCACAAAACATGAGTTATAGAAAGTGCTTCTTTGCAAATGATTTGGGGAGAGGAGGATTTGTGCAGTATGAGCCATAAAATGTGACCTAAGTCTTCTGAGCAGCTTAGGCTTACAGGCATGTGCTACTAGTGCTCAGCTTCCATGTTTGCTTTTCAAAAATACCTATTTTATCACCATGTTAGTATGACAAGATTTCCAATATCACAATGAGCTCTATAAATGCCAGTATGGGGCTTACTTTTCAACTTTTTATCACTTGTTACAGTGAAGGTAACTGGTCAAATTTAAAGTATTTCTGACAAAGCATCTCAGCCTTTTTCATGACTTAGTGGGTGGCCTTGAAACAGGTCTTTTTGTTTCAAAGTACCATGGGTTTTCTTTCAGCTACCAGTCATAAAGAGTGCTACCCTGAATGATAGTAATCTATAGATTTTGGACTGAATTTGGTTCAGGAAACCTCTCAAGACACAAATTCTCCCTAGATTCCTGCTGCAGCTTTTGAAAATTTCCACCTTAAGATTTATTAAGCTTAAAAACAAATAAGTAAACCAATATACCAATAAGAAATCACCCAACCTTCCCACACTGTAGTTAATACACAAATCCCTATTTGAAAACTTAGGATGAAACTGTGACCTGAGAACTACAGCATAGTTTAACATCAAACTTGCTCACATAAAAAGAGAAAGACAAGTGGAAGGATGCTCAAAAACAGCAGGAGAACTCAAAATACATTTAGTTTCTAAAACTTTAAAAATAAGTGGAATTTTTTTACCCCAAAATTGAGTTTTTAGGAACTCAGCATCTACTATCCACTTCCTACCACAAATACCTTGTAAAAAGCTTTACAGAGTAAAAGTGCAATGCCTGAGGTCTTTGGGAAATTTCTAGAATCTCAACATAGGTGTGTGTGTGTGTGTGTGTGTGTGTGTGTGTGTGTGTGTGTGTGTGTGAGTGTGTGTGTGTGTATGTGTGTGTGTGTGTGTGTGTGTGTGTGTGTGTGTATGTGTATGTATGTGCATGTGTGCCAGTCCTGGGCTTTTAACTCAGGGCCTGAGCACTGTCCCTGAGCTTTTTTGCTCAAGGTTAGCACTCTACCACATGAGCCACAGCTCTACTCTGGGTTTTTTTTTTTTTTTGGTCGTTAATTGGAGATAACAGTCTCATGGACTTTCTTGCCCAGGCTGGCTTCAAATCATAATCGTCAGCTTTCAGCCTTTCGAGTAGGTAGGATTACAGGCATAAGCCACAGGCACCCAGCTCTACATGCTTTTGAATTGTGAAAATAATACGTTGTGTATACAAAATGGTAATATGCAGAAATATTGTAATATTGTTATAATCCAGGGGTCATTCATTGAAACAAAAAGAGAACAAATTATCATCCAGATTCTACAGATTCAAAGTTATAAATACCGAGCCATACATGAACGTGTTTAATGTTTAAAATGATGCAAATTAGAGTGATTGTCACTGTTTCATTCACTGTAGTTAATTAGAAAAAATAAATAGTAGTTTAAAACATAATCTAATGAGAAATTTTGGCCATTCATAGAAAGTATTTATCTTTTAAAGTGTGATCACGAAGAGTATTTTATAATGATTCAAGTAACCACAGCAACATCAAGCACACATCATATACAATATGAGAAAAATTTCAGCTTTTACCTCCCAGGTTGTTTTTCTTTTGTTCTGTTACCAGCTCAGGCAACTCAGAATGTCTGGGATTCTAGCTGATAAGCTGTGTTCTCTAGCATTCATGAGCTTTCATCTGCAAGTGTTGCTACTTGTACCAGCCTCTATGTAACTCTTTGCTCTCAGGAAAAAAGGGCATTCCCTCCTCTCCCCCCATTAGCTCTCTAATCATGTGACCACTGTGGTATGTGTGGTTAAGGCCACAAGATGTCGTGCTTCCCCTTACTACCACCCTTTGATACAATGTTTGCCAATGGTGAAATAAGACAAAATTTAAATTGTAGGCATTCAATTATTCAAGTGTAGTTAACCTTAAAAATAGATGACCAAACCAGAAAGAATATGCAAAGTAACACAAAGAATAGATTTACCACTGAAGTAAAACAGAGTTTTATAATTTCTTGGTAAATACCACTGAAAGGTCATAGTTGCTAGCATCTTGTAAATGTGTTATTATGAAGATGAGAGAATTTCTTGTAATTCTAAGCTGTGAAAAACAAACAAACAACAATATAAAATAAACAATTGTCTAATTAATTGTAACATATCGGCTCAGGTGGTAGAAGAATAAGAGAAGACCTTTGTTGTTGCTTTATATGGTACGGACAGTTAAAATAACTAGTATGTCACAACATAGACAGGAAGTTCCCTACAATTCAGATATTATGTTTTAGTGAAAATACTCCATGAAACAAAATATGTTAGAGAAAAATACAAATAATATACATGTTCCTCAAATGATATAATAGTTAAGAATCAACATAAGATAGACAAGCACATCAGTGAAATCACTCACTATACAGCACAATTTTACACTTAGTAACATTTATTTGTTAATCATATATTTCAACAGTAGAAGTACTAACAGGATGCACAAGTTGTTAATGCAGTTTAATCACTGGTTATAGTTTTCATTCTATTCATTTTCAACTTTAACACAATAAGTACAAATTTTACTTTTATTTTTATGTAACTTTCATAGCAAGAAGAAAATAAAAAGGTTTAAAAAATATGTTGAGAGCTCTACTCCAATTTAGTGCCCACCAAACAAACTTTTGAGCTATGCTTGGTTTCCTTAGACGCTTTCCCTCTAAGACAGAATACATACACCACAGTTACAAACCCACATGTATGTAGCAGAATAAAGTAAACACATGCCATCTGGATGAATCTCTCTCTCTCTCTCTCTCTCTCTCTCTCTCTCTCTCTCTCTTTCCCCCTCTCTTTCTCTCTCCCTCCATCCCTCTCTCTCTCTCACACACACACATATATACATAACACCTTTGAGCAAGGTCATTTGAGGAATCACATTTTTAAAATTTAATTTCTAAATTGCCTTGGTTAGATTGTTTGGAATAGGATATATGAAGAGACAGGGAAATTAACATTAACAAATACTCAAAAGGCCAAATTCAGATATTAAAACTAGGAAACAGAAACTTAACAACAAAACCAGCCAGTAGCTACTTTCCCACCATAACTAGATGTTAGAAGACCTAAAGGGGCTATGCTACATGTATGTGTTGCTTTCTTCTTCAAGACATTAAAAAGCTGCAAACTGTTTACAAAGAGTAATGGGACTGGGAACACATATCTGGCACAGAGAAATCCTAAAAGTACCTATTGTTCCTAGGTTCTAGACCAACTCTGGCAAAAAGCCATACTCCAAATTGATAAACAATCTGACTGTAGTGGTGGACAACTGCAATTCCAGCTACCTGAGAGACAGGTAGGAATATTATAGTCAGAGGTGGGTCCCAGGCAAAAAATATGAATGTATCTACATGAACAACAAGAACAAAAAAAGGTCTGGGATCTGAGGTCATAGCTCAAGTTATAGAGCCCTTGCCTAGCAGACATTAGGCCTTTCATACAATCCTTTCATTCAATCCTCAGTGTAAGGAAGGAAGGAAGGAAGGAAGGAAGGAAGAGGAGGAGAAGGAGGAAGAAGAGGAAGAGAGGAAGAGGAAGAAGAACAGGAAGAAGAAGAAGAGGAGGATGAGGAGGGAGAAATAATGATAGCTATTCCATAAAAATTATTATAAATCATATATGCAATAATAAATGTAAATAGCATTACATTGGTCAGAACAGAAATACCAAATGTTTTCAGAAAATAAGTGAAAGCTACATTATCAGTAGTATGAATATCCTTTTCATGATTTTCATGATCAAGAAGGAACTTCAAATCTAGGGTATTTGAGATGTATCAGAAATGCAGGCATTATTAATATTTGAAAATCCATAGACTTCTTTGTGCAAGTTAGAAAAAAATCTCTCTGTAAATCCCTTGAAGAGACTTCCTTCCCACCTGCTGAAAACTGCATACAAACATTCACCCAAAATGTTCCAGAAAAGTTGTCTCCTTGGGTTGTGCAGTATACAGCCTTCACAGCTATACAATGAAACAGATTTTACTCTCAAGGAAGAGAACCCAGGGCCTAGGAACAGATAAGTTACTAGCTAACACACACACACACACACACACACACACACACACACACACACACACACACACAGAGAGAGAGAGAGAGAGAGAGAGAGAGAGAGAGAGAGAGAGAGAGAGAGAGAGAGAGAGAGCTGAAAGCAGAGTGGGTCCTAGATGCCAGATGTGTGTGCAAAATTCTGGTGAAGGATATAGGAGCGAGTGTCTCAAGGCAAAAGCTCATAACCTTTTTGAGATGTTAAAATAAATTACACATTCCCTCAAATTGAGGGAACTGTCTTAGAGAGATGGGAGATGAGATGCCATCGGTGTATATGGTCTATATTGATGAAAGAAATGAAGAGTGTGGGTCACTGTCATACAGAAAACCAAGGATCTGTATGAGAAAACTTCTGAAAGGGAAAGCTAGAAGCAGATTATTCCTTTGTGCCTTTTCTGCTTCTTTGCTACAACTTAATCTTGAAACGTGAAACAGCAAGGCAGGGCTCCTTTCAGTTTCTGCTTGTGTCTCTTCTCCCCAACAGGTCTGCAAGCTTCATTTCACTCCCATTCAGCTAAGACATAGTCCCTCATCGCTCCTCTTGTAAAGACAAGAGACCCAGGGAGCGTCTTCACAGACACCATCTCACCTTCTTCATTCACCCTCCCAACCAACACTGACAACTCTTGTCCAGGGGCAGTACTGGATTTCCTGTAACATTTGTCTCTTATCTAGAATTGTCACTGGCTTTCTAACTGCTCTCAGAGTCTCTCCTCTTCCTTCCTGGCAGCTCATTTATCTCACAAAGGAAATTCTGTCACTCTGTGCCTCAATGTGATTATGACATAATGGTGCCAAGACTCCAAGACTGCACTATCTGGCTTCTGTTTTCCTCTCTTGTCCCCACACAACAAATATTCAGAGAGTAGAAACGCAGAATTTTTAACTGACAGGTTGGTAAAGTCAGGGGACAAGTGCAATCCTCCCTCCCTCTTAGTGTGCTTCACACTCTCCTACTTTGCTGTATAGACCTTTCCTCACCCTCAATGTCAAGCTCATCCAGATAAATCCCACTTCTCTTTCAAGTTGCCTTCCCCTTCCCCATCTCCAATTAATCACCAAAAAAATCTGGAAGTGAAGCTGTGGTTCAAGTGGTACAATTCCAGCCTTACTCAAAAAAGCTAAGGGACAGGCCCTGAGTTCAAGCACCAGGAATTGAACTCAAAGCCTTGTTTTCACCTGTGCCAGGCTCTCAAGCCCTTTGCCTTTTAGACTTTTTTTTTCCAGACAGGGTCTGTATTTTCACCCATGCTGGCCTAAAACCATAATCTTCCTATCTCCAACTCGTAAGTAACTAGGATTTGGCATGGGAAGCCTTGGTCTAGAAACCTTTCTGATCTCCAGCTAATATAACCATTCTTTCTTGTGACACATCAAATCATTTTAATTCATACCTTTCTTGGGACCTCAGAGGTCTTGATTAACTGCGTGCATTTGTCATACACTTCACTCTGTACTAGATTTAAGATCTGAGGATAGGCACAGTAACTTGCTTAACCTCCAAGCCTCAACTCTAAGCAGCATCTTCTTTTTTTCTAAAGTAGTAGCTATTCAACAGATGTTTATTGAATCAGGAACTTTCATTTTTGAGGAGGAAAAAAAAATACCTTTCCTTCTCCCCTCCAAAAAATAAGAGCAGAAAAGTCTTCTCATGCTGGGACTTCCCCTCAGCTCAATTTTCTGCAGGAAAACTATCTTTTCCCCTGGGATAGAGGCACAAAGATACTTCCTCCTTGTTCCTACTTACTTGAAACTTGCCTCTTCCTTAAGGTTCAGAACAAAATTCCAATAATGAAGATGATGACACAAGCAGAGATCCCACTGATAACTGCCATGACCAGGCCGCTAGATGGTGAAAGGCTCTAAATTTTTTTTTAAAGCCCAGTTCAAGCCCATGATTGTCACTCCCAATCTAGAGTATATCCTTCCCTCAGGGCCATAGAGACCACTCCTGTTTTCCCCACAATGGATTTTTCTCAGCCCTTGGCTTGATCCTTTTCCCAAGTGGCAATGAAGGGCTGATCCAGGCCTGGCTGTTCCATCTGGCAGGTGTATCTCTGCTCTTCCCCAGGGGCCACAGCCACAATCACCCAGCCCTGGTAGGTCCCATCTCCATTTGGTAATATATCCTGAGGCTTGACTTCTTTGGCATCCAATGGCTGTCTGTCCTTCAACCATCTTGTGGTAATGTTCTGTGGGTGGAAGTTCAAAGCTTGACATTGTAGAGTGGTCACTGCTGAGGCCACATGATGAGTGACTTCACCAAAGGAGGCATTTGACAAGAAAGAGGTAGAGTGCAGAGAGAGGATCTTTTTACCCTTCCCAGGAAAACAGGAGCTTTCACTCACTTGCCTCCGTGGGATGGAGGAAGAGTAGACCCTTTTCAGATATAACAAAATGCAGGAGAGACTCCATGTTGTGTTCTAAAAATGTTTCCAAGATTTGGCTCTAATTCAGTGTCACATGGAAACAGTCACAGTCCTATCAGCCTGTTCTTCTGTCTTTTGTGTGAATATGTACACCTGTTTATCATGTCCTCTAGTCTGACAGATAAAAGTTCCCTTCCTGTGAATCAAAACTGAGAGGAACAATCAATTTCATTTGGTTCAACCGAGAACATATTTTTGTATGATAGAGTCTTGTTAAGCTGGTAGGGTTGCCTCACTTGGAATTTTCTTGTCTTGGTATTCATGTGACAATTGACATCTCTGTAGTCCTTCTGAAAGGTATATTTATACCTTTTCATGGGAATCTTGGTTAAATCAAAAGAGGGCTGCTGGTATTTCCTTTTTTGGTTATACATTAGAAGAAAATAAATAAAGCTGCTGTGTGCCAGTGGCTCATGCAATCTTAGCTAGTTGGAAGGCTGAGATCTGGTTTAAATCCATCCCAGGCAGGAAAGTCCATGAGATTCATATTTCCAATTAAATACATACACACACACATACACACAAAATCATGACTTATGGCTAGGTCATAGTTTCCAATATATAAGATTGAAGAAGTTGGGAGAATTACATAACTTCCCCCTGAAACTCTACCATCTCTGAGCCCCTGGACTTTGTACCTCTCTCTTCTTCATCACTACAATATAAGTCAAGAGGATACATTCCCCCATACCTTTCTGGTCCAGAGCCCTTCTCTCCAGCTCTAGGAGCTGCTGCAGTTGCATTGGGCAGTCCCTTTCCAGGTAGGTTTTGTTCTGCTTTGTCTGAATTGTGTGTGTTTCCCACTCTGTCTTGGTGGCCCAGGCCCTGGGCTCTGCTGCTTTCTAATCCAGAGTCTCAGGGCAGAATTCCAGGTAGTCTTTCCCATCATACCCATATTTCCAGAACCCACTGGTGCTATTGTCTTCATGCACCTCACAGCCCAGGATCACCTGTAGGGTGTGGGACTCTGGAAACATCCCCATCCCTACCATCTTATTACTAAAACCAAAGGAGTAAGGGCTCTATTCCCACCATAGATACTATAGACCAAAATAATCCCCCTTCTTTCCCACCTCCCCCACATAGTTCTCTAAGATACATCCCCAAGAAAGGGAAATGCTTTGACCATCTCAGGAAAGCTAGGCCCCAGTCCATATACCCTTACTGTGGTTTTGGTTGTTCATTATGGACCAGAAGTCAACAGTGAACATAGGATCCCACCCTTTCAGACTGACTCAGCTCTAGCCACAACTGGCTGGATGCTCTACCCAAGACCCATGAGGCCTGGGGTTCAGCACAGCAACTCTCATGATTATAGGACACAAACAGCTGGTCATCCACACAGCCCAAAGCCCCAAACAAGGGCAGTCCAAGGTTGAGACCTGAGGAACTGTAGTGAGTGAGACCCTGGAAAGAGAGCAGCAGACCTTCAGCCTGGGAAGCAGGGGGGACCAAGGGGCACTGCGTTCCCTCTATACATCACAGTCCTAGATTCTTTCTCACTATGCACTTGCCTTGGCCACTCTCTTGCTGTACTCTGCCTCATTACTCAGGATGTCAGGTTATGTTGGAGCCAACATCACAGATTCTAGAAAATCCCATGTCTCCAGTTATGATAGTTGAATTCAAGAGTGGGTGCTTGGAACTAATTAGGTCCAATATTTGAGAAATTTGATGTAGTGATTTTTTTATTTGAACACTTTTTTTATCTGCATGTGCCGGCACTAGGGCTTGATTTTAGGGTCTCAAGCTCTCACTTGGCTTTTTCACTCAAGGCTCTAGCCACAGCTCTACTTCCAGCTTTTTACTGGTTAATTGGAGATAAGAGTCTCAGATTTGAGTGCTTGGGCTGGCTTTGAACTGTGATCCTCATATTTCAGCTTCTTAGGAGCAAGGATAAGAGGGATTAAACCCTGGGACCGAGCAATTGAGGTGCAAATGCTGGCAATGTGATGCTAGAAGATCTGCTGATAACTAGGGGAAAATTCTTTGCAAGCACAAAAAGGAGCTCCAAGAAGCTGGAAGGATGAGATCTCCAGAACAAGGGAGTTTAGCGATAGGGCTCTACTGCCTAGAAGGGCACCTGGTCTTTGGCATATGTTCCACAAATTCTTGTTGGATAAATAAATCATGGCTTTTAAATTTCATCTCTGGTTCCAGACTCTAGGCTAAATTTCATCTCTGGTTCTAGACTTTAGGCTAAATAACATGCCCCAATCCAGGCTCTTGATTTTTGATGGCTTTCCTTGGTCTTCACATATGTGGCCATTGCATTATTCAATAAAATAAAAATAAAAAGCTTGGCACTGGTGGCTCACATCTGTAATCATAGCTACTTAGAAGGATGAGATCTGAAGTTTGTGGTTTGAAGCCAGCCTGGGAAGAAATGTCTTTGAGACTCTTATCTCCAATTAGCCAGTCAAAGCCTAAGGTGGAGGTGTGGCTCAAGTGGTAGAATACCAGCCTGAGCAAAAAGCCAAGTAAGTGTGGAGCCCTGAGTATCAGCACTAAATAAATAAGAACACTAATAAAATACATAACAAAATACATGTAACATAAAATAATAAAATGCATAATAAAATATATAACATAAAATACATACTATAATTTATAAGTTATATTTGAATTTTTTTCTTTCTTACAATATGTAGATCCATTAGTAACTCTCTTGAAAATACATGTTTCTTAGCCCTCTTCTGCTCCCACTCAGCCTACTGCATCATTTTTTCTCTGAAGTAGTGTAGCAGCTTACTGTGGTTCCCATCCTTTTGATTTTCACACACAGTCCTCACAGCAATCTTTCTAGACCTATGACAGATCATGTCACTCCTCAGCTAAAATGTACACTACACTATGTGGTCCTTTGTGACCTTGTCTGTGGACCTCTTCCCACTTCTCTTCCTCTAGTCACTGCTTGACTTCCTTGTTCTTTCTTCAGGTATATTACATATACACTTTTCCTTACAAATATACACATGAATATGCCTGCCTGTAATATAGGCATATAAGCAACATAGACCTATTTCCTGGAAAAAAGAACAGTTTTCAAGAGCCAGTATTTTGTCATCCAAGGACATTTAACAATATCTAGAGACATTTCTGCTTGTCACACCCAACTGTGGGAGTGCTGGGAGCTAGAATCTAGAGTACAGAAAATAGAATGGGATGCTGCTAGACAGACATCGTACAATGACAGTCCCTGTCCCCTGCAAAAAGATAAAATAAGCTAAAAATGGCAGTAGCATTTAAGAAACCTGTTTCAGCCCAATTAGCTAGGCCTACTCAGTTTGCCTGGAAAGCTCTGTTCCAGTGTCATCCTTACTTCTTTTAAGGTCTCAGTTCAAAGGTTACAGATGACAGCATGGCTTGTCCTGAATTCCTCACTTCACAAGTCTTCACAGCATTTATCAGCTACCTGATGATTTGTATCTTTCTGTTCATTTGTTTATTGACATGTCTCCAATTAATATACAAAATATCAGAGGCAGAAAGTTGGTTCCTATTCTCTCCCCTGTGATAGAACAGTACAAACTAGTTGTAGTCACTGTATATCTGAACAATAAATATTTCTATTCAACATCAAAGTCTATGGTTCAACCTGTAATTTGGTGTGATGTTTAAGAATCATTTGTGGCCAGGCACTGGTGGCTCATGCCCATCATACTAGCTATTCAGGAGCTTGAGATTTAAGGATTTCAGCTTGAAACCAGCTCTAGAAGATATAACTAAGACACTCTTTTCTCCAATTAACTAGCAAAAAGCTGGATGTGGAGGTGTGGTTCAAGTGGAAAAGCACCAACTTTGACTGGAAAAAGTACAAGGCCTTGAGTTCAAGACCTAGTACTGGGGGGAAAAAATCATAGCTATGAAGTGCAGAAATGGTCTCTGCCAACAAAGCCTGGGGTATCATTGAACAGTGCTACCTGTAAGCAATTGGTGCCTTATTTTGTAAAACATGGACACAGTACATATCCTCAGTCTGAGCACATAGCTAGAAAACAAGGTAAAGATTACTATGAGCTAAGTGTAGCAACAGTGGTAGTATTTAACACCAAAGTTCCAATTGCTTACATTTTTATAATCTGAGGGAAGTTATTTAACCTGAGAGCCACATAACCAAGAAACCTGTTAATTGCTCCCACTTTCCAATGCATAATGAAAGTCGATTTAGATCACAGAGCTGAAAGTGATTTAAAATTGAGTTCATCACTTAAATATCAATCATTATTTGGGCATCTTTTACAAATGGAGCAATTAGGCAGCACATTGCAAATCAAAGCCCAGCCTAAAACAAAAAGACAGACCTTCATATTCATTTGAAATCAACACTCAAAAATAACACACACTGGTCTTTCCAGGTAAACAAACAATTGCTAAGAGTTCAAACAAACCAAAAACCCTTGTTATCCTCGAAAAGATAACTATGGGTATTCGAATAGGATCCAGAGACCCAACCCCACTCCTAATGAGCCAGTTCCCCACGTGGGTTCACTCTGTCAAACCTCCACCCGTTCTTTCTCTCACTCGGGTGTGGAAATACTTGGGGGCACCTGGCCAAGGTCGCCTTTGAGGAGAAATTCCAGGGTGACAGAAAAAAAAAGTCACAGCTAACCCCAGGACCCATAAACTTGAGATCCCAGTCCTAGGACCCCCTCCCCTCCTCGCCCTCGCCTGAACTGAGCCACAGAGATTTACTTTAAAGAGTCACAGTCAGAAACAGAGAAGGGCAGAGGCACCTGGCTCAGGTTAGAGGACTGGGAGAGGCTCGGGCTAGGGACTCCCCCTTTCCTCTCTCGGAGCCTTCGGACTTACGTGGTCTGCATCAGCACCAGCAGGAGGAGAGCTTGCTGGTGTCACGTCCCCAGTTCGGACCGCGCCCCCAGCGCGGGGTACGGCAACCCGGATGGCTCAAGAAGTCATCCTGGAGCAGGGCCAGAGCTCCAGGGGTGTCAGATAAAACTTCCTGGAGAGCGAGAGCCCTTTCCGGGCCATTGGTGAAAGAAATGATCCAGAACTTGAACTTTCTATCTCCCGAAGCCAAAGTGAGCCGTGGGTGAAAACTTCTCAGGGACCCAGCTGTGCCCTGGTGTTCAAATCGGAGAGAATGTTGCTGATTGGGAGAAAATATATATTTCACATCTTTCTGATCTAAATGTTGAACGTTTAAAATATTAAAACTTTAGACATTTTCAAAATGTCTAAGGTTTAGCCTTAAAATGTTTCTTTATTCTCTCTCTCTTTCTCTCTCTCCAGTATTGGGGCGTAAACTCAGGATCTGAGCACTATCCCTTAGAATTTTTGCTCAAGGCTGGTGCCTTATTACTTGAACCATACCTCCACTTCCAGCTTTTGAGTGGTTAATTAGAGATAAGTGTTTGTGTTTCACAAACTTTTCCGTTGGGCTGGCTTCCAATGGGGATTGATCCTTGGATCTCAGCCTCCCTTCTTGAGTAGCTAGGATTACAAGCATGAGCCATTTGCTCCTGACTCATCTAATTATTTTGGTATCCAAGCCAGAAATCAATTTACTGTAGATGTGAGAATTCATATCTAGACTCTCCATTCCATTTATCTGTTTTTCTCTTTCTGTTAGGAAATATGATGGTGTGATTATTGTAGCTCTGTATGAAGTCGAAATCAAGAAGTCTGATTTCCCCAAGTTTGGTCTTCTTTTTCAAGATTGTTTTGGCTCTTCTGGGTCTTATGAATTTCTGTAAGAGTTTTAGGATCACTTGGTTGATGTTCATTCTACTTTTGTATATATTTCAAAGTTATAAAACATATTTTAGCCTTTTTTTGGTTTTTAGTATGACAAAAGAAAATAGCCCAAATCAGAACATTCTGATATATGTTAACATTTACAATTAGGAGGGAGATTAAAATTTAACATACAAACAAGGAAGAAATAGCCAATCACATTCTTTCTGGAATATTGTAAGTTCTGAAAGCTACAGAGAAATAAGATCAGATGTAGTCCTAAACTTTCCCCATTGCTTTAGACATTGAGGGACCCCAGCAAATTTTAGCCACAAACAATTAGGAGGACATGTGGGGCTAAATGGGTTGAAAGTGCATGGGAAAAAAAATCAAGAAGCTAAAATTCCAGAACTAAAAATGGATGGAACTGATGGCAAAAAAACTCCCCTTCCCAATCTTGAGCCATTTTTTTACTGACATGCAGATGGTAGAATAAAATACCCACAAATGGTGTTTGGCTGGAAATGACACCAAATGACTCCTGGTATATAAGAATCAGAATCAGGTTATATTGATTGGATTTAAGTTTTAATGTATACCTGGGAAAAGGCAAACTATATATTGGCTCCATGTATGAAGGGAACTGGTCCCAGGCTGTGTTGATAAGGTCCAGGGATAAGATGGGCCATCAAAGTTGGGAAATACAAATAAGTACATTTTATTTACATTTCAGAGAAGTAGTTGCAGAGCTACTTCCCCCTGCATCCCCAAATTTAGCAGCATAGCAGCAAATGTGTGTTGGAGAAAAGTATGTAAGTGGATGCTATATAGATGCAGAATAACCTATCCATCCCCTCTATTATGACTTAGATCTAAAATGTAGCCCAAAGGCTGCATGCTAAATGCTTGGTCACTAGCCTATGGCTTTATCAAGGTGGTGCATCCTTTAGGAGGTAGACCTTATTGGAAGGAAAGGAATCTCTTAAAAGTGATAGTAGAACTCTGGCCTCTTTTCTTTCTCTCTGCTTCAGGGCTGCCACGTGATAAGCAGCCACCATTACTACATGCTTCCTCTTGGGAAGCATGGGCCTTGCACAGGCCTAAAGCAATAGTACCAAGTAACCATGGACTGAAACCATAAGCTAAAATAAACATTTTTATTGGAAAGTGAGGTAGTAACAGAGTAATATGAAACTTGCTATGTACTTCAGCCTGGCCTCAAACTCTTCATTCTCCTATCTCAGCCCCTGAGAGCTAGGATGATAAGTATGTACCACCACACCTGGTTTTTCCTCCTTTTAAGTGGTTTATCTCAGGTGTTTTGCTACAGTGATGGTAAGCTGACCAGCACACCCCCTACCTTTTGCTACAGAATTTTCTAACCATTTATGGGTTGCATCTGAAAAGATAGAGGCCCTGT
Organism: Dipodomys merriami; assembly: GCF_024711535.1. NCBI lineage: Eukaryota > Metazoa > Chordata > Mammalia > Rodentia > Heteromyidae > Dipodomys > Dipodomys merriami. The sequence goes on from NW_027202937.1 coordinate 15,093,819, forward strand.
CTCTCAGTAGCTATGAATGTGATTCTATTTGAATAGGCTCATTGAAGATGTATCTGTTTATGTCATGATGCAGTAGAGTGAATCCTTAATGGAATATGACTGATATCCTTACAAGAAGAGAAGAGAGTTGGGCTCTAGTGGCTCATGCTTGTAATCATCTACACAGGGGGCTGAGGTCTGAGGATCATGTTTCAAAGCCAGCTCAGGCAGCAAAACCCATGACTCTAATATCCAATTAACCACCAGAAAACCAGAAGTGGAGCTGTGACTCAAAATGATAGAGCACTAGCCTTGAGCTAAAGAGCTCAGGAACAGCACCCAGGCCCAGAGTTCAAGCCCCACAACTGACAGAAACAAAATAAAACAAAACAAAAAACAAAAAAAAAACAAAAAAAGAAGAGAAGAGATACAGAGACAGAGAGAAGAATGCCAGGGAATTATACTGACCCAAACTAAGGGATACTTGAAGCTATGGTAGCTAAGAAGAATCTTCCCCAAGAGGCTACAGATGGAGCCCGGCCCTGACAAGAAATTGAGCTTGTACTTGTGGCCAACACATCTGTGATAGAATACATTTGTTTTAAGTTTGTGGCACTTTGTTATTCAGTTCCAGGAAACTAGATACACATTCCCCCCCTCCCCGTTTTTTTTTTATAGAAGTATTGGATGCTTCAATTTTGCTTCCCCTGCTACTTCAGCATTAATTAATATAATTAATGTACTGTGCTTTGAAAAGGGAACTTTTTTTTACTATTAGCAACAACAGTGCTTTAGTATGATATGATAAAATATTCCTTCTTAGCTTCAGAAAGAAAATACATCAGGTTAGTCTTGAATTCAAGACCTCAAATTCTCCCTTAGCTTTTCTAATCAAGGATGGTGCTCTACCACTTGAGCCATATCTTTACTGTTCACATTTTCTTTTTCTGGTTAATTGGAAATAAGAGTCTTTTCTCCTTGGGCTGGTTTAGAATCATCAGATCTCGGCTTCTAGAGTAGCTAGGGTTACAGATATAAGCAACTAGCAAATAGCTTTTGCTAATTACCTATCTATCTGATAGACTTTTCTGTTGGGGCTTGATTTACTGCTTGATTCTCTGTGTCTCCGCCTCCTGAATAGTTAGGATTATAGGCATGAGCCACTGGACCCTGTCTTCAGTTTTATACTGCACAAAATCTCGAAGTATGGGGCTGGGAAGGTGGCTCAGTGGTAGAGTGCTTGCCTTGCATGCATGAGGCCCTGGGTTCGATTCCTCAGCACCACATAACCAAAAAAAAAAAAAAGCCGGAAGTGGCACTATGGCTCAAGTGGAGGCGTGCTTGCCTTGAGCTGAATAGAGTTCAAGCCCATGACCGGACCCCCCCCCCAAAAAAAAAAATCTCGAAGTATGCCTGAGGTCTCTGAGTCCAGAGTCCTGGTTCAACATCATCAAATGCTGTATTTGGTTTACAGTTAACAGCTATTTATATAGAGAGGTGATGTGGGCTTCAACACAGTTCTAACTAATTAATCCACCTGTTTCAGTCCCATCCATATTCTAGGCCCAAGAGACACCTGGTGTCTAAAAATCTCAAATCCTTTTAGAGTTCTGTAACATGGAATTCATTTGTTTGTTGTTGGTTTTTCACCTAATAGGTATTGGATATAGCTTTCACTGGCCTGACATTTACCTGTCTATCCTCCTGCTCTCTAACTTCTTTTTATATTTGATTGATGAGATATGATGATCACTGGATCTCTTGTCCTTTTTTTTTTTTTAATGCCAATCCTAGGTCTTGAACTCAGGGGCTGAGAATGCTCCTCTAGACTTATCTGCTCAAAGCTAGCACTCTGCCACTTGAACCACAGCTCTATGTTCAGCTTTTGGGTGATTAATTGGAGATAAGTCTCTCATGGACTTTCCTGCACGGACTGGCTTCAGACTGGGATTTTCAGATCTCAGCCAGTGCCTGGCTCTCATCCATATATATACATATATAATTTAACATAGAAAATACGCATATATATTTATAAATTTATATATGTAAATTTATCTTCTTTGCAAAACCTTTCTCTGTCATTAGGTAAGGTTGAAAAATGGAGCAGAGGTGGACATCTAGTCACCATACTTAACTGCAAGTGAATTCCTTTAAATAAACCATAATAACGAATATAGTATTAGTAAGGGTAAATTCTCTTTGCCAAACATTATGTTGAACCTTATTTAAACACAGTTTTATTTCTGAATTTACCTCCCATCTATCAAGGAATTTATAGCCAGGTTGAGAAGAGATGATACTCTATTACCACAGCAAAATAATAATGTTCTGGAAAGCTATGGTATTTACAACCAGTAGGGGGAAATAGATAAAGGTATAAAGGTTCATGAGTCTATACTCCCTGACAATTCCATCTAACTATGCAATTATCATTTAACCATGAGTTCAAAGGCTGAGTCATTTGTTCTTTGACCTCTACTTTTCTGTGAAAGTACTTTTGTGTCTCACAAACTTATTCTGATTCTCAATTAAATTGGGCTAATAATTTTGAATCACAAAGTGAATAACTTCTTAAAATTGTTATCGTATACAGAAATGAATAGAAAACAATTATTTAAAGTCTGGCAGATCAGGAGAAAATTGTCCATTACACATTTTCGGTTAGAGTGTCATTTTCTTCCATTAGACCTTAAGATATGCTAGTTTGAAATAATTTGAGACCAACACACAACTATTTTTGTTCAGTGTTATCCCTCAGTTCTTATATAGATCTTAGAAACATGAGAGGAAATGCTCTCTACTGCTGATATTCTTCAGCAGTACTTTTATATCATATGTACTAATCATTATGATTGAGGAAAGCAACCTAGTCTACCCTTGCTCACTTTTATGTAATCTAAATTCTATGAACCTAAGCCTTTTTTTAAAAATCTCTTTTTGTGTATATATGTTGCTGGCGTCTTAGGCTAGGGTGATGCCTGACTTTAGCCAGTCCCCCCCAAAACATCTGCCAAGTTTCTGGGAATGTCAAACAAAAAGTAAGGATGAAGGAGAAAAGGAATTGTAAATTTAGCCATTGCAAATTGTAACCAAATTGAGAGAACCAGAGGACAGGCATCTTCAGCTCTGTCTGCCAGCATGCCAACATGAATGTTAAATTTAAATATGGAGAGAAATGGGGTAGCAAACAAGAGATATGTATAGTTCAAGCAGTATTGGTCAAATTGTGATCTAGTTGATTATTATCTCACATCTGGTTTTGTAGGTTTGAGAAGTCCTTGTTAAAGGGCTAATTTTATCCCCAACACGAGATGATTACTTCTGTGTAGGAGAGAAAGCTTCAGTTCCCATCATGGGGTAATTGCTCGGATTAAGAGGGGAAGTCTCCTCACAGAGACTGTAAGGCTTATGGTGATTGAACAGAAGAGAGAATGATTCATACAAGGACAATTTGTCTTCAGGTTTAGGGCAAGGACTGGAAACTTTCAGAGGTTGTTTTATTGGTCTAAAACAGGACATTGTAAGTATAAACATTGACAAGCTATTGATAATGATTAAGACATCTTGAAGATGTCTTAATTACTCTTACCTGATGTTCAGCTGTGAAGGTGGAGAATTACTAACTTTAAATAAATTCTTATATGCATGCACATGCAGGTGAGCAGGAATCTTCATATCTTAAGACAGATAGGTAATGAAGGCCAAGATGCCTTTTATCTTGTTTATAGTTATCTATTGGGTATTGGAAAGCCCAAGTGCTATTGATGCTAAAACTTCACTACATGCATGTTACACACATGTATGTATTATAAATGTACAAGAATTATGATTAGTTTGAAAGGTAGTCAGTTATATTGTAAAATGACTTAATATCTAAATATCTAAATTTATAAAGAGATGATATTTAGGAAGATGCTTTTAAAAATAACCTGAAAATAACTTAAAACTGATAAATGCAGCTCTCAACATTATGCTTTTCATTTAATTAGGTTAAGTTAATGTTGTTATTAATACAACTAATGTAATACTGGTAATAAACATATCAATAGCATTGCTTACCTGAGTATGTAGCTCTCCATCATTTTAAAAAAAATCAGTTTACTTCCTGGTTGTAAATAGTGAATCTGACTTCTCTTGGTAGTTGTTAAAAATATAATTTTCCTGCCTCCTCATTTCTCTATCCTGTTCCAATCTTATTGCTAAAAGCCAAACCAGACAAAATCCCCCCAAAAAACATGTTTTGTGTTACTGGTTTAATTCTTAACTTGCATTTAATACATAATATATGTAAATTTACCATGTAAGTGCTTCTATTCTCCTGATTTTTTTTAAAGGCCATTTTTCTGACAGGCATAAAACATTGCTGATTACTCTTTATTATGGCTTCTTCTTTTAATGAAACAATAAGCACAAGTGTTAGTTACTTCCTCTGCTTACTAATTGTTTCAAATAGTGAATGAGTCCACTCTTGGGAGTTTCTTCTCCATTGGAAAATTGTTCCTATTTAGGAATATGCTGGTTTTTAGGGCCCTGAGTACCAAAGTTATTTATTTGATTGACTGACTAGGTTTCTTACTCCATTCTTTGTTAGAGCTTTTCAATGCTATAACAAATGTCAATTGTAGGTAACGATCATTCTATTCATCAAAAGACATGACACCAGTTACATGATAAGAGTTCTGAAATTTGTTGAGTAATACAGTGTCAACTCAAAGTTATTGATTAGCCAAGGACATTGATCAATAATTGTTCCTGGACCTGCTCTTTTAATTTGGAGCACCATCTAGAGTTTAGTAGAGCAAACAATATCCTACATTGTTGATGCCTTTAGGCAAAAATACATTAAAGTCAGTTGTTTTTTTTCAAATTGTTATTCTCAACAATTCCCCTAGCCTTGGAAATTTTATAAGCTTAAAAAAACTTTTATAGTCAGTAATTTACCCAAATCTTTTTCAAATTACTAGCTAGCACCTGAGTATACATTAAATAATCTATCTTTCCTTTCACAGATGTGAAAGCACCAGTATGTGTGACACGTCCATTGTAGTTGTGGTTTGGGTGTTCTTTGGAGTGTACTTGTTTAAGGGAATGTGGGTTTGGTTAAGCTTGGTCACATTTGAAAGTTACAACTCTCTTAAATTTCTTTATACTTATTAGTATATAGTAATTATAAATTTGTTATTAGTATTATTGGTACCACTTGCTATAATTTAACAATGAATATCATATTTTGTCTCCTTATCTAGTAAGATACATCTTTGCACAGTGGTATTTTCTTAGGTCATCCTCTTCATTGTGGTTAATTTTACTAGTGAAAAAAACTAGTTCACTATTTTAAAGATTTCCTTTTACCAGTTCTCTTTTATTTCTTCAGTACCCTAATTTTAACCTCTACCTCTACGCAAAATGAACTACTTCCTTTCATTTCTTCTCTGATCTCTTTCTCACATCCATTGCTATGTACCTTTTGCTAGGTCTCTATTCTCTAGCCCCCACCACAGAGGGAGATAGTTTCTTAATTTATTCTCCCTTGGGTCAAGTGAAGTGTTGAGCTTACTGACTGGGCTGATGAATTCTTTTACAACGAATGAATGATCACATGGCAGACTCTTAGATAAGAGTTCAAGGCCTTTAATTTATTTTTGCCAACTTCTTTCTGGCCTGTGTCTTCCTCAGAATTATTATCTATTATGGGAATAGTCATTTCTGTGCACTGAAAGGGATGGAAAAATAAGACTATAGCTAAAGGCTAATAATTGCCCAGGTCAAGAGAAATTTGTACTACAGCTTCCAAAAACAAGCATTCCAGTACATTGCTTTCAAAACAAACGTTATTGTATTGGACTGCCATCTAGTGTGCATGAGAACAAACAGCATCACACATTGTATGATTCTGAGGGGAAGATAAGATGTCCTTGGTGTATCTGCTGGAGTGAAAATATCTCAATCTAAAAATGTATGGACCAGATTAGTGAGTAATTAATAGGGCTATGTTTTAGTTTTATGTACTTTATAGACATGCAAAATTATCTCTTTTGACTTTAGTCCAATTCATTTTAATATGTGTGTGTGTGTGTGTGTGTGTGTGTGTGCACGCACGTGTGCGCACGTGCACGCAAGTTTGGAATCAAGCAAAATCAGTCTTCAGTGCTGTGTTGAAGAAGTCAGAACTCTCTATCTATTTCCTTTTTGGTGATGTGGTAATGATGTAATTGTAGTTATCTCATAGAAAATTTGTAGCTGGGATAACCATGTACATATACTGCGTGTTGTACAGCAAGTGTTCAAGTGTTATCTCGATTAGTATTATTGCTACATAACTGGACAGTTTTAGAATTATACCACTAGTTTATATGTCAATTTATGTATAATATTTTAAATTATGATATATAGATACCTAAAATATGCCAGACATCATTATAAAGACTGTATGAACATTAATTCAAAAGCCCACATAACAGCCTATGAAACAGGGGGTGATATTATTGCCATTGATCCGATGAGAAAACAGAATCACTGAGAAGTTAATTAAGGCAGATGGAAATTAGCAAAGCTAAATGTAACTCAGACATTATAGGTTTGAGTTAACCTAATTAGGCTTTTGGTTAATGAACAATGCTGCTCCTGTGGTTTTTCCTGGACCATTTAAAGGAACATTATGTATTTCAATTAACTATGAAAATACAGTTTATGTGTTAATTGAAGCATAACTAAAAACCTGTAGCTAAGTTAACACTAAGAATTTTTTTCCCAAACACAAGTTTTGTTTAGCTTAAGGAGACTGAGATGAAGAAAAGTGCTGAGGAATCATGGTGTTTCTTAGGTTTTAAGTGAGCACAAGTGCTTGACATCAACAATATCTGGGGTGGATGATACAGGGACTGGGCAAATATGTGATGATGTGATGATTCTTCACCTCTTCCCAGTGTGTGTTTCCATAAGCTTGAGTGATGGGCAAAGAGTGAGTTATCAAAAGTGCAATAGGAATAGATTGCATCTGAAAGTTAGAGAGATAACCCTGAATTGTAACTCACCATTCTCCAAGATACATATATAATCACATGCTAATGTACAATGTGCGTCCACACGTGCATGTGTGTGCACACACAAATACTTCTCTCTTCTCTGATGGCTCAGCTCTGTATCCTAGTTAAGCTTCTTAAGGATAATACCTAGTAGGTTCTGTGACCTCACGAGTAGGTTCAGATGCAGGTAAGAAAAGCCATATAATTAGACAGAGTGAAATAGTTAGTTGGACTTGGTCTACCTTTATCTCTTTCTTCAAATTAAGGAACATTCCAACTTTCTCAGAGTTACCTCTCAAATAGGAGCATCTCATGGCACAAAGATCTAATGAGAGGGCGTGGCTCAAGCGAGTGGCTGTTCTGTTATTTCATGTAATCCTCACATTTTTCTTATTTTCTTTCCCTAATATTCTGATTTTACAAAAGAGGAAATGAAAGTTGGGAAGGAAAGTCAAGGAATTTGAGAAGGTCATCCAGATCATCAGTGGAGGAACTAGGATTAAATAAGCCCAAGGCTGATCTTTTATATCTGTAGATAACTGTATTCCCAACTACCAGGCCATTTTAAAACTTTCAGACTAGCCAGGCTGTGGTGGCTCACGACTATAATCCTAGCTACTCAGGAGGCTGAAATTTGAGTGTCGAAGTTCAAATCCAGCCCAGACAGGAAAGTCCATGCATGATATTCTTATTGCTAATTAATCACCAGAAAACTGGAAGTGGAGTTGTGGCTCAAAGTGCACATATCCTGAGTTCAAGCCCCATCACTACCAAAAAAAAAAATCTGACTAGTCTGGGACTGCCAGATGTCTGACTGGGCTAGGAAATAGAACTTTCCAATTAACCTTCTATGATTACATACATGCATACATAAACACATATGCATAAATATACATATACATACACATATACATGTATGTGTGTATAGTTTACAATCTATAGAATATAGTAAATATGTAATTATATTTAAGTAAATATATAAGTACTTATATAGAGTTGCATATAAGTCATGGGCAAATATTAATAAATGCCATTAAATTCATGCTTTTAAGGTCATCAAATAAATCACTATAATAATTATTAGATAATTGATTATTAATTAATATTGTATACTGATGCTGTGGTTTGAATTCAGGGCTTTGTGCTCTAGCTTGGCTTTTTCTGTTCAAGACTAATATTTTATTATTTGAGCCACAACTCTACTTCCAGTTTTTTGCTGGTTAGTTGGAGATAAGAGTCACATGTAAGTTTCCTGCCTGTTCTGGTTTTGAACCACAGTTCTTAGATATCAGTCTCTTGAGTAGCTAGGATTACGGGCTTGAGTCACCAGTACTCTGCTTGTTTTTATTGTTTTCACTATTGTATTGTTTCTTTTGTAATAATTTCCATGCATTTACTGAGTTCCTGCTACATGCTTTACTACTATGCTCTCTGCTTCCTTATGCATTTTGAGAGTATATCAGGGAATAATGAAGAAAATTTAGCTTTAGCTTTTTAGGTGTCTACAGGCTGTTGGGGTTACCTCAGATTTAATCTCCTAATTGTTGGACACTTGCCTGTGAAGATTAAAAAGAAACACAGAAAAATAACTTTATGTTATTTATATTAAAATATGGTTCCTGAGACTGAAATAAGGAAATAGATGAGAGAGTTTCCAGTGGTTTAGGCTGGAAACCTGTGGAGTTTTTCTTGGGCCATGTATATTTCTTAGCGCAACGTGGATGAAAATACTACTGCTTGCATGGGTGGCTCATACCAGTAATCTTAGCTCCTCAGGAGGCTAAGATATAGAAGATTATAGTTTGAAACCAGCCTCAGGCAGAAAAGGCAGGACTAGAGGCAAGGCTCTAATAGTAGAAAACTAGCTGTGAACAAGAAGGAGAAATGACCCTAACACCAGCACAAAAGAAGAAGGAAAAAACTCCAACAACAAAGCCAGGACCCAGTGGTTCATACCCATACTTGTAATTTCAGCAATGCAGGAAGTTGAGACCTGAGGCTTCAGGTTCAAAGCCAGCCCAGTTAATCTCCAATTAACCACCTAAAAATAAAAAAGAAAATGAAGAAAGGAAGAAAGGAAGAAAGAGAGAGAGAGAGAGAGAGAGAGAGAGAGAGAGAAAGAGAGAGAGAGAGAGAGAGAGAGAGAGAGAGAGAGAGAGAGAGGGAAGGAAAAAGAGAAAGAAAGAAAGAAAGAAAGAAAGAAAGAAAGAAAGAAAGAAAGAAAGAAAGAAAGAAAGAAAGAAAGGAAGGAAGGAAGGAAGGAAGAAAGAAAAGAAAGGAAGGAAGGAAGGAAGGAAGGAAGGAAGGAAGGAAGGAAGGAAGGAAGGAAGAAAGAAAGAAAGAAAGAAAGGAAGGAAGAAAGAAACACTAGAAGTAGCACTGTGGTTCAAGTGGTAGAGCAGTATCCTTGAGCTAAATAGGTCAGGGACAACATCTAGGCCTTGAGTTCAAGCCCTCGGTCCTGAACAGAAAGCAAAACAAACAAACAAACAAAAACCCATCACTGTAATTGGGCACTCTTTTAGTCAGGCTCTGCTAGTAAACTGGCTGTTATTATTAGCTTCATTTTTGATCAAGAAAGAGCAGTTTCTAATTCTTCAAAGTTGGGGCCTTTACTAGTATTTGTTGATATTAGTTAACTATCACCAAATGCTGACAGAACCCCACTGGCATCTTAGAAAGAAGATGTGAAAGAAAAAGAATCTGACATCTCCTGTCTGTCTTTTATCCCTTTCTTTTTTCCTTCTTTCTTTTCTGTCCTTTTTTTTTTTGTAGTCTGTGGTGCCTGAACTCTGGGCCTGGGCACTGTCCCTCAGCTCTTCAGCTCAAGGGAAGGGCTCTACCACCTGAGCCACAGCACCACTTCTGGCTTTTTCTGCTTATGTGGTGCTAAAGAATCAAACCTAGGGCATCATGCCCCCTTTATCCCTTTCTTAGCAACTCCTCTTACCAGCCTTTGAGTATGTCTTGTTCTTCAGTTTTTCTCTCTTCAGCTCCTTCACAGATTTGGACCTGACATTTTATTCTACATATTTCATTTTGTCCACCAAGATTTTCAGAACTTGAAGAGTATGTCATGAAACAAATTTAGCCACTCCATAGTATTCACCTTAGGTTTAAATCCAATTACATTGCAATATTTTGACTATGTCCTCAACTTATTATGATTACCCTGAACTCATCATTGTTCATTCTAAAGAACCCATTCTTAACTTGAACTTTCCCTTGAAGCTCATATGAATAGCCTCTTCATTGTTCATAGACATGTGCAATCTTATTTCAAAATTGAAGACTCCAGTGAACTCTAACTACGTCACAGATTCCTTCAAAGTTCATGGTCTAACGTTTGTGTTTCCAATTTTCAGAATGACTACTGATGAGTTTGATTTCATGCTCTTTGGACAAATTGACTAGTGTTACCATATAATTTTTTAACTTAAAAAACATGACTCACATGTAATTACACATGAGCTCATGAATGGATCAAAGAATGCTTTGATTAGTTAATAAGTGCGAGCAAGGTGACAAAGGTAGTTTTGGAGGAAGATTTAGGAAAATGAAACATGGATTTATTCAGGGAAAGAAAAAGTGCTGGAAGAAGACTAAAAAATCATATACAAAATTGACCAATATCCTCCTGGGCAATTCAGTCATTCATTTTAGGTTCATATTTTGTACTAGAAAAATTAATTTTCATCCTTCTGGATAAAACCTTATTAATTCCTTAATTTTTACAATGCAACACCAAATTCTACATACTCTGGGCTCAATAAAAAGTAAATATTAAGCCAAACCACCTTCAACTAAGCCAGCTGTTGGTAGCCTACACCTATAACCTTAGCTACTCAGAAGGCTGAGATCTGAGCATTTCACTTTGAAGCCAAGCAGGACAGAATCTTGTAGATAAGAATCTTATCTACAGTTAACCAGTAAAAAGCTGACAGTGGATCTGTGGTTCAAGTGGTAGAATATTACCCTTCAGTGAAAAAGTTAAGCAGGAGTCTGTGTGAGGTCCTGAGTTTAAGCCCCAGTAATTGTGTATGTGCACACATATGTACACAGAAGTTACCTTACTCAAAAGCTGTGCTAAGGCCAGGTGCCAGTGGCTCGTGCCTGTAATCCTAGCTATGCAGGAGGCTGAGATCTGAGGATCACAGTTCAAAGCCAGCCCAGGCAGGAAAGAACCTGAGACTCTTATCTCCAACAAGCCACCAAAAAACTGGAAGTGGTGTTGTAGTTCAAGTGGTAGAGTGCTAGCCTTGAGCTGAACTGCTGAGGGATAGTGCCCAGGCCCAGAGTTCAAGCCCCATGACTGACAAAAAAAAAATTAATTAATTAATTAAATAAAAAAGCTGTGCTGTCTGCCTAATAATAAAACTCCTAGTTGCAATTTGTTATTAAATACTTGGAATGTGCTAGTCTTAATTGAAATGTTCTATAGATATAAAACACATGAGATATTTAAGACTTACCATTTAAAAAAATATAAAGTATATCATCTAAAATATTGCTTATAAGTTCAAGTAAATATACAAGTGAAGTAAAATCTATTATTAAAACAAATGTTGGGCTAGGAATGTAGCTCAGTGGTAGAGTGCTTGCCTAGAACACATGATGCCCTGAGTTCTTTGAGTTCAATTCCTCAGTACCACATAAACTGAGGTGATGCTGTGACTCAAGAGGTAGAGTGCTTGCCTTGAGCAAAAGAAGCTCAGGGACAGTGGTCAGGCCCTCAATTTAAGCCCCATGACTGGCAAAAATAAATAAACAAAACCAATGTCACTGCTGTCACCTCTTTTTTTCAATGTCCCTAACAGATTTTTTTTGAAGTGTATGTAACTCAATTATTTTGTTTTCTAACACCCTCTTAGGTTTCAGTTGAGCCAGAAGTGTTTGTTTTGTATAATTTTTTAATATAGTTTGGAATGGCATAGCAAAATATGTTTGCCTTGTTTTAAAGTTTTATATCTCTTTTTTCCAACACAGGTTACAGAGTTTATGAATGATTTTGTGATCCTTTGCCTTCAAGTCACTTCCACCCCTTGGCCAGGAAATTTTTGAAGTAAGTTTCTGTCTATTTATTGTTTAGAGGTGTGATTAGATTGGTTCAGGATGAATGATCACATTAGATAACTGAATTTACAAATTTACAGGCTCGGGATTTAAAAATCAAGATAAAAATTTATAGTGAAGAGAACGCTAGAGACCTGGTAATTAAGACTTTACACAGCTATTGTTCTAATGAATATGAACACTTCACTGAGTTTCAATTGAAAAAGGGGCTCAATGCACACAGTGGAAGCAATTTGATCTTATCCTATTTCTTTTACTAAAACTGCTTGTATACTATATTGAAAGTGCTTCAATGATTTGTACATTTTCCATAACGTGTTACATTTATAGAATTCACAAATATAGAGAAGAATGGCAAATCTGAAGTTGTTTTCTACTGTTGCTAAATCATCCATCCCTAATCTCATTAGGCTGTTAATTCCCAGAGGGTATGAATAGAAGTAGACAGTTTCCACATGCCAAACAAATGTTATTCAGTGAAACTATACGGCCATTCTTATTTTAAAAGATTGTTTTGTTGTCTGAACATCACTGAATTTAATTTATATAACCCCTTTGATTGGATTACAATGTAAAGCTAACTTTAATATTTTTTTTCTCCCTAATATAAACACATAATCAATTACATATATAAGCAAAAAGGTTACCTTCCTTCTCTTAAGGAAAAATTTGCAATTTCTTGGAACCAGTGGGTGATTATGAAGCAGCAATCTTTAACTAAGGAAAGCAAATGTGGCCAGTTTTAGAGAGGATGAGGAGGTGTTATTCAGTTAGTTAACACAAAGGTATAACTTATATGTTTTACTACATTTCCTTCTTTTTCTGTTTACAATTTTGGTATTTTCGATTTCAACTCTGATTCATCTCTTAGGTCAAAAGTGCATTTTATTACTGTCAATAAATAAAATGTCAAATCTGTGTTTTAATGATTTTATTTCCACCTTAACATTTCAGTTCATAGTATAGCACAAGTAAAGTATTTTTTATTAGAAGTAGCCTACAATTTTCAAGAATAAAAATTCATCTAACAAATGCTTGTTTTCTTTGAAAACAGATCATCAATGTCCCCAACTACCAGATCGATTGGGAATTCTTTACAGGCCTACGGGGTCTCCTTTTCTCCTTTACTTCTTACAGTATCTCTCATTTTTGAGGGTCAGACCCCCTACCTAATAAAATGCCAGAAGGGAATCTGAGGGCTTTTAAAATACAGCCCAATTTCTTGCCTTTGGAGAAGTGAAGAGGGCGCCCCGCCCCCACCCATAAAAAGGATTAGACGGTTTCAATGTCTTTAACTCAAATATATACGTCCTTAACCTCTCACCCTTTAGGACCCTCGCAAGGCTTATAAGCCCCCTCCCTTCCAGTCCTAACTGCTTTAGACGGGCCTTGGAAATCCTTGTCCCAGTCCATAGTTACTATGGGTCTGTATACAGAATTCACCAAGGACCTGTGTTACTTCCCTTGCGAAGAAACAGAATTATCGTGAAAATTTGGGTGGAACCAATTCCGTTTTTGTGCCTAAGATAAGAGAAGCATGTGCCCAACCACCCCTAGGAAAAAGAAGTTTCAGGGGCAAAGGAGCGACCAGGTAATTTAGAAGAAAAACAGAAAGTGGTCTCTGACTGCCCTGGACTTCCTTTAGAGTTGAGAGATTTGGAGACGTCTACACGCGTTGTCTTTGGGGTTACAAAAAAAATAAATGTAGAGTCCGAAGCCTGAGACCTCTAAGATCATTTCTTGGTCAAATCCGGGTGTTTAGGTGCGGGGCATTTTAATATTTTCTCCTTTTTGTGAGGTGGAACAAACACAACTTGGGCGCAGCGCGACGGCTCCGAGGCTGCCAGCCAGGCGGGCGACCGGAGCACCAATCAGCGCGCGCCTGCGCTCTATATATACCGAGGCCCTGCCCCAGCGCAGCTCCATCGGCGTCTTGCCACTTGTTTCCCAGTTCTAGAGCTTCAACATGTCTGAGACTGCTCCAGCCGCTCCAGCTGCCGCCCCCCCGGCGGAGAAGACTCCGGTGAAGAAGAAGGCTGCCAAGAAGCCTGCCGGAGCGCGCCGCAAGGCGACTGGACCTCCCGTGTCCGAGCTCATCACCAAGGCTGTGGCCGCCTCCAAGGAGCGCAGCGGGGTGTCCCTTGCCGCTCTCAAGAAGGCGCTCGCCGCTGCGGGCTACGATGTGGAGAAGAACAACAGCCGCATCAAGCTGGGTCTGAAGAGCCTGGTGAGCAAAGGCACCCTGGTGCAGACCAAGGGCACCGGCGCCTCCGGCTCCTTCAAACTCAACAGGAAGGCGGCTTCCGGGGAGGCCAAGCCCAAGGCCAAGAAGGCGGGCGCGGCTAAGCCTAAGAAGCCTGCCGGCGCAGCCAAGAAGCCGAAGAAGGCGACTGGCTCCGCCACTCCGAAAAAGAGCGCCAAGAAGACCCCTAAGAAGGCGAAGAAGCCAGCAGCGGCTGCCGTGACTAAGAAGGTGGCCAAGAGCCCGAAGAAGGCGAAGGTGGCCAAACCCAAGAAGGTCAAGAGCGCATCTAAGGCTGTTAAGCCTAAAGCTGCCAAACCCAAGGTTGCGAAGCCCAAGAAAGCTGCACCCAAGAAGAAGTAGGCTTTTAGCCCTACTTAAACCCAAAAGGCTCTTTTCAGAGCCACCACAGATCTCATAAAGAGCTGCAAACATTTGGATTGCTTTTGAGTTCTGGCTTAGCGGGGGTCAGGGCTCGCTGGCCTAAACCAGGGGTTTGCATCTCCTTCCTATCTGCCCTGGTTGTTGCTCTACTTGGTCAGCTGTTCCGCTTCCGCTGGCTGAACGAGGGGTGAGCGCCAACCGCTTCCCAAGGCTGCCCAACAGCACAAACAAGTAAAACGTCTCCCCCCACCCACCCTTTTCTTAGTTAAAAGGTTTTCCTCGGATTGGACTGAAAGGTAATTCAAAAGTTCCGCCCTGCTCTCTGGTTGGCCCACTCCCTCTCCGCCTCTGGCTTTCCTTCTGGGCTTAATTGGATGGCAGCCGGCATTGTGTTCTTCCCTATATGTTTTCCTTTAGTCAAGTTGGAAGTTTACCATCTAGGAGAAATTTAAGTGGTCTTTTCGCGCGCTTTCCTTCCGAGTTGTCAAAACGTCTCTCCTTGGGAGCATTTGTAGTTGATGAGGGTGTGTTCTAGCTCCTGTGGTTTGTTTTTCTATGCCGAGAAATTCACTGAAAAGCAGCAGCGGAACCCCCCCCCCCCCGCTTTTTTTCCAGAGTATTTCTGGATCAGGGAGCTCTAGTATCGCATAGCTTATTTGCAAAGCTGTGGTAGGGTTATAGTGCGTCAAAAACAACTTTTGGTCGGCCATTTTAGATCTGACGCGCGTAAGAATCCTCGCTTGTAGAAGGATTTCAACTTCCCCAAACCGGAGTTGCTTTAAACTTATTTTTGTTGTTTTAATGTGTGAGCTATGCATGTTTTCATGCAATTCTGCAAGTTTAGCCTTTGGTCTTTGTCAGTGTTTGAATTCATATCCATATGCATTCCTCTTTAAATGCAGAAGGTCTAGTTTTTTGTATTCTGTTGGAACAGATTTTGGCGAGGCTGGTTACAAGGACCTCCAAAGAGGACAGCAGTTACTCAGTTTCTGCAAGAATGAATCTTGTGACATTTCATTACCTCGTGGGGTTTATTAAACAGGGAGAAGAGTCCAGGAGGCAGCAAAGAAAATTTCCCTATGCTTTCTTCTAGCAATTTTTAATGATCAGTTCTGCATTAATTGTAAGTTTTGACACAACGTATTTCTCATTTCTGCCTCTTGAATTCTGATTTTATTTTTAACATAGCCTGAATTCTATGGACATGTAGACTAAATCTCGACATTCTATTTTTGTTCCTTTGTATTTTCTTCACAGAAGTATTTTCATTGCTCAGAACACCTCTGAAGTGTAGGATTTACTCAAATAGTAGTGTTTCATAAATTGTGATTTTTTGGGGGGGGGGGTCCAGTCATGGGGACTGAACTCTGGGCCTGGGCACTGTCCCTCAGCTCTTCAGCTCAAGGCTAGCCCTCTACCACTTGAGCCACAGTGCCACTTCCGGCTTTTTTCTGTTTGCTTATGTGGTACTGAGGAATCGAACCCAGGCCTCATGCATGCAAGACAAGCACTCTACCACTGAGCCACCTTCCCAGCCCCAATTGTGACCTTTTTTTTTTTTTTTTAACAAGATGATTCGTTGTGGACAGAAGCTAATTCCATTACTGATGTTCAGAATTTTTGGTTTCCCCCACACACTTGCCTTTCTACCACAATCACATATACACATATGTACATGTGTACATTTATTGAGATTGTGTTAAATTTATGAATTGATTTGTGGAAATGGCAGGATTTTGTGTAAGAAATTTCATGTTTTCTGTTTAACTATGTTATCTAGATAATTTAAAATTGTTTCCAAATAAAATATAATCTTAATATTTGTTTCCATTATTCTCAGCTATTTATCTTTTTATTGTTGAAAATGACAGCCTGTGAGATTTTAGATTTCTTGAGGCTAATTTCATAAAATAGACATTGAAGATACTTGGAATTTTTAGTTTGGGGGTTTTTGTTTTTTTTTCTCTCCTTGTTTTGAGTCTGGCTCTCATGAATACCAAGCTTGCCTTGAACCAAGCCTGCCTCTGCCTTGCAAGTGCCCGTATGACAAGCATGTATAACCAGGCCTTCACTATTGAAGAGAATGAACAATTGTCCATTTCCATGTAAGATGGACACATGCAAACCATATAATTTTAAACCAACCTAAACAAAGAAAAAAAACATATATTATTTTATTTATTTAAATTTTTTTGGGTCCAGTGGTGAGGCCTGATCTCTGGGCCTGGGCGCTGTCCCTCAGCTCTTCAGTTCAAGGCTAGCACTCTACCACTTGAGCCACAGCGCCACTTCTGGCTTTTTTCTTTTTGCTTATGTGGTGCTGAGGAATCGAACCCAGGGCCTCATGCATGCAAGGCAAGCACTCTACCACTGAGCCACCTTCCCAGCCCTATATATTTGTTTTAAATGGGTTTTGATATATTTAAAGCATATAATTAAAAATGATTTCACATGTTTCTTTTCTTGGGCAAGGAGAACCGTTATGTTAATTTCCAATTGCCTTCAGCATAAAATAACCTTTCAGCAATATGTCACATTGGGTGACATTCTTTTTTTTAAATTTAATTTTATTGTAAAGATGCTGTACAGAGGGGCTACAGTTATATAAGTAAGGTAATGAGTACATTTCTTGTTGAACATTGTTACCCCTCCTTTGTATCCTTTCCCTACCTCTCCTCCCCTTTTCCCCTGACAAAATTGTAAAGATTGTTTCCACCATAGATCTCCTTTAAAACTTATATTTGTCATTGTTTTCTTTTTCTTTTATTATTAAATATATATTTTTATTTGTAAACATGCTGTATAGAGGGGTTACAGTTATGAGTAAGGTAATGAGTACATTTCCTATTGAGCATTGTTACCCCCTCCTTTGTCATTGTTTTCATTTTCAACTTTTATGTAGTTTTATCATTCTTCACTTTTAAAATCTACTTTTATAAAATTATATTGACAAGTAGTAATAGTATATTCAAAACTCTACTAAAATACTACTAAGTTCTCCTATTATTCTTCTTAGGCAAAACTCCAAATGTTTAGGCCATGTAAATCTATGTGAAATGTAGAAGCCTTTTTTGTGGTTGAATTCAATGCCAGAGCTGAACAGACCTCATTTAGAGGATTTGATTTGGGAATAGGGATCAAGGATAGTCTCAACAACAACCCATAGAGTGAACTTTTTTTGAGCACTTATTTACACCAAGCCACTTATTCTATATTTTCCCACACATACATTTTTGGCACAGTACTAAGTAGGTACCATTATTGCTCCCATTTTAAGAGATGAAACTGAAGCCTGGCAACATTCGAGTAACTAGTGAGCTGACCAGCAAATCAAAGTTACCTTCTACATACTCACAAAATTCCTCAAAAATAAATAAATCATATAATTTAAATGTTTCTAGTGCCATTTTAAAATAAAATGAAACAAGTGAAATTATTTTAGTATCATTAACCCAATAGATTCCTTAGTGAACTGATATAAGATTTTGTGTTGGGAGGAGTGGGAAAGAAGAAACAATAGGAGCTGGATCTTATCAAAGCATTATATGGACATTATATATATGGGCATATCACAATGAAACTTGTTTGTACAAGTGATATTTGCTAATACATTTTCTTTGTTGTAAGTGTTTGTGTCTGATATATTTTACGCTTAAAGCATAGTTCATTTGTCTGGTCATATTTCAGTTATTAAAAATAGTCAATAATGGCTCCTATCTTAGATAATATACCTTTTATACATATTATTGGGGGAAAACCTAACACTTGTTCTGAGCAGAATGTGCATGCTTCCAAGGAACTAGTCATTTTGTTGTGGTTCTGGTTCTGAGGTCTAGAGCACATCACTAAGCTGATGCCCTGAGGGCTCATTCTAACCATGTCTCAAATCAGACTCTAATGTCAGAATTTAGCCTGTCAAGTTACCACAGTCCTCATCAGCTGACCCAGAAACAGTAATTTCTTTTGAGGAAGAAATTATGTTTGACACTTTTGAGGGTTAAATTTATTAATCAGAAAATGAGAATGAAAATGGATTTGATGTGAGATTGTTGGAAGTGATATTTACTGGTAAAATATTATTTACTTTTAAGGGATTATTAAAATCCGTTGGGTTGGAGTGAGTGGACTTGCCTTGAAATATACTTAAGAATTATACACTATGGGGCTGGGAAGGTGGCTCAGTGGTAGAGTGCTTGCCTTGCAGGCCTTAGGCCCTGGGTTCAATTCCTCAGCACCACATAAGCAAAAAGAAAAAAGCCGGAAGTGGCGCTGTGGCTCAAGTGGTAGAGCGCTAGCCTTGAACTGAAGAGCTGAAGGACAGCGTCTAGGCCCAGAGTTCAGGCCTCAAGACTGGACCCCCCCCCCCAAAAAAAAAGAATTATACACTATAACTCAGGCCAGTCACTTCATGTAGTACTTAACCTATGATTCATGGAGAACTCAATTTTGACTATTCCACAAGCACCAAATTTCGATGTTGAAACTAACAAACCCACTGTTTTATTGTTACACCTATTTTATTACCTTCAAATGTAAATGTTACTCAATGCTGAATGGTTCTGTAAAACTAATGTTGTATGAAAGAATTTACCTTAAAAGAATGCTCAAATTGAATAACGTTAATTTTATATCCACTGAGATGTTTCTTCTTCAAATATTTTTGTAACACACCATCATCCTAAACATCATAGGAAGAGCCTGAAACCTGAGTCTCATCCCAGACCCAGCAATTTTTAACTCTCAGATTGCTTCTACTGAAGTGAAATATAAACAGGTTACGATGCAAGGGAAGGCTGAATAAATTGAAAAAGATCTTGCTCAGAATTTTCCCTGAAGCTATTAAAACTCAAATGTTGATGTTCTATTTCTAAGACCATAGTAATCTGGAGCTTTATTACAGTATTTTTTGTCTCAAAAAATTTTTTTGGTGAATATTTCTATTAATCTTGCAGTTGCAATTGACTTGTGATTTGTTAGAATGTAGACGAGAATATTTGAAATCTGGGCAAGAGAAAATTTAGCTGTACCTTATATGGAGTTATATGTGACATGTGAACATATACATACATAGAATGGTAAACTCCTGGCAATACAGAGCTACATTTTTGCATGTGACACTCGCATACTTGACGGTAACAAGTGTTTTTAATAATGAAAATGCCCATGACGGAGTTTCGGTAATCATATTAAATACTAACTTTCACCAGCAAGAATCCTGCAAAAAACTCTGTCTTCTTGCTGCTGAATCAACATATTACAGCTACTTCAGTGAAACTGTGGGTGGCTCTTAAAAGAGCCTTTTTCAGTCAGAAACACTTGGTGGACTTTAAGCCCTCTCTCCACGGATACGACGAGCCAGTTGGATGTCCTTCGGCATGATGGTCACTCGCTTGGCATGGATCGCGCACAGATTGGTGTCCTCAAAGAGACCCACCAGGTAGGCTTCGCTCGCCTCCTGCAGCGCCATCACAGCCGAACTCTGGAAGCGCAGGTCGGTCTTGAAGTCCTGCGCGATCTCGCGCACCAGACGCTGGAACGGCAGTTTGCGGATCAGCAGCTCTGTCGACTTCTGGTAGCGCCGGATCTCGCGCAGCGCCACGGTGCCGGGACGGTAGCGGTGAGGTTTCTTCACGCCGCCGGTGGCCGGAGCGCTCTTGCGAGCGGCCTTGGTGGCCAGCTGCTTGCGGGGCGCCTTGCCGCCGGTGGACTTGCGAGCGGTCTGCTTGGTACGAGCCATTTGGAATAACAGAAGACACACAGCAACCTGTAGCGAAGGTGCCTACAGGTTGGCCTTAAATACGCTTGTAAGCAATGTGATTGGCCTTGAAATGTTTTTAAAAACTCCCGCGCGATAAAATCATTGGCTGAAGAATCTTCCTGCGGATTGGTTCACGAGAAGAACATCTGATTGGACAAATTGTCCTCCGTCATCCTTCTATGATTTTGGTCTAAGTACAGCAGTGCATAACGGTTTTGGACGTTTTGATTTTTCAGTAAGGGAGTGTGATCTGAGATTCCCCCCCCCCCCCCCGATGTTTGAGACAAGACCTATCTTGGTAGTAAGGTTGTGGCTTTGCGGACTACCCTGCCTCCTTAGTTGGTTACGGGTTGGGGTTTGGGGCGTGGTCACCATGCCCCAAAATTAGTCCTTAGCTGATGAAAGGTAATAGAAAATGCTGTAGAATAGCGTTTTTATAACTCAGGGATCGTTTTAGCTCGTGTACTGTATGTGCCTTCATGTGGCTTTATCTCTCTGCAAGCTATAATTTAAATACAATATAAACAACAGCGTTAGCGGCTTTTCTGGTGAAAACGTGGGTGGCTCTTAAAAGAGCCGTTTAGATATCTGGAAACAAACGGCCGGTTGTTCCCTGGTTTGTCCGTATTTACTTTCCCTTAGCCTTGTGATGACTCTCAGTTTTCTTTGGCAAGAGCACGGCCTGAATGTTGGGCAACACACCACCCTGAGCGATGGTGACTTTGCCCAACAGCTTGTTGAGCTCCTCGTCGTTGCGGATGGCCAGCTGCAGGTGGCGCGGGATGATCCGGGTCTTCTTGTTGTCGCGAGCGGCGTTGCCGGCCAGCTCGAGGATCTCGGCGGTGAGGTACTCCAGCACGGCCGCCAGGTACACCGGGGCGCCGGCGCCGACGCGCTCCGAATAGTTCCCCTTCCTAAGCAGGCGATGCACTCTGCCTACTGGAAACTGCAGGCCCGCGCGAGAAGAGCGGGTCTTAGCCTTGGCTCGGGTTTTGCCTCCCTGCTTACCGCGCCCCGACATAGTGATTTGACTAGAGCAGAATGAAGAGAAACCCGTTTTAGGCTGAAACCCTCATTTTATAGGTAGCGTAAGGCTTAAGCATAAAGTCAGTCTATTGGTCAAAATCGGCTTAGGGGTCTATCCAATAGAAACTGAGACTGTAAATCCACAATTTGCATAAACCTCCTTTACTTCGGGATTGTTTTGTAGCCAATCAGAAGGGACAACTGATAAACCCTCATTTAAATCACTGGACTATACATAAAAACAGTACATTTCCTCTTACTATCCTGCTTTTGTTAGTGTAGAACCAGTTTTCTTTGTTGTTGGACAGCCATGCCTGAGCCTTCCAAGTCCGCTCCAGCTCCTAAGAAAGGCTCTAAAAAGGCCATTACTAAGGCGCAAAAGAAGGATGGCAAGAAGCGCAAGCGCAGCCGCAAGGAGAGCTATTCCATTTATGTGTACAAGGTGCTGAAGCAGGTCCACCCGGACACTGGCATCTCGTCCAAGGCCATGGGCATCATGAACTCGTTCGTGAACGACATCTTCGAGCGCATCGCGGGCGAGGCGTCTCGCCTGGCGCACTACAACAAGCGCTCGACCATCACGTCTCGGGAGATCCAGACAGCCGTGCGCCTGCTGCTGCCCGGGGAGCTGGCCAAGCACGCCGTGTCCGAGGGCACCAAGGCCGTCACCAAGTACACCAGCTCCAAGTAATTGCCTTTAGACATTTCTTAATCCAAAGGCTCTTTTCAGAGCCACACACTTTATCATGAAAAAAGCTAAAACTCTTGGCGTCCAACTCCTTATGCCCTAAGGTGTGATGTTCAAAATTGGCTCAGGGCTGATGGCTGTTTGTAAATCTATCGTAGTTATTTTGAATAATCTTGACTTAGTAAATTTATACTGGGCGAATTGAGTTTTTCCTGTTGGTAAACTGTTAAGTGATTGCCTAAGAGGCCTGCAATCATTTGGCAATTATTTGTTCCCTAGAGATGGAACTGTGATGTAAATTGTACTATTCCTTTAAGGAAACAGTACTTGATTCTCTACTAGATCTTAATGTGACGCACCTACATTTCCAGGAACAATTCCTCCCTTTTTTGTGTTTACTCATCACTATTTTAGAGCCTTTTGAATTTTTCTGGCGTCTCAGATAATCTGGGCATTTGTGTACAGGCGTGTGCGTTGGCCAGAGCTCAGGGCCTGAACAATGGGTTTGAATTTCGCGCTCTTTCCTGTCTGAATGCAGCTGACCTGCACTGACCACAGTTGGAGAAGTTAGCAGTTTTCTTTTGCAGAGAATCTGGGATTTCAAAAGTAATTATTAGAAATCGGCAAAGGTCTGGATTAAGAAGTTAACATTTGCATCCTTGGATGTGGGAGGGGAAGAACAGGGAGTTGTGTGAAGGGAAAAAAATTACTACAAGCTTTCCCTCCATCTAGTGTTATTCAACACTGTGTTAAGATGAAATAAAGAAGGGTTTGCCAAACAAGGTAAAAGTTAAAACTGTCTTCTGGTCTCACACAAGATATAAGTAAATCATTGTATGAGAAGTACTATCAGTATATGCAAAACACTGTCAACAGATGCCTTAATTTTTTTTTTTAATTCCCATACTAACTGAGGCTTCAATATCAGAATGTGGCCTTTAGGATTCTTTCTTTGGAAAAGATTCCTAGTAGTAGCATTATTTCTCAACATTTTCACAGAGCTTTCTTGAAGTGGAGATTATTTTCCTAGCTTGTCTTCAATAACTTGTCTGCTTGCTTCCTTTCTCCCCCCTCCCCTTCCCCTCTTCATCCCCAACCTCTTTCCTCCTTTTTCAAATAAGATGGGAATAAAACTATACCTAATTTGAAGGATGACAGAGTTTGGCATAAAGAAAAGCCCACAAAGACATAGTTGGCAAAGGTCCTGAGATTGTTTCTGAGATGGAGGAAGATGTAAAAGGTTAAGAATTAAAGGATTTGGAATTCCTTGGCCCTGATCTAGGGCAGGGGACTTGATTTTTAATTTTGCCTACTGCAACACTTGTTAGTGTTTTATTATCTTATTTCTATTAATAGCACATTCAAGTTAGTTTTTGTGTTTTCTTTTAACATCCTGGGGGAAATAGTACATGACCTTTATTTAAAAGTGATAATCATTTGACTGACTATGGTAACACAGACCTGTAAATCCCAGGTCTCCAGAGATTGAGTCTAGTGAGCCTGGGCATGTAGCAACACTCTGTAGGAAAATTAAAAAGCAAGCAAAAAGAAAAAGGAAGGGGAAAAGTAAGGTAATAATCACTAATAATTTCAAGCCAGTTCATTGATATGGGACACATTATTAAATACTACACCTTGATATTTGAGAGAAAAGAAGCACAAAGGTCTCACCTTCTCATAGCCATTCTACCCTAAAATAAGACATTAAAAAGTAGCAAAGAATTCCTTGAATTGCTGAAGCTGGTCATAAGACCTTATCTTTTCTCTGAAGACAGAAACTTACAGAAGACTCTGCACACAGGTCTTGCTGAGGTCCCCATGTGATCTCTCCTGTTCTGTCAATTTGAAGCAAGATTCTTGTAGACACATTTCACAACTATCTACTTCACTGAACTGACCATAAAAATCCACAGGAATCCTTGCTTGTCTGGAGCTTTATTTCTGGACCTCATTTTTGAATAAAATACACAATAAATTTGGGTACATTTATCAGTTATTTTAGAGGTGTCAGCAATGAATTTAAGGATAGTAAAGAGGGGGAAAAATCCACAAAAATCAATTATAGGTTCATTTTCTAACCTACTAGAAATTTCCCTTTATGCAAAAACTTTATACACAGATACATAAATGTTATATGGGAGATACTTTAGCATTGTTATCATTCTTTTAACTTAAGAGATTCTAACAATCATTTCATTTTAAATTTCCTTTCTCTAGTAATCATTTTATTGTTATTCTGAAAATATTTTTTGATGTTTTCCTACATGTAATTTATGAGATTCCTTTTGGGGATGTATTAGAAGTGAGATTTATGGCTCCAATCATACAAGGGCAGTACTTCAATCCATATTCCCAAGTTGCTTTATCCTCTTATAGTCTCACCAACAAACCTTTAAATCTATTTGCTGAAGACATGAAAAATTAGGTCTCATTGCTTTATTATTTGAACAATAAACATTTTAGGGCTGGGAAGGTGGCTGAGTGGTAGTTTATCTTGCATGCATGAGGCCCTGGGTTTGATTCCTCAGCAGCACATAAGCAGAAAAAGCCAGAAGCAGCTCTGTGACTCAAGTGGTAGGGCCTAGAGTTCAGGCCCCAAAACAAAGCAACATTTTATAATAATATGATATTAGCACACCTCCTGTCCATCCTTTAGGGATGTTGCTCTATTTACAATCTTTTTTTTTTTTTTACCAGATCGTTGCTATGGATGAACAAATTTAAGGATGTATTACATATCTACTATATTCCTTATGTCTTATTAAATATAAATTCAGTGAGCTATGAATAATCTTGTTTTTACTTTTGACAAGTTGCCATAAGTGACAGATTTCTACAAGCTGGATTTCTATAAGCTGATGAGATGTATCCTGAACACTTTATAGTTGTATATTTATCCTTTCAGATATATCCTTTTTTGCTGCATGCTCTTTGTAGTTCATTGATTTGACACACATTAAAGATTTGATTTTCTTGTTGAATGTGTGTTTTTCTCATTATGCCATATCCCTCTCTATTCCTGGTCATTTTCCTTCCTCTAAAGTCTTCTTATCTGATACTAAAACCTACAGATACTCTTGCAACCTTACAGTTGAAGTTTTTATGGTTTATCTTTTTGTCTCCTTTAATTTTATTTTATAGTTATATTTGAAGTTATATATGACAGCATACTGTTGGCATGGGCATTGTTATTGAGTTAGCTAATCATTTCAATTGTTATGTTTGGGCAATATTCATTTAGTATAATTCTGATAATCACAGGGCTTAAGGATGTGAAAAGTAATGTAATATGAGAACTTAACATATGAATTATTATTGACATAATGCAACTAAGTGGATATAGTATAGGAAAAGTTTTCTTGGCCTCTTATTTGTGTAGATACAGGATAAGAATTTATAGGATGTTCTTTATTTGTTCCACTTGAAAATGGAAGATAATCAAGAAATGTAATTCCCCTAACCTAACACTGCAATTGTCTTTTCTTTTCTGGCTTTTTCTTCTTTTCTTTTCTTTTTTGAAAATGTTATTAATTTGTCTATTTTTCGATTTCTGGTTTTCCTATGAACTTTTGGAACATTTTTCTGTAATCCATTTTAATTTATCTGCAGTCTTGCCTTGTTTATACTTACCCTAAATACCTCCTTCACAGACATTAATAATTACACCACAGAATGTCACTCATTTTGCTCTATAAATTTTCAAAAGTATTATACTTATCCATAATTTTTGCATTTAAATTTTTATTCCTTTCCTATACTGTTCCCAGATTTCCTCTGTAAATTTCTATTCCACAAATACCCTGTTGTTATGCTTTTGAGAATAGGTATGCTGGCAACAAATTCTTTCCCCCCCCCCCCCCCCTTCATCTGTAAAAGCCTTTACTTTCCCATTCATTCCTTGTAATTTTTGCATGTATATATATGTATATATGTGATGCTTCATCCCAAATCATCTAGAATTTGGTCAGGAAATTAGAAAATCTGTACCTTCTGATACTTGGTTTCTGACATCCCTGTTTTATTTTTTAATATATCTCTCATGTTACTGAGGTAATAGGCTGGCTTCATGTCTGAAATAAAGACATGCTCTCTCCTTCTCATCCTGTTCTTGCCTATTGTCATTCTGTATTCAATTATTTTTCCATATCACTCATACGCTACACTTTTTCTATGTATTTACCTTACTGTGAGCCTTCTCAACAAGAAAATGATCATCCTGAGGATAATGTTGCTGTCTTCTCACTGCTGTGGCCTTTAGTACCTAAAACACTCTGGCTTTTACCAGGGACTTGTTAAGCACACATTGAATAAACATTGGATATCTCCCTCAGGAATTCTCTCAATTTTTCTAAGTTACTGTGATTGCTCTTTTCTGTGCCCTTGTATAACAATTGCTTAAAACCTTCTTTTGGATGGAGAACAAGCACTGCTACTTAATCACTTAAATCCTTCTCAGAGATTATAAATATTTGGAATAGGTCAATCATAGGTTTTTTCAACTTTCCAAAAACAATAAGCAGTTATTATTTACTGCTGTTGTTTATAATGAAAATAATCATAAAAGGGAGGCTATTAGTAAAAAAAAAATCATAGGGATAAAAAAATGAAAGAAATGAAAGCTTAACAGAAAATGAGTACCTTTACTCTCCTCCTAGGTTCTTTGACTAAAACCATGTACTGACTACACTGGGTTAGGAAGGGATCGGGGTTTTCTCACACCTGTTTCTTGTTCCTCCCATCATCTTATTTGTGTGTAAGTAGATCCTTGGTTCTGAGCCTTTAGAAATTCCTTTAGTGCAATGTTCACTTCCAGCTGGGTACCATTTGCTTAATTTCACAAACCATAAAATTAAAAACAGCAAGCAAGATTCAGCAATCTTTGTTGATTTTTCTATTCCTCAACTTATCAGCTTTAAGACCAGGCAATTAATATATAATATTATCATAGTGTGTTGTGGTACATACTCTCACTTTGAGTATTGCCATAGTATAGAGTATTTGTATTCTAGTACCTTAAAAGTCTAGAGATGATTATGTGCTTCAGTGAGTTCAGAAAATTCAAGCCAAAGCATACCAGTTTAGTATGCTGTTTATCAACTGAGGGTGCTTGGAAAGCGGCAAATGCAGAGGGACTGTCTGAACTCCCTTATCTACCCAGAGACATATCCTTCAAAAGGAAGTCAAATGTCATGAATCTGCTTCCAGGAATCTCAAATTAGGAAGAATAACTTTCAGGAGAGAAAAATTAGAAGTTAATGCAAGACAGACTGTACCAGATTCTGTACTTGTTCCCTTCAGTACCTATTAATCTTTTCAAAAAATCATTTTCTTGGAAGTGGCGCTGTAGCTCAAGCAGTAGAACACTTGCTTTGAGGTAAAGAACTGAGGGACAGTGCTCAGGCCGAGTTCAAGCCCCACAACTCACTCTCTCTCTCTCTCTCTCTCTCTCTCTCACACACACACACACACACACACACACACACACTCACACACACTCATTTTCTCTATTATCCCTCCATTACCAATATTCATCCTCCTTTGTGCTCCAGGAGGGTATATAAGTATGTTGATCTCACTGGGTGTTTGAGTATTCGTTTTTATTTGCTATATGCCCCCATATATGTAAACTAATTTATGAAAAATTTCTCATTCATTTTTCTACTGTCACTGCCTTTAGAGGGGAGTGAGGAAGTGTTATTAGCTAACAATGATCAGCTATTTAAAAAGTGACCAGGAACAGAGAGGAATATTGAATAACGATAAAAATATACATTGAGTGAGAAAATTAAGACAATCTAAATATGTGTGAATTTAATTAAATATAAAGTAGATGCAACAAAAAACTGACAGATCTGAAAGGAGAAATATCCAATTATAAATGAGGGGTTTACAGGAATAATTATAATGCTATTTTGTAGGCAAGTGAGAAAAGAGCAAGGGTTAGGAAGGTTGGGAATGTCATTTATCAAGGTGTGAAAGGCTTTCCCAGCTAATGGGGGAGTCTCTAGTCGTCTTAACTCAGTGCTGTTAACTCTGGCAAGGTAAATAACTGTTGTGGTGTACGAAACTTCCCAAACTCATTAAAATGCGTTTAACACTCTACATATCTTCAAGGTTACCCTCACAGCTACATACATAGATAAAATGAAAGAAGACCTAGGTCAGGGACTGATCATCTAGTCCTTTCAGGAACTTATAGTCCTGGCAGTTTAAGAAGAGTTTGGGGGGCTGGGAAGGTGGCTCAGTGGTAGAGTGCTTGCCTTGCATGCATGAGGCCTTGGATTCGATTCCTCAGCACCACATAAGCAATAAGAAAAAAAGCCGGAAGTGGCGCTATGGCTCAAGTGGTAGAGCGCTAGCCTTGAGCTGAAGTGCTGAGGGACAGCGCCCAGGCCCAGAGTTCAGGCCCCACTACTGGACCTTCCCCCCCCCCAAAAAAAAAGAAGAGTTTGGCTACAATGAAGAATCGTTTGCTTTCTTCCTCCATTCCTGTCATGAGGCCTAATGAGCTAAAACAAGATAAATAATCCCAGATCTGAGAGACTGCATGGTGGTGGACAGCAGTATAGACTACATAGCAAGTTTTGGCCAGCCTCGGCTTAATAAGCCCCTTTCTCCACAGACACATAAAAAAAAAAATGCCTACCACACTAATTCTACATACTCAGAAGTTGTTCTGAACAGATTACTTTCTAAAAATCCAAACCAGACTCCCCCAAAAGGACCACTGGCCAAGAGGCACAGCTCTGAGAATAAAACACTCCCACTCCTTGCTTATAGGTTTTTTTCCCCCCAGTAATGAGGTTTGACCTCAGGGCCTTCCCACCTGAGACAAACTCCAGAGCTTCTCCCTTCCCTAATTTTTGGTCTGAGGATTACCCAGTCCAGAGCCAGCAGGACTGTATCTCAATCCTACTGGGCAGGACAGGATGGGATTCACACCTTTTTTTGGTTCCTGTTGGCCTCTAACCTTATCTTTCAAATCTCCAGCTTCTTCAGTAGCTAGAATTGCTGACATGAACCATTGTGTCTCCCTAATAGTCTCCCGTAGATCATTAAAGTGCTCTCTGTTATTGGTATTCAAGTAAAAAGGCATCAAGCCTAACTGCTGAATGAAGCAAACATAAATCCACAGGCTTGTATGCAAATGAAGGATGAAAATTCTTATTTTCCATTGGTGGTTATGTTAGCCAATGGAAAAAGTCCGTACAGGCTCCCTTCAGTTAGTATAAATACTTCCCATTCCCCGTTTATACAGTACTATACCTGCATTTTTCTTGTGTAGTTCTTCGTTTTTCCCGCAGTTATGTCGGGTCGCGGAAAGCAAGGAGGTAAAGCTCGCGCTAAAGCTAAGACTCGCTCTTCCAGAGCCGGTCTGCAGTTCCCGGTAGGGCGCGTCCATCGCCTTCTCCGAAAGGGAAACTACTCGGAACGTGTCGGAGCCGGCGCCCCGGTGTACTTGGCTGCGGTGCTGGAGTACCTCACTGCGGAGATCCTCGAGCTGGCGGGCAACGCGGCCCGGGATAACAAGAAGACCCGCATTATCCCGCGCCACCTGCAGCTGGCCATCCGCAACGACGAGGAGCTCAACAAGCTGCTGGGTCGTGTGACCATCGCACAGGGCGGTGTCTTGCCTAATATTCAGGCTGTGCTGCTGCCTAAGAAGACCGAGAGTCACCATAAGGCTAAAGGCAAATAAGCCTGTTAAGTAACCGCTTTGCAATTCTTAGCAAGACAGATCAGGATAACAACAAAGGCTCTTTTCAGAGCCATCCACTATTTCTATAAAATGAGCCGTCACTTGGAATTTTCATTTGTACCAATCGTTTTCTTACCGGTCTATACCTCTATAAAACAATATTTGAGGAGAAAACAGCATTTGGTTATAGAAATTGATGTAAGAAAATGGCGAATGAAGCAATGCGTCGCGTCTTTAGCCAGTGCTTTCAAAAATTCTGGCGTCCGAAATCGTTGCCAGTTCACAGTAAAGCAGGCGTCATTGTACATCACTGTAATCGTAGCAGTGGCTAGTGTGGGGTCTCGAGGTGTATCTGGCCAGCTTCACTAAAATGAGATTCCTTCTCAATAGAAAAAGTTACCATTTTACCCTTCACATTTGACATACTGAGATTAACTTTCAAATTTAGGGCTTTCCCCAGATGCTTACAATACTTGTATCATGCCAAGGGAAACGCTTTCATTTTAAGTGAGTTCTACTTAAAAGTAAAGCCCATATGCAATTGACTTCAATATAAGGTATTTCAAAAAATGTAAATTGACGTTATACAGGAGATTTTCCACGTTTCAAGTGGTTGCCTTGTTTAAATTTTTGAGTGAGAAGCTTGCTCTGCAAATTTTGTCCATACCTGCTACGTATGTAGAAGGTGAATAAAGGCTATGGTAAAGAGCAGGGCATTGGCTTCATTCACTAAATTGCAAGCTTTCTTCCCCCTAACCTTAAGAGGCTCAGGCGCTTGCTCTGCAAATTGTTGTGCATAATAACATTAATTATACAATGATGGAGTCCATTGTAACATTTTTACACATACATGAATCAACCACACCCTTCCTACTCTGTAGCCTGCCCTATTCCACTCCCCACTTCGCAAAACATTTAACAGGTTTCATTGTTCCTTTTTAAGGCAGTGAAAGCAGTTTGTAATCTGGGTTCTCTGGTACAGGAATGGACCAATCAGTTAAAAGCGCGCGCACTTTCGAATTGCGTGGGCCCAATCATTGGTAGTCTGATTGTATAAAAGAGGGGTTGCTCTCCACACAGTGCAAGTCTCTGGAGGACGTTCCTTACTCTCTGTCATGGCTCGTACCAAGCAGACCGCTCGTAAGTCCACCGGCGGCAAGGCGCCCCGCAAGCAGCTGGCCACCAAGGCCGCTCGCAAGAGCGCTCCGGCCACCGGCGGCGTGAAGAAACCTCACCGCTACCGTCCCGGCACCGTGGCGCTGCGCGAGATCCGGCGCTACCAGAAGTCGACAGAGCTGCTGATCCGCAAACTGCCGTTCCAGCGTCTGGTGCGCGAGATCGCGCAGGACTTCAAGACCGACCTGCGCTTCCAGAGTTCGGCAGTGATGGCGCTGCAGGAGGCCAGCGAGGCCTACCTGGTGGGCCTCTTTGAGGACACCAACCTGTGCGCCATCCACGCCAAGCGGGTGACCATCATGCCGAAGGACATCCAGCTTGCGCGCCGCATCCGTGGAGAGAGGGCTTAAATGTAGACCTAAGCTTGTACCTGCTAACCCAAAGGCTCTTTTCAGAGCCACCCACATGTTTCAAAAAGCAGCTGTATTCACATGCTATGCAAGCGTTCCAGAACCTGAACGGTGTCAGCTGGCAGTGTGGGCAAAGATCCGAGGCTATTGACTCGGGCCTGCAAGTACAAGCTCTCGGGTGGACAAAGTTTAGTGGGTGAGGAAGAATGTAAGGCAGTGTGAAGTGCATACAGCTGGTGCTTTCGATGGATTATACGCGTTGTGCCTTAAAACCTACCCTGACACCTTGGGAGTCTTTCCTGTGGCCTTCAGGAATAGAGGTAGAGTGGTGCACAATAGATTCGATCGCTTGACTGATGTGTTGGGAATGTGGATGCATTCTTTACCTGGGTCTTAAGGGACAGTCTTGTGAACCAATTACTCTATAAAAACCTGAGTACTAAGATGTGTTTATTAGGTGTATGTCCACCTGGATGACTACTGCCTACAACAAACGAGTATGGCTGGGAACATCTGTATTCAAATAGGGAGTTCACCGGCTAAATACTTTCACAAATATTTCTCAGAATTTGGGGACTAAGTACTGTAAGGCAGTTAGATGGGAATAGTGTCTTAAAAGTAATTTCTGCATTTTCAACTATTTAACTTACTTGGGTATTATATGCAATAATACGCTGAAGAATGACAGCCATACATCCTAGAGACCTTTTCACTTTAGAATTAGTGAATTTGTCTAGGAACATGGAGTTGATTTCTACTTCCATCTTTGCTATGCACTATAACAATACCCATTTTACAGGTTTGTTATTGGGATAGCAGTCTATTTTAGACACTGCTGTATAGAAATTTTAATTTTTTGAGTTGTGTATTTCTTATACTCTAGGATTTTTTAAAAAATAAAATAAACCTCTACCTTCTGAATTTATTTGTATTACTTTTGTAGATTCTGCCTAGTTTAGAATTAAAAACGCCAACCTACATTGAAAAATCAAAGATAGAAATTTATCTCTCCTGGGCTGGGAAGTGGTAAGAGCGCTTGCCTTACATGCTTAAGGCCCTGGGTTCGATTCCTCAGCACCACATAAGCAAAAAGAAAAAAGCTGGAATTGGCATTGTGGCTCAAGTGTTAGAGAGCTAGCCTTGAGCTGAAAAGCTGAGGGACAGCGCCCAGGCTGAGTTCAGGCCCACGACTGGACCCCCCTATACACACACACACACACACACACACAAAATTTATCTCTCCTTGCCCTTGAACCCTGCCCCCCTCCCCATGTTAAGGGCTTTCATTTCTCTATGGACCCTAGCCTGTCTCACAAACATGAAATAAATGTGCTGTGCTTTCATCCTTTTAATCAATTTTATGACATTCAGAGACCCAGTAGGAGAGTCTAACCAGGTATGGTCTTTCTTACCTCTCTATAATGGTATTGATTGTCTGCATTAAATATTGGTTGTCACAAGGTCTTCAGTTAATTTTTCTTCTCCAAGCACCTTAGAGTGACATACCAGACAGTAAAGTTTATAGCTAGAGTCTAGAAACTGTTTTGATTAGAGACACTTACTGTATGAAAAGATCAAACTTCCCAAAGAAGAGAAACACATCAAAATCAGGGTACATTTTTTTCAGGCTTAAATATTTAGCAGTAGTGTCCAGCACAGAAGGAAACAGCAGTCATCACAGCCTACACTGAGAAAGGAGGATGACAGGTCTGAATCCAGCCTGGGCTACACCTTTTCTCAGGAACAACAAAAATATTGGCAGTAGATGTTCCAATGTACTCAGTAAAAGTGACTTAGTAAAGTTTTAGTAATTTTTAACCCCAAATTGAGAAATCTGCATGGAGATTTGAAAATTTGAACTGCACTCATGACATGGCTCTGGGTAACTTAATGTGATTGTCCATACACTTGAGAAAGAGAACAATGAAATATTTTGGGGCAATTGTTTTGAACATATAGAAATAGAAAATAAAGTTTGGCAACATCTTGCACTTTATTAAAAAAACTTTTAATATATATGCACTTTCTCATAGTGACATGGGGCTGGGAGTTAAAACTTGAAATCAAGAGCTCAGGGAAAAATTCCAATTCAAGGCAGATTTTAAAAGTAAAAGCTTAAAAACAATATTACATGTATGTAGCACTACCTTGTGACAGCCTGTTTTCTTTGCATTTGCTGATCCTAATTCTGGCCACCAAAATCCATGAAAGCTATTATTACTGCACAGTTTTATAAAGGGAACTCAAAAGTTGTATTGTTGCATAACTAACACTTCTCTTCCTAAGGAGAAAGTAGAAGTGCCAAAACATATTCAAGTGCCAAAACCAGACCTGCAGACTTAGTGTTGCAATTAGGCCTGAAAATTAAATTGACACGAATAGACTAATAAGGCCTTGAGACAGGTATTTCATTGAGAAGTTACAAAACAAGGGTGTTTAATTACAAGGTTTACTTGAATAGAACCCTCTGTTCCTTTGACAAGAAGTTACTAATTTTCTACTACAGGCAAGATACCTTTTAATTCTTGAAATAAATAAACCACAGTGGTACATTTCTGAGTCTTTTCTGAGCAGTGTACTAAAGTTTAAGTTCTTACTAAAAAGCTAAACGTACAGCAACTTGAGGTGCAAATAGCAATGTTGGAGAAAAAAACAGCAGGCGCTTAAAAAGCGAAAGCATTTCTCAGTTCGTAAGGATTGCTGGCCGAAGGGGGCGGAGCAAAGGTGCAGTAGCAGTACGCTCCCGCTTACAGTTCTCAATTAGGTCCGATTGCAGCTTATAATTACTCATGGTCCCAAAGCGAAACTCACAGTATTCCTACTGGTCTTTCCAAGCAGTTTTAGACATGTCTGGCCGAGGGAAAGGAGGTAAAGGCCTTGGTAAAGGCGGAGCAAAACGGCACCGCAAGGTGCTGCGCGATAACATCCAGGGAATCACCAAGCCCGCCATCCGGCGCCTGGCTCGCCGCGGCGGAGTCAAGCGCATCTCCGGCCTGATCTACGAAGAGACCCGCGGGGTGCTGAAGGTGTTCCTGGAGAACGTGATTCGAGACGCTGTCACCTACACGGAGCACGCCAAGCGCAAGACCGTCACCGCCATGGATGTGGTCTACGCGCTCAAGCGCCAGGGCCGCACCCTCTACGGCTTCGGCGGCTAAAATCGCCGCACCCCGTCATCTTTAAAAATCTTGATTCTAAAGGCCCTTTTCAGGGCCGCCCATTTGCTTACAAAAAGAGTTGCGCATATCCTGGGAAGTGGGATTTGTATCCTGTATAAAGGAGGCTCTCGGGGGGGTCATCTTTTGTCTGGCAGCTTTTCACGGCCGCGTTCCTTTCAGCATTAGGTTTGTAGCAACAGGAATAGCTCAGGAAACAAAGTGCTAAATTTGTGTAGCTCGCCTTGTTGCTTGCTTTGGTGCCAGTGTGGGGTTTTAGGGCTTTCTGGCCTACTAAATGCGCTTCCCAAGCCCTAGGGAAACTCCCATCTGAGCCATAGCCTTTGTGACAGTTTTTCACCGTCAGCCAGTTTACCTGGCATTTTAAGAGCGATGTCTCTACCAAGCTTTCACCTGTAACTCCCGACACTATTACAGCTCTTCTTGAACAAGTGGGCGGCTCTGAAAAGAGCCTTTGGTTCACAAATGAAAGCGACAGCACGAACTAGCCGCCGAAGCCGTAGAGGGTGCGGCCCTGGCGCTTGAGCGCGTAGACCACGTCCATGGCGGTGACGGTCTTGCGCTTGGCGTGCTCCGTGTAGGTGACGGCGTCGCGGATCACGTTCTCCAGGAACACCTTCAGCACCCCGCGGGTCTCTTCGTAGATCAGGCCGGAGATGCGCTTGACTCCGCCGCGGCGAGCCAGGCGCCGGATGGCGGGCTTGGTGATTCCCTGGATGTTATCGCGCAGCACCTTGCGGTGACGCTTGGCGCCACCCTTGCCCAGGCCTTTTCCTCCCTTACCGCGTCCAGACATGACTGCACCCAGAGAACTTAAGCGAAGGCCAGAGTTCACCCTTATATATCTGTTCCTTCCCTTCGCCCCGCCCCCTTGGAGACGCATATAATAGCGCGCCTACGGCAATTCTGACGCAAGCGATCCCTCCCTTAACCCCTCCTCTAAGCCAAGAAAACGGCTGTAGGGAGGGGCCTTGGAAACTGGCTTTTAACTGTCCTGTAATTGATTTCAATTAGTACTTTCAGCAGCTGTTTTAGTAACCAAATTTGAAACTGATTTTTAAAACTCATGGTCTCCATTCCATTCTTTTATATGAGGGTATCAGGACCTCGCTTTCTCCCTAAGACTTCTAGCTCTCGGGTCAGGAAACACCAACAGAACTCGGCTGTTTATTTTTGCAAAACAGGAATCGGCTTTCCACAGGCTGCCTTGGATTCGCAGACCAAGTCTTAGCCTATTGTCTGGCCCACGACTCAGGGTTGGGATGGACAAGTAGTTAGGGGCGGAGCTGACAAGCGACCCGCCGACCACTTCCTATGGACACCGGAACCGCTAATTTTCCCGCTCCCCACTGTCACAAGGCCGGGCCCACGTTCATTATCGTGTCATTGGATACATTGACTTCACGTTACACCACGTCAGGAGTGCTTTAGCTAAGCTATATATTGAGAACCCAAGGAAAGCAGCTACTTCTACTTGAAAACGTAGGTGGCTCTGAAAAGAGCCTTTGGTGGGTGCTTATAGCAGTGCAACTACGCACGTTCCCCGCGAATGCGGCGTGCCAGTTGGATATCTTTGGGCATGATGGTAACCCGCTTGGCATGGATAGCGCAGAGATTTGTGTCTTCAAAAAGACCCACTAAGTAAGCTTCACATGCCTCCTGCAGCGCCATCACAGCGGAACTTTGGAAGCGCAGGTCAGTCTTGAAGTCCTGCGCAATCTCACGAACTAGGCGCTGGAACGGCAGTTTGCGAATCAGCAGCTCAGTAGACTTCTGGTAGCGGCGGATCTCACGCAAGGCCACGGTCCCGGGCCGGTAGCGGTGAGGTTTTTTCACACCACCGGTGGCTGGCGCGCTTTTGCGAGCTGCCTTAGTGGCCAGCTGCTTGCGAGGCGCCTTGCCACCGGTGGACTTGCGAGCAGTCTGCTTTGTACGAGCCATGACAGACCAAAGCCAGGATATAGTGGTGAGCAGCCAACGTTGCTCATATTTATAGTATGCAAAGTGCAGTGATTGGACAAAAATTCTTCCATCTGTGACGACACAGGCTCTGATTGGTTTATCTTTAATCCTTCATTTTCTTCCCATTCACCCTTTACCCGTTTAAGATTTTTTTTTCCCTGCTTTTGTGCCTTCTGGTTGTTGTAGCCTGATACGTACTTTTTTTTTTTTATGTGTGAAAGCAAAGGAATTAACTTCCATAATTTTAAGATTTATTCCCGGGGGGAAGGGAGGCGGCGCAAGAAACTAAATGTTGGGCTCCTGTTCCCTTGAAATATTTTACACTTCCTTGTTGGTCTACACAATATGGAGTTTCTCGAGAGCTTTTTACAAATGCTAGGGAAATCTTGTTAGGGAAATCTTTGTTAGGGAAATCTTGCTGAAATTTACAGAGCATAATCTCGTAGTAAGACACATGATTGCTCGAATACCACTTTCTGTTCAAGACTTTTTTTAAAATTAAATATCCATGCTCAACGTTATGCAGTATATCAGCCTTTCTCAAGCTGTTATATTTTTAAAGGGCGACTAGGCAGACGAAAGGAAGTGGCTGGAGCTAGCAACACTTACAGGCATATAAATGGGCCACCTTCAACCAGGTAAAAGTTGTTGCCCCTGTGAAGCAGGGAAAGAACCCTACAGCAACCTCAGAAGTCCAGACAGCAAAGGGAATAATCTTGAGAAGAGCACACGGTAGCTTTCTCATACAGACATTAGCAGGAGGATTCCCGATACTACCTTTTGATTGGTTCATTACACTTAACTCAGCAGCCATTAAGAAAGTAGATCCAGCATCCTTCATTTGCATGGAGCATCATATTTTTATCTAAAGGCAGTTTAACATAATAGGAAACAGGAACCCCTACTTGAGTCAGATAATACAGCTGCATTTGGACCGAAGCTTTGCTTATTACATCGAGAATATCTCCCCTCCCCCTTTTTTTGTCTTTCATAGAGGATTTACTTAAAAATTGTGCTTTGCGTTTATCCTTCAGACCAGGATTTGTGATTGTTTCCAATTGCTCTCTGCCAAATTCTTGGTACATGACACGTTTGGAAACCAGTCCTAAATAAAAATAAATTGCTGAAAACACTGGTAGGGAAAATGGGCATGAGCCTAGAACTTTATCGGCTTCATAGTTCAAATGCGCAAATCTCAGGTTGCATAGGCTCCTGCGGACTTATTTGAAAACCGCAACAAAACGCGGGAGAATAAGCTGTGGTTGGCTCTCCTGAGCACCGTGCATTTAGGACTGTGGGTGATAAGTCTGATAGCATTTTATTCTCCCATTAGTTTATTGATTCGCAATGTGAAATAGTGGTAGCGTGCTATTTGCTCGAAATGCTCTTTACAGCCATAAACAAGGTAGAACTTAAATCCTGCAATATTGCTCTTGTTAACTAAAGAAACCAAAGTTTGGGACAATGCCTGTCAGGAAAGCGATCTTGAGCCTCATCTTTTTGTATAAAATAAGTAACTGTGTCCATATGCTATATGCTGATATTGAACAGGTTGAAAACAGAGTCCATTTGGGCTAAATGTAAGGCGAAATGTTAAAAATCATACTAGTGAACTGTATTACGTTGCAGGAAATGTTTGCTTACTCTTTCCCAAATTGTACGAATGTTAATTTAGGTCAGTGAATTCCAGAGTTTTCTATGGTTCATTTTTCTGGCTAAAACATATTAAAAGTGTACCTTCAGCTTTATCAGGAAATACAGTAAGGATGAAGACCTACTGACAATGCCTACAATCATATCTTCCTTTTCTGTGTTCCCCTTTATTCAGGATAATCTCGCACGTTCCTTGATAAACCACCAGTGAACTTCTCCAAGGACTTTTCTAAATCCAAGTTAAACTGGGTATGAACTGGGAAATGGCATCCTTTGCTGGTGCAGTGCAACATTGATCTAAGATTTTCACCTCAAAGAGTTGACTAGGAAAGCTTTGCGGGTGCATTTGCGCGGGAAAGCGAAGCTGAACCACAGTCCTAAACAATCCTCCAGGGGCCTTCCAGAGGCGCGTGGGTGTAGAGGCGGGCTTTAAAACGCCCACCAATCACAGCACACCCCCCTCTATAAATAGGCCTCGCCCGCGGAGTCACAACTTTGTCCGATTTTGCTGACTTGGGTGTTTTCCTGCAGCTATGTCTGAGACACCGCCCGCCACGCAGGCTACTTCCACTGTACCTGAGAAGCCTCCGGCGGCCAAGAAGGCGAAGAAGCCTGCCAAGGCCGCCGCCGCCGCCGCTAAGAAGCCTGCCGGCCCTTCAGTGTCGGAGCTGATTGTGCAGGCCGTTTCCTCCTCCAAGGAGCGGAACGGGGTGTCTCTGGCCGCGCTCAAGAAGGTCCTGGCGGCTGCGGGCTACGATGTGGAGAAGAACAACAGCCGCATCAAGCTGGGTCTGAAGAGCCTGGTGAGCAAAGGCACCCTGGTGCAGACCAAGGGCACCGGCGCCTCCGGCTCCTTCAAGCTCGCTAAGAGAACGGCTCCTGAGTCCAAAGCCAGCGGCACCAAAGTGGCCGCCAAACCCAAGGCCGCCGGCGCTGCTTCCAAGAAGCCCGGAAAGGCGGCGGGGGCCGCGGCTAAGAAGAGTGTCAAGACCCCCCAAAAGGCCAAGAAGCCCGCGCTGCCTAAGAAGCCTTCCAAAAGCCCCAAGAAGCCTAAGGTTGTGAAGCCGAAGAAAGTAGCAAAAAGCCCTGCTAAAGCCAAGGCGATCAAGCCTAAGGTGGCCAAGGCAAAGGTGACGAAGCCAAAGACCCCCGCCAAGCCCAAGAAGGCAGCCCCCAAGAAAAAGTAAGCAGCTGTGGTTGGAAGTTTCTAGCAAACCAACGGCTCTTTTAAGAGCCACCTACAACTACTTAAAGAGCTTTAAACACTGCAGTTAGCCTTTGCACTTCTCAAGCGGTGGTTTGCTCGTACTGTTCTCCCATATTGGGAACACCTGGGAAATATTAGGGCCCGCAGGGGAGATCCCACCTGTAAACCAGCCGCCCATCAAAGCTGAGGTCTGCCGGTGGCTCAGGCTTAAGCTTACACCTAATGTCAGAAGGCCATCATGGGTCCCACACACAACAGTAAGCGTGGAATTAAGGGGCGCTAGAAACTAGGGGAGAATGAAGCTATACCAGGCTATGCCCTCAGGTGTGGCTTGTCCCTTACAGGGTGAATAGATGAGCCCCACTAGCTACAGTCCCGTGGGGCCCTAACAGCTGGAAGCGCCAGTCGCTCTTGGGGAAATGGCCCTGGACTTCCAGCTTCCAGGCTGTTGGCTTGATTGGAGCCATTGTCTAGCTGTGGGGGTTCCAGAGCTGCTGTTCAAGATCACTGACCAGGTTCCTCTCAAAGAAACAAGCGCTCTCCCTGATTGGATATGAGTGGGTGGTATTTCATATGAAGGGTTTTCCACCCTGGTGGAACCACATCACTAAATCTAGTGACTTGTTAGTGGCACGTCCCTTTCAATGGTTGCAATTTTAATTCTGGGATTCAAATGCCAATCTTTTTTTTCACATTTGACAGAAACCCCTTCATGGGAAGCCAATTTTAACTCCGTTTAAAATTTTCATTTTTACATATGTGTAAATCCTACTTCCTAGAAAAAATAATTTAATGACTGCTCTCCTCCCTCAGTTTGCATGTGTGTGTTGGTCATAAAATTTGAACTCGGTGTGAGTGCTGACCCGGAGTTTGTTTTTGTTTTTGTTTTTGTTTTTTTTGCTCAAGGCTAGCATTGTACTCCACCAGTTGAGTCACAGCCTCACTTCCAGCTTTTTTAGGGGCTTACTTGGAGATGAGTCTCAGACTTTCCTTGTCGGCTAGCACCAAACTACAACCCTCAGATAGCCTCCTGAGTAGCTAGGATTACAGGTGTAAACTACCAATGCCCAGCTGTTTTGAGTCCCAGTACTAGAACTACATGAATCCATAGCCCCATGCTAGTTCATGGTTGGCATTATACCGCTGAGCCACATATACGTCTAGCCTTTTTTTCTGGTTAATTGGACATAGAAATCACAAGGACATTTTGTCTTGGGCTGGCTTCAAACTTCAATCCTCAGATGTTTACTGACAAGCTAGAATTATAGGTGTACGCCACCAGTGCAGGCTGCTTCTCAGTCCACGTAAAGTCCATAATACAAGTACTTCATGTCCTTGCTCCCCTTTACCAAACTTTGCCTGTTTTTTATACATCCATAAACATTTATGGCTATTTTTTTTCCTGGTTAGGATTATTTTTTTTTTTTTTAAAGTTTAAGCTAGGAGCTAGGCACTGGTGGCACATGTCTGTAATCCTAGCTACTCAAGAAGGCTGAGATCTGATTATTACTGTTTAAAGCCAGCAAGGGCAAGAAAGACTGAGACTCTTATCTCCAATTAATCACCAGATAACCAGAAGGAGAGCTGACTTAAAGTGGTAGAGTGTTAGCCTTGAGCAAAAGAGCTCAAGGACAGGCCCTGGGTTCAAGCCACATGTCCAACAATAAAGCTAGGTGCTGATAGCTCACACCTGTAAATCCCAACTAGTTAGGAGGGTAAAATCTGAGAATCATGGTGTAAACCCAGTTAATTCTCTTATCTCCACTTAGCCAGCAAGAAGGCAAATGAGGAGGTGTGGGTCAAGTTGTAGAGCACTACTAGCTTTGTGCAAAAGGTATAAATGGGAGCTTACATAGACCCTGAATTCAAGCCAGTACCAGTACACGCACACACACGCACACACACACACACACACACACACACACAAACATAAGAATATACATATTTCTACATTTTGCTTTTCTATTTTAACAAAACTTTAGGAAATCATCTTGTATGGTAGCACATGCTTTTAAGTTCCAGCCCCAGCTACATAGTGACAAAGATGCCTCTCAGAAAAAGGGAGAAAAGAGAGGAGAGAAAGGGAGAGGACAGGGCTCCAAAGTAGAGGCTGTTTATTTTCTCTTAAACTTTAGGTATAAACATGCCCTAAAAATAACTCATACTTCTAGAAATGTGAGATGGCTTCAAATTATTCCAAATTGTTACTTTAACTTCCATTATCATGGCCACTATTGCATTCTTTCAGTTTATTGGGTAGTTCAAGTACTAGGGCTTAAACTCGGGCTTGTACTCTTGCTTGCCTTTTTTACTCAAGACTCATGATCTACAACTTGAGCCACACCTCTGCTTCCAGGTTTTTGCTGGTTAACTAGTAATAAGAGACTCTTGGACTTTTCTTCCCAGGCTGGCTTTGAACCATGATCCTCAGATCTCAGCCACCTGAGTAACTAGGATTATAGATGTAAGCCATAGGCACTCAATTGTTTTGGGTATGGCAATGAACCTATACTTACCACATGTATTTCAGTTTCCTTTGATCTTTCACCTCTATACCCCACTGTTATTATTTGTTGAGTCCCATAGGTTTGCTTTAAAAAAATTTTAAATAAGAGAATATTTTATACTGCTTAAGGATCAGTTTGGATTCTCTCAGATAGATAATCAGTTATTTTAACACTATTAGTTGATCCACTTCCCCCATTGAATATACCATCTTCTTTTTTGGATTTTTTGTTTTGTTTTGTTTTTTACCAAACTCTTATCAAATAGGGTCTATTTTTGCAAATATTTTCCAATGATTTCCCCATATAAGTCATATACCTTTAAAATTTTTAATCCTAGTTAATTTATTTTTTATAAGTGTTCTTTTTTTTTTTTTTTTTTGGTCGGTCGTGGGGTCCTAGTTAATTTATATTTATTTCTACTATGAACAGAGCCTTCCTGTTATTTCCCCTTTTTCTTCTTGGTCTTCTAATGAGATAAGAAATAGTTAATATTTTGTATTCAACTAACAAAAAAATTTGAAAATCTAGTCTTTGCGCTTTATGTTCCCTGGCTGTTCCTTTATCAGAGCTAATTCTGGTCTTTTTTTGGTTTGTTTGTTTTTGTTTTTTTCATCATTAAACTTCTTTTCCTTCATTTTTTG
The DNA here is from genome assembly GCF_024711535.1 of Dipodomys merriami. Taxonomy (NCBI): domain Eukaryota; kingdom Metazoa; phylum Chordata; class Mammalia; order Rodentia; family Heteromyidae; genus Dipodomys; species Dipodomys merriami. The sequence continues at coordinate 15,136,365 of NW_027202937.1, forward strand.
GCTATTCCATTCCTACACTGAACTTTTATTACTTTTTTTTTTTTGGGGGGGGGGTCCGGTCGTGGGGCCTGAACTCTGGGCCTGGGCGCTATCCCTCAGCTCTTCAGCTCAAGGCTAACTCTCTACCACTTGAGCCACAGTGCCACTTCTGGCTTTTTTCTTTTGCTTATGTGGTGCTGAGGAATTGAACCCAAGGCCTCATGCATGCAAGGCAAGCGCTCTACCACTGAGCCACCTTCCCAGCCCCTTTTATTACTTTTTGCAAGTGATTATGCAAGTTTCTCATCTATGCTTCATAGTGGCCTACAGGCAGGTGGAAGTATCTATGGTACAAGTGTTGATCCTCTCTGTGTATCTGAGATCACAGAGGAGGAGGCACTAAGCCAACTGTGCAGACAATGACCAGAAAGGAACAGAAGGCAAATAAACTGATAGCTTGTCTAAGAATTTCCTTAGAAACGTGTCTAAGTGGCCTCCTGGCGATGTAGAATATAGCACCCAGGTCTTCTATAGATTTTTTTTTTGAGAACCTTGGCTCAGTTACTATGCAGGGAACAACTTCTGCCACACATGCATCCCATTGTATCATTCTCCCCTGTTCACATTTCTGAAGTTACATCTTCAGGTAATAATCACAAAATTATGGAGCTTTCAATGTATATTTGCCAAGTTCCTTAACAGATCAGGCTTCTAACTCCCTGTATAGTAGAAATGAAAACATTTCAATACAGTGAGTCATGCAAGATGTCAATGTAGATAATAGTAACTAGTAATATCCAATTGACCTGTAAAATGTGACATTTATAAGGATTACAATAAATATAATTTATCATTTATAAGCAGTGTTTATTCAGATTGCCACCTGTCACATACATGAAACAGTATATCTGAGGGCAACTTTGTTCCTATTTGCTTAGATCTTCTACTTCATTGCGATAGTGGGATAAGTGCCTAATGATTATGCTCAAGGTTTAAAGCATTAGAGAATACAGATGACTTGTGTGAATAGAAATGGGAGAAAGGATAGGCAGGCAATGGTAGGAAGAATACAGAAGGCAAAAGGTTGGGTTGGTGAGAAGCACTATTTAAAATCTGACTTGTTCCTAGCTATGAGGATACACAGATTATAAAGACTGGTTCTAGGCCAGCCTGGGCAAAAAAGGAGACCCTCCATTTCAATCAATAAACTATACATGGTGGAGGTGGTAGATAGAAGGATCATGGTTTGAGATTAGCCATGGGCAAAAAAATTCTCTGAAAAATAACTAAGGCAAGAAAGAGCTAGAGGAATGGCTCAAGTGGTAGAGCATATGTCTAGCAAGCACAAACCCTGAGTTTATGGCACACCAGATAGCAAACCAACATTCAAACTGGAAAAAAATAAAAAACTACGCTGCCACAAATTGTCTCTTTCCAGTGTCAACAGCATATTCTTCTACCCACAGCTACTAGCCAGATCTCTGACAGCAGGCTTAAGTATGTTGTATTAAAGGCTTTACACTAGTTATTGAATCATTCATTGACTCAACAAATATTTGTAGTGCATCTAATCTGAATTAAGTACTTTGCTAGCTAAAAAGGCAAATACTTTCATCTCTATAATCCTTAATTTCAGTATCAATATAACAGAAATGTTAATCCTTTCTTTACACATCATTCGGAGCCCCATCCTTTGTCTCTCTTGATTGACAGAGCTATTGCTATTTTTTTAAACTTTGAAACTTTTTATCAGCCTATATAAGGGCCGTCTAATTGAGATTTCCATACATGCATGCAACATCCCCCATCAACTTCATTATCACTCTCCTTTATCCCCCTTTTCCCCTTTATAATACAATTGACACAGATTTCATTTTTCTAGTTTCATAGATATGCATAATTACTTCACTCATTTAATCCTCACTGGACCTCCCCTATCATTTTGAGACAAAGTTAGTCTATGTAGTTTAGGCTGTCCTCAAATTCATGATCCTCTGCCTCAGCCTCACTCTTGCCATAAACACTTGGCTTGGCCAAGCTTTACATCTATTTTTCTCAATCCTCTTCCATTTCCTGATGAGCACTGGCATGCCCCAGAATTGAAGATGACTGTCCTGAGCACCCACCCCCTCCCGCCCTGCCCCTTCTCCTGCAACACTGTTCTGCTTGTCTACAGGATTTTCCTCACTCTTTAATCTCTCATTACTCTTATACTACTCTGCTCACCTGATCTTATATGTACACAAGGCCCTTCCCTTTTCTATACATGACCAGGATCTGAAATTCCAGAATTCTCCCTATACCACAGTGAGGGCTAGAATAAAAGACATGAATAAAAAATACTTAGAAGTGGGTATCAGAGAAGACCTCTATACATATTCATCAGGGAGACTGGTTTCCAAGGGTGACTCAGGGATGCACCTTGCTCTACCTGTGGCTTTGCCATCTTTAGCACTTGGCTCCCAATGAGGTCTCCATGATAATTTCTAATCAAAGTAGTCTATAGAGAGAAAGGTATAGAGCATTGTGAGTATTAAGTGATTATAAGCAGGTGTGAAGAATATAGATCCATCACATTTGCCACTACCAAACTCAATTTACACAGCCATAAACACTGACAAGTATGGTTTAGCACGAATCTTTGAGTCCAAGAGAAAATGCAAAACTATGCCAAGTAATATCTGACACAGGAGCTTTGCATACTGTCCCCATGCTTGGCCCAGACCATGCCCCCTTTCCTGCCTGGTCACAAGAGCCAGCATTTATCCCTGAACCTGATGGGTTGTAATATTCAGACCAGTGATGAACCATGGTAGCACTAAGCAAAGTACCAACCCGTAACATTCTGTTCAAGTCACATGATTCTAATGATTATGTGTCATGTTAAATAAGTATAATAATGGGTTATTTCTGGTTTTATTTTTTTAAGTCAACTTCTTAGAAAAATAGCTTACATACAATGAACGGTACAGAATTTAAATGTATAGTTGAGGTAAAGGTTAAAGTTTTTTTTTTTTCCTTTTTCCCACAAGGATATTTAGTTGAGAAATATTTGTTGAAAAGATCTTTGGTGAGTTTTGGTGAATGTATATGTGCAACCATGTTATCACCAACCAAACCAAGATACAAATTATTTTAAAGATTTCAATTTTTGTTTTATTAATGTATCACTGAAGTCAATTCAGTAAGATCTAAATAATGGAAATACCTACATGTTCAAATGTTAGAATCCATATTCATGGATTGGTAAAATTCCAACTCCCTTCAAATTGATAAATAACTTTTTAACATAATTACAGTAAAGACTCTAGATGGATTTGTTTGTTTGTTTGTTTGTTTGTTTCTAGAAATTAGCTCCCTGATTTAAAATTTATATAGAAATGAAAGGACCAAAGAAAGACAAACCAAAAGTCTAAGTAAGGACTTACATTATTCATTTTTAAGACTTTAAAAAAAAAAAGAAATAGTAATCAAGACAGTATCTCAGAACACATTGATATAAGAATAAACACAAAGGTCCATGGAATAGAGATTCAGTAAATAGACCTATATATCTATGGTGAGCTGGTTTTTGAAAAATATTGACAAGAATATTATAGGGAAAGGTCTTTTCAACAAATGTTTTTTAAACATCTACATGTGTTTGTGGAGAGTACAAAATTCAACTATTGCAACATTGGAAAAATTAACAAGAAAACATACCTAATGGACTCAGAAAAAAGGATAACATCTGGAAATATAAGGATAAGAATATTGAAGTGGTAAAGAGATTATTTAAAGATATTTAAATAACATAGTAAGGGGCTGGGAAGGTGGCTCATGCCTGAGGCCCTGGGTTCGATTCTTCAGCACCACATAAGCAAAAGGAAAAAAGCCGGAAGTGGCTCTGTGGCTCAAGTGGTAGAGAGCTAGCCTTGAGCTGAAGAGCTGAGGGACAGTGCCCAGGCCCAGAGTTCAGGCCCCACGACTGGACCAAAAAAATAAAAATAAATAAATAAATAACATAGTAACATTAATATGTTAACTTTTAAAAAATATTTTCCCACAGTGGGGAAAAACTGCAAATAAAACAAGAATGAGATATCACTTCTGTAAGGCTGGCATAAATTGAAATGTTAAAAATGCAATAGGCATTTTTAAGATGTGAGTAAACATAAAAACCTCAGTTGTTGGTACAAGAATACTAACCAGAGCCGGGTGCTTGGTGGCTCACACCTGTAATCCTAGCTACTCAGGAGGCTGAGATATGAGGATCACAGTTTGAAGCCAGCCTGGGCAAGAAAAGCCATGAGACTCTTACCTCTAATTAACCACCAGAAAACTGGAAGTGGCACTGTGGCTCAAGTGTTAGAGCACTAACCTTGAGCAAAAAAGCTCAGCACCCAGGCCCCAAGTTCAAGACCAACAGAAAAAAAAATGAAAGAAGGAAAAAAGAAAAGAAAACCAATCAGACTTTTGTAACTTGAAGTTTGGGATCTTTTACTGGGGGGGAGCGGGGATTGGAGGGAGATTGGAGCCCAGGATCCCTGGAGGAGGAGCATACATAATAAATACCACAGAAGCAAACTCTTCAGTCTTAAGACAAATTCGACAATTCGACATGGCAACAAGGACAAGTCTCAAGAATATACAGGAGCTGGACACGGGTCACTCACATCTGCAATCCTCAGGAAGCTGAGATCTGAGGATCCAGGTTCAAAGCCAGCCCAGGCAGAAAAGTCCTAGCAAGACTCTTACCTCCAATTAATCACTCTTAAACTAGAAGTGGGGCTGTGGCTCAAGTGGTAGAGTGGTAGCCTTGAGCACAAAGAGGCTCAAGGACAGTGCCCAGACCCTGGGTTCAAGCCACACAACAGACAACAACCACCACAACAACAACAAATAGAAAGAGGGAGCGGGAGAGAGGGAGGGAGAGAGAGAAGGAAGGAAGGAAAGGAAAGAAAGAAAGAAAGAAAGAAAGAAAGAAAGAAAGAAAGAAAGAAAGAAAGAAAGAAAGAAAGAAAGAAAGAAAGAAGAAAGAAAAAGAAAGAGAAAGAGAGAAAAAAAGAGAAAGAGAAAAAAAGAAAGGAAGAGAGAGAAAGAGTATACAGGAATAAGAAACACCATGGGATCACAGCAACCAAACCTGTCACTCTCCAAAAACCACATCGTGCAGTACACACTTAAATGCTCATTATGTTCATTAATGGAGAACATATGAACATTACAATTTATTCTTTGGACTTGAAGATTACCAATCAGTGGAAAAGATGCAAAATATCTACATAGCTCAAAATCAATACCAAGCCCCCTTTCTTGATATGGGAAGGACTGGGAGAGGCCAAAGAAATGATACAAAGTATGTGTAAGACAGCAATTGGTAGATACTAATTTAAATGAGGGGATACTGCATCTAACGTGGGAAACTTTTTAATATCTTAAAACCAGGCAACAGAGAAAACACAATCGATCATCAGAGGCATGGATGCCTGCATTGGGCAGGGGGAGGGGAGAGAACTATTTATTTTTGTTTCATTTAACATCATCTGAAGCAAATGCATCTGAAGTCACATGTTAACCTTCAAACATTGGTGGTGGGGCCTACATATACATAGTCCCACTATGTGATTTTTTTTTCCTTTTTTTCAACCTATAGTCAGTCTCTCATAGGAAGGCCCAGTAAACTGTGGAGTGCAACTAGGAGGAGGCTGGTCGGGGCATAGTGCCCTCCATTCCTGGCCTCGATTATCTAGTCCTTTCCACCTATCTCCTCGCCATGACAATCTACGTACCTCTCGCGGACTCAGATTTGGGGTCCCCATCTCCAGCACCTGGAAATTTCTTCTGCCGGAGCTCTCGCTGTTAGAACTAGAAAAGTCACAACAGAGATCACCCAAAGCTGCCCTCAGGGTCTCAGATTTTCAAAGTGGCCTATCGGGTGGAAGGACACTGGTCTGCGCAAAGGCTGGCCAATCAGAAGCGCCAGAAAACAAGTTGCTTGGTGGAGTGTGCTCAGCTCACGGGGAGCATTGATGCCCACAAACCCCAAAACAGCTCTGGCCGCCTGGCCTTTGGGCCCAGGGAGAGCATTTGCAGTGCTTAGACCATTGGGCCTGAGGCAGTCTCTTCTCCTGGAGTTCTGTGTTGCTACTGATCTGAAGCTGCAATCCTATAAATTCTCCTCTGCCTTGGAGCCCTGGCTCCTCCCTGAGCCCACCTAAATGGCCAGAATTTCAGGTTTGAAATCCACTGAGACATCAAGGACAAATAGCTTTGAAATAAACTCATGAACCTGTTGTCCTGAGTAGACTGGACATCAGTAAGTTATTTTAAAGCTCCTGCGATGCCCAGAATATGCTACAAGGGTCAAAAACTACTGATCTAAGAGGAGTCCCACCCAGCAGCAAATATCCTATCTCTAAAATCGAGTTTTCTAGAGTAATCAAAGGCCAGAGAAGATGCTGATGAATTGTTGATCCCACAGAGTAATGTTGGCCCAATAATTCCTCGTTAACAGGTTCTGTATATCAGGTGCTTTTCCCATCATCTCTTTAGCAGGTTTTGTATATAAAAGTGCTTTTCCCTATAAATTTAACAGAAAGGTTACTTGGGTTATGTGCCTTGATGCCTGAACATCTGTCATTAACTGGATTGTTGCCCCCCAAATTTATACTTAATGGAAACAGAAACCAGAGAATTGGTGTCCCTTGTCCATCCCTAAGCACCTGATATGTGTAATCAGAAATTAAGCATAGATCTGGTTGTTCTCAAGAACCCTATTATCTTTTTTTTTTTTTAGTTGGTCGTAGGGCTTGAACTCTGGGCTTGGGTGCTGTCCCTGCGCTCTTCAGCTCAAGGCAAGCACTCTACCACTTGAGCCACAGTGCCACTTCTGGTTTTCTAGTGGTTTATTGGCAGTAATCAAAAAGTGCATTAATTTTTTTTATCATACTATCTTTCTGGAGGTATTATATATATTCTCAGTCCTGAGACTTGAACTCCTGGCCACTGTTCCTGAGACTTTTTGCTCAAGGTTAATGCTCTACCACTTGAGCCACAGCTCTACTTCTAGCTTTTTGTCCATTGGAAACGTGTCTCAGTAGACTTTCCTTCTAGGACAAGTTTGAACATTGATCCTCAGATCTCAGCCTCTTGAGTAGCCAGGATTCAGGCATGAGCCATCATGCCTGGGTAATGTATCTATTTTATACAGACATTAGGAGTTAAAAGTGATTATTTTGTAAGTTAGAAATTACAAGGGCTGGGAAGGTGGCTCAGTGGTTAGAGCACTTGCCTTGCATGCATGAGGCCCTGGGTTCGATTCCTCAGCACCACATAAGCAAAATGAAAAAAGCGCCGAAAGTGGTGCTGTGGCTCAAGTGGTAGAGCGCTAGCCTTGAGCTGAAGAGCTGAAGGACAGCGCCCAGACCCAGAGTTCAAGCCCTATGACCGGACCCAAAAAAAAAAAAAAAAAGAAAGAAAAGAAATTAAATTACAATACTGATTGTTTTAATTATCTAAATCCTTTTGGGCATTTGATATTCAATAATGAAATTAATATTATAATTAAAATAAGTACGGAATTTAAATTCTGATTGGTTTTTGCATTCTTTCAGTGCTGGCAATCAAACCCAGGATTCTTGCCTAGTTTAGACAAATGCTTTTCATTAAGCTACATCCTTCACTGATTTTTTTAAAAGAAAACTTGCCACCAATACAAAATTGAATGGATTTGCTAAGTGATGACCAACACAATAGGGAAACGAAGACAACTGAAAGAATATCACGAATTTAAAGATAGACAACTGCAATATGCTATTGATAAAACATCAAAATTGTTTATTGTGGAAAAAACACTTTTAAGATGTTAAAGTGAACAATATTAAAAGCCATTTTATTCCAATTTATGATGACTTTGATAAGCATTTTCCTTCCCAAAGTGCTAAACAGTGCTATTTCCTTGCCTGAAATAAAGTCAAATATTCAACAAAAAAATGTAATAGGACATGAATTCGTAACTTTCACCAGCTATAATATGGATTGAATTCTTGCACAAAAAGAGATGGTCGCCGGGCACCAGTGGCTCATGCCTATAATCCTAGCCACTCAGGAGGCTGAGATCTGAGGATCACAGTTCAAAGCCCAGCCTGGGCAGAAAAGTCCGATCTGGGCAGAAAAGTCTGATCTCCAACAAACCACTAGAAATCCCGAAGTGGCGCTGTGGCTCAAGAGGTAGAGCACTTGCCTTGAGCTGAAGAGCACAGGGACAGCGCCCACACCCAGAGTTCAAGCCCCACGACAAAAAATAAAATAAAATAAAATAAAAAAGAGATGGTCAAGAGAAAATAGTATTTAAGATGTGAGAACTTCATTGCAAAAATGAGAAAAAAAAACTAAAAAGTATTTTGTAAAAAAATCTGAAAGTTTGAGTCACCAAACAATTGCTATATAAACCTTGCTAAAAACAGCAAACATTAACTCAATTCAAAAGTTCAAAATTTGAGATTACTTTTGTGTAGCTTTATAAAGCAAAATAGGGTATATTTTCTCACAACTGCCAATTTTCAAAGAAATGCTGAACATAGATACAAACTGAGAAAGTTTGCCACCATCATCTGACAGGAGACTGTTATACAAAATATATGAAGAACATGAAAAGAAAATTAGCAAGCTATTTTACAATGGTCTATTTGAACAGTTATATAACCAAAGTAAATATAAAGATGAAAAGCACAAAAAAAAGGTATTCAACATCATATATCTTCAAGGAGTTGCAAATTAAAAATATTCCATAACTCAGGAATTTTCTTTCAAAACAAACCTGAGACAAAATAAGAGTAGTTAAGACCTATTATATATAATGAAGTCAATCTGGACATTAGTTACAATTGGAAAAAAAAAACAAAAAACAAACGAGCACATATGCAAGTACTTGAGCAATGCTAGTGACATAAAATCACACATTAAAAAAAGTACTTTGTGAAAATTCACTGAGAATGTCAAAATCTACATAAATGAGGTAGGTGATTTATCACATCAAGAATATTTGTCCTTTAGTAAAGGAATATATTTTATGGGACACCACAGTAAGTATCTTAACGATCAGGAAGCTATATCTATTTCTGTATTTATACACTGAAAGGGAATAGGAGGAAGTAATACTGTGTCTGAAAAGCTAACTAGGACATGAATATGGTTGAACTGGTTATTAAGATGTGACTTCAGTACCAGAGGTGCCAAAATAGGGAGACTAAAGCAAGGATGGTGGCCAACCAGTGCTGTATGCATTCTCAACAGTCACCATCATCATGAGCACCTTGGGCTCCAGGCATCCCACTGGACAGGACTCTTAAGGAGCTGTGCTCTAAATTTTCAGGCTTGTCCTTCTGAAGGTCAGAAAGCTGGAGCCTTTATCTACTCATGATAGTCTCCCTTTGGTTGAGGGTTCTCTCCTGGTATTAATTAATTCCCCCTCACTTTCACTCTGCCCAGCTAGCTGGTGACCTGAGTGAACTCATCTTCAGGGAAAAAAAAAAAAAGCTCCAATAAAGAAAGGCAGATGGAAAAAGACTGTGCTGAACCAAGAACAAGGGTTTGATAAAAGGTATTGGAGCCAAAAATGATTTTGACATTGTCAAAGAACAAACAGAAAGCAACTACAAATTGAAAACCAAAGCCCTGAAACCCTCTGAAGAATGATGTACACTATGTAGCTCTCTAGTGATTTAACAATCACTATTATCTCATTGAAACTAACCATCTGTAGGATTATCAGTCTTCATATTCATTAATCCAAAAAACATTAAATACCAAGTAAAAGCCCAACACTGTTCTAGGAACTGGAGTTGCAGCAATGAAGAAAAGGGACCAATTTTCTGCCTTTATGGGATTTTCTCTGCTGGTTAAACCAAGGAGACTATTCCTTTCCTTACTCATCAGGAGGAGGCAGGAACAAAGGAGAATGTTGATAAACCTGGAAATAGGGTAGGAGAGTATCAGAAAAGGAAGCTCTAGGGAAGGTAAACATATGAGAACCAGTAGTCATGTTGTAAAAGGACACAACTCCGGCCTCACAGTCTACAAAAATACCCACAACTAGAGGCTGATCACTCAGACGAAGAGGAGTTGGGGGAGAGGTAAGTGCCACAATCTGTTTACACAATCTAATGGTCCAGAATCCAAACTCAGGTTCCTGCCTCATGTCAGTGCCCCTCTGTACATTTTCCAAACAAACTCCCAAATCCCAACCAGTTCCTTCTCCTACATCCACTTCAAAGTAGTGTCTTCCTGAACTAAAGCCCTCACTGCCCAGGACACAGGGGAAGGCAGTAAATCTCCTGGATGAAGCCTCAAGATTCTCCTTGGAGCACCCACGAGTCACTTGTCGCCGATCATCAGACAGAAATAGGTCAGGATGTGCAGTGCTTGGATCCAGAGTCACACTGACTGCAAAACAACCACCAAAAACCAACATAATCAAAAAATGTTTTTTGAAACTGACAATTTAATTTTAAAACTTTTGTTATTTTTTTAAATTGTCTTGCTACATAGCTTAGATTTGTCTTGAACTTATGAACCTCCTATCTCATTTCAGCCTCAGGAATGTACCACCCCACCCAACCACAATTTATTTTAAATAAAACAGCCTATACTCAAATTCAAACCTTGCTTCTTACTAGCTATGTTAGCTGAGTATAAAGTGAACATTATATTATAGACAATAGCAGTAAAAGCTAGCATGTAAGTTCCTAATTAGATAATACTGTAGATAATATATTTTTATATGCAAACTCACATTTCAGATTAATAATACAAAGTATATTTTATATGTATATATTTTAGTAGTTTTATTTTTAAAAAGCCAGTCTATTATACATATTCTGTATGTCCTAATACATATAAAATATAATGTATATTACACAGAAATACACAATTTATATATTTTATATATCAAAGTTTTTAATATAAATTCAATAATTGTTATAACTCACTAACTGATAATACTGAGATTAGTGAGGTCTTCTGAATCAGAAGTCACCATAAAGGAAAGTATGTCTTAAGATGGGTGTCAGTAGCTCATTCCTGTAATCTTAGGACTGGAGGATCATAGCTCAAAGTCACTCAAGGAAGAAAAGTCCACTAGATTCCATTTCCAAAATAATCAGCAAAAAGCAAGGCTAGAAGCATGGCTCAAGTGGTAAAATGTCAACCAAGCAACTGAGAAGCCCTGAGTTCAAACCTCAGTAGCAACAAAATATTGTGGGGTAGGGATATGCCTACCCTAAATATGAAATTTTACTGACCAAAAAGCAGAACAAAATTGTAAAATACCATTCACAAATCAGGAGAAGATATTGGCTACAGTGAGCTCTCAGTACTCAATAAAGAAAGAATTGAATAAATATGTTCATACCACTGGGAATTTTGGATAAATTAGAAATCTCTGAGTGAATGGACATATAAAGAAAAAAAAAACTACAGATACTTAAGTCCATGATTAGCATTATTTGAAACCTTTAGATGGGCATATGTGATCAATTATAAACAAAAATTTAGGAAGCTATATGGTAGGGGGTTTTTGTTGTTATGGGATACAATTTCAACATCTGTAGTATCTAGTGAAATTATGAGGTGCATCTTTCACATCAACATTTGCATATCAGGCATGGTACTCTAAAGGATGTGTCCACCGTATTAGGATATAAGGCAGAGACCCAAGTAAAATGCATTAATATTTCCACAACAAAACATACACTCAAATAAGGGAGACAAAAAAAGACTTCAAATGATCTCATACCATTGCACTTCAGATTTAGCCACTGTGGGAGGCTAACTCTAAGGTGACCTTCTATGTTCCCTTCCTTCTCTTTAAGTGTGGGAAGAGCCTGAGTACTGCTTCTGACTAACAGACTGTGGCAAAGATGATGGGATATAACTTCTGACATTGGTTAATACACCATCTAGCTAGGAGATTTGTCTTTCCAGAGCTCACTTTGAAGAAATAACTAGTCATCAAGAACCCATGTACACAAAAGTTGAGGGCAAGACAGGCTCTAATCAACTGTCAACAAAAAGAAAGAGCAGGAAATTCTATTACCCTCAGGGAATAATTCTGCCATCAACCTGTAACCTTAGAAAAAAACTGGTTTCTAGAACACCACTAGACAAATTTGTATTAAACCATTAAATTTGTGATAATTTATTTGTAGCAACATAAAATTCACAGTCACAAAATAATTTGAAGTTAGTTCCAATAGTGAAGCCAAATATATCATTATAAGACGTGCTCTTTTCAAACCAGAAATAATCGTGCATATCTACAGTTCCACTACTTGAAAAGCCAGCCTTGGTTAAATACCAAGATGGAAAACGCTATAATCAGAGTATTTTGAATTTTATAATTATAAATTGCACAAAAGGCCCAAGCACTGATGAACACAAAGAAGCAGGAAGCTTAGGCCTTAACTTCAATAAAATCACTTCTTATAATTCTAACATTTACCTGAATATTCTCAGTTAAGATCCTAATATATATTGAAAATATATCTCATAATACTTACATAGCTTGCTTTCATAGCTCTAAGAACTTAATTCACAGTAAGTCTATTCAGTTGTAAGAGCATGAGGTGGCCCTGATCAGATGACAGTCACTGTGCTACAGGCAACCATTAATGCACTCATTTCTCAGATGGGGAAATTCACTGACTAGTATTGCCTATAGTGGCATGGTAATCCAAGAAGACCAGTTCTAGAAGGGACAGCAGAGATAACCAGTGTATACAGCATACTAAGTATGGGAACACAGCAAAAAGGGAAAATGTAAAAGCACACTGAAAATAGTGAACCAACTCTGGTTGAGAGCCTGTCCAGGACAGATGGTGACCCTGATTCCTAAAGACCCTCCAATCCATAGCATTTAGAGATTATTGGTTCACATACCTTGATAACGCTTTACTGTTTTCTTCACATCAAAATAAAGCTCAGAGACATTGCACATAGTATGGATCTCCAGGGAAAAGTTCTCAGGTTCTTCCAGCTTCACAGCCGAACTCCTAGAACGGCAGAGGCCACAGATTGCCTCAGTGTTACATTCCCTTCAGATCCCTATGCCCTCCAGGCTCCCTTCCCACAATCATGCAGGGCTTACCTGACCAAAGCATCTTTCACACCCTGTTATGGACAAACAAAAACCAAACAAAAGGTAAGTGTGCTAACATCAAAAATTCATGGGCAGTTTTCCATAACCATTCCTCCCAAGAAAGAAGAGAGAGCTACCCAGCCATAAATCCTGATGCACACTCACATGGAATGATTCCCATCCCAACCTCGGAAGCTGACTCTGTAAGAGTCTGCAACCATCTTGTGGAAGCCCATGGGGAACTGTAATGTCCACAAGGACATCAGCTTATGTGCTTTCTAAGGAGAAGACCAGAACTTTGTCATCCTCCCTGTGGCAAAATTGGCTTCTAGTGAGCCCATATTAGAGGTCACTTATCACACAGGTCCTTTTCAGGTCAATCAAGCCACAGCCTGTGAGACTGGGATCCTGAGGTCAAGCAGCAACTATCACAGGGTGGTAGAACAGACATGCTCTATTCTCAACTCTGGAGAGTCACCAACCAGTGCCTTGTGTGGAGCCTGGATTATGAGTCTCAGCTGTTTATCTTAAGACGACACACTCATCATGCAGTTGCATGAAGCATGACTTCTACAAGTAAATAAGGGAACAGTTCAACCCTCATGTTGTTTGCCATACTGTCACCATTTGTCACCTGGAAGAGGACTTCAGGAATGAGTCTTCAGTGAGAAATCTGAGTGCATGGGTCAAACGGAAAACATGGGCTGGAGTTAGCCCAGGGTTCCATCTGGCTACTGTACATCTGCATAATGAACAGAAATTATTGTATAGTCTAGTGGAGGCTACTTTGATGAAACTAATGTAGCATCCAAAAGAACATTACCTTACTTCCCCAGTCTAATGTGCCAGTTGGGTGGAGGCATGCCTTCACAATCCTCCCATGCTTCCTTACCGTTCTCTCACCAGGCCAGTGACACATACCTTCTTTGCCTGCTTTAAGGCCACAGCCTCACCTGAAGCATATTCTGGACTGAGCCTTGACATTTTGCCTCCAGCTCTAGGATATGGCTCTGGAGTTCACTGCTCTTCTGCTCCAGACTGGCCTTGCTGTCCCTCATTCTCTTCAGCATCTGCTCTTCTTCTTTCTCCAGCTTCCAGATATAAGATTTCTCTTCCTCACGCAGAAAACTTTGGAGATTCTTGAAGTCAGACTTTATTTTTTGTCTCTTTCTATTTATCTCTTCCTAGAGTCACAACGTATGGATGAAAAGTAGAGAAGAATCAAGTATCTATTCAGATACATAAACAAAATATGGCGCATAAAATGGATATTCAATCTTAAGAATGACCCATGCTACAAGGATGAACCTTGATGATATGCTGCTAAGTGAAAGAAGAGAGAAAACAGAGAATAGATATTTCAAGTTCTTACTTGTATAAAGTACTAGTACTAGTTGAATTCACCGTCACAGAAAACAATACAGTTGTTACAGGTATTAGGGGAAAAAAGAAATACGGGAAAGTTCATGTTTAGTGGAAACAGGGTTTCAGTTTGGAAGATGTATAACATAATGGAGATGGCCATGGCAATGCGGAGCAATACACAAATACTTAATGCCCCCTGAAGTATAAATTAAAATAACCAAGGTGGCAAATTATCCAAGCACTGGTAGCTGATACCTGTCATCCAATTCAGGAGGCTGAAATCTGAAGACTGAGGTTCAAAGCCAGCCCAGGCAGGAAAGTTCGTTGAGACTTATCTCCAATTAAGCAGCATCCCCCTCCCCCAAAAAAATCTGGAAGAAGAGCTATGGCTCAAGTTGTATAGTGGATTTAGGTCCTAAGTTCAAGCTCCATTACTGACACAAAAACTATTGCAAAATTTGTGTTATGTACAATTTGTCACACACAGAAACAAAAAAGGATGTTCTAAGGTATTAACTTCATGTGGAAGAATTCCCAAGTTTCTTGCTGGCACCCAGCAAGAATCTTTCTGATTCTCTATGTTCATGTGATTTTTTTTTTCTTTTTAACCAAGATATTAGAAAGTGGGACAGGAGTGTTAGATAATCTAATCATGATATTTGGGCCAGGCTCAAATATGGACATTTTTCATATATGAACAATTTTCTTACTCATTTGGGATATAAGATGATATCTCAGTCTGAGGGAATTTTTTTTTTTTTTAAGCAGAAGCTGGCAAAAAACACTGAGTGGATTTTAAGACAAATAGACTGGTAGGAGGAAAGTTTTTACAGAGTACTGATGTGGTATACTTGGTTACAGTTAAGTGAGAAACATTCACCCACAGCTTATGGTCCTGCTCATCATCCCTACTGCTGTGTGAGTTTCCCATGGACAATGAAAGGAAGCACATTCCTGTGAGTGGGAACCATGTCCACAAAGCAAAGAATAACCTGAATAAGCCATCTTTCCATGTGAATGAGTTTTATTTGGGGTAATTTACAGAGCAGTGGGTGATTCTGGAAGAGCTGTTCTTCAGACATCCCACCACTCCTTGATTATGTTTTTCCTTTACTCTGGGCAGTAATCTTTGCTGGGAGTGATGGCCAACCAAGCAGAGAGGGAGTGGTAACTAATCATCTCTCCTTAATAGTCACTCCTGGAGGGCAATTATAACTACACCCTTGTCCCCAGGGAAATGGTTAACAGTCTCAGTATTGATTACCATATGATTAGTCCTTGATTAGTTTGATGTTTATGATCCATAAACATTTTATGTTCTTGCCCTAATCCAAGGACCTCTGGTGTATTATCATGGCAGTTTCTGCCCCAAATTGTGAGATTATGTCAAACAGGGATGACCAGTTTTTCCAACTAAAATATAAAGAAATGGATTTCATGATATTTGGCTCATACTCAAGATATTAAATTACAATTTCCCAGAGTGCTTTCCAAATCATGCAGTATTTTACTGACCATGATTTTGTGATAGTGCAACTATGGACTTTAGGAAAGTGAATGTTTTAGACAGGAGACAAGTACAGATCTAGACATAGTATATGATAGGCTTTCCATATGTTAAATATAACCAAAGTCTTCTCAGGGCCTCAAATCCAGAATTGAGGGAAGAAAGAGCTTCCCCTTCCAACTCAAATTTAAAATCTACATATAAAAGAGGTAAGGTTAGTGGGCGCTGGTGGTTCACGCCTGTAATCCTAGCTACTCAGAAGGCTGAGATCTGAGGATTGAGGTTCAAAGCCAACCCGGGCAGGAAAGTCCGTGAGACTCTTTATCTCCAATAAACCACTAGAAAACCGGAAGTGGCACTGTGGCTCAAGCGGTAGAGCACTTGCCTTGAGCTGAAAGAGCACAGGGACAGTCCCCAGGCCCAGAGTTCAAGCCCCACGACTGACCAAAAAATAAAAAAGGTAAGGTTGGACAGGATCCCTTGAAAGGCAAAATAAGGAATCTGACTGCAAGTTAATAGCATACATTTCCTGTGAAGGTGTTCCTTGGACACTGTGGACAGGCTCTACATTCAGTCATGGGAACTGTCTAAAATCATACTGTATGTGCAGTAGCTACTATGCTCCTTATAAATCAAATAGATTTCCTTCTATGTTCTCATAGGCTGGTTTCTGACCCTGTAAGGTTGAGAGCCCAACTCTGTACCATGATAACGTTAACAAATGAAGAATGATGTAAGCTTATCAGGTTGACATGTGAAACCCAGTAAGGCTAGTACCAGGGAATTCTATATACCAGTTTAGCTTTTCTTGAATGAGGTATGAAGAATCACAGCCCTTACTATTGGGAGATTGAAGGAATTGGTGGGAAAATCTCGGTCACACTCAACCACTGCATAAAATCAATGCTTTTACTATGGGTTTCATCTCTCTGTCTGGTGTGGTGTTGTGGCAATCAACCATCAATGTGCTTTATCCCAATCATCCTCTATGCCTAAACTTCACAATACATTGCATGCTCATTACCTTCCAGTCATCCATCTGCAATGTCAAGAACATTTTGTGTTTCATACATTCCTCCTGGAGTTGATTCAAGTTAACCATAGCTTTCTGGAGCTTTTCCTGAATGAAAATATTGGGTAAGTTAAGTTTAAGCAATTAGACTTTTTATTATCTACCTAATAGGAATCCCTGCATTCCAAGATGTATTAAAATCACAGAAAATACTGAGTTCTTAACAATTTCCCAAGAAGCATGTTGACGGCTATATATGGTTACACACAGATCATCTATACATCTCTGAACAGGTGGTATGTGAAATCATTTCTGTGATGTAGAAAATAGGACTTAGAGAGATTGAGTGGTATCTCCAAAGAGCTATAAAAGGTAGGTAGGAAAGCTATGATCCAGTTTCATCTGCTGATCCAGGGCCTGAGTCCTATCTGAGTCCTATCTGAGTCTTACCATAGAAAAGCATCCATAGAATACGATACCACCAAAAGGGGATATTTTATGAAATAATATGTTGACCCAAACATAATATCAGGTGTATGGGGGGTGGGGGTATACAAGGGACTTTTTAAGTCAGAAATGAAAGGTGAGTATGAAACTTCCAATGAAGTTGAAAAGCTCCATTATTCGGCTACTTTCCTTAATTTATAAGAATTCATGGGGCTGGGAAGGTGGCTCAGTGGTAGAGCACTTGACTTGCATGCATGAGGCCCTGAGTTCGATTCCTCAGCACCACATAAGCCAGAAAAAAAAAAGCTGGAAGTGGCGCTGTGGCTCAAGTGGTAGAGCGCTAGCCTTGAGCTGAAGAGCTGAGGGACAGCACCCAGGCCCAGAGTTCAGGCCCACGACCGGACCCCCCCCAAAAAAAAAATCATAAAGAAGAGTTGTTACAAGTTCTGAAGAATGGTATTAAGAAACCAATTAGAAAGGACTCAATATACTCATCAAGCTTCTAGGATATTTATATTTATATGCTCATTGAGTAACTTGAAGCTACTGCAAATTTCTCATTGTGGTCAAAGGTAAAAGAACTGGCTCCTGTCTTCTACAAACACAAGTATACTCATTAATTTCCAAGCATTCTCAGTAAAAGGCTCTGTGTAAAATGACTTAGTGCTTTGTACACTGTAATATCCTTAAAGCATTTACAACTTCAGGTATGTGTGTTAGGAAGGCAGAAGACTGCTATTTCCCCCATTTACAGTGGGATGGAGCAAGACATGAATATTTTAATTAACTTGACCCAATATCAATACTAAAAAGTGCCAGAACTTAAACTGAAGCTATGAAGTCTGGTATTGAGGCTTAAACAATTACCCTGTGCTGTTCCTTATTATTTTGCGGAAAAGTACTATAAATGGGAACACCCTCATTAGTTATGGAGTCAAAGAAGAGCCTCATGTGCTGAGGGGTGATCAGGACTGAAAGATCCTTATGAAAGACTTCAAAAGAAACAATGTCTGCTTTATAGAGGACAGAACAAGAAACTCATACTGAGCACATTTCCCTCACATCAAGCAGGGCAGTGAGAATGACACAGCAGGGTTGGCTCTGCTCTTTCCAACTTGCCATTGTAAAGAGTTCCTGCCTTTAGAAGCTCTCCAGAAAGCCAAAGCTTTCCTTGCTCTTAATTGACTTAAAGTAAGTTGACTTGATCATGACCTCTTCAATGTTGGAGGTCACATAGTTGGGCAGTACTTTATTACTTTCCTGGTAGTGGTAGCAAAGCCTTTGCAATGTGGGGTATAACAGTTGCACAGACTACTTCTCAGGGGCCCAAAGGCTGCTTTTATTGAAAACAGACTTCATTTAGGCCTGAAAATGTATAAGAGGTAACCCCAAACAAGATGAAAATATTTAACATCTCTGTCTTCATATTATGTGGATGTCTTTTGTTGCCTTATTAACCTTTGTAGATCATCTGAGAAATATCTTGTCCTGAACTACATCACAGGGTTACAGACCTCTTCCCCTCTTCATGGATAAAGACCACTACTAGCCACTACTAGCCACCATTACTGGAAACAAATGAAAAAGGAGTGAAAACAAGTGACATCTAAGTTCCTGGAAAATCTCTGCCTCTTTCCTGAAAAGACATGAATATTCATTCCTTCTATTAGCCAACCTGTCTCCCCAATAATTCCTATTCTGTATCTGTGACCCTTCAACTCCACTGAAGTTGAAAAGCTCCATTATTTGGCTACTAAATAAAGCCTTTCTTCCTCAACACTGTTTCTCGAATATTAGTGTTTCTGTGAGATGAGCTCCAAGACCATGAACTAGTAACAAAAAGAAACCTATGACTTGCCCAAAGCGTCCTCTTCCCTTTTACCCTCTACAACCCATAATTTCAAAATCTTTGTGTTATGGTTTGGATGTGAAATGTTTCCTGAAGCCTGTGTGGAAGTCTTAGTCCCCACGCAATGTTCACAGGTAGAGTACTAAAGAACAGATTGGATCATAATAGCTCTGACCTAAAAATGGTTTAGTTCATGATAGATTCATAATTTAGAGCGACTATTTGAAAGTGACAAAAACTTATAAGTGACAAAAACCTAGCTGAAAGGAGTGGGTCTTTGGAGCATGCCCTTGGGGACCCTCCTCTCATTGCTTCTAAGCTTCTAAGGTGAGCAGCCCCCTTCATGACCACATGCTCCTGTGGCCATGAAATTCTGTCACACCTCAGGCCCAAAATAGTTGAACAAACCACTCTTAAGACTGAAACCGCTGAAACTAAGAGCTAAAATAAACCTGTGTGTGCCAGGTACCAATAGCATGCCGATAATGCTGGGTACTTAGGAGGCTGAGATCTGAATATTGCACTTCAAAGCCAGCCCAGGTGGGAAAGTCTGACTCTTATCTCCAATTAACCATACACATACACCAAAAAAGACTGAAGTGAAGCTGTGGATCAAGTGGTAAAACACCAACCTTGAGGGGGAAAAAAACCCAAGGAACACTGCCAAAGTGTCACCAAGGGACACTGCTGAGTTTAAGTCATAGTATCAGCACAAAAATATAGATAAGCAAATCAATTAATTAATTAAATAAACCTGTCCTCATGATTTTTCTAAGGCATTTAGCCACAGGAACAAAAAGCTGACTAGCACACTTGGACTCCTGGAACTTGTTTGAAGCCCTTTTCCCCTCTCAGTGAGAATGTTTCTGTATTAATCAGCCTTTTGTCACAAATATCTGAATATCTTTTTTTTTTTTTTTTTTGTCGGTCGTGGGGCTTGAACTCTGGGCCTGGGTGCTGTCCCTCAGCTCTTCAGCTCAAGGCAAGCACTCTACCACTTGAGCTACAGCACCACTTCCAGTCACAAATATCTGAGACAAACAATTTAAACAAAGGATTTATTTTGGCTCATGGTTTCAGACATGTCTGGTGCATGATGAACTAGATCTGTTATTTCTGAGCCTGTAAGACTGAACATCATGGTGTAAGGGCACAGTGGGAACAAATCCACTGCTCTCTGGTCTGTAAGAAGCATGAGAGAAGGTACCTAGAAAAGTCCCAGAAATTCACTCACCTTGTAGCCCTCGTATACTTCTTCCAAAAGAGATGTGGCATGCCCTTGGTGCTGTGACCGTTCACAGCGCCAGCAAATGAGCTGGCCTTCATCTTCACAGAACAGGTGAAGCTTCTCTCCATGTTCCTTGCACAGCATCTGCTGGTCTATCTCTTCCATCTCCTTGATGACTTCAATCATGTTTTCCAGCTCCTTGTTGGGCCGGAAGCTGTTTTTATCAAACAGGCCCCGACAGAGAGGGCAGTCCAATTTTGTCATTGCTGGATTCAACAGGCGTACTCTGTTAAAGAATTCTATTATGCACAATTGGCAGAAGTTATGTCCACATTTGATGCTCACTGGATGAGTCATCAGGTTCATACAGATGGGGCACGTGGCTATGTCTCTCATCTTCTTGGTGCTAGAAGCTGAGGCCATGGCACTTCTTAAGAAGCTCCAATATTACCTCTAGAGATATAGATGAAGCAGGAAGAATTTCCACAGTGTTGGACCCTATGAGTTATGGCCTCCAAAAGCCTTGAAGATTTCTCTCTGGAAAGATTGGAATTTAGATGATGTATAAATATCTTGATGGTTTAACAGAGGAACCATTTTCATGTGAGGCTACTTATATTTAGCTCACTGAAAACTTAATACAGTTTTAAAATCCATGTTGTCACTCTTGATTTTATTTACCTAAAAGCCACATGTGGCTAATGACTACATGAGAGCCCTGACATAGAACTTTCCATCCTTGTAGAATGTTCTCGTGAGCCAAGTGCTGAGATTAGAAGGCAGTGTTCCTCATTGAAGCTGAAGCAAGATCAAGAACTCAGTGAAGGCCTGGTAACTGTTGCTCAAGCCCATTCCTAGCTACAGGAAAGCCTGATAGTATTGGGATTGATTGTTTTGATGCCAGCCTTGGTAGAAAAAAAAAAAAACAGACTGTTTTGATGCCAGGCTTGTTAGAAAAAAAAAAAAACATTCTCAAGATTCTCTTTCTTTTCTGGTGCTGGTCCTGAGGCCTTGAACTCAGGGCCTGGGTGCTATCCCTGAGTTCTATCACTTGAGCCATACGTCCTCTTCCAGCTTTTTGCTGGTTAATTGAAAAGACTCAGAGACTTTTCTGCCTAGGCTAGCTTTGACCCAGGATCCTCAGATCTCAGCCTCCTGAGTAGCTGGGATTACAAGTGTGAGCCTCTAGCACTGGCTTCAAGATCCTTTGTCAGTAGTGGGGCCTGAACTCTGGCACCGACCGTCCCTCAGCTCTTCAGCTCAAGGCTAGAGCTCTACCACTTGAGCCACAGCACCACTTCTGGCTTTCATCTGCTTATGTGGAGCTGAGGAATGGAACCCAGGGCCTCATGCATGCAAGGCAAGAACTCTACCACTGAGCCACCTTCCCACCCCAAGATCCCTTCTTAATGAAGAACTGGACCCATGGTGGAACATGCTAACTAGCAGGAAGTCTAAGAGGTGAATTGCATTCTGCTAAACACCTAGGAGGAAGCAAAATCCTCTGAAATAGCCAGCATAATTCAGGGCTGGAGGTGTGGCTAATCCATAAGCACACTTACTTAGTAAGAAGCCCAAAGCTTTGAATTCAAACCCTTGTACCATCACTATCACCACTACCACCACCAAAAGCTTCAAAGCCTTAAAGCCTCAGTCATGAAGGGTGAAACACATTCCTAATTCTACAAAGTTCAAAAATAATTAGTACCAAACGTATAGCTTTATCATGGGTGAAAACACTCAAGTAACTGAGGGGTAGATGTAGGATTCCAGTGAGACTACCAATTTGACTCAAACTTGACCATGATTCCCAACCTACATAGATCACAAGTCTCAGTGGTGACCTAACCAGGAGAATAGTGAAAATAACCAAGACAACCAGAACTGGTTTGGTCTTCTTGTGTCCCAACCCTGCCTGAACTGCAGGAGGGAAGAGATTTAGAAAGAGGACCACGGAGGAGGGGACACTTATTCTGGGATTCTGTTTTAGCAGAATTAGGCAGTTGTATGTGTCTTCTAAGGACAGGACTACCTCCCAGAATAAGCCCAGCACCTTGGAGAGCCTCAGCTATAAGAAAGGTGGGAAGGAAGGAAGGGGGGGTTGGGCCTAGGTGGGATGCAGGTGCTGGGCCTCATCACGGTCCACCACTGGGCACCTGGCAACCAGAGGCTGTGGAGGAGTTATCTCCCTCTCCCCCTCCTCCACTCATCCCACCCCAGACATTGGGTCTGGGGGAAATGTGGCCAGTGATTTTCCTTTTGAAATGGCAGTGGGGAGAACTGAAAACGGGAATTCGCTGGGTGCCAGCCAAACGGAATGTTAGCTATTCTGGAGGCTTGAGAGCTGAGGATCATGGTTCAAAGCCAGCTCTGCCAAAAACGCCCTGTGAGACGAGATCTCATGTCCAACACACACACACACACGGAATTCTAATCACATTCTCATAACCGACCAGGGCCTTCGATTCTTGTAAAGCCTCAGCTCCCGGGCGGTTTAGCACTTCCCCTAAGCGGGACGCTCGAGCGCCCCCTCCCGGGCACAAGGCCCCCTCACCCCTCTTGGGAGGCGCCTCGCGCGGGACGGTCCCCGGCCTCAAGCTCCTTCCAGCCCGAGCCTGCGGGTAGCAGGCGGGAGGACTCCGCAGAGCCCGGGGAAATCCGAGGAAGTGAGGGGAGGGTTCGGCGGGGTCGCGAACCAGAAAGTTCCGCGGTCGAGGCGGGGACTGGCTCTCCGCCCTTCCACGCACCCACGGCCCACGCGGAGCGGCCTCCCCCGCCCCCCCCACTACGCACGACCTTTCACCTGCACGGCAGGCGAGGGGCGGCAAGCTTCCCCCGCCCCCTCCCCACGCGTGACCTTTCACCTGTACGGCGGGCGAGGGGCAGCAAGTTGTCCCCAGTTTCCCCCCTCAGGCTGCCCCTTCCTGAAGTCGGACCAACCTACCGCGGGACAGTAGTGCCGAAATGAAACTATCGCGGGAGGCGGGGCCGCGGGACTTTGGGCCAATGAACGCGCTCGCGCCTTGCGCTCTCGGGTTGGTCCTTTCACCGAGGGGAAAGTGAAGGAACGCCTGCCTTCTCGGTCGCGTGCGCTCTTTTCTTTCTCTTTTTCTTTTTCCTCTCTCTCTCTTTCTCTCTCTCCTCCCTCTCCCCCCCCCCCCGCTGGCACTCAACCAGAACGTGAGATCGTTTTACTTTGCCTCCACTTCTGTGAGCCTTTCTCATGTACTTGCTCAAGGAAAAAACAAGCACAAATAATGAACAGATTGGAAGGATGGATGGAGCAACTCGCCAGGTGCATCACTGAGCACCAGCCCTTATGGCAAAGGACGGGAGCCACTGGGTCACTCAAGCACTACATTTCCCATAGGTGTTAGCTACTTCTTCCCTGCTATCCTCTCCAGGAATGCCAATCCCTGAGAGTGAGTGTAGTTTGTCCAGTAGAACAAAACCCCCCACTCCTCAGAGATCGTTTCCAGTAGGGCCAACCCATAAGAAGGATGCTTTAAGAGGAGAAATTTCTGTTAAGAAATATATGCTGACGAGAGGGACAAACACACTTACAGTGACCAGGTGAAATATTTGCAGGTGAGGCCTTTGAGAAGTAATTAGGTTAGTTCAGTTTATATAGAATGGGCTCCTCGTGATGGGGTTTTGAGGAAGAAGACAGTCATCCTCAAACCAGGTGCCAAATCACCTAGACGTTGTATTTGTCTTCCTAGACTCAAGAAACTTCAGTTGTGTAAGTCACTGTCTATATTTTGCTATATTACCCCAAGCTGAGATACTTACAAAATGAATTAAATTTATTTTAATTTTTTTACTTGGTGGATCCTGGAGCTTGTACTCCCAGCATTGCACAAGCTAGGCAAGTTCTCTACACTTGAGATATCATGCACCCAGCCCTTTTTTAGTTTTTCAGTTGAGTCAGTCTTTGTCAAGGCTAGCCTGTTCTCCCCCCTTTGCTTCCTCAATAGCGGGATTACAAGCATGTACATATATCACTCTCAGCTCTCTCTTATTAAGCTCTTATGTGAGTGTGAAGGCTTTTGTTTCTTCAGTTCATTAATGAAGACAGTTTACATATCTGAACAGAGTGGAGATTGTTAGCTGTCTAATGCAATGTCTTTTCTCCCTGTTTGTTTTTTAATTAGAAAAACCTGATTTTTAGCTTGCCACCCTTAAATGTTTGTCAGAACTCTTAGTTGTAGCTAGAGACAAAGTTGGTGCTAATGTGTGGCTCAGGTAGAATTGGTAGTTGGAAGATGCTACAATGGAAGCTAGCTGAGACACTGTCAATTCAAATTCATATACTGTAAAAATAAAAGAACTATCTGGAACATCGGAATTGTAATTCAGAAGATACAGGTTCAGGGAGCTTAGAATCAGTATTCCCAGGCAATGAGAAAAATAGGAATTGATATGGAAAATTGAACTTTAAGATGGAACAGAAGCAAATGATAGAAGAGTATATAAACAGAATACAAATATCCATCAAACAAGAGAGCTTTATCTCTTCTTTTTGACTGCCAAAATAAAAGTTTATGTAACAAATAAACACCTTTACTTTTGCATGTAAAATACATGTTTTGGGGGGCTGAGATGTAGTTCAGTGGTAAAGCACTTACTACTCTTTGATCCTCAGCACCAGACAGAAATAAACACCTGCATATACAATATTGGGACAATAAAGGCTATTGAATAAGAATTAGATATTATAATAGGATTTGTGCACAGATTAATTATATTCTCTAGGCTTTCACTGAAAATTTAGCTTCTAGGAAAAAAAGAAAAATAATCAAAATTTGAGTTATCTTGGATTCTTATTCTCTATTTTCAAAGTATTCATCCAATATCTACTCATAAGCTTAAAGTTAACCAGTATAGGCCAAAGAATAAGATTTTTTATTGCTATTGTGTTGTATATCATGTCTCAGAAATTCAATTATCTATAGTAAGACTTTAAAAAATCTTTTAAAAATTCATTTTTTATGGCTCAGTATGTATATCTATGGACATGTCACAGTGAAGCCTCCCCCATACAACTAATAAAAAAAAAACTTAAAAACTGTAAGCAGCTAGATGCTGGTGGCTCACAACTGTAATCCTAGCTATGCAGGAGGCTGAGATCTGAAGATCATGCTTTGAAGCCAGCCCAGGCAGAAAACCCCATGAGACTCTTATCTCCAATAAACTACTACCAAAAAAAGCTGCAAGTGTCTCAAGTGGTAGAGCATTTTGCTTTGAGCAGAAAAGCTCAGGGACATTACCCAGGCCCTGAGTTCAAACCCCAGGATTCACACACACACACACACACACACACACACACACACACACACACACGAGGTATAAACTCCTGATATACACCTTAAGACTTTAGAATCAATATATTGTTCCATTGTTAGTGACTTTAGGGGTTTTTCCATGTATGTCTGTGTACTAGTACTGGGATTTGGACCCAGGGCCTCAAGGCTCGACCGCTTAAGCCACATCTGTACTTCCAGAATTTTGCTAATTGGAGATAATATTCTCTTTTAGCTTTGTCCAGCTGGAACCAGCATCCTAAATATCAACCTCCTGAGTAATTAGGATTACAGGTCCATGCCTGTAATCTTATACTCAAAAGGTATGCCTGTAATCCTCATACTATACAAGCATCTATATAGGTATAGGTTATGAACACATATGTTATGTATGCTGTTATCAAACCTGTTAATTGCAAAGGAAGATTTTCAGGAATCAGAATGTCAACTCTTTTGGTCCCGAATAGTTATAATTATTTTTCATGGTGCCTTCGGATAATAACTCAAGGTCATCTCAAGTGTCAGTGTGACATCAGAGCAGATGGAGCCCTCTAGAGCCATGCATAGGCAGTAGTTGGGAATATATGTGATTTGATGGTTGGCAGCTAGAAGTGTGTGCTTGTCAGTATTCAGCCTTTGGCTTTTCAAGCAAGCTGTATTTCATGGACAGGAAACAACAAGCTATTACAATTTGGAAATTCAATCTGGTGACACCATTGTTCCAGCTAACTAGAGGTAAAAGATGGATGCACCACTATCAGGGAATAGCTAGTACCTGTGTAAACCCCGTGTCCTAAAAAGCTTTCTCAATGTTGCTTTCACCATATTTTTCCTTTTATTTTTTCCAGAACAAGAAACAGTAAAGAACTTAGGACTTAACTGACTCACTACTGTTTTGACTTTCCTGCTCTTTTGTTCAACTGAAAGAGGATTGCTTTCTTTCATCTCCTACACAGGAGTTCAAATGGAATCAAACAAAGTGAGAGGATCCAGATAATCTAGCCATTGGCATTACCCTACTCAACATCCAACCACTATTGAAAACCTAAGTGCCACATCCTCTAAAGAAACATACAGAGGACAATGTATATTCATCATTCTCTTGCTTTCCCCTCATTGAAGATGACCATCACTGAGACAGCCTTTCACTCTTCATATTTATTAGTTCAATATACATTTATGAAATAAATATTTTAAAAATCTTAAAATAGCAGCCACTAATCTAGGTACTAGAAGAATAAGAGTGAAGAAAATGGACCCAATACCTGCCTTGATGGGATTTACACATTTTTCCTGTTGGTTAAACAAAGAAAAAGACTTAGTTCCTTTCCTTATTAATCAGGAGGAGGCAGGAACAAAGGGTAATTTTGATAAAGCTGGAAAAATGGCAGGAGAATATCAGAGAAAGAAGCCTTTGGGAAGGTAAAATAGGGGAACCAGTAGTCATGCTATAAAAACATACAACTCCTACCTCATAGTCTAGAAAAACTTACCACTAGGAGCTGCTCATTCAGATAAAGAGAAGTTGCTGTAGAGTAAGTACCACATAACTATTCTCCTTGTGCAGCCTGATCATCCAGAATCCAAATTGAGGGTTAAGATTCATGTTAATGCCCCTCTGTACATTTTTTTTTCCAAAGAAACTCCTAAATCCCAACCAGTTCCTTCTCCAACATCCACTTCAAAGTAGTGTCTTCCTGCCAGGTGCTGGTGGCTCACACTTAATCCTAGCTACACTGGAGGCTGAGATTTGAGGATTGTGGTTCAAAGCTAGCCCAGGCAGGAAAGTCCTTGAGACCCTTATCTCCAATTAACCACCAGAAAACTGGAAGTGGAGCTGTGGCTCAAGTGGTAGAGCTCTAGCCTTGAGTTGAAAAGCTCAGGGACAGCACTTAGGCCCAGAATTCAAACCCCACAACTGACAAAAAAAAAAAAAAAAAAAGTACTGTCTTCCTGAAGTGAAGCCCTCACAGCCCAGGACACAAGAGAAGGCAGTACATCTTTGAGGTGAAGCCTTAAGATCTTTCTTGGCACATCCAAGAGTCACTTGTCTCCGGTCTTCAGACAGAAGTAGATCTGGATGTACAGTGCTTAGAGTCACGCTGATTATAAAATAACATAAAACCACCATACAACCAAAGTAATTTGGAAAATGGGGGATGAGAACACATTGTACTTGCTATTAAGTAATTGATTTAATTAATTCATTTTGCCAGTACCAGGAAACTTGGGGCCTACCTAGCACTTGCTTGCCTTTGTTTCATGATGGTACTTTAGCACTTGAGCCATACCTCCAATCCACACAGTATTTTCAACACTGCCCATATTCTCAAATCAAGTTTTGTTCCTTACCACATATGTCAGTGAACTATGAAATGAAAATCATTGTGTCTGGGTAATCAAAGGAGACTAGGATCTAGAAGGGTCTACAGATATAGCCAAAATGCATAGCATACTAAGTGTGTGAGCTCATGGAGTATGTGAGCACAGAAGAGAGACTTTGACAGCACACTGAATAAGTAAACTCTGGTTGAGAGCCTGCTCAGGACAGGTGGTGGTGACCCTTATTCCTACTGAAGGACCCCTCTCATCCATATCATTTAGGGATTGGGTTCACATACCTTGATAAAACCTTATGGTTTTCTTCACATCAAAATAAAGCTCAGAGGCATTACACATAGTATAGATCTCCAGGGAAAAGTTCTCAGGTTCTTCCAGCTTCACAGCCCAACTCCTAGAACAGCAGAGGCCACAGATTGCCTCAGTGTTACATTCCCTTCAGATCCCTATGCCCTCCAGGCTCCCTTCCCACAATCATGCAGGGCTTACCTGACCAAAGCATCTTTCACACCCTGTTATGGAAAAACAAAAACAAAAACCAAACAAAAGGTAAGTGTGCCAACATCAAAAATTCATGGGCAGTTTTCCATAACCATTCCTCCCAAGGAAGGAGAGAGAGCTACCCAGCCATAAATCCTGATGCACACTCACATGGAATGATTCCCATCCCAACCTCAGAAGCTGACTCTGTAAGAGTCTGCAACCATCTTGTGGAAGCCCGTGGGGAACTGTAATGTCCACAAGGACATCAGCTTATGTGCTTTCTAAGGAGAAGACCAGAACTTTGTCATCCTCCCTGTGGCAAAATTGGCTTCTAGTGAGCCCATATTAGAGGTCACTTATCACACAGATCCTTTTCAGGTCAATCAAGCCACAGCCTGTGAGACTGGGATCCTGAGGTCAAGCAGCAACTATCACAGGGTGGTAGAATAGACATGCTCTATTCTCAACTCTGGAGAGTCACCACCAGTGCCTTGTGTGGAGCCTGGATTATGAGTCTCAGCTGTTTTTTTGTTTTGTTTTTGTGCCACGCCTACTCCGGTGGAGTCTGCTTAGCATGGGAAACCTGCTTTCAGATCTGAGAATGGGGTTTCAAAGAGGCCTACCTCCTGGAAAAGGCTGGCAAGCCCCTGGAAAAGATGTGTTGCTGTTTTTCTTTTTTGTTGTTGTTGTATAGGAGTGCCTATTAATCTTTTACTGTTCCTGCTGCTTATTGTACTTACTCATGCTCAACGTTCCCTTATTCAAGGCTGTTTCTTAAAAGTGTTGACGACTCCAACATCTGATGAGTGTCTTGAGAATATGACTAACTCACCAGAGTTAAGTGCTACCCTGAAAGCCCCTCTTGTGGAGGCTAGTAGACAAGTCATAAGTAAATATAGAAGTATTGGGGGTTTCATGACGTCACTTCAGCAGAAGAAATTGTTTGTAAGAGATTTACAAAAAGTTGTAGGCATGGCTAGAGCAGAAAGAGTGTATGGCTACTGGAGACTTTCCTTTAATCCTAAAGCATATACAATAGATTCATATAGATATCCTGTAGATAAGAAAGATGTAGAGGGATATTTAGACCAAAAGCTAAATAAGATTCCTAAAAGGTTGGTAGATGAAAAGTGGCAATGGCTTATCAGAGAAAAATGATGGGATCCTCCATTATCTAGAGGACCCTAAAGACTTCCCCCATATCCATAGCCTTTAACAGGTGTGTATGATAAGGATGGCAACCGTAGGAGAAAGAACTTCCTGTTACTCTCTTTCATTTACTGAGAGATTTGCTAGATCTAGGCCTCCTTGGTGCTTACTATTAAAGAAGGAACAAGAAAGATCTTATGAGACAGTTAAGGCCTCTATAGAAAAGAGTAAATGATTATGTGAAAGGGTTACAGAAAAGACACTATGAGCTTAAATTTGATATATGGCCAGATTTAACTAAGTATACTGAATATCATGATTTTTGGCCACAAATTGGAAACCCTCTAAGCACAATGGCTTAAAAAAGATTTGAAACGTATAAAGTACAAAACTAAACAAAAGTAACTATGAAGTACTAGAGTTCATGCCTTTCTGTCCAGCACCTTGCCCATATGCTCTGGTTAATGGTTAATTGGTGATAAACATCGAAACCCATTGTATTTCTTAAAAATAGAGGTAAAGCCAAAAACAAGTGTCTATCATCATAGCTCGTCATCCAAAAAACAAGATCAGGCGACCAGCTGGTGACCACCCAAGAACAAAGCCTTGCAGCAAGATTGTGTAACCTTTTGCCCTTTCTCATGGAGACTTTTGCTATAAAAGCTTGTTATCCTCTGCATTAAATCACACTCAGCATCCACTCCTCTTGTGTGTGAGTTGTCTGTTTGCCATCTCCCCACCTATTCCAGTTCCTCCACTAGGTGTCCTCCATTGTCCCGACAGAGCCGGTCCGAGGCATTTTTGGATTTCTTTTTCTTTTTTGTCAGTCATGGGGCCTGAACTCTGAGCCTGGGCACTGTCCCTCAGCATTTCAGCTCAAGGCTAGCACACTACCACTTGAGCCACAGCACCACTTCCAGCTTTTTCTGTTTATGTGGTGCTGAGGAATCGAACCCAGGGCCTCATGCATGCAAGGCAAGCACTCTACCACTAAGCCACCTTCCCAGCCCCGAGTTTCAGCTGTTTATCTTAATAAGACACACTCATCATGCAGTTGCATGAAACATGACTTCTACAAGTAAATAAGGGAACAGTTCAACCCTCATGTTGGCTGCCACACTGTCACCATTTGTCACCTGGAAGAGGACTTCAGGAATGAGTCTCTAGTGAGAAATCTGAGTGCAGGGGGCTGGGAAGGTGGCTCAGTGGTAGAGCGCTTGCCTTGCATGCATGAGGCCCTGGGTTCAATTCCTCAGCACCACATAAGCAAAAAGAAAAAAGCCAGAAGTTGCTCTGTGGCTCAAGTGGTAGAGCTAGCCTTGAGCTGAAAAGCTGAGGGACAGCGAGCGCCTAGGCCCAGAGTTCAGGCCCCACGACCAGACCCTGCCCTCCCCCCCAAAAAAAGAAATCTGAGTGCATGGGTCAAGGGGAAAACAAGGGCTGGAGTTAGCCCAGGATTCCATCTGGCTACTGTACATCTGCATAATGAACAGAAATTATTGTATAGTCTAGTAGAGGCTATCTTGATGAAACTAATGTAGCATCCAAAAGAACATTACCTTACTTCCCGAGTCTAATGTGCCAGTTGGGTGGAGGCATGTCTTCATAATCCTCCCATACTTCCTTACCGTTCTCTCACCAGGCCAGTGACACATACCTTCTTTGCCTGCTTTAAGGCCACAGCCTCACCTGAAGCATATTCTGGACTGAGCCTTGACATTTTGCCTCCAGCTCTAGGATATGGCTCTGGAGTTCACTGCTCTTCTGCTCCAGACTGGCCTTGCTGTCCCTCATTCTCTTCAGCATCTGCTCTTCTTCTTTCTCTAGCTTCCAGATGTAAGATTTTTTCTTCCTCATGCAGAAAGCTCCGGAGATTCTTGAAGTCAGACTTGATTTTTTTTGTCTCTTTATGTTTTTCTGTCTCTAGAGTCAAAACTACAGATGAAAGTACAGGAACAAACCAAATATCCATGTTTATATGCATGGAAAAACAAAATATGGTATAGAGAATGAAACATTTCTCTGCCTTAAAGAATGAAAGTCTGACTCAGGCTACAACAAGGATGAACTTTAATAACAATCTGCTAATAAAATGATAGAAAATAGGGAATAAATACTGTAGGTACTAGCAGTAGTTAAATTCATGATTACAGAAGGTAGTTACAGGGATTTCAGGTACTGGGAGAAAAGGATATTGTTTAATGGGGACAGTGTCATTTTAGAAGCTAATGCAATGGAAGATGCCCATAGTGATGCTGAATGTGAACATCTTAATGCCTCTGACCTCTGTAGTCGATAAAAAGCATATCTTGTGTTATATATATTTTAGCTCACACAAAGACAATATGCCTGATCAGCCACTGTGACACAATTTTCTTGTAAGTTATTTCAGCTGAAAGAATCTCCCAAGTGCCAGTCTCCTGCTGGCATTTATATGTGAGGGAGATTGCCTCTCATTCTCTGTAGTTGATAGATTTGCTTCTTTTTCAGCCAAGATCTGGGAAGAAGTTGGGCCTGGAATAATAGGTGATTTAATCACCAAGGGATAGGTTTGAATGTTATCCATTACCATGATCAAAACTAGTTTTCATACTGTCATAATACCATATACCTATAATCCAAGCACTGGAAAATCTGAGATAGGAGGATTGAGAGTTTGAGGGCAGGCTAGACTACTAGGAATACAATGTCTCACGCCCATACTAAAAGAATTTCTATTTGAGATGTGAGAAGGTAGAAGGTATTTCTGAGTCTGAGAGGATTTCTTAAAGTAATAGATGGTAAAGAACATTGTTAAGGATAGGTACCAGGAGAACCATAATGATAAAAGAATTCTTGATTCTTGGTAAAGGAGAGTCCTCTCAATCTTTACGTATAAGATGACCAAAAATGAAGTATCTTATTGGACTAAGATTTCATTTGGGAAGATATAGAACTGTAATTTCCATGAGTAAATTTTTTTTCCTTTTTTTTTGGGGGGGGTCCGGTCATGGGGCCTGAACTCTGGGCCTGGGCACTGTCCCTCAGCTCTTCAGCTCAAGGCTAGTGCTCTACCACTTGAGCCACAGAACCACTTCCAGCTTTTTTGTTTTTGCTTATGTGGTGCTGAGGAATTGAACCCAGGGCCTCATGCATGCAAGGCAAGCGCTCTACCACTGAGCCATCTTCCCAGCCCCGAGTAAATTTTTTTTTTTTTATAGGAGACAAGTGCAGTTTTAAGCCCTTGAGTTGATGGGTCTTCACATAAAGTTTGTTTTTTGTTTTTTGTTGGTCATGGGGCCTGAACTCTGGGCCTGGACGCTGTCCCTCAGCAATTCAGCTCAAGGCTAGAGTTCTACCACTTGAGCCACAGCGCCATTTCCAGCTTTTTCTGTTTATGTGGTGCTGAGGAATCGAACCCAGGGCCTCATGCATGCAAGGCAAGCACTCTAGCACTGAGCCACCTTCTCAGTCCTTCACATAAGTTTTAATCAAGGTCTTCTACCCAATATCTCAGAAAGAAGGAGAGAAAAGTAAAAGTATCTTCTAGAAGCTTGAGTTCAACATCCACTATAAAAGAAAGGGTCTCTGTCAGAGGCAGAACAGCTCACTGACCCATGGATTTTGAGTATAAGCTAATGGCTTACATATGTGTTTGCACAGAGGAATAACAATCTGGAGGCTAATTGAAAATTTGCAGTTACAAGCGAATAGGTCTACAATTAGGTTCCATGTAAATTACTTAGGTTTCTTTTTCTGGCCTCATCAACCTGAACCTGTTCATGCTTTCTGAATGCTCTCTAAGGTTAGTTTCTGATCCCAGAATGCTGCGAGTCAGATGCTGCACTATGGTGTATATATATAAGCAGGTAAGAAAGCTGATGCCTACATACCAGGTTGATGCATTTAAAATGTGAAGATCAGTAAGTCTAGTTTTAAGGGATTGGACACAACAGTTCTGCTTTTCCAGAATGAGTTATGAAGAACCCCAGCCATTACTATTGGGAAGATTGAAGGGCTTGGTGAAGAAATCTCACAGACATGAACCATCATAGAAGATCAATGGTCCTCCATCCCCACCCCACCTTGGGTTTCATCTATCTGGTGTGGTGTTTTGACAAACAGCCATCCATGTACTTTGTTCCAATCATTCTCTGTGCCTAAACTTCAGAATGGAAAATATCTTGAGATCTATGAGCTCAGATTCTTACCCTCCAGTCAGTTATTTGCATTGTCATGAATATCCTTTGATTCCTACATTCCTCTTGGAGTTGGCTCAAGTTAGCCATTGCTTTCTTTAGTTTTTCCTGAATGAAAAATTGGATACGTTCAAGCAATTAAGCTTTTTGTTACCTAATAGCAATCCCTGAACTTCAAGATATATTAAATTTGCAATAAACACTTATTGAGTTCTTAAAAAGGAGCATGCTAAGAGGCAGCCTGTTGTGTGTTTAATAACATATTGATGATCTCTGCAACTCTGAACAAGTGATGCTTTATCACTTAACATTGTCTGTACTGTAGAAAATGAGGCCTAGTAGGGAATGGAAATGGTTTTCTAGTCTTCACCAACCCGGTGTCTGAGCCATATAATTGATGAAAGCTATGCCAAGGTAAAGTTGCAATACAATATGATAATCATCTAAAAGAAGATCTTACAAAATTGGTTAAGTGGTTAACCTAACATAATAATAAATCAATGGTTAATCAATCACACATCAACTACTATAGGTCTTCTGGGTAAATCAGAAAGGAAAGACCAGAATGACAGCTGAAATTATTAGACAGAGTTCATTAAGAAAGGTAGTCCTGAAACATTTTGAAAAATAGCATCAACAAACCAATTACAAAGAACCAGTATCCTAGTCAAGCTGTCATTTATTTCCCAAAATCATTTCTCTTTTTTTTCCGCTTGGTGCCAGTACTAGTGCTTGAACTCAAGGCCTATCTCTTAGCTTTTATGCTCAAGCCTGGTGCTCTACTACTTGAGGCCACTGCTTCACCTCTGGCTTTTTGTTGGTTAATTGGAGATAGGACTTATATGGACTTTCCTGCCCTGGCCAGCTTTGAACCATGATCCTCAGATCCCAGTCTCCTGAGTTGCTAGGATTACAGGTATGAGTCTCCAGCATCTGGGAATTCAAATGTTTGGTTTGGGGACAACATATAATAGAGCAGGGAGAACTTACTCATGACATGCAAAGAAGGGAAAAATGTCTGACTACCTGTCAAAATGAACGCTATGGTATTGAGTCAGCAAAAACACATCAAAACCTAATTTTTACTACCAGCCATTACTTATGATGAAAGTTGTATTTCACGTTCATAACCTTAGGCTTCAGGCTAGGCATCATGCTCTCTTGCAAGAATCATGAAAGCAGGTATTTGCCAAGACCCTGGACATGCCAACTCACCTTGTATCCTTGGTATATGCCCTCTACAAGCACATTGGCATGCCCTTGGTGGTTGCTCTGACTGTTCACAGCGCCAACAGATAAGCTGACCTTCATCTTCACAGAATAGGTGGAGCGTCTCTCCATGTTCCTCACACAGCATCTTCTAATCCATTTTGATGACTTCAATTACATTTTTCAGCTCTCTGTTGTTCTGAAGAATCTGCATATTAAATGAGGCACAACACAGGGATAGTTGAACATCTGAAGCCCTGATTGCTTTTGCCTTAGTTCCTTGGAGAAGGCCATCATACATGATTGGCAGAAACTGTGTCCACATTTGATGCTCATTGGGCGAATCATCAGATTCATGCAAATAGGTCAGGTAACTATCTCTTTCACGTTCTTGATACTAGAAGCTGAGGCCATGGGTACTCCTGAGATGTTTCAGTATTGGATCTAGTGGTAGATATGAAGCAGGTAGGAAGTTCCACAGTGATAGAACTACACCTCACTTGAGCTGGTAGCAACTGGCCTCCACAGGTCCTGAGGCTCTCCCCCTCCCCTAGAATGAAGAAATAAATCAGTATTTAGAAAATAAATATTTGTCAAATATGGTGGCTGATGCCAGGTGGAGGCATTTCTCTTAATGAAAACTTGATCAAATTTAAAAATCCAGTTTGCTATTCTTGATTTCATTTGCCTAAATGCCACTTGTGCCTGGGGGTTACCTGAGAGCCCAAAGAAGTGGTTACTGTTGTAAAATGTTTCTTGAGCTAAGTGTGGAGAGAATCAAAGCGGAATTTCTTACAGAACTCGATGAGTCAGAACTGAATGAGAAAGTGTGAAACTCATTCCTGTTTTAATAAGTTCAACAATAATTAGTACCAGTACTATAGTACTATAGCTTTATCAAGTAATTTAGTGGCCTATGGAGGATTCCAGGGACACTACCAAAGTTGACTCCAACTTGACCATGACCCCTCAACCTATATAAATTATGAAGTACCAGGTTAATAAAGTCTCAGTGGTGACCCAACCAGGAAGATGGCAAATATAAACAAGACAACCTGAAGAATTGGTTTCGTCTTCTTGTGTCCTAACCTCAAAATGAGGAGAAGAGACTGGGAAAGAGCACCAAGGAGGGAGAGACTCTTCCTGGTAAGTAGTTATTCTGGGAGGCAGAGCTCCTTCAGAACCAAGCACTTTTAGGTATCTTCTGAAGACCAGGACTATCTCCCAGGAGAAATGTAGGTAGCTGGCACACAGTGACTTTGCAGAGCCAAGTATGCAGAGAGAATGGAGAGGAGATAGGAGAGGCTAGCTATAGGAGGCTTCTGGGATTCTGGATCCTCTCAAGTTCTACCACTAGACACTGGACAACCACAGGTAGTAAAGTGACCAAAACTTGTGTCCCCTTGCCACGGGTGGTAGCTACTTCTGAAAACCATCCAGTTTCTTCTGGCTTCCCTTAACCTGGGGGATGTTTGTCTAAGAGCAGAGAGGAATCGGACAGGTGTTTGATTTGTGCCATTTTCTTTGAAATGGAACTCTCTAGAACTGAAAACTGAAAAAAGGAATTTAAGGAACTTTACCAAATAGGCTGTTTTCTTTCAAATTAAGACTAAGCTTCTGGAGAAAGCCACCAAGGATTTGTTATAAAAAAACTTTCACTCCCTGGCTAATTATTTTCCCCACAAGGATTCACAAGGAGCCTCACACATTTTTATAGTCTGGATTTTCTGAGTTTTGTGTAAGCACTGGTATAAGCAAAGGCAGACAAAAGGTGAGTGGTATAAGGCAAAGCCCTGAGTACTTTCACAGTAGGCAGTGGGGCTCTGTTATCAGGAAATACATGCCCCATCCTTCCCCTAGCTCCCCTCCCTCCACATTGGCACCTTGTAGACCTTCCCCCAGAGGACTCAGGTCCAAACCTGAATATTTCCTTCAGAGTGAAGGATTTGCAGCTAGTCTTCCTGAAATCTTGAAGCTAAATAAGGCATCAGTTCAGAAGTGAAAACTGATATGGGAGGCAGAGTCTGGGGATATAAGGTTAATGGAGTTGCTCATTTCTTTTTGTCCTGAAACAGGGAGGAAAGCATAGGAAAAACTGCCTTCTTTTAAAGCAATAAATACAAAGGTCCAATCAGTAATGCATGAAATCCCTTGTGACTCTACAATGAAGTATATGTACTCCTTCAGAGGCCTAGTTCGTACACTGATGTGTGATCTTTCTATTTTGCTTTACGCCCTCACCTTAGAAATACAGTACACAAGCTTTCTTGGTTGAGCTTTTAAAAATTTCTTCCTAGGTTGCTTCTTGTTCCATAATTGCTTGGCAGGGGAGGGTTGAGGTTGCAGGATGGCAGAAAAGGGGGCACAACAGCAGTGGGCTCATTAGAATCACAAAACTCTCCCAGCCAGCTCCCAGGTGTGGGTTTGAAATATCCCAGCTTCCTGGAGCCAGTGGGACTCGAACCCATGATCAACAAAAGGAGTGACCAGCACTGTTAAACTGCTTGGGAGCCTTTTATTAAGCCATGTAGCTATCCCCAGCTCACAAAGCTGGAGAACAGCCCCATTTGCTTTTCATGGGGAATTTTTATAGGAAGGGGTTTCATGTAGGTGATGCTTACCAAAGCAAGCAAGCAAGGTTACAGAAGCAAAACAGCCTTGAGTCACAAGAGCATAGACAAAACATAATCTTGACTTGGTCAACATGACCAATGCTATTGATGCTATTGGCACTATTGATACATGATTACAAAAAGTCAAAACATATCCTTGGATTACAGAAGTCAAAATACAACCTCGAGTGGGGGCAGTTTATTTTACAGAAATGATTTTTATTATAAGCTGCTGACTAATACAGCCACTCAGCATAGCTGGTGATAAACCTCAAGGTCATCAGTGGCTTCAGCAAAGTTTGTGGTAACCTGCAAAGCTGCCAGGTTGGTAAACTTGAATGAGGGGAGAGATGGTCTTTTGCTTTCTAGCAAGGATGGAAAAGGTTTAGGCTGACTATTGGCCATTTGATCTAGAGTTTCTCTCTATAGAGGCGTTCTGCCTTTAATATTTGGCCCCATTTTTAATAATGATTTTGTTCTGTTTCTGATTTCACATTTTACAGGTTGTTGGGTCTCCTTTGCCCTCATGGCTTCTCTGCCCAAATTCAGTACTTCTTATCACCAGAGTCAGGACCCCAGGACAGGAAGCAAGAGCCCAGAAGTAAGGGCCCTTATCCTAGGCTCCTATGAGTTTTAGAGCTCTGTGCAGAACAGGCTGTGTTTGGGGTTAGAGGTCAGGTTCTGAGTGTTTAACCTTTACTTGTCCACTTCAAAAATCAGAGCAAAGTTCAGTTACCAACCAAGATAGAATTTATTTTTGAATGGGAAACTACACTGAAATATGACCTTGTTAGCAAATATACAGCTTCAAGCAAAACAAGCATTATATGATAAGTGAAAAGTACACAATAAATGCTTGCTTAAGAAACAAATGCAGGGGCTGGGAAGGTGGCTTAGTGGTAGAGTGCTTGCCTTGTATGCATGAAGCTCTGGGTTTGATTCCTCAGCCCCACATAAGCAGAAAAAGCCAAAAGTGGCACTGTGGCTCAAGTGGTAGAGCACTAGCCTTGAGCTGAAGAGCTGAGGGACAGCACCCAGGCCCAGAGTTCAGGCCCATGACTGGAAAAAATAAATAAATAAATAAATAAATAAATAAATAAATAAATAAATAAATAAAAATAAAAGCCTGTGTCACTCATATCTTCAATTAACCAAAAAGGTGGGAATGAGATGTGGCTAAGTGGTACAGTTCTAGCCTTGAGCAGTAAAATCCAAGGCTTTTCAGACCCTGAATTCAAGCCCTGTACTGGCACCAAAGAGGGGAGTGGAAGAGGGAAGGGAAGGAAAGGGAAGGCTGAGGAGGAGGGGAGGGGAAATGGAAAAGGAAAGGGCCTAGGACACAGGAAGTAATAGGAACATCATCTTTTGTTTTTCTTCCCATAATGTACTGGTTATCATCTTTCATATAATACTGAACATAAAATGTTGGAAGTGGCACTGTGGCTCAAGAGGTAGAACACTTGCCTTGAACTGAAGAACTCAGGGACAGCACCCAGGCCCAGAGTTCAAGCCCCACAACCGACAAAAAAAGTGATATTTGATATCCCATGTTTCATTTCTTCCTCATTTAAAAATATGATTACACTGTATGTACTTTATTAGGAGAGCATAACTTCTATTAATCCTAGAAAATTTCAAAACTGCATTTCTCAATTTTGTTCCTTTCTTTCGTATTTTACACAATCAACATAAGGGGCCCATTACTGAAAGTTTGTTTTGCAAGGCTGTCTTCTAGAGTTAGTTAATATCTTCACCAATAGATGGCACTCTTACACTTTGGTGGTTATACTTATGTACAGCTTTGCCTTTAAGAAATCATTTTTGGATTAATATTCAAGTCAATTAAATTTTGCCCTTATGGATGATATTAAATGATTAAAGCTTACACATTAAATTTTATAGAAATCAATAAATTGATTTTATTTTTAAGCATGTTTACTTACTCAAACAGTGACCATTTCTCTAATGTCTGCTCTATGGCAATCACAACTAGACTTTAGGGTTAAAACAATTAAGAAAAAAATTACTCTCTCTAAATGTTTTTCAGTAATCAAAGTTTAAAACAAAACAGAAACACTCCACTCTAAATGGCGTAAAATGGCAAGAAAAAAAGTTCAGGCTAACAAATCAGGATGCAATTCCTACTTGATCTGGATACTTCTTCAGAAATGATGAGCAGTAAGCCACACTTGTTCTAAAACAGAAGTAAAAGGCCACCAGGAGAAGAATGTAGTCCAGGAATTCCATAAAGATTGTAAAGAAAAATAATTTGATGAAGTTCCAGGACCATGAACATGGAGTCAAGGAATCTAGAAGCAAGGTTGGGTTCCAACAAATCTGGGAATGATCCATTGAAGTACCTAGCAGAGCTTACATGTCCTTCCTCCTCTCTTCCTTGTGCATTTGCTCATGGAGTAATTGTGTGGATATGGAAAGTTCCAAATCACCACTGAGGCTGAGTACACGGATAAGGTAGAGAATGAGCCAACCTGGCTTGCTCTAAGAGCTTCTTCCTAGAACACACTTCCCTACTAAATCCCCTTCCCTTGAAGGGATTCAGACAGCCCAAGCCCAACTCTCGAAGGCCCTTACTTATAGGTGGAATTCGATCCCTCTCAAAACAGCCTAAAATTCAATTTCAGCCAGAACTTTTCCTCTGAAGAATATTTAAACAGCCTCCTGGATTGGAGCCACTAGCTCTGGAATGTGTCCGTCACCAATTTCCCACATTAGTTTCAGGAGGTTGTGTACTTATCAACCAAGATACTGGGCTTGAGAACCTGATAAATATTTATGTTTTGTAAATACAAAAAAAACATTGATTTGTGTAGCAAATTAAGTACATTTTAGAAGCCGAGTCCTTTTGGAGCTTTGATATTAGTTTAGGATCAGTTTTCAACGGATCCTGTAAATACAGGAATGGATCCTATAAGTTAAAAACTGTAGCCAGAGTTGAAGTATGAGAGGCATATGAACTTAGTTGAATGTGGTCTAAGTTTTCAGTTAAGAATTCAGACACATTTAGTACCAAACTTCAGGAATAACTGCATATCCTGGGACCTAAGTTATTATACAAAATTTAGGTAGAAATATGATATTAGGTCAACTTGAGGTTATGATGGATGGAAGCTTTCTAAGAGAAATTTCTGGCTCTGTTTCTAGAGGAAATAAATTGAGACTTTCAATAGCAGCATCACAGCAACACATGGATGGGGATGTGGCATAAATTTGATAACTAATGAGATTTACTAGAGATTAGGATTGCATAAAACAAGGATATGGACTTGGTTGAAAAGGTATCTGTTACAAAATTCTTTATTATACTAATATGATTATCATAGAAAAATACTGGAAACATGTATATTTTTAAAAAGTCATGGGCCAAGTGTTGGTGGCTTACACCTCTAATCCTAGCTACTCAGGAGGCTGAACTCTGAGGACTGCAGTTCAAAGCCAGCCCAGGCAGAAAAGTGCATGAGACTCTTATCTCCAATTAACCACCAGAGAACTGGAAGTGATGCTGTGGCTCAAAGTGTTAGAATGCTAGCCTTGAGCAAAAGAGCTCAGGGACAGCACCCAGGCCCTGAGTTCAAGCCCCATGACAGAAAAAAAAGTAATGATTTGTTAGATGTGGTAGAATACACCCATAATCCCAGTGCTTGGGAATCTGAGGCAGGAGGATTGTGAGTTGGAAGCCAGGCCAGTTATACAGTGAGACTGTCAAAAAGGAAAGGAAGGAAGAAATGGAATAGGAGGCAGGGAAGGAAAGAAAGGAAAGGAAGAGGGAGAGGGAGAGAAGGAAAGAATAAAGAAAGAAATAAGGGAAAAGGAAGGAAAGAAAAAGAAAGAAGAAAAGAAAGGAAGGAAAGAAGGAAGAAAGGAAGGAAGGAAGAGAGGGAGGAAAGAAGGAAGGAGGGAAAAGAGAAAGAAAAAAGGAAGGAGAAATAGTAACTAAATGATAATTCAACTGTATAATATATTTGCAGTCACTGAAACAGAAAATAGCCGGGTGCCAGTGCCCTACACCTATAATCCTAGTTACTCAGGAGGCTCAGATCTGAGGATCACAGTATAAAACCAGCCAGGGCAGGAAAGTCCATGAGACTTATCTCCAATTAACAACCAGAAAACTGAAGGTGGCATTGTGGCTTAAGTGATAGAGTGCTAGCTAGCCTTGAGCGGAAGAGCTCAGGGACAGTGCACAGGCTCAGATTTCAAACACCACAACTGACCAAAAACAAACAAACAAACAAACAAAAAACCCACAAAGAAACAAAAAACCCCAAGCTCAGAAACAGAAAACATTCATATATTCATAGATTTAAATCCTGTTATTCTATCCTTATATCCTCAATACTATTTATACTTCTGAGTTCTCAATCATTTCTTTATGCATCATTTCCTGGAATTATAAATGAAGTCGATGGGGACATGAAGTATGCTTATTCATCTTACCCAGAACTAGAACATTTAGGATAATTTTAAATAGTAGTTAATAAGTAAGGTATCTTATATAAAAAATTGAAAAGAAAATAAAAACCTATTCTGTGGGTTTTTTTGTTTTTGTTTTTTGTTTTGCACTACAAGGGGCTGAACTTAGGGTCTTCTATTTGTTAGATAGGTATTCTACCACTTGAACCATATTCCCATCCTTTTTTGGGCTTTAGTTTGTTTGTTTGGTTTTTTTTTTTTTTGGTCCGGTAGTGGGGTCTGAACTCTGGGCCTGGGTGCTGTCCCTCAGCTCTTCAGCTCAAGGCTAGTGCTCTACCACTTGAGCCACAGCGCCATTTCAGGCCTTTTTTCTTTTTGCTTATCTGGTGCTGAGGTTTTGAACCCAGGGCCTCATGCATGCAAGGCAAGCACTCTACCACTGAGCCACCTTCCCAGCCCTTTAGTTATTTTTTGAATGGTGTTTTACTACTCATTTGGCTAAGCTGGACTCAAACCATGATCCTCGTACCTATGGCTTCTGCTTAGACAGGCCTGTGTCCACAAGTCTGGAACTCATTTTGTCTTTTATAAAGAATTTTGGCCAAGATAAATATAAAATCAATATTCTTATGTTCCAAATATAAAACAATGATAGTTAAAATAAAAATTAAGGAGAGAAATAGCCTTGCAAAATTTTAAAACAATGTAAAGGAGGAGGAACCCATTGCTTTACACAAGGGTGGGGGTCACAGAGCTACCTCAGAATCAGGAGCAGTAGTAGTGTCTGGGAATTAGACCCCTACAGGTAAAAAGGACAAAGAGATGAGTACTCTCTCTAAAGACATGGGACCAGACAAAGACTCACTAGTTGAAGTTCATGACTGATACGTAGATTTTTACTGGTAGGTCTGTTAGGATCTATCACTGAAAAAAAAAAGCAAATGACCACAACAGTGTAAAGCAGCAGACAATCAGAAAACAATATACAGTCATTATTACACAGAATCTGCTGGTCAGAAGCTCTGTCATGGCTTAACTGGGCGGGTCTCACTAGACTGCAATCTAGGTATTGATTGTCTCTTCCATTTTTTTCCTTCTTTCAATTCAATATCCATGGAATGTTATTAACTGAGGAAAGATGAATAGTTTTATGGTATTTAGATTTCCCATTCAAGAATACACCATTTTGTTTTATTGAACAGTATCTTTCTTTGCGTCTTTTAATTTTTTTATTTTTTTATTTTTTATTTTTTTTGGGTCCGGTCGTGGGGCCTGAACTCTGGGCCTGGGCGCTGTCCCTCAGCTCTTCAGCTCAAGGATAGCGCTCTACCACTTGAGCCACAGTGCCACTTCTGGCTTTTTCTGTTTATGTGGTGCTGAGGAATTGAACCCAGGGCCTCATGTGTGGCAGGCAAGCGCTCTACCACTGAGCCACCTTCCCAGCCCCGCGTCTTTTAATTTTAAAAAGTTCTTTTTTTAAAAATCACATTTCTTCAAATTACACTTTTTTTTTGCAGGGAATATTAAAACACATTTCTAGAGGTTACTTCTGCTATTAGGAAAAGCAATTGATCTCTTTAAACATCTATTGTGTTTCCTGTGTTTATTACCAGTCATGCTAGTGAACTCCCTTTATGCCTCTGAACTCAAATTGCCAATCATTTGGCACATTCAAATTTCCCACAAGTAGACTCTATGGCTTTGCTGACAAATTTATTCTTCCCATGAGAACTGATCACAACCCCACTCCCTCTGAGAGGTCTTCGTATGACAAAATAGAAAGGTTGACCAGGTCTTGGTTCTTTCCTAGTACCTTATGCAAGCTTATATTGCTCATGTTTGTTACCCTCCATCCTAGTTATCTGATCTTGTGCATAGTCTCAGTCAGTGGACTTTGTTTAATATCTGGCCCATGATTCCATAAAGTTAAGGAACAAGCCCAGAATGCAGAATGTTTCTTTAAAGAAAGCATGAATGAAACTATTCTGTTGGGGGAATAAATGATAAATAGTATTAAGCCAGAGAGATCTAAATATTTAAGAATTTCAAAACTTTTCTACTTCATTACTCTTGGTTATATGTGTACTTATGTTTTTTTTTTCTTTTTTGGAGACAAAGTCTCCCTATGTACTGGCTTTTAATTCATTATCACCTTGGATCAGCTTTCCTATTTAAATTCTATAAATTTAAATAGCTCACTGAGTTGATTTACCAGTACTGTGTTATATGAAAATAGTAATGGTT
The DNA here is from genome assembly GCF_024711535.1 of Dipodomys merriami. Taxonomy (NCBI): domain Eukaryota; kingdom Metazoa; phylum Chordata; class Mammalia; order Rodentia; family Heteromyidae; genus Dipodomys; species Dipodomys merriami. The sequence continues at coordinate 15,180,818 of NW_027202937.1, forward strand.
GGGCAGGAGTTTGGATCAGCTACAGAAATATTGACCCTCGATGGTGAATGTTACTCGAGAATTCATTTAGTAAACTACTCTGAATTGAATACATACCATCTTAGTCTGTTCAGACTTGTCAAACAAACTACCACAATATGCCTCAGGAGGTAGCACAGCCCTCTCAATGCTTTGACTTTGGCCCAATGAAGCCCATTTTGGATCTCTGACTGCTAGGACTGTAAGAATTAATATGTGTTGCCTTAGGCCATCAATTTTGTAGCAATTTATTACAGTGCCAACAGAAAATTAATACAGAGAGCAAAAAGCCTGGCTAAGGTGCTGATTTTTAGTAGGTCGTTTTGAGTGGTAAAATAGGACAAACTGTGTCAGGGGAGTTCAACTAAAGTAATTTAAAGATTATACAGCCAAAGAAGATAGTTTTCCCCCTTGTTTCATGAAGGTCAAGAGTCAAGGTGGGAAGACCCAATAACAACCACACTCCTAATATTAAGAATCACACATACAACACAAACCCATTCCAGTCACCAAGTAGACAGGCTTAGGAAGGACACAGAAAAGAATCAAGACGGGAGGGCACAGGGTAGCTCTGTGGGAAGTGATCAGTGATCAGAATTCACATCTATTGAGCTGTGAGCACCAAATATTTGCTTCAGGATAGTGTAGCTGACCTGATCAAACTGCTCAATAGGAACATTTCACTTAGTAAGGATCCTCTACTATCTAGTAAATGTATCTTATTTCAATGGTTTAATATCCCGTTAACTGACTATCTCAACTCTTGCTTTACTACTGCAGAAACTAAGTAAAAATAAAAAATGGAGTGACTTGTCCAAGGTCACAGAAAACATCAGGAAGTGAAAGATCATCCTGACCTCATCTCTCCAAATCTCAAGAACCCCACTCTTTCTTCCATGCTGTGAGGCCTTTCTCTCAAGAGAAAAGCATGATGACTAAATGGCTATTGGTATAGTTCAAAGCAGAAAAACACAAGCGACATAGTAACATTTGCAAATGAAGTTAAAAATTAATTGGTAAAGTCAAATCCAGCCTCTGTGCTCTGAGATCATAGGGTCATATCTGGTGCTGAATGACTCTCACATGGCTTATTATTTATCCCTATGACCCCTGCAGCAGCATTTGAAAGAGAAGACAGAAACTCTCTCTCTCTCTCTCTCTCTCTCTCTCTCTCTCTCTCTCTCTCTCTCTCTCTTTCTCTCTCTCTCTCCTTTTCAAATTAGCTTTCTAATTTAGGGCTTAAAATACTGATTTAATGGTGAAGGTAAGTGCTTTTCTTGTTTTGGGGTATGCCACTGGATTTAGTGGGCAGTGGTCATTTCCTGAGGATCCTGTGAGTGCTGACTATGACACGCTGATGAGTTGAGATGGCTTTGGTTGTGGGATGACATTTGGGATTAAAGCCGGCAAGGATTGGGTGGAGAAATGTGATTTATGAAACTTTTCAGAATTCTATATTGATCTGAAATTACTTCTCAAGAAAAGGAGAATATGACCAAAGTTTAATAAGACGGAAAACAAGAACACTTGTATGTTTGTAGACATCGTTTATATGTTTTACTCTTGATATAGCTAAGAAATACTGCCCAGAGAGGTTATGGTTGGAACATATCAATAATATGACAGAAAACTGGAGGGAAGAGATTTAGTGAAGGTAAATGCTTTAACCTGTTCAGAGAAAAAATCCAGTTCTAAAGCATAGCTCCTAGCTGGGAGAAAAGGTACACAGGCACTACTGAGTACTTCTTGAGCTGTGAGCCCTCCAAGATGCTATAACTGTACCTTAGTTTTGTCATAATCCCTCCTTCTAGAATTGCTCACCATTGGTGCGTAGTAGGTAGGTAGATAGATAGATAGATAGATAGATAGATAGATAGATAGATAGATAGATAGATAGATATAGATCTTTTATGATTCAATTTATAAATGAATTGAAAGTATGATATAAATGATATGTTGGAATGACCACTTTCATTCTGAACTACCAAACATTCAGAAAAGTAAGCAAGTGATTAGTCTGTAGTTTTACCAACACTGAACGACTTCTTTCTTATGCTCTCTGATATTTGTGACAGTGTCCACCCCCACCCCCAATGTTGTGAATTCAAGACTAGAGAGCTCTCTTCTAAAAGAAAACATTTAAAACCAATTTAGCAAGCAACCCAAAGCATTTTTATAAATGTACTTTTTATATTTTGATGAAAGATCCATGGATCTGAAAGGGTCTGAGGGCTGCTATCCTGGCAGTTACTTATGATTGCTATTTTCAATATCAATAATATTTTATGCTGTCCAAGTCCATTGTTTTCATTTCAAACAGCTGTGAAGTAATAGTGTCTCCATTTTTTTTATTGTGGAACAATGAAATCTCTAGGAGTTTATGAAACTTTTTGAGGTTTGCATATATGAGAAATGGCAAAGCAGAATTCAGTCCCTGAATACCTTCTGAACTAAGGTCTGATGCTCTTTGAACTACATGTCATATTTACTCTGAGTAAACCAGGAGTCTCAGCTAACAAAGATGATGCAAGAAAGACAAGGCAGGAGAAATCAAAGAGAGGCAGAAAGACCATTGTAATGTATGGTCTGTATTCTGTACATATATATATATAATATATATATTATATATATGGTCTATATTCTGTACATATATATATATAATATATACATATATTCAGTAGAGAACTTGCCTAGCTGTGCAAGACCCTGAATTAAAAACTTATATATAAATGTTATATATATATATATATATATATATATATATATATATATATATATATACATATATATAAACCCTGTACTGAAACTGAGAGGTGGCAACATTAACCAGGAGAACTACTTTTGTGTTGTACTTTGTATTATGTTTTCCCATAGATAAAAGCTTGTCGTGGTAAAAGAGAATTGGGGAAGTGGACACTCCACCACAGTGTGGAACAATTTCCTGGAAAAGCTAAATGGATAAGAAACCTACCACTAGGAAAGGTAAATTGTCTGTTCTCATTTTCACTGTTCTTCACACCTCTGCTTTCTCCTCCTTTTTCCATTATGTTGCTCCTGGCAGAGATTCCTAGCATCACAACAGACTCAGCTTCAGCCTCTGAATCTCCCACCTGCTGCTCCTTTCCTTAGGGAACCACACAGATTTCCTCATTAGAATTTGAGCCAGATGACCAGGGATAAGGATTGAATAAATTTTGAAAATGTAATTTTTACGTATTTGTGTCTCTTACATATTTGTGGCTTTCTACACATTTTTGTTTATTTATTTTAAATTATGTTTTATTATTTTAAGTAGTTGTACAAAGGATTACCATTGAACAAATCAATTTGTAAGTACAAATGTTCTGATCAATGTCACTCTTTCATCATTCCTCCCATCCCTCCAAGTCCCTCCCCTCCTCTCAGTTTTCCTGGTTTCATTGGATAGGGGTTGGATTTTATGATTGCACTGAAAAAGAAATTTTAAAGCAAACTCCCAACCTATGTGTGAGTCACTCCTTTAACATCAGCCTAGAGCAGGCTGTTCCTCTGAGCATGTAAGCTTACAGAAATATGGAAGCAATTCATCTGCAGGCAACCAGTTCTACTCCTGAGCCTACTTGGCAATTAAAGCTTATTTCTTCCATTATATTTTTCTCTGTTTCCTCACAGATACTTTCTTTGTGTCCCTTTGGTCACAATATATGCTGAACAAAACCTAATCCATCTCTCACATGGCAATCTTTTCAATATTGGCCTATTATTTCACTTTATAGGGTATATACATATTCTATCTGTATATTGAATACTCCTATGCACTATTTTACCAGCATAAATAATAGAATGATTCTATATGTTAATGAATTCTTAAAAAGCTGAACATATATGAAGAGAGGGCCAAGTGATACATAGCAAAAATATAAAGACTTATTGGAGGTAGTAGAAATACTCACAGAAATTTAAAGTTCTAGCTTTCAGATGGGCATGGTGGTGCATATTTGTAGTCCCAGCTCCCCAAGAGGCTGAGGTAGGAAGATTACTTGAACTTAGTTGCTCTGGTCCAAGTTGGACATCATAGCAACATCCTGTCTCAAAAATATGGGAAGAGAACATTCAGATTAGAAAGAAAGTAAATTACTGTATTTCAGATATCTCAAAGGACACTTTTTTGAATTCAAATTTATGCATAAACTCAAGTGTTGTGATAAATGTGCATGACCTGAGATACTCACTTGCAACCAGAAACATAGGTTTTGTGATTGGCTCTTCCATCATTTTCCCCACTTAGTTTATTTTGGAGTAATTGGACTTCAAGTGAGGTTTTCCCTCTATTTATGATGTTTCTTACACATTTAGAAGAAGATCATACGTGCTTTTCTTAATTATAAGATTTCAGATGTGTTTGGTTGAAAGCAGCTGAAGAATATGATAGAAATTGATAGAATATGATAGAATTTGTTACTTTGATGAAAAAGGACAGTGGTATTACATGATATTATTTGAAGTTCTGTCAGGGTTAGCAGTGGGAGATATGGAAAGAAGAGAGTCTCATCAAAAAACTTATTTGCTATCTTTGTACTATCTAGGTCCACATTTCTGTTCATTACGGTATGGGCTGGCTCTCATCATGCACTTCTCCAACTTCACTATGATAACCCAGCGTGTGAGTCTAAGCATTGCAATCATCGCCATGGTGAACAGCACTCAGCTGCGTGGTCCTGTTAATGCCTCCATAGAGGACCACTGGATAGACACCCTTAACAATCAGAGCAGCTCTATTAAGGAAGTTAATACAAGGGTAAGTATGCTGGAGAGCAAGATTCTTGGTTGAAAGAAAGGCTTAGATTTTTTTTTCATTCTGCAGACTATAGAATTATAACTTTTCAATTTCAAGCTCAAAGGCCTGAAATTATTTTCCAGGCATTGTTTGCCTCTGTAATAATAATCCTTCACTAAGATTACTATTATCATAATGTAAAGCAACTGTAAGAAAAATAGGAAAAATTCTAAAAGGAATAGATAGAGTATTAGGTGTCAGTGAAGAACTAGTTATTATGTAGGAGCAGCTTCTCTGGGTTAATCAATTTGATTTGCCACCTATTTATCCATGACTAGGGAAAGTCTTTCCTTTGAACCAACCAGAGTCACTCTTGGTTTCTGATTGTTTGATGTCATCTCAAATGCCACAACTTTACTCTTTCTATTTTATCCAGTGAGAATGAATATTCCTTGTCCTCTTCATACAAATCATACTCATTCTTCAAAAGAATACCCAAATATTGCTTTCTTTCTGGGGCCTTCCCAAATTGTTCATGCTTTTCACAAAGGCTGTATAATATTTATCTTCAAATATCAATTCTAATAAGAATCATATGCCTTGCATTATTTGTGGTAAATTTAAATGAATAATTATTTACTTTAGGCTATTTGGCCATCAATTTATAATATGATGCCATATGCTTACAGGACTACCAAACTTATTGAGTTTTATCAGAAAAAAATCTTATTTATGTGTATGAGTTTTAGGAATTGGCTCTGCACCACACTTTCTTTTTAAACTGATATTTTTTCTTTTTAATCAGAGGCTGATCATGAAAATAATTCAGTAGTGTTTATCTTTTTCTTTAAAATGAGCATCAATGTCACTTTACTTTTATAAAAGTGAAAAGAAGCTCTTTAACAAATGGCTTCATTTATTGCTTCCTATCATGGGTCTATGCAATCATTGACCTCTATTTCTTTTCTTTGCATCTCTTGTTTTCCTCTTGTAAGAAAAGCAAATTGCTGCTAGAATTGGATATTTGGGAAGAGTAGAATGGCTTGGAATAAAATGGTGAAAAGCTACAATAGCTATTTTATAGTAAGGTCTCTTCAACTATAAGCAATTCTACTTAAAAATAGATTTTCATAAAAGGACTTCTTAGCAAAGATTTAAATTTCTTTTTTCCTAGGCTTCTGTATATCAATGGAGTCCAGAGACTCAGGGAATCATCTTTAGCTCTATCAGCTATGGAATAATAATGACACTGATCCCAAGTGGATATTTAGCAGGGATACTTGGAGCAAAACACATGCTTGGTGCTGGTTTGCTGGTTTCTTCACTTCTGACTCTTTTTACACCACTGGCTGCTGACTTGGGAGTGATTTTGGTCATTGTGATTCGGACAGTCCAGGGCATGGCCCAGGTATCAAGATATATATTTTTTGTCATTCTAAGTAGGTTACAGACTGCCAAATTGTACAAAAGTGCAAACATCATTATGATTTCTATTGTAGGGAATGGCATGGACAGGCCAGTTTACAATTTGGGCAAAATGGGCTCCTCCACTTGAACGAAGCAAGCTCACTAGCATTGCAGGATCAGGTAAAGTTGGGTTCATGGGTCACAGTTTTTCATCTCTTATTTCCTATTCATCCTATGAATCATACGATTTAGGCATGAGAAGGAAACTTGCTACAGAAAAATTCAACAATACAAGAAGAAATAAGTCATAAAGAGACTAAAACTGAAAAGCAGAAAAGACCATTTTGAGCTAGGAAAGTGAAAACAGTCTTATAGGAAAAAGGTTAGAGCTTTATGAATTGCACAGATATAAAAAAAAAAAAAAGATCAAGTGATGGGCTGACAAGGTGGCTCAGTGGTAGAGTGCTTGCCTTCCATGCATGAGCCCAGGGTTTGATTCCTCAGCATCACATAAACAGAAAAAGCCAGAAGTGGCGTTGTGGCTCAAGTGGTAGAGTGCTGGCCTTGAGCTGAAGAGCTGAGGGACAGTGTCCAGACCTAGAATTCAAGCCCCAGGACAAAAAAAAAATCAAGTGAGTTTTATCAATACCATTTTATCAAATATGTTGAAAGGAAAAATAAAGCCATCAGAACACAGATTGCTTAAAAATGTTGGGGTTATTCTGAGTTCTTCACAATTCTGAGCAGTAACTATCTGATGTATTATTCTGCAATGCTTTTTTTCCAGAGAGGGTAGTTAATGTGTGTAAAGATTAAGTAAATGGCTCAGGTACAAATATCCTAATTGGCTGAACTCAGCCAATTACGTTTCAGGATTCTTACTAAGACCTCTAGAGTGTTATCACTTTGCCTAAAGACATACTAGTGAGCTGTGACTGCAGAGAATTTAAGTGACAAGCCAAGAGATTTTAGAGTTAGTTATAATGGTATTAAGGAGCTCTTGAAGAGTTTTTATGTGATATCACTATTATTTATTAATGCTAATTACCTCCCATGATATTAGAAACATAAGGAAGAACCACCTGTAAACCTTAAGAGTATATTCTTGAAAAACAGAACAGATTGTATGAAGCTTCTCACTCCTAGGTCCAATACATGGCCATCCCCTAAGGTCTAGTGCCTCATAGTAACTCTCTTGCTTTCTTGCTTTTTTCCATTCTCATCGTCAGCTCCTCTTTTGTTTCCAGATAATCTCGGTTTGTCTTTCTTCTCTTACATGGTTTCTTCCAACCTTCTCTTCCCATCAAATAATAGGATAGGATGTTGGGATGTTTTGCACTTGGTAAAGTTAACTATTAGTTCATGAAACTTTGAGGCACCTGTGAGTGGTATGTATACTGGATTTCTGCATATTTGGCATTTGTTGAATTGACAGTAAAATGCATTTCTCACTGTGAGATTCTGCCAAATATGACTTTTTATACTGACTCTGAAATCTAAATTATATTCCATCTGTAAAAAATAGTTTTCATCACGTTTTTCTCTCCCAAAAGTTCCGAGGACCGTATGTCCTTAATTTTTGCAAGTCATTCTTTTTCTTCACCTAATTTTATATTACATCATTGTATAAGTACATACTTATAAACTGTGATTACAAGGAGCTTCTGCGACAAATTAAAGTATTTGAAGTGTATTACATTGGTGTTGAGGAGCCATTGAATTAGCATTATTCATTAGTGTTCATTATTTCACATGATGTTATTGGGGGAGATCTGTGAGCAGGAACAAGCACCCTTATCACCTATTCATGCTACGCCTGCCATCTTGCTGTTAGGACAATGTCCATGGAGGCCACACTGTCTCAACCCTTGTTATTTTTGTGTTTCTCTCTTGTCTTTAGGGGCAGCATTTGGGTCCTTCATCATCCTCTGTGTGGGGGGATTAATCTCACAGGCATTGGGCTGGCCTTTTATCTTCTACATCTTTGGTGAGTCACTTTCTCCTAAATTGCTGACACTTCTATTTCCAGGGCATTTATTTTAATATACACACTTACATTCTTCCATATAAAAGAAAATATCATTCGTTACATAGGAAATGATGAAAAATGTTGAGGGCTGTTAGCTTTATTAATATAGTCTATACAGCTTGATGTAACACCTTCTTAGTGTTCTGGGAAACCCATAGCATGAGGCAAAGGAGTTGACTCTTCACATGATGCCAACTTCTGAGAAATCTGTAGTGAAGCACTACCATTCTGTCCATAGCATCTGCTCAGAATCTCTATCACCACATCTGAAATGCCAGGTCTAATGGCTATATGCAATTACAGTGCTAAGGTAGTAAGTCTTCATATTTTGTTATAATTATTATTTCTTTCTAATACATGTTTAACCTACTCACTACCAAGTGAGACATGCAAAGCTCATTCCTTCCATGGGACCCTTCAAGATGTATTCCATCAAATGTAGCCATTCTTTCTCTATACTTTCTTACTAGTTGTTATTTATTTCCACTTTCAGCTCTATATTGCAAACTGGAAATTGCTCGAGGCAGAGAATCCTTAATATAATGTTCTTAAATCACTTTAATGGTATATTAGCTGAATCTTAGCTTTAAAAGAGTAGATTAATCCAATAATACAAGGAATTTAAAAAATATTCATCACCCAACTTCTTTTTAAGTGGAATATTCTTCAAATGACAAATTCCAGTGAGATAAGTAAGATTTTACAGACTGTTCTTTTATTATAGTCAAATGATGTCCTTAAATATGATTCTTGGTTTGCATGGTTTTCTCACTAGTAGTGTCATTGCAGCCATTTTCTTTCACACATGTTAACCAAGTATTGTTAAGAAGTATTTTCTCTGGGAATCCATAATAGTTGCGTAATTTGAAAACAAATAATATTGTCTTGCAAATGTGATGAAAATTTTTCCTTAACTCACTGACTTTAGGGCAGGTTGGTTCAGACATGTGTAACTACTCTTTGACTTTGATTTTCTAAAACAAGATAATAATATCTGTATTAAGTTGATATGACAAAAAACTGTAACACTAGCTTCTTCAGGCTAATTAATCAGCTGTGAAATGATTCATGTTCATGCTCATGCCAGAGTTTCTGATATTGACAAAAAGAATGATATATTTGAGAGGTATGTAGTATTTTAAAAGCTTCAACAGAAGAAAGAGATTTGTAGGATGGAAAGAGAAAAATGAAAAAAGTCAGTAGTCATGAATTGATAGATGTGTTGGAGAAAGGTATAACACTTACAGGGAACTCCCTTCTACCAGTACACAAATCTACCTGAAAACTAATTTTGTCCCTACTTCCCAGGTAGCATTGGCTGTGTCTGCTGTCTCCTGTGGTTCACGGTGATTTATGATGATCCCCTCAATCACCCATGTATAAGTATCAGGGAAAAGGAATACATTGTATCCTCACTGACTCAACAGGTAGAGTACATCCACCCTTCTCCCTAGGGACCATTCTGAAGTTTTCAGGGGAAGGGACATCCTCTGATCTGTGCTGAGATCTCCTGATTCCTATGTTGATTAGATATTTTCTTCCAGTCCAGTTCTCCTAGACGATCTGTCCCCATAAAGGCTATGGTCAGATGCCTACCACTTTGGGCCATTTTCATGGGGTTTTTCAGCCATTTCTGGTTATGCACCATTATTATAACGTATCTACCGACATACATCAATACTGTACTCCACGTTAACATCAGAGATGTGAGTATACTTCTTAACCTTCTATGAAAATGAGAGTATTAACAATAGTGTTGTGCTGCCTATTATTTTCCAGCATTAAACACAACCATTTAGCATTCACAGTTACCTTAAGAATGGCACTGAAATGATGCCCTATTCATAGGTGTGGAAATGTGACACATAGAGGTGAGTTTCGCAACTTCCAAGTCATAGAACTAGTCCAGCATCTGTGTCTTTAACTACTGTAGTAAATAGACTACCACATTGCCACACTAGCTGGTTCTAAAGTTTCTCTCAGACATTAACATCACTTTTCTTTGGGAATCAGTATGATTTAGTGCTGGTTCTTTTTTCTGAGACAGTGTTCTTTGAGCATGGGAAAGGACTCTTGTTTCCCTCCAACAACTTAGAACATTGAGCAGTAGACTAATGGCAGTATTTCTTAACTGATCAGTGTTGGTGCTGTCCGCACCTATGTAATGTATTCCATGTAAATTTCCTTCCTTCAGAGTGGGGTTCTGTCCTCCTTGCCTTTTATTGCTGCCTCAAGCTGTACAATATTAGGAGGTCAGTTGGCAGATTTCCTTCTCTCCAGGAATCTTCTGAGCTTAATCGCCGTGCGAAAACTCTTCTCATCCCTAGGTAAGGATAGACGTGTGGGCTCAGTTAAGCAGGGTGTCTGAGAGGGCCCCTCACATCATGTCTTCATTACCCAGGCTTACTCCTTCCATCGCTTTGTGCTGTGGCCCTACCCTTTGTGGCATCCAGTTACATGACAACCATTATTTTGCTGATACTTATTCCTGGGACCAGCAACCTGTGTGACTCTGGGTTTATCATCAACACCCTTGATGTTGCCCCCAGGTAAGAGATTTACCTATTATTTCCCCTTCTGCAGACCACTTCACAGGTATCAGACTTAGACTCTCATTGAGCAAAACCTTTGTGTGTTTATTGGCATGCATTCATGATGGCAGGATGACAACTAGGAATGGCACAGCCATGACCCTAGGTGGCATATTTAGAAAAACAGTTCCCATTCCTGGCTAGGTTTCTCAATCAGAGATTAGACTGTGTGTTTTTGGAAAAGGCCCACAGATATATGTTTTAGAAGTTTCCACAGTGTTCATAGCTAGTGTGATAGTTACTACTTTGGAAGGTGCTCACAATGAGTAAATGCTATGCTAAAACTCTCATATATCAACACATTTAAGCATTATAACTAAATTAAGTAGATTCCATTGTTACCTCTAATTCAAGAGGAGTCTGAGGTGGGGGGAGAGGATGGGGGGCACGGGTGGGGGTGCGGGCTGGGGAAGGGAGGGTTATGTGATATGTGTATGGTAGAGATAGGATTTGGACCCACCTGATTTGGCTTCAGCATCTACATCTTGACTATTGGACAATCTCCTATTCTGGGAGGTGGGGTGGAAAAACTCAATTCCCACAACAACTATTTCTGGTTATCCTAGTTATTCATTTACTGGACATGTGGTTTCAGGACTGGCAAATAAACATCTACCTGAATATCTTCAGGTGAACCAAAAGCTGCTTGAGCTCCATTAGAAAGGAGCTTCATTAAAGTTGAGTTGTTACACAAACTATGGATGGCTTTGTATATAATATCATCTTCTCCACAGATATGCAAGTTTCCTCATGGGAATCTCAAGGGGATTCGGGCTTATTGCAGGAATCATCTCTTCTACTACCACCGGATTCCTTATCAGTCAGGTTGGGCATGTTATTGAACATCTGCAAATGGCAGGTATTGTTTTAGGCATTGAAGATAAACACTGTGCTCTCAAAGATGGTATGATGGGGGAAGCAAGTGTCAATATCAACATAATTACTCTATTCATGGCAACCTTTAAATCAGATTCTGGTAAGCCAGGTTTCCCAGAGCAAGGAAAACAAAAGCTGAGTTTCTCAAAATGAATAGACTTTCAATTTATGAAAATGAGTTATTTGGCTATAAAAGATAGTATATATGACTTCCTACTGGTAAAAAAGTTAAGACAAGTCATCTATATAACCAAAGTGAATTACATGTTAAGACATAAAAAATGATCAAGACAGAGATGAGGAATATCATAAAGATTCTAGTCATTTAATCTAATTTTTAAAAATCACAAAAGGGAATGCAAAATATTCCAAGGCCAGTTTCAGAAGTGATTGCGTAGCAGGTTGAAAGAAAACTCTGAGGCTTGTGCAGTTCAGGACATGTGGGATAGCAAGGAAGATGAAAAGACAAAACCAAGCTAGGATGAAAGAACTGACAAGAGTCAACTTGCCAGGCAAACTTTGGTTTTGTTTTCAATACATACTATGTGACCTAATTTCCAAGTTAATTTTTGACCAACTTGCTAGAAATCCACTGGGACTGTGATGCTGGCAATGAGCTATGATATACTAGGACATTCTGAGGAGGGTCACAGAGGCAGACCAAATGTCAGTCATGTTGCACTGAGATGTCCATCCATCTAAGGGGTTGTGATGATTGATATCAGCAGCCAAGCGCAAAACAAAGCAGGAAGGTTACAAACATGAAATCTTAAGGATACCTTTTATGCACAATTGTGAGAACTATTATATTTTCATGAATATTGAAACCCAAACTTCTAGAAAATGTTAGTGTAGTATAATCTATTTTTTATTCAAAGAAACAGCCATCTCAACTTAGAATCCAATATATATTTCAGAGTCATTTTGCTTCTTGTTCTCTCTATATTTTTGTGATCAGCATTTAAATACACAGAATATGAGATTTCTATAATTAGATGAGAAGGAAATTGTGGTATTAGTAATTGTTATGGATTTGTTTTTGTATACAGGATTCTGAGTCTGGCTGGAGGAATGTATTTTTCCTGTCTGCTGCTGTCAACATGTTTGGTCTCATCTTTTACTTCACATTTGGACAAGCAAAAATCCAAGATTGGGCCAAGGAAAGACCTCTCACTCGCCTCTGAAAGATGTAGTATTACAAACGTCAATACAGTAACACCTTTAATTTTTTAAACATTGTTTTACTCATCATAGGCCCTTCTTCATATTTTTGACTATGGGTATAGCACTTCTCATCTCTGGCTGTGTATAGATTTTCCTAGGGCACCTCAAAATGTATGGATACTTGGAGGCTATTCTAGTGATTCTGAGTGACTTATTCAGGGGTGAAACTTATATATCATTAATTTATTTTGAGACTCCCTAGGATTTTCTAGCACATAGCCAATTATTGATAAGTTGCTGGAACAAATTGAAGCCAATTTCTGTTGCCTTCAGATTTTCCTCTTTGGAAAGTAAAATTAAAATATACATGAAAATTATCATTGATAAATACCTTCATGGGTATGGTTGTAAACAGAAAATTTACTGGAGAATGTAGCCATATGCTATAGAATTCAGCAGAGGATAAAATTTTAAACACTATAATCTGTGTAATTAACATGTTTATTTTTATGCACTATGAAATATGAGTGCTTATTTATGGGGCTAAATTCTATTTAAATTCACATACTAAATTTAGACAAACCATTTCAGATTACTTATATCAGGTTTATTTCTATTTGGAAAAATGATATTTACTAATTCTAGCTAAATCTAGGAGCTTAATGAACAAATGACTATGAAAAGATTCAGTGCATGAGGCATCTGGAATTTAGGTAGAGAAGTTACAGAATTGGAAATCTGTACTATGAGGTAATGTGGGAAAGTCTGGAAGGGATGAGACAGTTTAGATCATATAATGAAAATTAGAGGATAACAATAAAGGTAGGTCAAGTGAAATGACAATTTATACTAGGGAGGAAAATATTAAGGTTCTAACAAGACAGAATAAGGCATAGGAAGCATCACATAAGCTTGTTTTGAATTTTCAAAGTGTGAAAACCTTTTTCATATTTGTCCAAATAGTCTTCCTCAACTTCAAGAAACAAATTTTGCCTCCTAAAAATTCTCTAGATTATATCCATACATGCAGCTGATTTTAGTTTTTAACCTCATCTTTCTTATAAAAGAGGTTCCAACCCTATTTAGAATCCCAGTGGAATCACAAGGACTTGGATCTTAGACTAATTTTCAGCCAAAGAAAATGGATTATGGTTATGGTTAGGGCTAGAATCTAAAGATGATTTCGAGCAGCATTCTAAAGAAAAACAAAGTATCAGGGGTTGAGGGTGAAAATAAGGTGAGAACACATTAGTGTGCTGTTCTTTGGGTAGTTATAATGTATAGAGAAAGAGGAGGTTGTAGAAAAGCAAAAGAAGAATGAAGGAGATTTATTCTACAATGAACAGGCAAATTATATCCAGAAAAAGAAAGAAAGGAGGGAAGGAGTAGGACGTAAGGAGAGAAAGAAGGGAGAGTGTCAGGAAGGCAAGATGGAAAGAAGGAGGAAGGAAAGGAAGGAAGAAGGCAGAAAGGAAGGCAGGCAGGCAGGAAGAAAGGAAAGGAAAGGAAAGGAAAGGAAAGGAAAGGAAAGGGAAGGGAAGGGAAGGGAAGGGAAGGGAAGGGAAGGGAAGGGAAGGGAAAGGAAGGGAAGGGAGGGAGGGAGGAAGTAAAAAAGAAAATAAGACACATTGATCATAAATAGAAAAAATGGGTAAATGATTTAGTACTTCCAAAAGACTAATTCTTTATAGATAATGAACAGAATTGTTTTTATAAGTGTCTGTGCCAGTATTGGGGCTAGAACTCAGGGCCAGGGTTCTGTTCCTTAACTTTTTCACTCATGGCTAGCACTCTACCACTTGAGCCACAGCCCAGATTTTTGGTGGTTAATTGGAGACAAGAGTCACATAGATTTTGTTGCCAGGGCTGGCTTCAAACCCCAATCCTCAGATCTAAGCCTACTGAGTAGCTAGGGTTACAGGCATGAGCTACTGTGCACCCAGCTGATAATAATCAGAATTAATTTTTGAAAATACTTATTATTGAAGATATTAACAGGATATACAAGCTGTATCCTACCTAAACACTTATGTCACTGATTTTTTTTAACGTTTTCATACTTGCAAATATCTAATAAAAATATTGGATATGGACCCAATCTAAACATACATACATACAATTTCTAAGTGACTCATAAATATAAACATAAAAATGAGCTCAACTTCATTTAAAATTAAAAACCACAATGAGATTCCACTAAACAGTTAACGAAACTGATAAAATGAAGATGGAGAATAGTATTTTGGAAAGGGTATAGGACATCTAAAACTTTTATATGCTATGAATAAGAGAATGAATTAAAAATTTGGAAAACTATATATTGACAATATATTCTAAAGCTAAATATACAATTCCAATGACTCAGAAATTTCACTTAAAATACATATGTATATAAAAACAAATATAGTGATGTTCATAAGAATACTAACTATAATAGTTCAAATATGAAACAACTAATTTGCCTGCTAAGGGAATAATAAATAAATAAATAAATCATGGCATATTAATGTAAAATGAAAATTAGCAGAGCCCAAGGCACAACATGATGGATGATTGTTGAAAAATACAGCAAAAAGACAAAAAAAGACAAAGGCACATTCTCTTAAAGGCTTATAGAGCTCCTTAAAAACAGACAAAATTAATTTATGCTGTTAAAAATCAAATTGGTAATTTTCCATGAGGTAGGAATCATGACTGAACACAAGGTATCAAGAAGGACTTCTGGAGTCCTAATAAATTCCTTGACTTGGGTCCTAATCAAGAACATTTTGTGAAAAGTGCATACTTATAATAATACTAAACCATTTACTTAGAATAAATCCAATATTTCATCCACTTTGACTTAGGTCTGACCAATGGACCAATTGGAAAGGCTCTTGGCACTCTACTTTCATGTTCTGCCTCATTCCTTCCCCTTCCTCCTTTGCTGTCCTCCAGAAATCAGAAAGGAGGGAAGGAAACAGCACAATCTATGTTGTTAGCTTTTGGATCAAAGGATCAATTTTCTAAACAGCAAAAAAGAATGAGCTGAGGATTCTAAGAAAATTATGCCCCCAGAAGCCTGAATTTCCACAGGAGGTAAGAACCACAATGGTCCAGTGCATCTAGGTTTCCTGAGCAGCTATTCTGTCTTGTGAACTGTTATCTGGTAGAAAGCATTGATGGTCCAGTTCCCCCACCAATTCCCACTTCCTATGGAATTGTTTCTAACATTAATGGTCTTGCAATTTAATTAATTGTCCTTAAGTAGCTTACTGTCATCTACTAATGAGATAGTTTGCCATTTCTTTTTGATTATGAAATCTCACTAGTTATATTAACATATTTCTTAACATTAGGCAATATTTTCCTCAAGTATACCTTTAAGACACAACTGGATCTGATTTGCTAATTATTTAAGATTGGGCTGCTGTATTGTTGTGTGAGATTGGCACAGTTTTCATTTTTGTGATTTGTGTGTCTTTGCCATGTCTCGCTTCTGCTGATTCACAGAAAGAAAGACAAACTTTCTCAATACTCTGAGAAAACTTATCCAAAATGGAATTTTTACAGTAGCCATTATTGTTGTGAGGCTTGAAAGCACTGGTTTCAAACATTGGCCTTATTGACACATGAAAGTGATATCTCCTTAAGTTTTCATTCTGAAAACCTTTCCCTTACTTTAATCTAGTTCTGGGCACTGACATTTTTTCCCTCATGACCATCGCTATCTCTTCTACAATTATTTCATTTTTTTTCTTATGTTAGACCAGTTTTTGAATAATACTTTGAGTCCCAAAATAGTTGAAAAATTCTTAGTACATAATACTATAATATGGGGCCTTATTGTATTAAAACATTCATTTAGCTTTGAACAGAATTTTTGCTTCACAAATTTTCTTCAAAACACTAGTGACTTTCTTACATATGATGAAGAAGCCTGGTCAGCCAACCAATTTTTGTAGATCGTTGAGGTTGATGCTATTAGATTCTTTTCACCTTTAATTCCATATTTTCACTAAGATGCTCCAAGGCATTAATGACCTTTCAACTATGTTGAATCCAAAATCTCCACTTTTCTCTTACTGCTCAATATATAAAGTCTCAATATTTAAGTAATCTGCTTTTCAGCTCATGCTCTTAAGAGTTTACTTAAGTTTTACTTAGCAGATCTCAATTCTTTATATTTTTATTTATTTACTTTTTGTGATGAGGCTTGAACTCAGGGCCAGGTTGCTGTCCTTAAGCTCTTCTGCTTAAGGCTTGCACTCTACCACTTTGAGCCACAGCTCCACGTCTGGATTTTGAGTGGTTAATTGGAGATAAGGGTCTCATTGGAGACCTTTCTGCCCCATGTGGCTTCAAATTGTGATACTTAGATCTCAGCTTCCCGAGTAGCTAGGATTACAGGCATGAGCCACTGGCACTTGGCCTTGTATTTTCTTTATTAGGAATCTCTCATCTCTTTATCTATTTGGTGGAATCTTATTGTCCATTTTCCTTTTACTAATTTTCATCACCTTTCATTTTGCTTTTCTATGGATTTCTAAGTGGTGGAGGCATAGAAACACTTTCTAAGATCTTCTTCAACTTCTGTCAGTTTCAATTTATTTCCTAAAACTTCCAGTGAATGTACTATTCCCACAACATCCTTCTTGTCACTTTAAAATAGAAAGGTGCCAGGCTCCAGTGGCTCACATAGGTAATACTAGCTACTCAGGAGGCTGAGATCTGAGGGTGGTGGTTCAAAGCTCATGTAGGAAAGGCTGTGAGACTCTTATCTCCAATTAGCCATCAAAAATACCAGAAGTGGAACTGTGTCTCAAGTGGTAGGGTGCTGGCCTTGAGCAAAAAAGCTTAGGAATAGTGCCCAGGCCCTGAGTTCAAGCCCTAGGACTGACACACACACACACACACACACACACACACACACACACACACACACACACACACACACAAGTCAACCATACCTTATTTTGGTGCAATGTCTGAGTATAAATATTTGCTCCTTGTCAACAAAGGAATAATTTCAAGTATTGACTTGAAGATAACCTGCTAATGATTAAAGCCTTCACCTTGGCACTCAGTTAACTAGCCTTTCCTTATCTGCTGTATTATGTTTTTATTATAAGAGAAAATTGAATAGAATCTAACTAATCTCAAAACCACTAAGATAGGACAGGTTAGGAACTGGTTTGTTCACATGAAGCAGCAATAATTTCCTAAAGCACCAAATGATAAATTTCTCAGAAAAAGTTACCTGATTACTTCTAGAATTTTATAGGAATTACATAACAAAGTGGTTAAAAATTTTTATTATCAAATTCAAATTATCTCATGAGTTATTCTAATTCTACTAATTTTTCAACTTTATCCTGGGAAATATTACTAGAAGTGTGGCTCAGTGGTAGAGTTACCTGTCTTGCAAATGTAAGACATTGAGTTCAAACCCCAGTACCACCAAAAAAAAAACCCTCAAAATATTAATATTTACTTTTATTTATAAAACTCATTTATATTTTAATGAAAAGTTTTAATTATCAAGTTCAAAATGTTCAAGGGGGTACCTAAAGTTTTTAAACTTGTTTACATAACACACAATCAAAAGAGTTTGAAGACTATCCCCTGATATGTCATATTTATTTTTAAGCCATTGCCATTTTGACAGCTACTCTTTCTTGACCTTTAAAATACTGTCATATTGTTATTCTTTTCAGGTTTTTTTTTATTTTATTGTGCCTGGTGGTTTGAAGTCAGGGTCTTGAGCTGTCTTGGCTTGTTGGTTTGGTATTCCACTGCTAACTTTCAGTAATTATTTTAGAGATGGGATCTCTCACAGACTTTTCTACCTGGGTTGGCTTCAAACTTCAATCCTCCATATCTCAGCCTCCTGAGTAACTAGAATTACAAGAGTGAGCTCACTAGAATCTGGCTCATCAAGTAAAATTTTTAAAAAAATCAGTTCCCTTTTCCTTTATCATATTTTGATTTTTATAAGTTGTTTTACGAATCTTAGGAACTGCTTTGAGAAAAAAATCTCTTTTAAAGGAGGTGCCAATTATTTATAGCTGTGATATTGACTCAAATTTTAATAGTGAGAGTATTTTTTTTAACTTTTTATCAGTGAGGATTTGTGTGTTGGGGCTGGGTTGGTTGAACAAGCCATTGCATAGATTTATTCAAAGAAATTGAAGTGGAAAGCTATTCAGGATCAAAGGGAAGACTGAAAGAACAGATGGCCCTAAAAGTTCTTAGTTGAAGCAGGAACATCTTGCTTCATTGATGAAATAAGTATAGATGAGCCTGTAATCTCCATTCTCCTGTCCCTCTGTTCAGTATTGATGAAATTTAGGTAAAGTGCTCATTCCTTGGCTTAAACAGAGCTTGGAATGCTGTTGGACAGAGTACGGATGGATTCTTTGAAGGTCCACAAGGAAATGAGGACTCCATGATTGTTACACACAATGGGCAAGGGTTTTTTTTTTTTCCAAAATAAAGTTGTAACACTGGTAAGGAAGAGTGAGAAATGTTGGCAATAGGTTTATATAATTCTATTTTATGATTGGAGAACAGACCTTCGCTACCTCAACCAGATGCTTGCATATATTTAGCAAACTTTAAGTGAGGATGCTTTCTTTTATCATGCCTTTTCTTGCTCTGAGGACTTCTGCAGTTCTTAGAACCTTAACTCTGTGCCAGGAGACGTTCATTTTTCAAGTAATCTAGTAACTCATTTAAATGAGTTGAGTGTACAGAGAGCAGAGTCTATGGGTATTTCAGTGGGAGAATGCAATGGCTCTTCTCAATCTACGTTTTTTTGCAACCAGACCTGCCATGTTCTCCAAGTGTGCATGAGTGGTTATTGGAGACATAAGGGTGAACTCCCATTTGTCATGTTAGTTACCCCCTTTCCCTTTGCAAAAATCAGTGAGATGTCAGATGATCCATTTGTCAGGAGACCTAATGAAACACAGCAGTGGCATTTGGAGAGGATTGATCTCAATGGCCATGCCTGATGACACTGAGACATGAACAAACTGTACCAGATTCTTCAAGCATTGTTTCTGGTTCCCCTGTGCTCCTGGTGCCTGAGACTCTGGCATCTCAGAAAAAAATGGATTCAGCTAGCTTTTTAACTTCCTGGAGCTTGGCTTTTCTCCACCACCATCTGTTGTGTTTTCTGTTATGTGATTTGGCACTGCATCTGACAGTGTTGCTAACTCAGCAATTCAGGGGCCATTGCCCTGTTGCCCCATGGAAGGGATGGTCTAGCCCCTCCCTCCTTTGTACTTTCACCTCAGCATTTCCCATTTCCCTCTCAGACATTGTAGCATTCTCTCCTCCCCATATCTTTCTGGCATCTGGCTAACTCCTCCTTTCTGTAGCTATGTTTCTTCTTATTGTGACTGTGACTGTGTGTGCAGGAACACCCATGAGTCTTAATTCTCTATAAGATATCAAACCCCAGGAGTCTTTCCTTTACGCATATTATATAATCCCTAATCCTAAACCAGCAGTCTTTGCTGAATCTTTCTCATTGTAAATGTTTTTCTCCTTGGATAATTCTTTTTTTATTTATTTTTATTTTTTATTTTTTTATTGTGAAAATAGCGTACAGAGGGGTTACAATTGCATGGGCAAGATAACGAGTACATTTCTTATGAAGCATTATTGCCTCCTCCTTTGTTTCCCCTTCCCATCCTTTCCCATACCCCCCCCCCAACCCTACCTGATCCTCCTGCTCCCCTCCTTCTTAAGAAAAACACTCACTTTTTTTAAGTCTTTAAAAATATTTTCAGGAGAATCAGTTACCTATGAAAGTCCTGTCACAGCTCACACTCTGTACTTTTATTTGTTCTGCCTGAGTATGATTGTCTACAGAGTAATAGGCATCTTTTGCTTTTAGTTTGATTCTTTAAAAAAAAATGGCCTGACAAACAGTAGAGCAGTTGTGAACATCATGGAATCCTTGGAGGTACCATGTGGGGGTCCATGGCTGCTGAAATGGCTGTTGGGCTACTTAGTGACCAAAGCTGCAGAAGTGCTGGGCAGAAAAGGGATGTGGACCACAGTGGCTCTTGTCATATGGCTCGTACAAAGAGTCACCAGCTTCTTTCTTATCCCTAGCCAGATAGCTAAGTGATGTCAATCCCTAGGTGATGTAGGTGCTGTTGAAACCAAGTTGATTCCTGTGGGCAGTGATAGAAAAGGTGAAAATGCTGATCAATTACCTTGCTCTCCTTTTCCTTGTGAGGAGCGATTCTAGGCTGAGGATATCTCTCTTCATGCTCATCTTTGTCATTCTGAAGAATGGGATTATGCAGAAAAGGCAGAACTGGTCTTTCCCTCTCCATGTAATTGTTCCTTGAGGGGTTTTCTGTTTGTTTTGTATTTTGTTTTTTATTTGTTTTTGCTTCACCATATTGCTGTTGCTACAGCTTCTTAACTGGACTCCTGAGCTCTCTTAGAGTTACTTTTACCCATGGGTAACTGTTGAATTGTTTTTTTTTTGTTGTTGTTGTTGGGGAACAAAGAATGGGATTTTCAACTCTGCCATTTTACAGATACTTCATCTGATCACCAGGTTCTCTACTCTGTCTTTTGAAGTCTTCAACATATTCTCATTCATATATATTTCCTATCTTATAATTCTAACATCTATATTATATAGAAATCTATTCTGAACATGTATCTTTTCAGACTATTTTTATGGCCTTTGGAATGCTTTAAATTTTTTTTGTTGAAAGCCAAACACATTTTAGGAGACAGGAAATACTGAAATAAATTGACCTTTAGCAGTGAGGATTTATGTTCTTCTGGCTATGTTTGAAGTTTGCTATAGTTATAAACACCAGATGCTTCAAATTCCTCCATTGACCTTGTTTTTGTTTCCTTATCTGGCTATATGCCATCCATTGTACTATTACCACAGGATCATCAGTGCTAAGTTAAAAGTGGTAGAGTATGGAGGAGAAAAGGAGAAATTAAGATTCAGTGCTTAGAGTGCACAGTAAGCCTCAGGGGATAGAGGTCCTCTCTCTCTCTTTCTCTCTTTTTCCTCTCTCTTTCTCTCCCTTTCTCTCTCTCCCCCCTCTCTCCTATCTCTCTCTCTCCCGCCCTCCCCCTCTTCCCTCCTCTCTCTGCAATTCTTTTTCTAGGCTGCAATATATCTCTGTGTTTTCCAGACTCCTCTCCATTGTAGATTAAGGCTCCTCCCACTTCTGGCTAGGTCAAATTAGAACAATATTGTGAAAGTTCTAGACATGTTGAATGGATTCACAACCAAGATATGGCATTTGTAAGTAATTTTGTACAACATTGTTCCCAGGAGAGAGGAATTTAGACAACATGTGATTACTGGCTCCAGTTATTCTTCTCAGTTACAAAAGGTAGTTACAGTTACCCTTCTACAATGATGGCTAGCTGAAACATTTTCAGGATCCAAGGAATCTTCTGGGAATTCTGACTACTCTTTTGTCTAGTATAAAAGCTAATGAAAACAAGAATACCTTCATATAAAAAGGATCATTACTTTCTAAGACAATTCAGAAATTTTCTTCACTGTGATGCTGACTGAAGGCAAAGGGATCATAGAATAGGAGTGGTAGAGGATGCAACAAATCCTGTGTCATGTACCATCAGCAAAAGGACTCTAAAACCTGTCCCTATCGCTGGCCCATGTTTCTGTGGGTCTTGCATCTAAATACCACCAAGCATGGATTTCAATATTTTTAAGTGCATTTATATAAACATGTACAGACTTCCTTGTTATTTTTCCCTTGAAAATGCAATATAAGAGCTGTTTACATAGATTTACATTGCACTAGATATTACAAGTTATCTAGAAATAATTTGAAATATAAAGGAGTATATATAAACACAATACAATTTCATATAAGGGACTGGAGCATCTGTGGATTTTGATATCCACTAATCCTTGGTGGATCTGAAGGGATGACTATGTGCATGTTTTCATACTTGCTGTATTATTTAATTGGTGTATGATATTGTGTATGATTTTTTAAATCTTTCTCCTTTGTCACTATCCAAGATGAATTAATACTGATTAACACAACAAGTCAATCATTAAATTATAGAACATCAAAAAAGGACCATAACTGAATTGAAAAGAATATCACTCAGTGGATATAGTGAATCACGGGTGTTTCTAGTCTACTTAGGAAATATTGTCAATAAACAAGTTTTTTTTAAAGGACAGTAAAGGGTTCTAACCTTAACTTTGTTACCTAAATCTGTCAACATTCTGTTCAGCAATACACTGTCTTCAGTATGGCTACATCTAGTGATAGATTGGCTGTGTTTCTAGCTTTACAGGGTAAATTGTGATTGGTCCCCACCAGTCATGTGCTCTCTCCCTCTCATAGCTGAATGGTCTAGGCAATACCTATGTTAAGTTCTGGCAAATGAGACTGAAGGGAAAGTGTTCTAGAAAGGGAGTCTGGCACTCAAAGTGAAAGACTGTTTCTACTTTTAATTTCTTGTGTCTACAGGAACACCTGAAATTGACAAGATGAGGATAAAGCCAAGTAGGGAGGAGGGCCAGAGTCAATTAGATTTCAAGAAATGGAGCCAATGGAGCATTGGAATCTTTGTGCATCATACGTGTGTGTGTGTGTGTGTGTGTGTGTGTGTGTATGTTTAGAAATAGAGTTGTCCTTGTCAGTAGCCCCAAACATCTTGAATGATTCAAAAAGTGGGCCAGAAATCATCATTATTATTATTATCAAATACATTTTGTCCCAAATTTTCTTTTGGAAAGAAAATGATTGGTATCAAGACAACTCTTAAACATAGATGGGCACTAGTGGTTCACACCTGTAATACTAGCTATCTAGGAGGCTGAGATCTGAGGATCACATTTCCAAGTCAGCCCAGGCAGGAAAGTTCATGAGACTTTTATCTCCAATTAACCACCAGGACGCTGGAAGTGGAACTGTGACTAACCTTGAGCAAAAAAGCTCTGGAACAGCACCCAGGCCCTATGTTCAAGCCCCAGGACCAGTACACACACATACACACACACACACAAGTAGACATGGAAATGAGACCGATTTTGAAGAAAATTTGATGTGACTTTATCTTGATGAGGAATTAAGCTATTCTTGCACATGATGTAGGAGAGCAGATGTTGGCTTCATGAGACTAGTTGGCTGACATTTATTGAGGCTGATGTTTTCATTATTCACAGAAGTATTGTACAATGTTATTCAAACTTTTAGCCGAGCACTTAATTAGTCAGCATTTTCTAGATATTTGCTATGCAGTCAGGCATGGTGGCACACACCTGTAATTCCAGCACTCATTCAAGAGGCTGACACAGGAGACTCATGAAGCCTGGGTTGCATAGGGAGACTCGGTTTCAATATATACATATATATATATATATCCATTATAAATAAATCTTTCTTCCCCTAGTCTCCTTCCTTTTTCTCTGAATGATTTGAGTTCCCAAATCCAGTAGGTTAGACCAAACAAGATAAATGTCTGTGTGAATAAAGTGAAAGGATGTCAATATGTAGAGTATAGAAAGTCAAGCAGAATGGAAGGAAAGTAGCCCTGGTGGCCCAGCAAGGGTATTGTAACAAAACCAGTGTGAAGAAAGGAAAGTGTCTTAAAGGTGAACAGAAGGATGGTTGGAGCAAAGAATTACCCATGCTCTAAATATGGTAGAGCACATTTCTAATCCTAGCATTTGGAAGGCAGACTCAGGAGGATTATGAATTTAAAGCCAGCCTGAGTTATAAGACCCTATCTCAAAGAACAAAATGAAAAGAAAAAAAGAGAGGTATTTCTATAATAGGTCCATGTCATAGACATTGGAGCTGAGTAGGGTATGGAGAACATTGAACAGGACCATGGTCATGCTCTATTGGGACAAATGTGATGAGGATTCTTGGAGCTGTACAAAAATGTGACTGAAAGACTGTGGTCATCAATGATTAAATAGCAAAATAAATAAATAAATAAATCTAATGAATTTAACACTCTATATACATACACCTGATCTCAATTTCCCAGGATTCGTTTATTGCCTACTAAATCTATTGCTTGAGACTCCAGAATTGTGGAAGACTGGATTTGGTAGGACAACATGAGAAGTTCATTTCTCTTAGACTACAGATGACCTAGAGAAAGAGCAGAATTGATTTAATAATATCACTCTGGGTTTTCCTTAGGGTTTCAGTATAAATGCTAAGCATGGTACCTAAGGCCCTCTGAGATCTACTCCTGCCTACTTGTACAGCCTCATCTTCTTTAAAGAAACAAACACCTGACCAATGGGGACATTTTCGTGATTAACAAAAATATAGGACAGTACTTAAAATTTGTCCAGTGCAATGTATGGGAAATTTCAACTTCTCTGAGAGAGACTAATCTTTTGAACCTAAGCCCTTGAGGAATGATCTTGTCCAGTTTATGGCATATATCCTTCCACCCAGAAGCAACTGTTTTTGCAACCCTTATGGAAGCAGATATTATTTGATAGGAGAAAAATGCTTCTGGAAATTATAACCAATGGAAATTTGACTCAATTGGTAAACATGTATTAGATTAGTTGGACTAGTATATTAAGGAAATAGATTAACAAAAATACCACAGGAGTTGAGTCAGACATGGTGGTTCACATTTATAATCCCAGTTACTCAGGAGGTAGCTATTGGGAAGGTCATGGCTGACAGCCAGCCAGGCCAAACAACAGCAGCAGCAGCAACAACAACAAAACACTCCCCCCACAACCCCATCAGACCTCCATTTCAATCAAGAAGTTAAATTGATTTCCTTCCTTCCCTTCCTTCCTTCCTTCCTTCCTTCCTTCCTTCCTTCCTTCCTTCCTTCCTTCCTTCCTTCCTTCCTTCCTTCCTTCCTTCTCTTTCTCTCTCTCTTCCCCATTCTCTTTCCTTCCCTCCCTTTCACTCCCCCTCCCTCCCTCTTCCTCTCTCCCTTTCCCTCTGTCCTTCTTCCTCTCCCCCTTCCTCTCCTCCCCCTCTAAGTACTGGGGCTTGAACTCAGGGCCTGCGTGCTCTCCCTTAGCTTTTTCATTCAAACCAAATTGTCCTCACTGGAGCTCTACCAGTCAAGCTACACCTCCACTTCCAGCTTATGGTAGTTAATTGCAGGTTAATATATTGTGGACTTTTCTGCCCAGGCTGGCTTTGAACCTTGATCCTCTCACCTATGGTAAAAGGCTTAGTCAGGAAGATCACAGTCTGAGGTCAGTTGGCCAAATATTCAGGTTCTACCTGGACAATAAAACAAAAAAGGTTGGAAGTGTGGTTCAAGTGGTAGAGCTCCTGCTTAGCAAGCACAATGCCCTCAGTTCAAACCCCAGTACAAGAAAAAAAAAAAGAATACTATGAAGATGGTTTTTAAACTCTAAGGAAAAGTTTCAAATATACCATGAAATGAAATTTAGAACCCTTAATGAAAATATAGAGACTTTATTACAATAAAGGACACACATACGGTACTATAGAATCTTGAAAAACTGAGAAAGACTGTTTTACTTACAAGAAAACATAACAAGGAATGGTAACCCTTTTGTACAACTACTTAAAGATAATTAAAAATATAATTAAAAACATGTTAAAGCTGAGAGAAAATTTAAAGCTTTTTCCCCCTCCCATGTGTGTTAACTTACTAATTAATTGGGTGATTATTCCAATAAATTATTCCCATAGTCAGTGATTATTACCAGCAGGAGATATTAGCCAAACTTTAATTTTTAAAATGAACATGGCTCTAAAAGTGTCTTAAAGAGCCAGGAGTGGTAGATGGGGGCAAGAAGCATGGTAGTTGGAAGCTAGCCTGAGTTACACAGCAAGATTGTCTCATTAAAAAAGGGGGCGGGCTGGGAAGGTGGCTCAGTGGTAGAGCGCTTGCCTTGCATGCATGAGGCCCTGGGTTTGATTCCTCAGCACCACATAAGCAAAAACAAAAAAGCCGGAAGTGGCCCTGTGGCTCAAGTGGAAGAGCGCTCGCCTTGAGCTGAAGAGCTGAGGGACAGTGCCCAGGCCCAGAGTTCAGGCCCCACGACCGGAACCCCTCCCCCACCGCACCCCACGCCCAGAAAAAAAATGTCTTTGGTGTCTGATGTTTTAAGTCCTAAGAAAAGAAAGTCGTTGGCAGCTGGTGTATTTGGTAATAGCATAGATACTCAGAAAAGGGAGTCCTGTAGATACTTGTGTTCAAATGGATTCTTCTTATTAGATGAACCAAAGCAGGGGGAAAAAAAAATCACAGTGGGATGTGGCACATTCTAGAAGCCAGCCTATGAAGAAAATGAGTTGCAGAACTCCGCTTTAGCGTTAGAGGGCACTACGAGGCCAGGCTTACGCTAAAACCAAGACCTGGAGGGCTCCAGGTTTGCACCTGCTCCACCTACTCTGAGCAAGCTTGTGCTGGCTCATGGGCAAACCTGGGAGTGTGCTGGTAATATGGTGGTGGAGATCCTGGAGCCCGCAGGCAATTAGGCCCATGGCTAAATGCTAATCATGCAGCTACACCTGCAATTTAGTCACAGTGACCGGAACCCAACAATCTGTTGGACTGCATGACTACTGATCAGGAGATAGTAAAACCCAGTCCCACTTCACTCCTCCCCTCCTT
The DNA here is from genome assembly GCF_024711535.1 of Dipodomys merriami. Classification (NCBI taxonomy): domain Eukaryota; kingdom Metazoa; phylum Chordata; class Mammalia; order Rodentia; family Heteromyidae; genus Dipodomys; species Dipodomys merriami. The sequence goes on from NW_027202937.1 coordinate 15,208,266, forward strand.
TTTTTGAGGAAAACAGTGAAATCTAAGTTCTGTTATGCCTGCTACTATTTCAAAGAAAATGGTACACAGAAACTATGATATTGCACAATAGCATTTCAATAAAAATCCTTCCATTTCTTTCACTATTACCTTCTAGTCTCTTTGTTTTGGTTTAGTAATATATATATCGGTGGTTTCCTAGATTTTTCTGTAAGTTGCAATGTTTTATGCTACTTAGCTGTCTGTTTCTTCAAGAAACCACGCCAGGGTGGACAGCCAGGGATATGAGAAAAAAGGTTAGGACAGAGGAGACTCGTACGAGCACCTGCCAGTCACAGGTTTGTGGAGCCAGAGTGCTTGGATTCCAGAGTGCTGGGTAAAATGTGTAACTAACATTTTGTTGTTGCCTTCCCCCCGCCCCTCTGTCTCTAGGATGTGGTTACATCTGCTAGGAATGAATATTTGGTGTGATGTAATGGTGGAATGATTTTATAACTGTGTATGTGGTAAGGAAGATACTAGTCTTACAGTTGATTTTATTCACTCTAGACAATCTTCAACTTCTTTGGCAGCTATTATCATCTAACAATAATAATCTTAGGTTGATTCCCAGACTAGACTGTGAAATACTCTGATTCAGTGAAGAGAGACAAGCACATACAAAACTGTTTACTTTGCAGTCCAAAGAAGAAATCAGATCTACCCCTTTAGCTAAAATAAGTTTGAAGTGTTCTGGGAAAAGAGATTGAATTCTAGGCTTTGTGGACTCCAGGTTCATGCTTGTTCTTATTGCTTATGAAATGGAAGTTTTAGAACCCAGCTCCAAACTGTTGGGTTTCCACATGTCAAGTCTGCCCATTCACTCCTAGAAGAGATATGATAAAGGTCAGAGAAAGGGGCTTTATTAGGTGGCATGAGCAGGAAGAGTAAGATAATATGTAAGTTCATCTTCAGCCATCTTCAGGGTATAGACATGAGCTATAGATTCAAATAGACAAAGAACTGAAGGCAGGGGGAGAAGTCTAGGTATAGTTATTGTACAGACCTAGACAAGGTGTGGCCTGGTTGATCATTTTAGTGCTTAGTTTTGGGAAGGATTCCAGAGAGTCTTGTTATTACTGCCCCAATGAGGCTCTATGTTTCCTTCCTTTGGGGAAAGTTTCCTCTAACACTGTGGGTAAACACATTATCAATAAATCCTATTCTCCCTGAATTTCAAAGTGATTGCAGAGTAATTGCAGAGCAAAAGTCTTAGACAAAGGTGCAACACAAAAGCAAGGATGCCTGACTTTTTTTTCTTGCTTTTGGTTTGTGCGCTCAAGAAAGAAGTGGATGCTTTCCAGCAAAAGCAGTTTAAGTACATGCTATACTTCTGATCACCTGTGATCTTCCCCAATCTCTGTTTGTTTGTCCTTTTTCTTTCTTTCTTTTTCTTCTTTCTTCCTTCCTTTCTTTTCTCTTTCATAGACATCAGTTGGGCTAGCTAAGCACAGACCTGATAAATACCAGCGACTCATAATTGAACATAATTATAATTTAAATTTGCAATGTAATGACCAATAATTAAGTCTGACCCTTCATCCATCCTAATCCTCTTTTGCAACAATAACAGAGATTAATGATCTGTGTTGTGTCATCCTGATTTAGTGCTAAAAGGCAAATGAGAATCCTCAGAGAGAAGGAAGCATCAAAGGAATTCAGCCCAGGCTTTAATAGATGTCTGGCACCTGGGGCTTATGCCTATAAGGCAGAGATCTGAGGATTGTGGTTCAAAGCCAGCCAGGACAGGAAAGTCTATGAGACTCCAAGTAATCACCAAAAACCTGGAAGGGGAACTGTGTCTCAAGTGGTAAAGAGCCAGCCTTGAGGAAAAAAAGCTAAGGGACAGTGCCCAGGCCTAGAGTTCAAGCTCCAATGCCAACACACACACACACACACACACACACACACACACAAAGGTACACACAGGAAGGGGGGAGAAAGTTTTAGTATAAATGTTGGAATTTGAAAATCTGAAAGATGCCATATAAAGTGGGAGAAAACACCTCCTCCCCATAAAGGTAACAAAAGGAACAAAACAAAGAAAAAAAGATCACTTTAAGGAAACTTCTTTTCCATTCATCTGGCTCTTGTTATAAGCATATCAATGAATTTTTTGGATGTGATTAATTTATTTAAGCATTTATTTTGGTGCTTTATAAGTTACCCTTTGAAGTTCTTTCAAGATTGAAGAGATTAGCCTGGTCAGTGGAGGATAATAAGCAAAATTATGTCACATAAGAACTTGGAATAATTTTTAACCTTCTTCCCTTTGGCAGGGAACAGGGAATGTTTCTCTCTTTCACTCTACGCTTGCTTTTGAGCTAACTAGCCTACAGTTTCCCTCTCTCTCTCATTAAACTTTTTGCTTTGACACTTAAAAAAGAAAAAGAACATAGAGCTCCCTCTTGCCCCCATCCAAAATGGCACCTTGCATACCTAGTTCAACAGCACAATCAACCTTGACTCTCCTCTCCCAAGATAAAACTTAGTAATCAGGAAGTTTATTAACTCACGGCAAATACTACTTCACATTTAAGTGATAGAGATATATGCTTCTATTTGGCAATTCAATACCATTAAAAATGTCAGTAGGGAAATATAACCCAATAGCCTCAAAGATAAAACACCAAAATTAACAGAAAAACTCCCAATATAAATGTTTAAATAAATGAATCACACATAATATGAGATTCTTATCTCCAACTTACTATCAAAAAGCTGGAAGTGGAGCTTTGGCTTAACTGGTATAGCATTAGCCTTGAGCAAAGAAACTCCAGGACAATACCCAGGGCCTAAGTTTGCGCCCAGGCCAGCACCAAAAAAAGAAAGAAAGAAAGAAAGAAAGAAAAAAAGAAAGGAAGGAAGGAAATATACCTTTAGTACTTAAAAAAAGCCAGGGATAAATAAGAAGACAAGGAAAGAGAGGAAACAGGTACATCACCTATTTTTAAGAGATTAAAAGAAAATTGACAGTCATACCATTTCAGTCATAGCAAAATACAAGTAGAAGGAAATTGAAGGGAAGATTTATGGTAAATTAAAGTTGAAAATTGGTGTCAATGTTTGCTGAAGAGGGAATGGAAAAAGCAGCCAGATTTCCTGGATGGGGGTGGGGGATGTTAAATTGCCAGCCCCGTATTTTACTATCAAATTCCTTAACCAGACTGTAAGTTGGACATAGTAACCTACCTCAGATGATTATTATAAGGAGTAATAGTACTGTATGTAAGATGCTTCCATGAACGTTGTCCAGCATATGTTTAGTGTTAAATAAGCCCCACTAAAAAGACTCCTTAGTCAGGTGCTGGTGGTTCACGCCTGTCATTTTAGCTACTCAGGAGGCTGAAATCTGAGGATCTTGGTTTGAAGCCACCCTGGGCAGGAAAATCCCAGAGACTCTTATCTCCAATTAACCAGCAAAGAGCTAGAAGTGGAGCTGTGTGGTTCAAGTGGTAGAGCACTAGCTTTAAACAGGAAAATCAAAGCAAAATTTTCAGGCCTTGAGTTCAAGGCTCAGTACTGGCACAAATAAACCAGTGAAACAAACAAAAACAAAACAAGGAGTCCCTGCAAGAGAGCAGGGTGCAAAGTAGGAAAATAATTAGAAAGAAATAGAGTCTACCTCTAAAATTTTTGGCAGTCAACTTCAAAGAAAAAACATGATCGAATGTTGGTTGGAATTTTGTTTGACCTATGAATTAGTGTAAGAAGACTTCAGAGTGCATTTTTGTATGTATTTGTTCATAAAAATAATTTAGTTCTGCACAATACCTTGCAATATAAAGTTTTATAATTTTCTACATAAAGTATTTTCCATATTTTCTCCATTTTTATGTGCTACTGTGAATTTTCTATCTTTTTGTGACATTTAATGTTTGAGGCTGATCATTTAAAAAGTGATTTAACCTGTTAAGCTTTCTTGATAACTCTTATTATAATGATTTTTGTAGAATTTTTGGTTTCCACATCATTTATTGATAGCTGTAGTTTTATTTCTTCTTTCTAATCATTTCACAACTGCTTCTTGTGTGATTATTCTGGCTAGGCCTTCCAGTATAATGGTGACTCTATATAGCAAGCACTTCTCTTACATATTTGATGCTAATAGGAAAGTTTCTTAAGTGGAATGTTTGTTCTAGGTTTTATAGATCATTTTTATTAAATGCATCTTTTTCCTACTCCCAGCTTTCAGGTTATACTCCTCTTTCCATTTTATTGAAATATACATAGTAGCTGGGCATGGTAGCACATGCCTGTAATCCTAGAGCTTGAGAGATAAAAAACAGAAGGATCATAATTTCCAGGCCAACTTGGGCTACATAGTGAAATCTTGTCTTAAAAAACATAAAATAAGAAAGAAAAAAAGGGAAAAATTGTTATTCTTCATATAGCCTTGAAAGAGTTGGCTGCCTCCAACTTTTTAATTTACCTGTATTTTACATTCTAATTTTAGTATCTTTAATTATCTTTTGACAAGTCCCTACCATTTAATCAAGGGTCTTATGTCTCAAGATTTAGCCTATTCAATGTGATTGCTTAACAGCTGCCCCAGAGTCACCTGATCCCTGCTGGACTTTGTGACGTTCACATGAGAGGTATATCCTCCTCCAGGGCCTGTCCTGGCCCTTTAGACTATGCAGAATAGGCTTCTTATGATCACAGTAGGATCCTGTACTAGAGTCTCCTGAAATGTTTTTTCCAAATCAGATCCAGTATCCCGCTGAGCTGTCAAGTGGCTTATTAGATATGGCAACTATTCACAATTTGATGAAGACCATTGTTAGCATATCTGTTAAATCAAAAGTATAAGTGGGCATTCTATCCTCTCTGAAGACTCTCAAACTGAAGTAAAGCACGTAAAAGATCACTCTGATCCAAAAAGAAATCTAAGTCAAGGAAATGGACCAATATATACTCAGCATTTGGGAGATGAAGGCAGGAAGATTGCAAGTTTGAGGACTATCTGAGCTATAGGACAATTTCAGGCCAGCTTGGGTGAGACCCTGCACAAAAAAGCAAATTAAAAAAGAATCAAAGAAAAAAAAGGAAAGAAGCCTAATGGTTGAGATGAAAAAGAGCAGGATTTTTTTTTTTTTGGGTCCAGTCATGGGGCCTGAACTCTGGGCTTGGGCGCTGTCCCTCAGCTCTTCAGCTCAAGGCTAGTGCTCTACCACTTGAGCCACAGCGCCACAGCGCCTTTTTCTTTTTGCTTATGTGGTGCTGAGGAATCGAACCCAGGGCCTCAGGCATGCAAGGCAAATGCTCTACCACTGAGCCACCCTCCCAGCCCAGGATTATTTTTTTTTCTACATGAATCTCCGTTGGCTCTATTTCTCTACTGTGACTCACCATGTAGAATGTAGGCCCTAAATTCCTGAGCATTTAAAAATTACATTAAAAATTAAAATTTAAAGCTATGTTATGTAATCTTACTTGGCTAAGTCAGAGCTTGAAATATCAAAATCCTAAAAAGTTATTGATTAATTAACCCAGGGTCCAGAGTCCTTAAAAATGACTTAGGGAAAAATTTACAAGAAAAGATCTCCTCTGTAATGGACTTAGATTTTCCATACTTAAATTTCAAAAAGTGAAGATAAAAGAGGTTTGATTTCTCTGTCTCTCTTTCTGTCTCTCTGTCTCTGTCTCTCGCCCCTCTCCCCCTTTCTTCCTCCCTCCTTCCTTTGTTGTGGTACAAGAGCTTCTACTTCATATAGTATCATTTGGCTTTTTCACTCAAGGCTAGAGCTTTACTACTTGAGCCATATTCCTACTTCTGGTTTTTTGTTTTGTTTTGTTTTTGGCTGGCTAATTAGAGATAAGAGTCTCTTGAAGTTTTCTTTGACTGCCTGTTTTTGAATCACAGTCCTCAGATCTCAGCTTCCTGAGTAGTTAGGATTATAAGTATGAGCCACCAATGATTGCCTAGCACATTTTCTCTCTTATAGAAAAGGCAATAAACCTTAATTGAAAGAAGTATGTGGATGATATGTAATAAATGTCCCACCAAATTCAAATTCTTAGGACTCCTCTTTCTAAATCACTGATATCAGTGACAAGCCCTATCAGGCTACCAGGCCTCAGCTAGCTGGGAGATGATTTATTCTCTCACAATACAATTTAAATAGATATAGTCAAAGTCAGAATAGAAGGGAGATGTCAGGGCTATAAACTAAGAGAGGATTTAAAGGGCAACCATGAGCAGAAGCTATAAAATCACAGAGCTCACAGAAATACTGAACCAGATTCAACTTTTCACAGCTAGAGACTGATCCCAATGCTCACATAGGGAAAGGAGTCTGGGTTACACATCAGCCCAATGTATTCAGAGAGCTGGAAATCACCACCTACAAAAGTCGGAGACATTGCTTCACCTAGAGGTCAGGAAAAGCTCAGCTATATACAGTCTAGAAAACAGATGATGTTTTCAACTTCTAGGGTTTTTGTGATTCTTCTCCTTTTCAAGCTTTTCAAAACAGACATTAGAGATGCCACAAAGGAAAGCAACCCAGCAACATGCAGATGTCTGAACCAGGGAACATCTGTAGAGTTCAGAGGAGGCACCCAAGAGAGAGTCTGAGAAGCTCTCTGCAGCAGAAAAAGCAGAAACTGCAGAAATAATAAGGATTTCTCCATCCAAAGGCAGCATTTGAATTTCCTCAAAGGGCACTTGGATAAAGCCCTTTTCTTTTAGCCTGTACTTTGATACTTCTCATTAATGATGATCAGTTTAGCAGTCATGCATCCAAATAATAGTATCTTCTTCCAATCTCATTAACACTTCTTCTTGGCCAAGAATTGATGATCCAGTCTTTCCAACATAGAACTGAAAATAAAAACACAGAGGCTGATGTTCTGTGAAGAAATCATAATCCTGTCACTTACCCAGGAATAATTTTGGAGTGGCTAGAGGATAGAAAACTGACATTTAGAATGTTTTAGTCCAAGCAGAATGCTATAGAGATACTAAAGTCTCATAGCCAAACTCATACAGGAACATTGGAGAAAGACTGAAGGAAGAGAAGTTCTTCATGTTCACTGGGACCAGGGTGCACAAGACAAATCAGGTTTGAACCACCTCTAGTTTGCAAATCTTTGGGTGAAATATTTCCTAGTCTTGGTAGAATCAGAACAATTTCACTAGAATCACAAGGCTTACCTTAAAAAATGATTTAGCCAGGCCATAGAATTTGCATGCTCAAGGTCAAGATTTAAAGAAATATTCTACTAAAAAAGATATGTTGATAGTCCATGAAATGATGTTCAACTTCATTAGAGCAGTGCAACTAAACCACAAGTAAGTAACCCTCCCTGTGCTTAGAATCTCCAAAACTTAAAAGGCTGACCAAACCAACTTAGTGAGTATATAGAGGATCTAGAAGTGAAGTAAGGAGGTCAGGTCTGGCCAGCGCCAAATTGGCTAGATGGTGGATGGTAGCATCTGGCATCTTGTCTTCATACTGGAGGAAGGAAAAGCCCCTGCCGCCCAGATGATGGGCATGCCCAGAACCCTGGAAGCAGGGGTAGGCACTTGGCTGATAGGTTACTGAATCTGTCAGTTCAGTGCCTAGGACTGGGAATTTCCTCTGGATCTTCCCCCTGCTCCAACCCTATTTAGGCCCAGACTAGCACAGGTGCCATTATTGTTAGCTTCTCATAGCTTAGCACACTCCACTTCTTCCCCTTTCCACAGCTTAGCTCCCTTCCTAGGCAACACTAGGCCCATTTAGTAAAGGCGGTAAATAATCAGCCTCCAACCCCCCTTTGCCTCAGGATGGCACTTCTCTGGGGCAGCTACCACCATATAAGGCAACAAGAGCCCCTTAGAGTGACCTTCAGGTCTGGGCAGTTGTCCCTTATCTACTATTTGGGCAGCAGTCATAAATCCTAGTCCACCATGATGAAGCCCCTGGCTCTCATGTTCACTCCAGGGTCTCTACCTCCTAGCCCCTTCTAGCCCCTCCTAAGCCTCTTAGGTTATATAGGTCACCTCTGACAATAGCCGGTGCTTCTTTTCACTTTTCCCTTGTGAGAAGGGGTCTTGCTGGTCCCTTTCCCAACAATAAACCTTTCTTTGTTCTCTGTACCTAGATGTCTGCGTGGTTCTCTGGCAAAGTCTACTTTACCCTATCAATTATGCCTTGCTAGGTGTGTTTCCTTTTGATCTTGTCCTGTATCTTGTCTCCTGGCTTGTCTCTAGTCATCATGGCATACTAATTCAGCTCTGAGGGAGAGCTGGTATTGTTTTTGTTCTTTCTTCCCTCTCTGGCCTGTTTCCTAGCTGTGTTATGTGTATTTGAGGGCTGCAGGTCTTTGTAACAATGGGTAGCCTACAGACTGCTAGTGTTGTAATAAAGACTTCAAAATTCCATCTTCGAAAATGTGGCTTCTGGGATAATTCACCTTACAAAAGAAGTCCTTTGCATTGCTGGTGAAAATGTACAATGATACAACTTCTTTGAAAATAGTTTGCCATTTTACTAAAAAGCAAAACATGTATTTATTATATGATCCATATATCTACTCCTAAATATGTATCTATTAGAGCTAAAAATATATGTCTCTATAAAAATCTGTTCATAAGGACTTTACTTATGATGGCCAAAATCTGAAAACAATACAATTTTAACCAAAAGGAAAATGGATAAACAAGTTGTAATATAGCCATGCTGTAAAATGTGAAATCAGAAACAGAACAAAATGATTAATTATTAAAGATAGGGATTAAAGGGAAATTCCAGACCCGAAGAAGGAAATAATAAACAAGTTAAACATCAGGTGACTGGAATGTGGAAAAGCCTGGAAACCAGAAGGTGGTTTGGCCTTAGATTTAGTAAATCAGATATTTTGGGGGAGGTGTGAAAGGTGTCTTAGTAAATAGGATGCTTTTGGGGATGTGTGAAAGGTGATTTGGTAAATACTTGCAGGGAATATATTTGTAGGAGCCGGGATTCTACAATGCACTAGCAAATAACTATTATTTTACTCATCAATAAAAAGAAATGAGTTGTTCATTTATACAATGTGGGTTGAATATCAAAAAAATTGTACTGGGTTAAATAAATTCCTGGAAGATACAAATTAATCTTCATCAGAGAAAGCAGATCACTGCTTCTAGGAATGGAAGGGCAAAAATATGGGGAGATGCTGAGAGATACTTCAAGAAGACATTAAGAAGAACACTTATAGGGAGTAATATATTCACGAGTTAGTTTATTAGTGCCAGAGCTAATTACATATTTATTTGCCCCATCTTTGTGAGATCCATACATTTAATTGAGAACTCAACATAACCCATATCTTGTAGTTCTATGAACTACATAGCAATCTCCTTGGGGATTAAAACTCCTAGTACTATCCAGCAGTCATGATTTTGTTAGTTCTCTTCTATGAGGAGAGGTGAAGATCTGTTAGTTACTTCTATAACTCTACAGACACATCATCTATGACAGAAGGAATCATTTCTTTACGCAAACCTAGATCCCCAGGAATCTGTTGCGCATGTGCGCACACATGTGAGTGACACTCATGGTGAATCAAACTGGGACACAGTATGGAGCCATCAGAGACAGTCAAGACCAGAGACTGAGGATTGCAGAGGAGCACAGTTCTGAGATGACTCACTTCTGTAGTAGCTCCAATAATGAAGACAGTAAACTGCCAGAAATTTAAATCTAGGTTCATGATTTACCTACTATGTCAAGTGTCACCAGCAGTAAACGCGTACTCTCAAAGGAAAGGTGTGATAGCAGGTAGATAAGAAAGACTCAAGAGTTAAGAAGGAAATCAGGATGCAGAAGTTGAAATGTATACTCAAAGGATCCTGGGTCTGGGATAGATTGGAAAACACGAGGTTCAGCATCAAAGAAGAACCTGATTTTTTTTTTTTAACGATGCAAGAGCCTATTCCACATTATAGTCAAAGCAAAGGCAGAGAGATCAATGGGGGATGGGGGGAAGAGGGGAAGGTGCAGATGTGGTGGATTTGGTATTAAAAGTCACTGGTTTACAGCTTATTTACCTGTGCTCTGGAACCAGGTGGTCTCGAATGCTGCTTCCCCCTGTGGTTGTGAGGAGCGTTCTTCCCCAGGCCTCCCTTAGTCTTTCTGTTCTCTGGTAGGTACCACCTGCTTTATTTTCTGCTATGCCAGGAAGTGGCAACGAGAAAATCCTCAAGTAGCAAAAGCTAAAAAGATAGATTCTGTAAAGAGAAACAAAGATAATGCCAAGTGGCAGCCAGTGCCGCCGGAGCTCGAGCCGCCGGCCCTGGGATCCGCAACGGCCTCCGAGCCAGCCCGGTCGCCGCCCAACCGCCTGGGCAGGAAGGGAGCCGAGCCGCGGCTTGAGCGCGGCCCGCGAGGCCACCAGGCCACCGCCGCGGCCGCGGCCGCGGCCGCCGCCAGCCTCCCTCGGGCCTGGCCCTGACCGCCGCTCCGGACCCCGCGCCCCAGAGCCCGGCGGTCGGCGGCGCAGACCCGGCCCTGGCGTCCGGGAACCTGGGCGGGGACGCCGCCCCCGCCGGCAGTGAAGACTCGGAGAAAGTTCTCGCCACCAACGTCCTTGGCACTGAGAAGTGGTTCGATGTCAGAAATGGATATGGATTTATGAATCGGAATGGAGTATTTGTACATCAGACGGCCACCAGGAAGACAAATCCACGGAAATGCCTGCGCAGTGAAGGGGATGGCGAGACAGTCGAGTTTGGTGTGGTTGGAGGGAAGGGTGCCGAAGCAGCCAACCGGGCTGGCCAGGATGGAGCTTCCGCGGAAGGGAGTCGCTGAGCTGCTGATCGGCGCCGTCGGTGGCAGACCCCTAACGCTGGTGAGATCGATGGAGTCCCCGAGAGGTCAGCGTCCAGGACCAGTTCGTGGAAACCCCACGTACCGCCCGAGGTCCCGTAGGGGCCTCCTGGCCCACGACCTGTGCCAGTTGTTGGAGAGGCTGAAGATAATGAAAATCAACCAGCGGCCAATGGCCCAGACCAGCCATCAGCTTGCCATGGATTCGTCGTCGTCCTCGTCCTCCTAATGCTCCTTCACCGGATGGCAGAGACCAAGGCAGGTGAAGCACCAGCCGAGAACCCTGCTCTGGCCACGGAGCAGAGACCTGCGGAGTGACCCCCGCTCCCCAGGCCCCTCCACCACCCATAGGGTGACCTAAAGAATTAATGACCATTCAAAAATAAAGCACACCTACGACCTTACCAACACCAAAGAAACAGCTAACAGTAAAGTCGACGACTAACCAAGTGGACATTAGAATGATTTGCTATTATCCTTTGTGAAACTGACAACTAAAAAAGGAAAATGCCAGCAATTTTTCCTGCAAGCTGCAATCCAGGAATGCCTGCACAGAATGCAAGAGAGAACCCTCCCAGTTTCAACAATCACTAGGATATATACATACATATATACATATATGTATATATATATGTATATATATATATGATGGTACTATGAATTGAAAGAAGAAATATTAATACCATATGGAGAGAACCCCTACCAAAGAAAATCTGAAATATATAGTAAAGGCTCCCCCCCACCTTTTTCTGTTTATTCTGGATGCTGGTGCTAAAGTTCCAAGGGTCATAATTTAAAAAAGAAAATGTTATGCCCATGTTATTTATGTCTATAATGAGGGGAGGATCTAGTTCTTGATTTCTTACATGACTCTCTTGGAAAATGTACAGTAAGAACTTCCTAAAAAATAAAATTGTTGCCCTTCAAAGGAAAAAAAAAGATACTAAGTAAAGCTTTTTTATCAGAAGTAACTGAAGCAAGAAGGCAATGGAACATCTTTAGTCAATATGTGGAGTTTGTTCAATATTAGTAATGCATACAGCTTAGGTTCAACCTTAGGAAATCCTTACCTTAGACTTACCAATGCACAGGTGCAAAAATAAATCAATGTAGTGATCCTTCCCATAAAAGTAAGAAATATTCAATTGCATTTGGTAATCAGAGTGCACATTCTGATACAACCATATCTCCCCAGTTCTTTACCATTTGCTGCAAACCAACCTGGATGAATTTTCATTCCTAACACAATCCAGGGATATGAAACACTTGGTACAAAAGTCTGATATCTACAAACATTATTTCTATCCAAAAGAACCAGCACTTCTTTGTAAGTCCCAAGACTGTGAACAGAAAATAGATGAAGAAGCTGGGTACTGGTGGCTCACCCCTGTAATCCTAGCTACTCAGGAGGCTGAGATCTGAGGATCGCAGTTCAAAGCCATCCCGGGCAGGAAAGTCCTTGAAACTCTTATCTCCAATAAACCATCAGAAAACCGGAAGTGGCACTGTGGCTCAAGTGGTAGAGTGCTAGCCTTGAGCTGAAGAGCTGAGAGGAACAGCGCTCAGGCCCAGAGTTCAAGCCCCACAATAGACCAAAAAGAAAAAAAAAAGAAAAAAGAAAATAGATGAAGAGCCTGGAAATTTTTCTTGTGCTATGAAAAAAGATATCCAAGAGTACAAGGTCATGGTATAATGACATTGAAATAAGCTTGAAGGGACAATTTGATGAGGCCACATGTCAGTGATTCGCAACTGTAATTCTAGCTACTCAGAAGGCTGAGATCTAAGAATCACAGTTCAAAGTCAGCCCTAGCAAGAAAGTTGAATTAAACACCAAAAAGCCAGAAGTAGCACTGTGGCTCAAGTGGTAGAGTGCTAGCCTTGAGCAAAAGGAGGTCAAGGATAGTGCCCAGGCCCTGAGTTCAAGCCCCAGACTGGCAAAGAAAAAAGGACTGAAGGAATCAGAAAAAAAACAACAACAGCATTTTACAAACTTATACAATAGATTTCAGCAATATTTACTTACAGCTGCTAAAAGACATAAGTGAAGGTTGCTGAGAATTTTACCAAGTCTCAATATATCTAGTAATTTACAAGATATAGCAAATAAAGAAATATATGTGACACTAAAAGGAAGTTGGCAATCAATTATGAGAGACACTCTGCAAATGACCTAATTTTGTTGTTTTTAAGTAACATCAAATATAAATTTAGGGAGAGGATTGTTACAGAATATTATAGACTAGGAGCACAAGAATACTAACAGTTAAATGATGTGTGAATCCTATTATGGCCTTTATTTAAATCAAGTATAAAGAAGACAAGTTTGAAGCAATTGGGAAAATTGGGGATTCAATGACATTAGGAGATTTTGTTTATTTACTAGATGCATTGGTGACATATTAGTTAGGCTTTAAAAATTCCTAATGAATTTGATATCCATGCCAAACTTTTCATAGGATACATGATGTCCTATCTAAGATTTGCTTTAAACTATGACAGTAAACAATCATTGGATGCGCAAACTCCAATGGTCCAATATTGATCATTGTTGAAGCTGGTTAATAGCTATATGGTTATATTAGCTTATTATACCTTTTTATGTTTTAAAATTTTTCATAGTAAATATTAAATTTATGAAGTAGATCAGATAGTCCAGATGAAGCAACTTCTGAGGCTCATAAAAGTTACCAAAAGTTTTGGAGCCCGGGAACAGAAGAATAGCTTTGTCTTTATGTAATCAGTACCCAGAACTTCGGACACTGACGCCAACTGGGAATGTTTGTTCCAGACATGAACATTGAGCAACTACTGCTGACTTGGGGCTTTCAATCATTAAAAGGACCCCTTTTCCAGAAAGTGCCTGACATTGCTGGTTATGGTAGTAGGACAGGTAGTACAAATTTCCTGGAATTCACAAGGAAGAAACAACACAAATATATGAATAATCAAAAAACTAACTGAATAACAAAACATAAATCTTGGGCAAAAAGGAAAGAATTTTTTAACATTTCTTTAGAGAGAAAAGTTTTTTATTTTTAAAAAATGGTTCAATTTATGGAGCATCTGCTCAATTCCAAACATCTAAGGATCATTTAAAAAGCAAAGTAAAAGCCTGACCTTGGTGGTTACTGTTGAAATCCTGGCTACTCAGGAGATCTGAGAATCGTAGTTTGAAGCCAGTCTGGGAAGAAAAATCAGAGAATCTCATCTCTAACAACTAGAACTGGAAGTAGAGCTATGCTGCAAGTGGTAGAGTGCTAGCCTTAAGCAAAAGAGCTCAGGGGCAGCACCCAGGCCCTGTGTTCAAGCCCTAGGACCAGCACAGGAAAAACAAACAAAACAAAAAAAATCAAAAGTAGAGCATATTGATGCGTATCTATAGCCCCAGTGTTCAAGAGGATGAAGCAGGAAGTTCCAAGTTCAAGAACAGATTTGGTTTGTACAATTAATATACAACAAAAAAGTGGAGTATATCTTTCTGAGCAAGTACTTGTCTCTAAAAATAAAATAAAATGCATAATAAGAAGATAAACAGTTAGGAATCTAATAACAAGACAATTTCTGACACAGGGCTTAGATGTTCCTGGATAATCAGTAGGTCATCTTCACAGTTTCAGGTTAATTTGACTGAAGTATATGCATGTATGGAAATACCATAATGCAAAACCTTTGAATAATTAATAAATACTGATATAATAAAGGAAACAGTGTACATCTTTCTGAGTATGTTGAATGTCAAATGGATATAAACTTTTAAGGGGTGGTAAAGCATGGGAGATGAGAGGAAGAAAAGAATGGAGATGGGAAAGAGAAAGGGAAAGAAATACAGAAGGAAGAAGGGAGGGGAAGAAGGAAGGAAGAAAGGAAGGAAAGAAAGAGAAGCTGTGAGGGAAGAAAGAAAGGGAGAAAGTAAAGGACATTTGCAGGGCATTTAGAAGGTCATGAAACCTTTAGCATTGGATACTGGGACCATGAGACAAGGACAAGGGGGTTGGGAACCAGTGCAACAGTGATATAAAACAATATGTTGGAAATGATCTGTACAACTTGGGGGAGGGTCAAGGGGAGGGAAAGTGGGAGAAAAATGAGGGAAGGCATAACAAAAGAAATGTATTCACTACCTTATGTAACTGTAACCCTTATGAATATCACCTTGACAATATTTTAAAAAATCCTTTGGAAGGAAAATTCAACCTCCTGGATAAAGTTAGAGATTAAAGGAATCTGTTTAATAAACTATGAAATTGCTAACAAATTCCCAAGAAGCTTCTAGTTCCATGGATTTTTTTTGAAGACTCATATGTCTCCTCAGAAGACTCAAGACAAGGGTGAACATAAAGTTAAAAATTAAACTATTAGCTTTGGCATGATGAGGTCAAAGGACTTGCTATAGGATTTACAGGTGAAGCTAGCAATTCAGAATTCAGTTTTATGTTAAGCTGAGTGAAAAGTCAGGAGAAAGAGGAATAGCTGTTTCATTCTGAATCAGGTTAGTGGCACTTTATCAAACGCTGAATGAAGTTAACAATGAAATCTGAGGACTTGGGGAGGAGGGAGGTAGTCCTTTCCTGATCTTACTGAAGATATTTAATCATATGGGGATAGTTTGGGGAAAAAAGATGTCTCTCTTCTGAGGCTTTGTATATGGTAAGAAAAACAACATTTTAGGAGTAAATAATTGTGCATAAGGACACAGAAAAACATGTGGCTCTTGTGTTATGTATAAGTGGTGTGGTGTGTTAGTGGTCAAGTGTGGGAATAAGTGTGTCTTTCATGTATGTGGTGAGCTGTGTGCATAGGATGTGAGGGTGTTGTGTATCTGGTCTGTAATGTGCAATTTGTACATGCATACATAATATGTATGTGTTTGGTGTGTGTGTGTGTGTGTGTGTGTGTGTGTGTGTGTGTGTGTGTGTGTGTGGTGTTTATTAAGTGGATATATGCCAAACAAGAGAGGGACCTAGACTGTTTATATAAGCTGTGTGTATGTGGGAGTTGTGTATTTATATATGGTTTATAAGTATCTCTGGATAGTATGAGTGGGGTGCATTTGTGTGGTATGTGGAAGGGAGTGTTAGGATAAACAACAGGTCCAAAGAGATTCCAATGGAACAATGATGCTCATTCAAAAATATTTTGCAATCTAAGTCTTAGGATCTAGTGTCGCAAAAACTAATACAGTCAAATCTCCAAGTCTAGATTGGCCAAATCCATGTTGCCATTGAATTCTAATGATAAGAGGTTGCCTGATAGAAGGCTGCTTTCCTTCTAATTCAGCCTCATCACTGAGACTGGCAGGTACAGAGTTAGCTATAGAAGTTTCTTTATCCAGAGAAGCTGAAGCTATCCACAGGGCCACACAGGGATGTGCAGAATTATTTTCTCCCCTGCAAGAGAGTGATATGAAAAAGCAAATAGATGTATTAATATACAGAAGTCTTATTTCACATTTATTTGTTCTTCTCTTTGGTATGGTACAAGTTTTTAACCAGTGGCAGTCTTCCTGCTTGAAGACTTCTTTAGTATTTCTTATTGGAAAGGTCTGCTTGGTAATGAGGTCCCTCAATTTCTGTTTAATAAAGTTTGTGTCTTTCCCTTCCCTTTTGAGCGATATTATCACCATATATAATATTTTGGGCTAAGAGAGTTGTTTCTTTTCTATGGTTTTCAGGTTTTCTATATTCTTTTTTTTCCTTTTGCTGGTAGGGGGGCTTGAACTCAGAATCTGGGCACTGTCCTTTAACTTTTTTCATTCAAGGCGGGCACTCTACCATTTGAGCCACACCTCCATTTCCAGCTTAATGCTGATTTATAGGAGATAAAAATGTTATCAACTTTCTTTTTTCTCTCCAGCTGGCTTCAAACCAGGATAGTCAGATATCATCCTCCTGAGTAGCTAGAATTAGAGACATGAGCCACTAGCACCCAGGCTAGTGTATATGCAGGCTTTCTGTATACTTTCTATAAGCCAAAAACAACATACAAGTGAAATGTCAGAGGCAACACATAGTGGAGGTGAAAGGGCATTGGTATAATAGAGCAAACTGCCCTTTGATGCAGGTTTTACATCAGGGGAGTACTGGGTGGGATTTGGTGAGTTGCTATCCTATATTACACTGATACCAGTGTCTTTGTATCCACAGTGGATGGGAACCAAATTCATCAACAAGAAGAGGAGCCACAGCAGCAAATGGATCACCAGCTCCGTCCCAAGAAAGGTAGCTCTCTACTCTTAGTCATACTGTAAAGTTCTTCTTCAATAAAATACCAATTTAAAAAATACCAATTATATTATATAGCTTATATGTGCCATGTGAAAGAATTTTTCTGTGATAAAAAATCATAAAAATTCTTAGAAATGTTCAAGAAAGGAGATTTTTTTAAAAATCAGAAAATCCCTAACTAAAAAGCTTCGGTATACTCTGGTTATTAACACTTTAAGTGAGTTGCTATTTCCATTGTACATGTCTCAGTTTGCCATTTGGTGGAGAATACCAGGCTGCATCCTCAAGAAGGACCCAGATCTGTGGAAGGAAGAGAGGCAAGACTCAAGATACTCTTGAGTCCCCGCATCTTTGGATAACAATTGGTTGAAAGTTTACTAAGCTTTTTCTTTTTGTAGTATGTGCACATACTTCTGTGTGGTTTGAGATTTTTTTTTCCTTCAGATGTCCTCAAGGCTGGATTTAGGCTCCACATTAAAGAAAGAGCTAGCTGATGATTAATTCCTCAGGGGCATTTTTCCTTCTTCTGCTCTGCTCCAGGGGTCACTCAAGCACAAATATTTTTTGCAGCTTTCTGTTTAGAGTGGTTATCATTGACCCAGGAATTCTTTGGCATGTAATCATTCTGGAAGAGGCCCTCATATTGTACTTTCCCATTTTTAGGGTTCTAGTGTTTTGCTCCTTTTGTCCTCTTTCATAAGATCAAATATCTTCATAGCAAAATCTGTTTTCAGTGCTCATCTTGTGTTTTAAGGATCTTATGGTCACTATGGGTTTGTTCTAGTTTATCTTTCCCCACATATTACTCATACTTTAAATGAATTAATTAATAATTTAAATGACTTATTTTAACTTTATTTTATCCAATACGCTTACTTGTTTGTAATAGATGTGTTGTTGAGAAAAAACTAGCAACTAGAAGAGAAGGACTCTCCACACAAAGTAATCATAGATAAATCTGTGCCTGACCACAGCTGATCTTTCTCTTTTCTTTTTGGTTGTACTGGGGTTTGAACTCATGGCCTCACAATTGCTAGGAAGATACTCTACCACATGTACCATACCCCTAGGCCTTTATACTTTTATTTGAGAGAGCGTGTCCAGAACCTTGATCCTCCTATCTACACACTCTACATATGTGTGATAACAAGCATCTAGGTTCTTTTCTTATAGTTGAGATGGGAATCTCACTTTCTAACCAAGCTAAACTCAAACTATGCTTCTCCTGATCTCTACCTCCTGTGTATCTGGGATTATAGGCCTGCCTGTAGTAACCAGCCTCAGCTGACCTTAAATAGGGGAAAAGGTGAGACGGATTGAGTCACGTGATTGTTTTAAGTGTGGGTCTAGAGTTCAGAGTGGAAGCAGTTAGAGGGATTCAACGCGTGACACGAATGGAACGTCAGGGAGCTTCCCTCTGCTGGCTTTGGAGATGGTGGAGGCCCGGTAGATCCATTTTCTCTGTTTTTGAAGTTCATAAAAATAGATAGTTGTAATATGCAGTCTCTGGAGTCTAGCGTGTTCAGCTGAGAATGTTTTTGTTGAGCATCATCCAGATTGTTGAGTGCATCAGTGGTTCCTTCCATTTTAATTCTGACAAATATGCCTTGTGTTACACCATATGTTTATTCTTTCAAAACATTCAGTAGTTTTGAATAAAGCAGCTATAAACTTTATGTGAAGGTCTTTTTCGTAAGCATACATTCCTATTTGTCTTGAGAAAGTACTGTTCACTGAAACAGACTTTACTTTCCTCTGCTGAATTATATTTGCATATTCACTCAAAAACATTTAACCCTAAATATTTCTGACTCCCTACTTTCTTCCAGTGGTGTATTTGCTTGGCATTACACTAACACTATTCATTACTCTAGCTTGATATCTATCTCAGGAAGGAATTATATTTTCTTAATGAACATTTCTTTCCATTGGGAAATGTTTCTCAACCAGAGTATTCTTATAAATTTGGAGAACAGAACAGGGATTTTGTTTGTTTTAAGAAAAGATATGTTTGTTGTTGTTAAAAAGAAGAGAAAGCCTAGGCTTTTGTTGAGGTGTGTGTGCATGCATGTGCATGCATGTGCATGCATGTGCTCATATTGGGACTTAAATTCAGAGCCCAGGCTCTTCCCTACTCTTTTCACTCAAGGTTAGTGCTCTACCCCTTGAGCCACAGCTTCACTTCTGGATTTTTGGTAGTTAATTTTGTGTGTGTGTGTGTTTATGTGCACACGTGCACATGTACAAGTGCCAGGCTTGGACTGAAGGCCTGGGCTCTGTCCTTGAGCTTCTGTCCTCAAGGCTAGTAGTGCTCTACCACTTGAGTAACAGCTCCACTTACTGTTTTTTGTGGTTAATTGTAGAGAAGAACTTCACAGACTTTCCTGCCCAAGTTGACTTCAAACCATGATTCTCAGCTCTCAGCCTCTTAAGTAACTACAATTACAGGCATGAGTCACTGGTACCCAGCTCGAGTCTTTTTAAAATAAATATGAGATTAATTTCCTGAGACATTGTAATTGGACTTATAATTTACTGGGCTGTGAGATTTTTACACACCTTCCTATTATAATTTCTCAAAAACAATTTTAATTCATTATTAAGGCCTCCAAATTTCTGGGTGGTCTTTCTTAAAGAGCATTTTCACCTCAACTCTCTTAATAAGTAAAGCTTTCTGTTTCTGTCTCAAGTTCCAGGGTTTTGTTCCATTCGCTATTGCCTGGCTGTCCTTCTGCATGCCTGCAACTTTGTAATAATGGCCCAGCGCATATGTCTGAGCCTTACAATGGTGGCTATGGTGAACATGACAGATCCTCAGGATTTGACGAACACATCTACAAAAACAGAGCTGGATTATGTAAAGGTATATCAAGGATACAACCTTAAGTCCTAAGTTTAAAATCCTGTCTGGTTAGCTAATTTGTGTAGAGAGTAAATGTTATTGATAAGGCAATGGTAACTAGAAAAAGAAACTCAAATCCAGGTCTTTCTTGCAAGTAATGACATAAATAAGCATGTGACATACTTAAGATAATTCTCTGATGTTTCTAAAGGGCCTGTCATCTGATTTTCTTCTATTTGAGGAATAATAAAGCCCAGGAATTAGAGCTTCTTTTTTAGGGAAAGACAGAGAGGAAAAATAAAAGACATTGTAATCTAGAAATGGAAGGTAAAGATACATATTCTTTAAAATTTTTTAACCCTGTAAGGCAAAAAGAATGGAAAACAGAATCTATCTTTTTTGAGTGGCAAAAGAAAAAAGAATAGATACCACAAAGACACCTGCTCACCAGAGATACTGAAAATAGAGGAGAAAAAAACAAAATGAGGAAGAAAATCTAGGAGGAATATTTAGTAATCAGACTGCACTTTGCCATCAAAGCTAACATGTACATCATTATCCTATTTAAGTTTACCAATCTGACAGAAATTCTTTAAAATAGACATTCCTTTATTACTAGTTACTTCAATTTTATCTTTTTTATCTAATTTACTGATACCCTAAATCTATCTTACCTATTGAGATAACTGTATATTTCCTATTAATTTATATATACCCATACAAATGTAGGTATGTGTATCCTTAAGGTTTCATAGGGTAATTTATATATTTACATATGTAGTATATTGTTCAATGATAACTACTTGATGCATTGGATAGAGAAATACACATTGAAGATTGTCCTTCTGATATGCATACTTTTCAGTCTAAGCTTGGTGGTTTCAATCCATTAGGTGGGCTCTTTTTCCATGCTGTGCTGTGGAAAATGATGCTACTCCATAAGATAAAGAGGTGTTGAGTGATCTGTTTATATACCCATGGGAAGTTGGGTAAATGTCTTCTGGCACACTTGATGTAGAGAAGGGTATATAATAATATCCCTAGTGCTCCCAGTGATTTAGAAAAACATGGCAGGACATTCTGCTTCATTCTCTGGGTATCCCCTCTTCCACAATTAAAAAATATCTGCAGCCTCCTTGATCCCCTAGCTACTATATGGATGCACCTTACCCATTATCATTCACTATCCCCCTATTGGCACTCCTACCAAATCTCCCCATGAAAGTCCATCTCCATCTAGCAGTGACATTGCCTTCAATAGAAAACAGCTATAAGATGACAGGGACTTGAGAAAGGAAGAAAAATAGATAAATACAAAGGACCAGGTAAGTGTAACAAAAGATCAAACAGACTGATTCCTATTTCCTTATTTACTATGAACCAAAATCACCTTCCAGCACATTTATTCTTTAGTCAGAAAACTTTAATTTCTGATATGGTCTTCTTAATCATGCAATTAACAGAAAGTTTAGACACTTCCATAGAAACGTTGTCTTCTAGAACTGTATGTCTATACATATATACAACCTATTTCTTAGTCCCAACAACAAGGTCATAATTTCTTTTATCAACTTGAAAAATGTAATGAAACTAAATGTAATGAAACTATAGAGACCTCCTAATTAGAAATTGACAAGGGAATCCACTTCTGGGAAAAATAAAGTATATGAGAGCCAAGCATACACAGGAAGAGATGTGGTCTTTTTCTTTTATTGACCCATCCACACCTCAGACTGAAGACTCTTCATGGTTTGATCTTCTCTCTGCTATTTCCTCCCTGGGAACAGTGTATATTTGGGGAAAGATTATTTTGTAAATGAGCTCAAGTTAATGGAGGAAGTTAGAGGAAGCTAAAAGGCAAGAGGAAGTGATTGCAGAATGCATGGTGCTATGTAATGTTTATAATGTGTATGTGTGTATATGTATATAAGTATATATAGTGTATATATAGCTTTATTCTCTTATAGTATATACACATATAAACATGTATATGTAAATATATACATATATCCCCCTAGCTCTATATCAACCATCTATATACATTATAAGAGAATGAAAGTGGTCCTGTGACAAAAAATAAGTAGGGAGAAAGTAGTAACTTTACATGGGTTGATCAGAAAGACCATACTACTTGAATCCCTAAATATCACATAATATCACTCCCATATAACTTTATGGTTTGATATGTCTCCCATTTTCTTTCAGAATCCTGTATATAACTGGAGCCCTGATATCCAGGGCATCATCTTCAGTTCCATCTTCTATGGAGCAGTTGCAGTCCAACTTCCTGTTGGGTACTTATCTGGAATATACTCTATAAAGAAAATGGTTGGCTCTGCATTGTTCTTCAGCTCTGTGCTCTCCCTGTTCACTCCACCAGCAGCTCAAGTTGGCAAGACTTTGATTATTGTGTGTAGAGTAGCCCAGGGGATGGCTCAGGTATTAAGATAAGGTGCAACTAAAAAGATTTAGATTCACAGTAACCATCAGAAGTAAAATGTCCTCATTTTCCCCTTACAGGGGACAGTAACAGCAGCACAGCATGAAATGTGGATTAAGTGGGCTCCTCCCTTAGAACGAGGCCGTCTTACCTCTATTTGTTTATCAGGTAAGGAGTTAAGGTCTAGAATAGTTGAAGTTCCATTTCATATCATGGTGCTATGTTCTTTTCACATGCCATATGAAACATATATTTTGAACTATCAAGGACTTTGGAAACATATATTCCTTATTCATCCTTTAAAGATAGGGAAATGGTTTAGAATGGAAAGAGGCATGCTTACATCAAGCATTACAGCAGAAGGCAGAAAAGTAAATATTTTATCCTTTCCTTTTGATAAGTGTTAAGCTAACACGTTTATTTCATAGGAACTTGTTCCTTACTATAGCAAAGATACATTCCTTCCTTCAAGTGCTTATATTAATTTAATGGGCTTTGTTTTTTGGTGCCTTTTGATTAGGGTTCCTGTTGGCACCATTCATTGTCATGCTTGTGTCTGGATTCATCTGTGATCTTCTGGGCTGGCCCATGGTCTTCTATATTTTTGGTGAGTCTCTTCTCATAATATTGGTCAGAATTTAAGAAGAAAAAAATAAAACAAAAACACTATGTATGTACAGAACGATTTATATGAGTCAATATTAAAAGTGACAAGCTTCACAATAGGAAAGAGTAAAAACATTCAAACATGGCACCAACATTCAAACAACTTTATTACAAACAAGGCATAATTAACTTCTTGGATTTCTGAAAGATTATGTACTAGTTATACTTAATACCCCAAGAATTATCTGCAGCACTTATTTTATAATCAAACCCATTAATTTCTTCAGTAAAAAATTAACTACACAAATTGGAATACAACAAAAAAGTTAAGAATTGATGCTACCAAAATGAATTATAAAATTACTTTTATCTTTCTAATGTCATTCTCAAATTTGTGAAGGGAGAAGGAAAGTAGATGAGGGGAATACACAGAAAACTTCCAGTTCACATAGTGAGACATAATGTGAAAACACTCCACACTTCAAAATGCCATTTCTCTTAATGTCCACATTGGTTATCAGTAGCAAGGAATAGTCTGTGTAGTAATAGGACACAAACCCTGTATCATGAAATTGGTTGAACAGCTGAGACTGTCTTACCTAGAAGTCTTGTATTTTAAGAGAAATTCAGGCCTGATCTTCAGTTAAAAACTAAATAGAAGCCAGGCACAGTAACTCAAGTTTGTAATCCTAACTAGTTGAGAAGTAGATATTGGAAGATTGTTGTTTAAAATCAGTGTCAAAGGAAAAACTTTATTAGACTCCATGTCAATGGCTGAATACTTGGCATGCACTTGCCATCCTGGCTACAGGGAAAACACAATGGCTGGGCACAGTGTATGAGCTTGTCTTCCTAGTTACACAGGAAGATCTTATCTCAAAAAGGGGTCTACAGCATGGGTCAAGTGGTAGAGTGCCTGCCTAGCAAGCACATAGTCTAAATTCAAATCCTAATTGTGCTAAAAAAATTAAATCAAATGTGCAGAAATTACAGGGACATAAAGTTTCAGTCTCATGCCAGAAAAAGTTTTAATATCTCCCCAAAGATGCTGATCAAATGTTGGATGACCTTTGGTATTCATGTTGTATCGATACTCCAACATCATGTATACTAGAAAGTGACTTGCAGTTACCACAGAAGGGTCCAAGAAACTCAAAGGAAGGCAGTATATGTTATACTATGACAACAGCTTTACGGTACAGTGTCTCATATGCCTTTTCCTTATTTCTGAGAAGAGGGAATAGGACTTAAGTGGCAGTGACTTAAGGATCTGCAACATATTTTTTTTACTAGAGCATATGATGTCAAATGATCTGCCTGTCATTTTGGAGTAGGCAAAACTAAATCTAATATAGATTTTTAAATTATTTGTTCTTGCCAATAATGTTAAATAAATATAAATTATTTGTCCTTGCCAATAATGTTAAATAAATCTAAGTAGATGGTGTTTTACATCTCAAGACAATGTCTTCCTTTAGGGAGATGATGATTGAATACGATACATATTGGTGCAAAGTTTTGGGTATTTATCCTTCTTGGTGTTTTCTAAGCTTCCATTATGTATAGTTTACTGTTACTGCTTCAAATATTTACTTTGTTCTATTTTCTTTTCTACTTTTGATATTATCACTACATGTATGTTATTCTTGTAATTGCTCCATAGTTCTTGGATATTTTATTTTTTTCATGGTCCTTTATTTGTTTTTGTCAGATTCTTTGCAATTCACTTTTAGAAATATGCATTAGCATTTTTTCAAGCTCACTAATTCTTTGTTGGTCATATCAAAGACATTCATTTGGGGGAGGCTGGTCATTTTTTAAAAATTATACTATATATACTTTTTGTGGGGTGGTGGAGGAAGCAAAGACCCTATGCTTGGGACCCCTCCTCCTCCTTCTCTTGTCTTCCTCCTCAGCCTCCTCCTCCTCCTCCTCCTCCTCTTTCTCCTCCTTCTCCTCCTCCTCTTCTTCCTCCTCCTTCCTCTTGCAATAGGGCTATTTTCTATTATAGGTTAGTTTGATGGCCTTTATGACATTCTTGATGGTTCTGTATATTTAAAGGTATGCTATTTTGTGCAAATGTCTGTATCTGAATTCTTTTATCTAAGATCAGAAATTAATATCTTTTATTTATTCAATAAATGATAGATAGGTAATATATTAAAATACATATTTCATAATTAGTAGAAGTGTTAATCATTTAACAAATAACACAAAACAGAATGCAATCATTGGATGGATCTTGTTTTTTGATCTAATCTGCTATTCTTTTTCTTTTGATTGGAGAATTGAGTCCATTAATATGTAGGGTTATTATAGAGAGATGTGTCATATCTCCTGCCATTTTGTTGATTTCTTGTGTTTTGCTTTTTCTCCCTGTGTTTACTAATTTGATCCTCTAGTAACTTTTGCCTGATGTGTTTCTTGATTGTTTTCTTCAGATTGTATTCTTCAGATTGTAATTCTTCAGATTGTATTCTTCAGATTGTTTTCTTCAGATTGTAAAGGAAGGCCTTTAGAATTCATTGTAATGCTGGTTTAGTGATCATGAATTCCTCTCATTTTTGTTTCTTATGGAAGGTTTTGTAAATGTAAATGATAACTTCACTGAGTAGATCAGTTTGGGCTGGCAGCTGTTGATCTTCAGTGGTTGGATTATACCATTCCAGGTTCTCCTTGTATTGAGAATTTGTGTGGAGATGTCTGCAGTGATTCTATTTTCTTTCCATTGTAATATAGCTCAGTTCCTTGCTACTCATGCCTAATGTTATTTACTATGATGTCTCTAGAAGTATTTCTTCTTGGATCCAGTCTACTGGATCTCTGCTTGTTTATATATTTGTTGGTGGTGGTGATCTTTTGGGGAGCAGTACGTGTTAGGAACCCAAATGTCTATTTGGTTAGATAGAGCTAGAGCAATTCCTCATTGTTTGGCCACCATCTTACTTCCTCTTAAGGACATTTATTACTTACAGTACAATGTAGTACAATTTTTTTTTATGTTTAGCACTTTCTTCTGACTCTTGTTTCCAGGTTTGGTCATCAGTCTCATTGGACTCTGTCCTACATTCATTGAACTTTGTCTTTATAACCATTCCTTCTGTTTTTTTTTTTTTAATGATCTAACCTTTTTTCCTTGCCATATTAAGTATTCATTCACTTCACAGCTCAACCCCAGCCTCCTCCTCTAGCTCCTTAGAGAATATAATGCTTATGGCTCAATTATCACACAATGACCATTTATTACCTCAAGTAGATAATCTGATATTTCTATCTCATTCTGAATAAGATATAATGACAATACCATATGAAATTTGAGGACTGTAAAAAAATCATCTCTTTCTCATCATCTCAAAAAAGTCAGTTCCTCAAAACCAGAGATTTGGGTTAATTTATTTATTCACTGCTGTTTGCTCAAGATCTAGAATAGTGATGTACATAATAAACATATTTGTAAAATAAATGAATGTATTTCTCCAAAACTAAGTACAAATACTACAAACTATTCTGAGATTCTCTATTATGAGATTGTTAATGTAAAATGTTAAAAAAAAAAACAGATGATTTGGTACATATTTATAGGATTTGAATAATCTCTGAAGCCTGGGTTATATCTCAGGAACTTGGTAAGGCTGAGCTCTCAAATCTGAATGATTATCAAGCCACAGCTGGCCCAGGTGTTCCATTTTTCTTATCATGGAACAAATGCAGAATCTGAAAAGTTAAGGGTCCAAGAGAAGTCAAAGTAAGTGGAGAAATGCAAAAGCTAGCAGTCACTAGAGGCCAGGAGGTTGACTACCATTTCTATAAAGGTGAGGACTAACAGAGCAATGAAAAATTTTGAGCCTTATTTGCAGTGTCTAAATGAGAAAAGGACATCTAGGTTCTCAGATAGATGCACACACAAAATGCCCTTTTGAGAAAGAGAAACTCTATGGTGTTATAGAGAGAAATTTCCAATTATAACTTGTACCTCATTTATAGGTGCTTGTGGCTGTGTTCTATGTCTTATCTGGTTCGTTCTGGTTTATGATGACCCCAAGGATCACCCATGTATAAGCATCAGTGAAAAAGAATACATCATATCTTCTCTCGCCCAGCAGGTAGAACACAGTGCTCTGTTTTGACATCTCCTACGTCCCACTCCAAACAAAGCAAGTCCTATCTTATTTTCTTTTGACAATGACCAATTATTTGTTTTCCAGGCCAGCTCAAGTAGGCAATCTCTACCAATCAAGGCTATGCTTAAGTCTCTTCCACTCTGGGCCATATTCTTGAGTGGTTCAGCTTTTATATGGACAAATACCCTCTTGGTTACATATACTCCAACATTTATCAGCACCAAGCTTCATGTTGATATAAAAAAAGTAAGTATATCATTTGTCCTCATTTGCAGCTTTGTGAAGAACTCTACTTCTTTCTATCTCTAATGACCAAAAGTCTGAGCTCCTTCCTGTTCCCTACATTGTTTACCTAGTGCTCTCTCCCTAGAGGCTCATGGTTTTGAGATTTTTGGAAACATTGTCTACAACAGAGGATGTTGTTATAAATATAATGTCTGGTACGCCACCAATAATACACATTCATGTTTGTTCTCATGTATTTCCCACCTCCTTTCAGTGTATGCATGCCCTTATATGTTACTTAAGTCAACACCAACATTCCCTGCAGGCACTGGAGTCATTCTAAGAAAATCACTTGCCTAGGCCCTGCCACTATGGTCAGCTCTTACCGATGCTCTCTTCTTAGGTAATACACTGAACGTTGGGTGATAAATCCATGACTGAGTCTCACTCTGAAAGGACTAATACTCTGACTGCTTTTCTGACATGGAGAGTCACTGATTCTTTAAACTTCCTGTTGTTTGATTCTAAAATAGCCAGGGAAAATTTTCCTTAGAAATGGAATCTGGGCTTGCCACTTTAACCCTCTGTGTAATGAACCAGTACCACAGGCTAGGAACTAGTATAGCACTGAGGTCCTGTAAATTTTCACTGTCTCCATTTTATCTTCTGTGAAACCAAGTAGTTGTTATAAGGATTTACAATGACTGATTTAGAGCAAGCGACGGTCACCATTATTATCTGTGCAATTTTCCCCAGGGCTAGCACTTCTTGTTCCTAATGTACTATTCCTGATTTCCCAAAGTTTTCAGGTCTCGTGAATGTAAAAGTAAAATATTAGATATATTGTGACAAATGTAACTGACCTCAAAACTATTTTTCTTTTTACATAGGGTCATGAGACCCCAGCAGGAAATCTGATGGTGTATGCCAATAATTTTAGAAAGTACACATTGTAGATACTGAATTCGGTGAAAAGATTATTGTGTTTGATACTGCTTTACCCATCATCCCCATTTTCCAAATAACATTTCCTCTTCAGAATGGGCTGCTGTCTGGCCTCCCTTATTTGTTTGCCTGCATCTGTGGTCTCCTAGCAGGTCATATGTCAGACTACTTCCTATCCAGGAATATTTTCAACTTACTTACCATTCGGAAACTCTTCACCATACTAGGTAAGAAACAGCTAGGATATTCAAATACTTAGAGGATACTTCATCCCCATATTTAGGATGAGCCTAATATTGTTGTCAAACTCATTTCCCAGGAATTCTTTCTCCTGTGATCTTCAGTATGTGCCTGCTTTACCTGAGTTTCAACTTTTATAGCACTATCATTTTCCTGACACTGGCTAATGCCACAACAAGCTTTTGCTTAGCTGGACCACTTATAAATGCTTTGGATATTGCTCCAAGGTAGGTTTCCCTAAAATTTATTTTTCATTACAAATAAATTGTGTGCATTTATTATGTATAGTATGGATGCATTGTGGAATGATTAAATGAAGCTAATTAGCATATTCCTTCCTGTATGTACTTACCATTTTTTTGGTGAGAGAAATCAAGATCTACCATATTGACAGTTTTTAAGAATACTATACCTTGCTATTAACCAGTGTTGTACAATAGATTGCTTGAACTTACTCCTCCTATCTAACCTAAATTTCATGTCACTTAATGAACATCTCTCTAAACAACACCTCCCATCTATGCCTACACTGTAGTAACCAGCATTCTACTCTCACCTTTGGGGAGTTCAACTGTATGTGAGATTATGTGGAATTTTTCTGTGCCTGAATTATTTCATTTGAATAATGTCCTGCTCCAAATGACAGGATTTCTTTCCTTTTAAAGGTTGAATACTATGTCATTTTGTATATGCACCACATTTACTTTATCTATTTATCAATGATATTTGAAATGTTTTCTATCATGTCCATTTTGAATAATGCTGCAATGAACATATAAGTGCAGATCTCCCTCTGCCATACTGATTTCACTGCCTTTGAAATGCATCTAAAAGTGAGAGTATGTGATCATATGATGGTTCCACTTGTAATTTTTGCCATCTCTTTGGGTAATATCAATAGTGGAATTAAACAATGGATTCTTAAGATGTTCTGTGATGGATCAAAAAGTCTCTGTCATTTTCTTGTTGGAGGAAGGCTGCTACAAATATTTTAATTAATTTTAGTTATTTTTGACTGGTCAATGGATTACACATCCTTGAATTCCCCTATCCCTACCACATTTGACAGACCATAGTTCAGATAATTGAGTTTGTTCATACTTTATTCAATTATACCATACCTAAGGATAAAAATCAATAAAATTGTTAACACCACTGCAAGGGATCTCCACACTTACAAAATGCTTTTTATCATGAACTGCTGCAGCTAAAGAATAAGAGTATTGTCCAGAAAACTGTCTTATGTTTTCCGTATCTACTAGCCACTTATTAGGGACATGAAAGGTGTTAGGTATAGGGCTTACAAAGCTCTCAATTTCTACTCTAATAATTGAACAAGTGCTCTATCTTGTGTATGTATAATGATTTTCAGAGGAATTACAGCACTCAAAATTTTTGACACTGAGGATTGTTTATATCTTTGACCACAGAATGCAAATACTATTCATGGAAAAAGCAGTGAAATCTCTGTCTAGAGTGGCAGCACTCTAAATGTCTCTGAATCTGTGAAGGAAGCACAGCCACTAAAATGTCATCAGTAATTTTAAGAATAGGAGAACTACAAAGAAAATAATATCTTAATTCATCAGAATAAAATTACTAGAGACTGGTATGTGGAGAAAATAGAGATCTAAAATCACATGGACATAGAAAACATACACTTCTTCCAAACAAAAATGATAAGAATGACAGCTGCCTTCACAGCCGAACAATGAAAGCCAGAAACCATTCAACTGGCATTTCTAAAAGCAAAAGAAAATCCCTATTAGCTACAAGTCTAAATCCAGCAAAGAATTAATCCTTCAAGAATTAGGATAAAACAAGAGAATTTAAAGTCAGACTAAGAGCTTTCATCTACAAACCTCCAACCAAAGAATTACGACATGGAAATTCTTTAGGCAGAAGTAAAGTGAAGCAAAGACTCAAATGAAAAGAAATGGAGAAGAAAATACTAGGAAAAAAACTAATAATTACTAAATGCACAAAACAAAATAGTGGTACTTACAAAGTATAAAGTACATATAATATACACTATAAATACAATAATACAAGCAAATAGTACAAAATAGTTGGTAGAGTATAAGTAATTTAAGTGAATACATGATATCGCACTAATGGCTATATGTCAAATTATTCATTTATATTAGGCATCAGTATGTATATATGTGTGTGTGTGGAGACAGAGAAAGAAAGAAAGAGAGAGAGGAAGAGAGAGAGAGGGAATCAATTGAAGGATAGTAACTGTGTAGAAGAGAAGCAATTTAAAAAACAGCGAAATAGAAGTAAATGATGTTACACCAGTGGCTCATACCTGTAATCATAGCTAGTGAGGAGGCTAAGATCTGAGGATTGCAGTTCAAAGCCAACCCAGGAAGGAATGTCTATGAGACTCTTATCTTAACCACAAAAGGCCTGAAGTAGAGCTATGATTCAAGTGGTAGAGAGAAATTCTTGAGCAATAGCTCAGGGAGAATACCAGGCTCAGAGATGAAGCCCCAGGACCTGCAAAAAAAAGTAAATAAATAGTTACATAGGAACAATAAAGATCATTTTAAGTCAAATATATCAGAAAAACGTGAAATATAAAAAGATTAAATGAGACTGGAATAAAAACAAATACATACAATGGAAAGATTATAAGAAAAAATGTAGACTTTGTTTCAAGATACCAATCTAGAAACAAAGGGATATTGCACAATGATTTTAGTCTACTAGACGATATTCTAAGTTATAAATCTAACAGTGTCTTAACAACTGTAAAGTAAGTTGAAAACTTCAAATGGGATGGGGAAATTTTTGCCTAATTTCAGCTGGGAAAACTGAAATGTCTAGATAAAAAAAGTAGAAAGCAGGCTGGGAATATGGGAGAGTGCTTGCCTAGCATGCATGAAGCCCTGGGTTCAATTCCTCAGAACCACATAAACAGAAAAAGCCAGAAGAGGTGCTATGGCTCAAGTGGTAAAGTGCTGGCTTTGAGCAAAAGAAGCTCAAGGACAGTGCCCAGGCCCTGAGTTCAAGGCTCAGAACTAGCCAAAAAAAAAAAAAAAAAGGCAGAAAGCAGTCAAGGTCACTAAGACCCAGACCACTAATGGACACCACCTCTGAGAAAAGAGCTGCAAATTCTGCTATTTTTTCCAATTCTGGGAATTTCATTTGTGATTTTTGTCTTTGCATCAAATATTAACTGAAAACAGTGGGGGTTATTTATGTTTTGCCTTAAATGATAACTATATTATTATTGTATTGCCAGGCACTGATGGCTCATGCTAGTAATCCTAGCTACTCAGGAAGTACTTGGCCTGTTTTCCCGAATTATGGATAAAGAGACCACCAATTCATGGTAGTCAGCTAGCCCTTTGATAGCATAACTTTACAATGTTGTTACAAGAAAGGAAAATAATAAACTAAGCTCTTTCATATAAATTGATTTTTAAAGTACCAATGAAAATATTAATGTTTAATCTGGTAATATATAAAAAGTTATACATGACATACCAGTAGCATCTATTATAGAAATGCAAAAACATTGTTTAACATTTGTAAATAAAGTAATGAATTCAGACATTATCAGGAAAAACAAAAAATGTGTAATAATTTTGATAGATACTAAATAACTTTAATGAAATGGTGGCCATTCAAATACTTGGTGCTGTCAGGAAACTATCAATAATGGAAAAATAAAAGAATCTTTATTCCTACCACATGTCAAAAGGAGAAAAACATTTTCAGTTGGATTGTTTATAAAATAAAAGTCTGAAAATAATGTAAGCATAAACCTGTTCTGTGACTTGAGGTAATCTATGATTTCTTCCTCTTATTTTTTAAGGTAATAGAGATTGAACACATATTTGAACTGTTGGTAAACAAGAAATCTACCATTCAGACAACATCCTCTGTTTTTTCCTAAGTTAAAAAATTTTTTTCATTGGAGACAAAGTCTATGTAGACCAGGGTAATCTTAAACTTACATCTCTCCTGCTTTAACATCCCAGATGCTGTCCCCAGAGGTTTATACAATTGTACTCAGTACACTATTTCTAAACAGATGCCTAGATGTACATAAAATTAAATATAATATTATCTTGAATATATATTGTTATGTTTAATATATTGTATTATATTATATGGTTAAAATTGCCAACTATCTATTAAAATATTCCATTAAGAAAGTGAAAAGTCAAACCAGGCATGGTGGTACATAGAAAAACATACAAAAAGGAAGTTAAAAGTCACTGAGTAGCAATTGGTAATTTTTTTAAAAAAACAGCATATAAAACATGGAGTTTCTTCTAAGCAATAGTCCAAATGAAGAATTTAGAAAACAAAACTTTCGTAAATTCTTTATAAATATTTTAAGTTGTCTTTCACAAAAAGACCATATAAACATCAGTTCTAGAATTGGATGCTCAGGTCATTTACTGTCAATGTTTCTTAAATAATAATGCATGTTTTATCTCTATGTTTTTCCTTAAACAATTTGTCAATGCATTGTTTCATGAACAAAGCTTCAACAAAGTAGTCAAAGGCTCCGAGTGGGCAAAGTTTCACTATTCTCAGCATGTGGCCTTCAAGGTTGATTTAATTGGTATCATTTCTTAGGCCCTGGAAAGATAGAAGAAGTCTATAACAAGCAATAGCTTTAAGAAGGAGATGGAGAAAAACACATTATTTCTCCTCATATTCAAAAACAGCCTAAATTTAGTTCTGCAGCCACATTTAGTGACAAAAGATTCTGGAAATATAGGTCTCACTGGACAACTGTACTTATTGTACAAAACACACAATGCCTAGGACCCTGAATATTTTAGAGACTCTAAAGGTGTTTTAAGTTTTTAAAAATTGGATGGAGGGCTGGGAAGGTGGCTCAGTAGTAGAGTGCTTGCCTTGCATGAATGAGGCCCTGGGTTTGATTCCTCAGCACCACATAAGCAAAAAGAAAAAAAGCCAGAAGTGATGCTGTGGCTCAAGTGGTAAAGCACTAGTCTTGAGCTGAAGAGCTGAGGGACAGCACGCAGGTCCAGAGTTCAGGCCCCACGGCCAGACTCCCCCCCCCAAAAAAAAATTGGATGGAAAAAATAAGGTAGAAGAAAAATAGCATAACAATGTTAATATATTCTTTGTTTTGGTCCAGATATTATGGATTTCTTAAAGCAGTTACAGCTGTAATTGGAATGATAGGTGCCCTCATTTCTTCTACTGTGACTGGATTGATCCTTAACCAGGTAAGGGGCATGCAAATATGCATAGTTATTTTTCCAATTAATTGTACAGAGAAAGTTAAGTGTGTATGTGCGTGTGTGTGTGTGTGTGTGTGTGTGTGTGTGCGTTAAATTGCATAGGAGATGCTAGCAGTAGGTAAGTTATGAGTTTGGATCCTTTGAAAAGAAATTTTGTCAAACTAGGCACTCTTTCAAATGTTTATATAATTTTTCTCATTATAAATCAATTGCTGGTAATGCTTTGATCATTAGTCATTGGATAGAAACAACTGTTAA
The DNA here is from genome assembly GCF_024711535.1 of Dipodomys merriami. Taxonomy (NCBI): domain Eukaryota; kingdom Metazoa; phylum Chordata; class Mammalia; order Rodentia; family Heteromyidae; genus Dipodomys; species Dipodomys merriami. The sequence goes on from NW_027202937.1 coordinate 15,242,224, forward strand.
TAAGGTATGGCAAGAAATCTAAGCAAGAACTTGAGGCCCTAAGTCAAAGCCCCAGTAATGGCACAAAAATTTCTTTTAAAAAAAGGTGATCATAAATACAAAAATAAACTAATATTTAAATGGTTTGCTTTGAGTCATTTAGGTGGACAGAAAATATCAAAACTTAACTTGAAGTGCTTCAGGTGTACTAATGACCACTTCCAAAGAGAAAGCCCCACATCCATGAGAATATGCTGTCATATCACTCATATGTTTCATATCACTCATCAAATTATACACTGAAAAAGAAATTTTATATACACTGTAAGAGTTCACCTATTGATACTGACAAAGAGTGGTGTGGCTCAATTTACCCACCCATGAAGAACAGACAGAAGTTTGGATTTATTACCTACATGCAAAAATGTTTTATATTTATAGGCAAGGTATCAGTGTAGGAAGATATAGCAATGTAGCAAGAATTTTTTAGGCAACAGACCTAAATGAAAGAAGCCTTAAACATCACTGTGGCATGTGGGTAATTTCCCCTAACAAAATTCTCTTTCTGGAATAGGCAGCTGAGAAGAGAAGACCCAAAGAGCTTTTCACAACCTCAGAGGGACAAGGGGCAAAAAGAGTTCAGAACCTAGATTAGACAAGATGGAACCAGATCCAAGAAATGAGACTACATTTGACACTATAAGTAGTTGTCCCTTGACAGTACATAAGAGTAGTTGTAAAATTCCTGCAGCAAATATTACACATCAGAGTAATATTTACATTCCTTTGCAAATGTAAATAAGAAAAAGATACAGCTATTGATGTTCACATTAAACTCAGCTTCATATCCCATTGAATGAAATAAGATACAAATAACAAATACATGAAAACACAAATGGATAATGGAGAGACATATTTAGAATTTCGTCTCGCCATTTCTGTAATTTCCCTTCCCATCCCCAAATCAGATCAACTTATATACAGTACAAAGCATACTGTAGTAAAAAATAGTGACCACAGAGGATAAACCAAAGGGGGAGGAAAGAAAGAAAAAATAAATAACTGCATGCATTACACTAAGGGGAAAAAATCCTCTTGTTTCCATATCTTGAAGTCCCATTTCAATTAGCATCATTTCATAAGGTCATATGTACAGAGCTATTGAGTTATTGTTATCCTCTGCTAGAACTATCCTAGACATATGCTAATTATTACAAACAAGGGAAACCAGGCAGCCTATGTTTCTTTGGGTCTGGCTTCACTTAATATGATCTTTTTCAAATTTTCCATTTCCTTACAAATAGGGAGATGTCATTCTTTCTGATGGAAGCATAGAAATACATTGTGTAACATACCACATTTTCTTAATCCATTCATCCACTGAGGGGCATCTGGGTTGATTCAACATCTTTGTTATAGTAAATAATGCTGCAGTGAACATAGTTGTGCTGGTAGCTTTAGTGTGGCCTTGTTTGTGGTCATTCAGGTAAATGCCCTGGAGTGAAATTACTGGGTCATAGGAGGAGCTTCCTGTTTAGCTTTTTTTTTTTTTTTTGGTTGGTCGTGGGGCTTTAACTCTGGGCTTGGACGCTCTTCAGCTCTTCAGCTCAAGGCGAGCGCTCTACCACTTGAGCTACAATGCCACTTCCGGTTTTCTGGTGGTTTATTGGAAATAAGAGTTTCACAGACTTTCCTGCCCTGGCTGGCTTTGAACCGTGATCCTCAGGTCTCAGATCTCAGCCTCTTGAGTAGCTAGGATTACAGGCATGAACCACCAGTGCCCGGCCTGTTTAGCCTTTTGAGGAACTTCCATACTGCTTTCCAGAGTGGTTGAACAAAACTGTGGCAAATTAGCATGATATAAAATGAACAAACAAAAATCAATAGCTTCTATATGCTAACAATGAGAAGTGTGATGCTGAAATCAGAAAGCAACTCCATTTGTAATAGCCTCAAAAAAAGAAAAAACCACCTAGGAATTCACTTAACCAAAGATGTGAAGGACCTCTATAATGAAAACTTTATTATGTGTGTGTGTGTGTGTGTGTGTGTGTGTGTGTGTGTGTATGTTTATATATATATATATATATAATACTATACTTTAAATGTTACAAAGCACAAAAATAGAATCTGTAATTTATAATTACTTTTTATTTTCAATCCCTTAGGATCCAGAATTTTCTTGGCATAAAATCTTCTTCCTGATGGCAGGCATTAATGTGACAAGCATAATTTTCTACCTTATATTTGCTAAAGCAGAAATTCAAGAGTGGGCTACAGAAAAGCAAAATACTAGACTCTAAAGGTGAGAAGGGCTCAGATTAAGGACAGTTTTTGAAACTGGAAATGCAGGAGAGATGGAACTTGAGAATGCGAATGCAGTCCTGAAATGGGGAACTATAAGGGGTGGGGATTTGGGGGAGAAGAGACTATGTTAAATCTAAAGCTACTAGGCATCTTTGTGGAAATGGCACCCCCTAGAGGATATAAGACTCTGGAATTCTGGGGAGACAGGTTGGGAATGTAGATTTGGGAGTCTAGGTCTGTCCAACATTATTAACACATTAAAGAGAAATTTGTAAGGGGGACTAGAAAGGGCCTTAAAAATAAAGTAGAATAACAGTAAATATGATGTCTTGAGGAGAAGTAAAAAAATAGGGGTAAATACCTCTGCCAGGTACTATCTAGAGGTTAAACAATATAAGAACTGAAAAATATGCTACTGAGTTAAGGTATGAGATACCATAAAAGTGACCCTAAAATGAATTGCAAATGAATGATGAAGACAAGGGCCTACTTAACTGTGCTCAAAGAGAATCTGATATTGTGCCTTTACAATTTGAATTTTATCAGTTATAAGAAATAATAAGAATGATGCTTATATTGATACTTTATATTTTATTTCTATTTTATTTCATCTAATATAAAACTAAGAATGAATAGATGTGAAATAGCTCTATTTTAGAATCTTCACCAAATTAAGGAACCCTAGTGTTGGATATCAATGGTTTCTAATATCACAAAAGAGAGGCACAAAGATACTTCATACCTTCTGATGGAGGAATACATAATCATTAATGCCTTGCCAGGAAAATCAAGCAGAATCTGATTGAACCTGTAGTCACAACTACTGCTTTTAAAGTGACTAAACTATAACCAGCAGGTTTAAATATATAGACTCTTATCTGAATATTTTATTGCAAAAATTATTTAGATGAATGGTCATATAACAGCATTGGGAAATTTGATGAATTCACAGCTGCTTACCAGATTTGTGAAGTTGATAAATTCCTTTGGAATGAAAATAGAAACAGGGCAACTCCAGAACCTTCCACCAGAGAGGAAGGCTTGAAGTAGGACATCTAGGAACCCCAGAAATTTGTAACCCTGAAGGTATAGAACTGGGCTCAGCTATGCAATACATATTCTATTCTTATTTTAATATACAGAATTTGACCTATTAAATATTAAAAGTTAATGCTAAATGTTTTTCATAATTGTTTCTATTCACTTCCTTTTTGTCTGCCTAAGCAATTATTTTTAATATCCTAATGTTACAATTTTAGAAAGGTTTTGAGGAAGTGGTGCTGTGGCTCAAGTGGTAGAACTCTCGCCTTGAGCTGAAGAGCTGAGGGACAGTGCCCAGGCCCAGAGTTCAAGCCCCATGACTGACAAAAAAAAAAGAAAAGAAAGATTTTGACAAGTATAATATAATTGCAATTGTTTAGATGATGTAAACATATTGACTTTTCCCATTTTATGAATTTTTTATTTTTTGCTTCATTTTCTTATATTGATATGAGAACCTGAAGTTGTATGTGCACTAGCACATGTTTTTCTTCCTTCCTCCCTCCCTCCCTCCCTCCCTTTCTTCCTTCCTTTCCTTTCCTCCTTCTCTCCTCTTCTCTTCCTCCCTTACCTCTCTCATTTCTTCCTTTCTGTCAGTTACCAAGGCTTCCCTCTCACATGGGCTTTTCACTCACAGCTGGCACTCTACTACTTGAACCATACCTCTTTTTCTAGCTTTTCACTAGTTAAATAGTTTCTTGGACTTTTCTGCCAATCATAGCTTGGAACTGTGGCCCTCAGATCTCAGCCTTCTGAATAACTAGGATAACAATGTGAGCTACCAACCCCTGGATCCCTTACTCCTTATGGTTTTAATTACATAGTCTTCTATTTTACTCTTAATAAATTGCTAGTTTATCAGTCATCATGTTAATGAGTTGCCTGTTACTATTAAGTTTGAAAAAAACTAAGCATGATAATTGAGTTTTGTCGAAGTATTTGTGGTGGTCCAGTGGAAAAACTCAGCTTTCATCTTATTAGGGTCCTACATTGACTAACAGGAAAAAGAAATACAACATAACTTTTCAGTGGCATGAGATCCCTTATAAGTAAATGAAGGCTCCCTAGAGGCATTTAGAGTCAGTCACTTGTATTCTGAATGAACAGAATAATAAACTGAAAATGTAACAAGACAAAGGGTTTGGGTTATGGTAGTTAGGAAGATAGGAGCTCTTTTAACCAGGTCAGGCTAGACAGAACTCTTTTAGGCTTACTTTTCTCTTCTCTGGTGATAAAGGTTGAAGACCATTTTCACATTGGAATTTCATCTTCTGCTTTAAGAAACAGCAAGCTCAGAGTGATCTTTTTTGCTCCTGTCACTTTTCAAGTGCTTTTAACTGAAATAGCCTATGTGCTAGAGTGGTATATTTTTTAACCCCTGTAGAGACTCCATTGAGATTGTATATTTTTCTCCTCTATGATCCATTAATATGTTAATGTTGAAAGCCAATTTAGATTTCAGACATTAAACCCTTCAGAGCAAAGACACAGTTAATATTATAATAAAACAGGGATGAGATTGCTATGGCCACCAAAAGATATTTACCTCTGAACTTTTTCTCCAAAATATAGGGTAAAGCTAAGCACATGATGAGCCTGAGACCAGCCTTCTTAGAGATTGAAAGAGTGAGTCCCATATGAGAATGAAGCTCCAGGAATATCACCAGCTCCAGGAAGAAGCCTCCAGCCCACCCCTCTTCCACCCAGGAGCCCAAAAGATCCAGTCTCTTCTTCATACCCTATGTACTTCTCTTTTGTTACAGGTATTGTTTGTAACAAGTTACGTGTCTGAATTTTTTTAAGGAGTGTTTATTTATCTTTTTTCCTCTCTGTATTAGTGGTCTTTTAAATGATTGTTAAATAAACACATGTGAAATTTTATAAAGACTTGTGAAAGGCCTTTGTTCTCAATTTTCAGTTGTTACTCTTCCTCTCCCCCCCCCCACCCCCCGCATTGTAAAAGTGTAAGCCAGTGGAAAATCTCAGATGGTTCCTATACTTTCAGGGTTACTTATTTTTGGAGAAAAAGGTATAAAATTGGCTTCCTTTCTGGTGGCTGCAGGAAGAAACCAGTTTGTTTTCAGAAGCAACTAAAGGTGACCCACTAGGAAAATATTAAAAGGTTGAGGTTAGGAAAGTTGATGATTAAATGCAGATTGGGGTAGTTCAAAAAGAAGCAAGAAATGTTATACCCTAATGGGCAATGTCTTGTCAATGATAAGTCCTAGGTTTGGATATAGAGCCAAACAGGAGAAATAAAATGGAACAAATCGGTTTCTTGGTATTTTCATTTCAATTAAGCAGATGAATCATCATTTCAGTTGATTCTGTCTCCAAAACAAAGTATATGCTTTGGTTTTATATGATTTGTCTTATATAATTTATATTAAAAAAAGTTCAGGAGCAAAAAGAAAATTTAGGTGAAAATATGGTATTCTTCTTCCCATTCATTTTTTCCTGATTCCAGAGCTTTTCCACTCATAGATTTACATATTGATTCAACAAACATTTATTGGCACTTCCTATGTACCCAATATTATTCTTTTGTCTAAGATGTTGCCAAATGATGTATGAATGGCTCCTGATATCTGGAGGTCAAATGGCACATGTGCAATCCGATCTGGGTCCATTTTTCTTCTTATGAACTTTGGTATGACTGCCATCTTTGTGAGTGGCTCCCTTATCAATCAAGTGTCATATCAATCTGCAGCCATTGCTCGGGGCATCTTTCTCTCACTTAGTATGGAAGTCTTATCAGGCTTGTCTTTTGAAGCAAATAGTCTGTTTATTTATTTTTTTAACCAGATCCATTTCCTCATGCCAGAAGCCATCACTGCACTACACTGGGAACTCTATTCAACTCTATTCTATTCCCTCATGCAGCGTAGCGTTTGAAAAATACATCCCTGATTATATCCTTTCTCACCACAATACTGCTGAATTCCATAGAAAGATTATGCTAGGTCCACAGTGTTTCATGTGTTCTTGACCTCAATACTTCTACAGTCTGCTCACAACGTACTTTCTGGGCAGACTAATTACTCTCTATTGACACCAAGTCTTTGCTGTGTGCCTTCAGATCTTGGCTCAATTGAAACTTTGTAGGGCACTCTCCTTCACATTCAAATTAGTGGTTATGCATTTATCATTCACTGCTTTTGTTTTAGTGGTATCAGGGTTTGAACTCAAGGCCTCATGCTCAATCAGCTTGCTTGCTTAGCTGGTGTTTACCACTTGAGCCATGCCTTCAGTCCTGCTTTATATTTATTATTTTTGGAGATGGAATTTCTTGCTGACTTCAAATTATCAGCCACCAGTTCTCAGACTCAAGTAGCTAGGATTATAAGAATAAGGTACTAGTGTCCAGGTATCATTCACTCTTCTTGTGTGATATACCCTTTATTTTTTCCTTTTCCATAACTGTCATTATATATTAATTTGTGTGATACTTTGATTGCAGTTATTGCCCTCCTGTGATAGTGAACTCCTTCAAGCTCTGTGTGATTTTGATGTCTGCCATGCTTCCATAAACCTTAATGTATTTATTAGTATTTATTTAGTGCTTGAATGATTTTGTTCTCTTTCATGATCTTTGTGCTGACCATATGAAGGCATCATGAAACCAAGATATACCATGTATATCTGCAGATATACAAGGGAGATTGGAATGAGGTTGATCCAGTATGGATCTTACAGGCATTTTTGGATAATAAAGTGAACAATGAATGAGACCCACTAAATGGTTAGGGGGTTCCCAATAATCAGAGAATCAAAGGGCTCTGGAGATAGGGCTGACAACATGAATAAATGTCTTGAAAGGATAAGAAAAAGGCACAGGGCAATGTCCACTCACTAAGAAATATAAGAGATCTTCATGGCTTCACAAACCAGATGTAGGGATGAGGTCAAGATGAAGGTAGTTGTGGAAGAGCTGACTCCAAAGAATGGCTGAGTGGTGCAGATGTTATAGACTCAAAGCCAGCATCCATTAAAAAAAAAAAAACCTAGCAAGTTGTCTATAATAGTTGAAGTCTACTTTCCACTTGCATTCTCTGGAGAAACTTTCATTCCTGTTGTGATGATGAGTTCGTCTTTATTGTTTTTTCCTTCGTTTCATATTTTAAGTACACTGCCTACCCCAAACTTCAGAATAGCCATTTAACGGTTCTCATTTGACGTGAGAACAATTTCACTTGCTCTGGCCTCTGGAACTTCAGACATAAATACTATGCTTTTCCATGGTTAGACTATTTCTTAATATACTAGCTCTCAGGCTTCATCTCCAGGTTGTTTGCAGAAGGATACTACTCCACTTGTGACTGTTGGCCCTCACTTTTTTGTTTCTAGTTTCCTCTTGCTTTGGTGAAAAATTGTTCCTCAGTCTTTGATGCTTTTACCAGGATAACAGAGGGGAAATGGAGGATGAGAAGAAATTCCAATAAAAGTGTAGTTAGGAGCTCACTTAAACAATTAAGCTTCCCCATCCCCTGTGAAATCTCTAGGCATGGTAAAATCTTCAATATTACATAACCAAGGTCTTTGAGAAGATACTTGAAACAAAGCCAATTTCAATTAAATGGCTAATCACTCAAACAGGTACACATGAGGAAAGTGTATGAGGGAAAGCTATGAAATAAGCATCAGATTTCACATATCATTCTGTTTTCTCAGAAGTAGGTGCCTGTCTGCTCTTTAGCCCAATGTTGTACTTCTGCTTGGCCAAAGATGAGGTAGAAGATCAGGCCTGATATATTAACAGCAGTCGCAACTATGAAGACATTCCTCCAACCCCACTCTGAATCCTGGAGGAAGAAAACTACCAGTTAGTAGAAACACCCAGTCCTTTTCCCCCCTGGCTTTGTATGATTCCATGTCCTGCTGTTCCTACCTCCAATTCAACCCTTTCTAGAATAGACAGATTCATTTCTATCATAAGGTCAGTGTACTGGCAGTTAGCTCTGCTGGATTCTCCTCACGTGGGGCACCATTTGCTCACTGGCTCACTTCCTTCCAGTCCTTGCTTAAATGTTACCTTTTCTGGGACTCCCTTGTATCAACCTGATTAAATTAAAATTCTGCTCCCTTTAATGTGCCCTATTGACTTCAATATATCAATATATCATGAATTTTATGTTAGTTTTCTGCCAGTTTCTTTCCTATAACATTACAAGGAGAGGAATTTTTGTTTATTTGCTGAAACAATGCATGACACTTGTTAATATTCAATACATATTGAATATTTATTGAATTCAGTAAGTATGAATTCAATACTTTTTGAATGAATGAGTTTATTAATTATGTGGCAGGAAAAACAAGGTTAGAGTATTTTCACTTTAAGTGGCTATTTTCTTACTGTGTTAGTCAGTGGCTAGAAGGGAATTGAAGCTTCAAAAACAAGAAGAGTGTAGGATACTAGTGGCTAATACCTCTAATCCTACATACTAAGGAGGCAGAAATCTGAGGATTGTGTTTCAAAGCCAGCCTTGGATGGAAAGTCTATGAGATCTTTATCGACAGTTTATCACCAAAATACCAGAAATGGAGCTATGGTAGAGTGCCATCCTTGAGCAAAAAAAAGCTAAGGGAGAGTGCCCAGGCCCCTGAGTTCAAGCACACACATGTGTGCTGCGCACACACACACACACACACACACACACAAAACTTGATTTTATTTTTAGAAACCACCCTTATTTTCTTATTCTCATTCATTTTCCTAATTTCTTGGTGGAAAAGCACAGGAAAGTTAAAGAAGATATTAATATATGTCATCAGTGTTTTTCTTCATATAAAGTTTATATCAATAAAACTCTTAGGCAATCCTCAAGTTGTTAAGTTTATCTTTATTTGATGATTATGAATTAATTAACTTTTGGGGGTTTGTTTTTTTTTGGTTTTTTTTTTTTGGTCATTCCATGGCTTGAACTCTGGGCCTGGACACTGTCCCTGAGCTCTTCAGCTCAAGGCAAGGACTCTACCACTTAAGCCACAGCACCACTTCTGCTTTTCTGGTGGTTAAATGGAGATAAGAGTCTCACAGACATTCCTGTCCTGGCTGGCTTTGAACCACAATCCTCAGAGCTCAGCCTCCTGAGTAGCTAGGATTACAGGTGTGAGTCATCAGCGCCCAGCTATTTATTTTTGAGACAGGGTCTCAACACATAATCCAGACTAGCCACAACCTCAAATTTAAAATCCACCTTCCTTAGTTCACTCAAGAATTGGGATAAAAGCCTACAGCATCACATTCAACTTATTTTGGCTATTTTATAGGCATCTTCCTAGATGGAAGGCTACACAGATATAAAACCACTATGCCAGCAACATTGGTCAGATGAGTTTCTGTATGATCATTCAAGAGAAATCCTTCACTCTGCTATTCACTCAGCATCTTGCTGGTTCCTTCTGTAAATACTTGTTGGATTTCTATGTAGAGTGACCAACTCATCATGATTTCCCTGGCACTTTCAAGGTTTGTGTTGTTTTGTTTTGCCTGGTATTAAACATAGAGCCTTGTACAGACAATTGCTCTTCTACAAAGCTACATTCCTAACCCTCAGGGTTTTTAAATTTTTAATTTAATTTTCTTTAAAATTGGACCTTACTATGAAGCTCAGGTGGCCTCGAACTTGTAATCCTCTTGTCTCCACTTCCTGAGTGCAGGGATGATAGGCATATACCATCATACCTGATTTTTGATGGTTCAACAATGAAAATCTTACATGTTGAAAAATCTCTGTCACGTGCAAGCCAAGATAGCAGGACACTCTATACTACGAACAAATGTCATGAGTATTACTAGGAAATGTGTCTGGGTTTTTTTAATAACATAAATTCATATTAATTTTCTCCTTTACTCCTCACCAAGCTTGTGGTAATTTGTCTGCACAAGCTGATCTTGAAATGAAGGAATGTTGAGTGTTCAAGACTCATGAGTTTTGAGAAAGGAACAA